>NC_072482.1:71923824-72575699 GCF_027574615.1 Eptesicus fuscus | reverse complement strand
ACTACCACCTATGAAAATAAGGCACTTTAAAGAGTTTTACTTAAGAATAAAAAGTCAATGAACCTTCCCAAGGGAACACCTACAAAACCAGGACCCAGGTCACTTCAGCAGCTCCCCTCTCCCCCAAAACAAGGGAAACTGCCCTCCTGACTTCTAACATCACAGCTTCCTTGGCCTGTATTGAACTTTTTGTAAAGGAAATCATACTGCAGGTCTCTTTTGTGACTTCTTTCACCTTACATTTCATTTGGAAAGATTGATACTTAAAAAAAACAACATACATATTTTTTTATTGATTTCAAAGAGAAGGGTGAGGGAGAGATAGAAACATCAATATCAATAATGAGAGAAAGTCACTGATCCGCTGCCTCCTGCATGCCTCCTCCCCCTCCCCCACCCTCACCCCGCTCCCCAAATGGGGATCGAGCCTACAACCTGGGCATATGCCCTGACTGGGAATTGAACAGTGACCTCCTGGTTCATAGGTCAATACCCAACCACTGAACCACACCAGCCAGGCAAGGATTGATCCATTTTTAAAAAGCATATGTTGATGTCTTTCTGGATTTAATGCAAGTTTTTAAGAGGACATCAGTAAGAAATCTACAGAAACCCATAATTTAGAAATCTCAAACACTTAGAAGAACAGTCATCACTACTGCTAATGAATTAAGCTTCTCACTAAATACCTGTATTTATTCTACAAGTACCGCCAACAATCTGAAAAGGGCTACACAGAACAGATGAAAATGGTTTGGGGTGTTAGGGATAGGGTCTTAGGCGAAGAATCCAAACACCTGAGTCTATTCACTTTATAACTTACAGTCAAGGGACCTTTAGGGTGTTCCTAAATGTTGAGGTCCCTTGCTGTAAAATGGGAATATCCTGTACTCTTAGGACCTCATGAGATGATAGCTGTGGAAATGTCTAGGACAGTTAAATATCATGGCCATAAAGGTGGTGGTCATGTGACTTTACGAAAACAAAATCATGAATTGACAAGTACCTGCATTTTTCTTTTATTGTAAGACTATCCATAATAAAGGCATTATAGAAATAAAAATATAAATTATAACTAGACATCTCAGTATTTTTTTACTTTAAATTCTTAATACATAAAACATGTAAAATGATAATCTAGTTTCCTTTTCACCTAAGGAAACTATAAAATGTCTGTAATTAAATAACGAACATACTAATTTGGAGTATGTGTAACTGGCGTCTTAATCATGATACTAAATTACACCATATCCATTCATGTTGGATCTGACACTGGTTACAGCTCTTACAGATCCTGAAAAGACAAAGGAATGTTTGAGTCAGCCGCAGCAACTAAGCCAGGCTGACATAAATCAATTATTTCTGCCCCCATTGCAGTTGTGATACTCTAGTTAAGTTTGATTTATAATACAGATTCTCTACTCTTACACTGTAGATACACATACACATAAATTAAAACTAATTTTGAGAATTTCATGTCAATTTGTGTAAAGGTCACATGTCTGGGGTTGAATCTTAATCTAGTAAATTAAAAGGTCACTCCAATTTTCTGATATATTTACATAGAAATAATTTTCTAGGCAACCTTGAAATATTACACAAATTTTGAAGGCCTTAAGAAGCACATCCTAACTCAAAGGTTTAAAAGAAAGGAAAGGAAAGCTTCTGATGGCCAGAGAATAAATAGCACGGTGACATCCTGCAGAGAGATTTCCCGTTTCGTGTGACGTCCGCCCAGGGACCTGGAGGAGCTGGGTTCTGTGGTTTGCATGCGTCTCAATGGCCTAGTGACCTACTTCTCTTTTAGTTGTCAGAATCGATAACTATCACAGTGAAACAGTACTTCAGTTAGCCTCGTGACCAGGGACAGCTCCGATGTTACAACTGACAAAGATCATCTATTTTGTAAAGTGCTCCCTTCATTTACAAGAAAATTTCCCAGACAAGCAGGGAACAGGTAACGTTATATGCAGAGTGACTGTTATACAGTGCTACAATCTACTGAAGAAAATTTGAAAACCAGGATGATATGACTTCCAAAATGACATGACTCCCATCCCTCCTAGTATTTATAAATACAGCAGGAACACAGAAAAAAACTCCTGCATCTCAACGGCAGAACACATCACAAGTACTCCGTTAAGACAGACGTTGGAGCGCTCCAGATTATCCCCTTTGCCTCTTCACTAGCCTGCATGCTTCTGTCCTTGTTGACTACCCTCCCGTACGCCTCCCCTTCCAATAGTGGATTTCTCCACACCGCAGCCAGGTCATGGTGCTCCTCCTCTCAAACCCTCCAAGATTCTTACTACGGCCTACAAAACCCTACGTACGTGATCTGTGAACTGGCCCCCTGCCAACAATGACCTCACCTCCAACTAGTCTGTCCCTTGTTTATCCTACCCAGTCACATCATCATCCACGAAGTTCCTGGTACACAACACGCACATTACTGCCTCAGGGCCTTTGTACTTGTTGCTCCCACCACTTGAAATGTTCTTCCCTCAGACATCCACACAAGTATAACCTTCTTATTCTTCAGGTGCTTGGTTTAGTCAAGATTCCCCTTCCTGTTGAGGTCTCAGCTGTTCACCCTACCTAAAATTTTAACTCCTTCCCAAGATTTTATATCCCCTTTTTAGCTTTCTAAGCTTCTCTTTAGTACATACATATCACCAGTATGCACATATTTTAGTTAATTATCTTGTCTCTCCCAAGAGAATGTAAAGTTCCAGGAGTCTTTAAATTGGAACTGTACAGAGAGCTATCTCAGAATTTTGAAATAGCTCTTTGTACAGTTTGGCTCAGTGAATAGAGCATTGGAACTGCAGACTGAAGGGTCCTGGGTTCGATTCCGGTCAAGGGTACATGCTGGGGTTACGGGCTTGATCTCTAGTAGGAGGCATACAGGAGGCAGCCGATCAATGATTCTCTCTCATCATTGATGTTTTTATCTCTCTCTCTCTTTCCCTCTCCCTTCCTCTCTGAAATCAATAAAAATATATTTTTTAAAATAGAAATAAAAAAGGGACCACCATCTAGTAACTGAGTTCTACATGACTTTCCTTGTACCTCATTAAGGAACTGGTACCTCATTTAATTTGCATAGCACTAGCCTCACTTTATAAATAAGAAAGTGGCCTAAAATAACTTTACTTTGGGAAAGTTCAAAAGTGGGCAAGTGGAATGGAAACCCTCAGTATAGGGTGAATTACTTTTTTAAACACTGAGTTTGAAGTTGCCTTGCTTTCAGAACTTAAATGCAGTTTTTAAAGCTGTTAATTGGTCAATAATGTTCATCAATAGCCCATAATCTGGTCCTGGAAGAAACGTAGAGTCACCAATAAAACTTAAGAAACCACAATTCCTCATGTCAAATTACTTAATTCAAACAGGGAGATCACCTGCCACCAGTGGTTGTTGTGTAGATGCTGGATGCTGGCAGACCTGCATTTCAGAGCCCACCAAGTCCTGTCTGGAAACCAGGCAGCCTCCCACCAGATGGAGAGTGGAGCCTGAAGTATAGTCTCTTTGGCAAATGGCCAAGTTACCAAAAAGTAGGCTTAACTGTGAAACACAGATTAGCCCAGGCTTGTTAAAAAAAAAAAAAATCTGCTATGCTTTTAAAAATTGGAAAATATAATTATAAACAGCTAAATTTAGTATTCACTTAGTAAGTATTACATAAGAATAGACACTGAACCGATGAAACAACATAGGACACTACTTAAGAGAACACCAACATACATTCTAGTCCTTTTAGTCTTTGGTGATTTTACTCCCAAAATTACATCTCTTTTGGGTTGACTCTTGGTTTTGAAGATTCTAGATAGTTTTATAAAGTGTCAAAACTACTGCAGTCTTTCTTGGCTATATGCTGCTTCTACTCAGACCCACGAGATCCTGACTTAATTTGTTCTCTCCAATTCCTTCCCGCATCCCGGACCCAACAACAACAACACAGAAGACCAGGGGTAGTGGACATGGATCCACACAAAAGCACAGTTCATGGCCTTCCCAGCAACTCCATGATTTGGCTGGGAGGTGGTTTTCATACCCACGGTATTAAGTAACTAATTGTTCCTTCTCTCTTATTCAGCATATTAGTCCCTTTATCACAAAACCTAGACCTGTCAAGGACTCTAAACTTTCTTACCATGTACTGAATTAAAATAGTTTGGATTTAAACTATCCCATATTAAGTGATCTTTTCCTCAAAATAATGAAAATAGGTAATTAGAGTATACATTTTAACTGATATAGTAACTTATTTTAATGAACTTTTGATTAGAGTAAATCATAGATCCAAAGTATATAGTACAAGATAATGAATATTTAAGAACTTGCTACCCAACCCATGCTCACAGTATTACCAGTAATTGCATCCACCTCCATGCTCCTCCCTGCTTCCCCAGAGGTAATCACTCTCCTGAATTGTGTGTTAATCATTCCCTTCCGTTTTTTACAAGTGTGTATAAATATGCCTAAATTATATGTTTATATTTATTTGGAATTTTATAAAAATGGTATCATGCTCTTTGCACTGTTACTTATTTACTTGCTATTATGTTTCTAAGACACATGCATATTGTTGTGTGAGTCTGCAATTCACTGGTTTTACTGGGGTATACACTGCATTCCAATATCACATTTATTTATTTATTTATTTATTTATTCTTTTTTTGTCCTTATCTCCCCATGCCCCCCCCCCCCCCCAACTCATGCCCTCACCCCCCTGGTGTCTGTGTGTGGTTAGGCTTATATGCATGCATACAAGTCCTTTGGTTGATCTATTCTTTTATTGACTGCCTTTGAGCGTGAAGGAGGTGGTATTAATAATTACACAGGACAGCAGCTGTAAACCAGGGTTGTTCTGAGCAAACCAGAACATGTGGTTTATAACTCTTTACAGTTGAGGAAACTGAAGCTCACAAGCAATTTAGCCAAGACTGCCGCCACGGACAGGTGGGAAAGCTGGCCCAGACCAGCACTCGCAAGCATCATGTTATGTAAGCCTCCAACATTTGCAGTTAGAGAGCAAGGCTGCTATCCTTTGTATTCTTCAAAGTCCTCCTTTGATTCAAATATCTCTTATCAAGGAAGACTAAACCAGAACCCGAGATGCCAGTTCAAAAAATAACAGGAAATAGGAAAGAAAACTTCAGTTTCTATCAATACTATTAAAGCCAACTGTTTATTGCCATAATCCCAGCCTCACTTATCTGTTTGGGGGTGAATTTTACACAAGAGATTGAGTAACTCATGACTGACATGCTTTCTGCTGAGACAATGGAGCCTCTATGAACGTTTCTGTGACTCAGTGAACATATCATCAAATATAACCTCCGTCATGGCAGTTGGAGAAATGCCCTATCAACTCACAGGATGTATTTTAGCATCTATAGCTGAACTTCCTTCCAATACCTGAATAACCTCTTTGGTGGTACCTGGCACACAATGAAAACTGGAAGAACAAAACAGAAATGTCAAGACCAGAACAACACGAAAGTAGTGATTTACGCTCTGATTTTGTGGCTGAATAAAAAGTATTCTGTGGATTCCTACATCCCTTTGCAGACAGCATTTTTCATGCAGCATGTTTAATATTTAGATGATGTACAGAACATACAGAGTTGGAAACACTTCAAACAATTTTTTTCTTGCCACACTATGTCACCACTTTGAAAGATATATATGGATATCATTAGCAAAATACCTTTCTTCATACCAGAAACTTGAGGTTTACTTGGCAAATGCTTTGCATTTATTGTTCTAAAATAATTATCCAGAATAAATAACCAGAACAGATGTCTTCTGGGTTCTCTGTTCTAATTTATATGTTCTTAACCTTTACCTTATTAGCAACTCTCATTTTAGGACAGGGCTTCTGTCTTAAACATATAACAAATGCTTAGTATTTGTTGAATGCAAGTAATGCTTTTTTCTAAGCACCGCTTTAATGTCAGAGCACCTGTAGCCTAAACCTTTAACTCCTGTGTCCCTTCCATGACAGTCTACTGGTCTCCTCACCTTTCATCTCCATCCCCACCGCCTACCTAGGAAAGACAAAGAAAAGGGTTTTCCCCATAGAATTTTCCTTCCAATCTGACTTCTACACACTCTGTACTTAACAATCACCCCAACTGTTACAGCCACCACTAAGAACGTGCGTTGTAGTTAGGGGCCTTGGTCTTAACATGGAGACCATACACTGCTGGCTGGGAGCCCTTAGAGTTACTGGATTCCCACCTAAATTTCAAGTGCCAACTTGATCATGTACTAAGTCCCATGCAGATTAGGGTCTACTTCTGAACTTTACATACTGTTTGTAATGTTTGGTCCTACTCGTCTGTAGGTTCAGAGGCCGCACTGGAGTAATTCCTGACTCCATGGGTGAGCACCTGGCCACTCTTCCTTCCTCACTGCTCTTCAGTTGCACAGCTTGTCCCGGTATGAACCTCAGATCCAGCCTCTCCAGTCCCTCCCTCCACCTTCCACCCCCCAAATAACTCCAAACCAAAACAAAGCAACTGCTCACGTTTTTATTGGTATTGTGTTAATTTTATAGATTAACATGGGCAGATTTGACAGCTCTTTGATATTGAGTCCTCTAATCTCAGAGCATGTTTTTTCATTTATTCAAATCTTATTTGTGGTCTTCTATAGTATTTAAATTTTTTCATACAGATCTATCCTCTTTTAAAAAAAATATGTTTTTGTTGATTTTAGAGAGGAAGGGAGAGGGAGAGCGAGGTACAAACAAGTGACAGAGCTAAGGCTCGAAATATGTGGATGGAGCGAGCTCCTATTCCATCTCCCTGCTCAAAAAATCATTTAATATGTTGTCCTTGGATAGAAGATGCATCAGATGCTAAACTGCTGAGAAATTATATAATAAGGTACTTCTTATACTTACTAGGACATGCCATGTAGTGTGTGTGTGTGTGTGTGTGTGTGTGTGTGTGTGTGTCTGTGTCTGTAATCATTATCCCTGATTTATTTTCAACAGGACAGGAGCCTTGTTTTCTAAGGGCCAATGACCTGTCCACACTCCCTTGCACGTTTGGGAGAGGCTGCTTGGAGGGGGCCGTGGCAATGCACGTTAAGTGTAGAAACTCGTTCACAGAAACTGAACTCTCTCAGATGTGAGGATTTGGGAACTAAATAGCTGTGTGAGAATTTAGAAACTACGCTTCCACTTCCCAGGAAGATCTTAGAATGTGGTCTTGGTAAGGCCAATTTGCTGATTTGCCACCAGGGCCTCTGCATACTCACTAGGCTGCACCCAGAAACCACCTCTGTCTCTCCAGCTTCCACTATAAACTAAATGCTCCCCTTCCCTGAGCACCGCAGAAAGGCTGAGGTATATCTGGATTTTAAAAATCTCACAGGTGAAGGAGGTGGACAGACACTAATCAAAGGGTAGGACCTTCAGTCTGCGATGAGTAAGCTCTCTGGGATCTAATGTACAGCATGGTGACTCCAGTACATAATGCTGTGCTGTGTACTTGAAATTTGCTAAGAGAATAGACCTTAAGCGCTCTCATCTCACACACATACACACACACACACACACACACACACACACACACGGTAACTATGTGAGGTGATGGATGTGCTCATTAACCTGAGTGTGATGATCATTTCATAAAGTATACTTTTGTCAAATCATCATACTAGATACAATTTTATTTGTCAATTATCCTATATAATAAAGAGGGAATATGCAAATTGACCATCACACCATCACAAAGATGGCGGCGCCCATAGCCACAAGATGGCGGCACCCAGTGCCCTCAGCTCCGCCAGAGTCCCTCAGTCCTTTCAGCCCCGCCAGGTGTGGTGGGGGAGCAGTGGTTGCAGGTGCACAATGCAGCCGGACCTGCCCTCAGCCCCCCCAGCCACCCAGGGTTGGCCCGAGGCACAGGCAAACCTCAGATGGCGGCTATCCAGCCGCCCAGGGCTGTCCAAGGCTCAGGTAACCAGGGCCAGCCGAGGCTTGCGCTGCTGACAGTGGCAGCAGCAGAGGTGTGATGGGGACGGTCACCTTCCCCTGATCGCCAGGTCACCTCCCGCCCCTAAGGGCTCCCGGACTGTGAGAGGGGGCAGGCTGGGCTGAAGGACCCCCCCTCCAGTGCATGAATTTTAATGCACCAGGCCTTTAGTACTTCAATAAACCTGAAAAAAAATTTAAATCAAAACACCCTCATGATATAATTCATCTTCTGATTTTTTTTTATTTTCCTTACTCATGTCAACAAGAGAAAAAATAAGCTTTTAAAATTAAAGACCAGATCAACTTTGAAATAACTGCTTTCCTATTTTAGTAAGAAACTTTCTTTGTGTATTTTAGAGTTTCAAAGGATTAACCTAATATGTCCAAACACCTTTAGAGAAATAGGAAAGACATCCTATGTAAAAAAACAAAACTAATATGCTAAGTGTCCAGTCAACCAGTCGGCTGTTCAACCAATCAAAGTGTAATATGCTAATGATATGCTAAGGCTGCTCAACCGCTCGCTATGATGTGCACTGACCACTGGGGGCAGATGCTCCAACCAGTAGGTTAGATAGCTGCTGGGGTCCGGCTAATTGGGACTGAGCGAGATGGGCCAGACACACCCTGGAGCCCTCCCGTGGTCCCTCCCCAGCTGGCCAATCTCCTGTGTCCCTCCCCGGCCCCAATCATGCACCGGTGGGGTCCGTCGGCCTGGCCTGTGCCCTCTCGCAATCTGGGACTCCTCGGGGGATGTTGGAGAGCCGGTTTCGGCCTGCACCTGCAGGCCAGGCCGAGGGACCCCACTAGTGCATGAATTCGTGCACCAGGCTTCTAGTTCTGTAATAAAAACTTGGGTCCAATCTTCATTAGATTTTAGGTAGTAATTTTCTATTTTTGAACAACTGTTAACTACTTTTTTTCTCTGATGTTACTTATTTGAGAGAGGATAATAAATTTTGAATAATGTTCTCCAAACAATAAGACTTTGATGTATTGACCTAAATTCCACTGAAATTTCTTAGGTTAATTTAAAATGGTTTCTAAAGCAAACCCTGTTCATCAAACTTTATTAAGTAATTTGTGTCAGTCAACATTCCTTAATAAAAATGAAAAATAAAACTATGTAAGTTAAAAATCTCCATACATTTTTATTCTTCTGTGTGTATTTAGTACTGAGAAATATATTTGTCTTAAGTAGTTTGCACATATCACAAAAGATGGCGTGGGAAAAAGGAATGCAGATATGAAACAGCATCATGAAAGCAAATTGCCCAGCGCTGTAATATTAAGTAAAAGCACTGCCCATGCCAGATCTACCTAAGAGCACTGCTCACTTGTGAAACAATGGCTTTTTGCTGCTATCCTTAGAGCTCTTCTTTGTAATCTCACTAGGTTCTTGGTCACATGAAAAAAGCAAAACAATAGAAATAAGATACTTTATTTCTTTTACCCAAAAGAGAGTATTCAAAATGCACAAATATATATGCTCCTTTAATAACTTGTTTGGATCAGGAACTTTCTTCCCCCACCCCAGGCTAATTTTAGCCTTCGAGAAAACTTACAAAGATAGTACTGAGAATTCCTTGTGTACCCTTACCTAGTGTCCCTTAATGTTGATGTGCTGCAAAACCATGGCACACTTATCAAAATTAAGCAGTTTACTTGGGATAATGCTATTAAACTAAAACAAAACAAACAAAACAAAACACACACTTTGTTCTAATTTCACCAGTTTTCCCCTTTCTATCCTTTTTCTGTTCTGGGCTCCCATGTTGAATTTGGAGGCCTTACCTTCTGATCTGTTTCATCATCCTCATCTTGATACTCATCGCTGGGTGGACCGGAGCTGGCGAAGGTGGGTCCCTGGGAGTAGTACTGAGAGCTCCGGTAGCCATCCCGCCGCAGCTTATCACATTCTGCAGAGGACACAGGACGGCGGGGAGAAAGGGCGTTAGGAACCAGGGTTTCTTTACTCCTCTTTATTTACCGTTTCTGGTAACACTTTCCTAGGCATAATAAGACTTCAAAATAATAATAATATTAAAAGTGAAATGATAAAAATGACTGAGAATTAGTATAGCAACTACTACTACACACTCCATGCCATGTTCCTATACTTTGCAGGGACCACCTTCAGACCTCACAGCAACCCTCCGTGTCAATTTCTGACACACAACAACTGCTTACGTAATTCCACATCAAAACCCACGAGCAATCCTCGTGCTGGGCTTGTTTCCTAGACTCATCAGCTGGAAGTGGCATGAGAAATCACTGGTGATAATGCTCTCGTTTGTAGTTCTCGTTTTAACTTTGGTGCCAACCAGCCTATAGTTATTGTGCCGAATTTAATATGAAGCTGGTGGCAGTCTGAGGTGCCTGCCAGTCCACAGAGGAATGCCTGGCACCACCGAGTGGCAGGTAAGCAGGAAGCCTGATGCCCTGGATCACAGGGGGACTGGGGACCCCACCACTGGCTGCTTAGAGACTGGGCACTGTCTTCAAGGAGGACCATTGCGCTAATTACTGTCATCAGTGGGGGAGTGCAGCAGAGTTCCAAAGGCTTTTTAAAACCCCAGGAGCTGCTAGGTGGGCGTGGCTCAGTGGTTGAGTGTCACCTATGGGCCAGGAGGTCACGGTTTGATTCCTGGTCAGGGCACATGCCAGGCTTGCAGGCTCAATCCCTCGTAGGGGGCGTGTAGGAGGCAGCCAATCAATGATTCTCATCATTAATGTTTCTATCTCTCTCTTCTCCCTTCCTCTCTGAAATCAACAAACATATATTTAAAAAATAATAATAAAGCCCCAGGAGCTTTCCCATTACTCAGATGCCACCTTAGAGGAGCATTTGCCTTGCAAAAGTATTTGCCACAGGGTTCCTTTAAATATCCAGCTGGCTAAAGCAGTGCCAAATGTGTGTGCCTTTGGAAAAGTTTCCTCTTTGCACAGCTTCACAAAGCCATGCACGTAAAAGCACAGAACCAAAGTAGGCCATCTTCAGAATTCTTTTCTAACACTGGGATCTATGATTCTTCTTCAAAGAGGAGACAGTAGTTGCGTTCGTACACGGATAAAAATTCTCCAGCCAGGGAATAAAAAAAACCTCTCCTTAGCTACCACACAGTGGGAGTGGAAAGTTTCCAATCCCGGGCTACAAATCAGAGTTTTAAAAAGCCCACTGACAGAGCCATGAGGATCTTTTAGAGCAGTGGTCGGCAAACTCATTAGTCAACAGAGCCAAATATCAACAGTACAACGACTGAAATTTCCTTTGAGAGCCAAATTTTTTAAACTTAAACTATATAGGTAGGTACATTGTTATTAACTTAATTAGGGTATTCCTAAGCTGGCCTTTGCTAAAAACTCAAGGGGCCAAAGAGCCGCATGTGGCTCACCAGCCACAGTTTGCCGACCACTGTTTTAGAATGCCAGCTAGCCCTGGCCAGGTGGCTCAGTTAGTTGGAGCATTGTCCCATATACCAAAAGGTTGTGGGTTCGATTCCAAGTCAGGGCACATACCTAGATTGGGAATTCCACCCCTGTTCGGCGTGCCTATAATCAATTGATCTCTCTCTCTTTCTCTCTCTAAAATCAATAAACACATCCCTTGGCGAGAATTTAAAAACAAAACACAAATAGAATGCCAAGCTAACTTAAAAGTGCATATTTAATCAAGAGATAGCTAAATATTATTACTTAAGTCACTATGGGATAAATAATTTGTGGGCTGAGCTGGCAATCACTCTTACTATTATGTAAAATGGAAATTAAAAAAAAAATTTCTCAAACTTCCAGAACACACCTTATTTTTTAATGAGTATTTAACTCATGCTAACCTAACTCTTTTCAGTGAGAGATATTTTCACATTTTCTCCAATATTTGACAATTTTTCTATAAAAATAAATAGTAAACCAGAATCTATATGAGAGAGATACTGTTACATAGAGCATAATTAGTAGTTTTCAAATGTTATTCTATGCAATTTGGGGATTCTATAAATTTTTTTCTTTAACTACCTTAAAGCTAGATTAAAAAAAACAGTAACACTCAAGCTCAATAGTTTTACATTTCATTAACGTGTACTACTAAATTAACTTTTCTGTGGTCCTACAAAACCGGAGTCTCCTAAGGATTAAGAGTGCACCTTGTAAAACACACTTGTAAAAACTATTACCACTTGCAGCTACTTAACATGTAATTCAAATACTTGCCAAACGAAACAAAATACAAAGTGAAGGCCAAGGCCCCTTTAAATGAAGTCTTTCTGTTCAAAAGAGTAGTTTTCCCCTCACCAATTGACCCTGTAATAAGTATGTTTGAAATGATAAAATGCTATTGTTTTAAGAATCTGCATTGCATATTGGATACCATGTCAGATAATGTTTGAAGAAGATTTCTCTCCAAGGAAACAAGGACTCGCGAACTAGATCATCTCTAAAGCTGCTATTAGTTACGATATTCTCGAGAAGAATATTAAAATGACAAAAATGACCTGACACATGTTACAGCTTAAAAGACCAAAATATTGGAAAATTATTATTCCTATGCTATAAGCATAAAAGTCTTGCAATTATTAGTACTTCTAATAATAAACGGTGTGACCCTAGTTTGAGACAATGCCTCCTTTTATATCAATGAAGTTTATGTCACAGAAATGTTTAAATAGTAATATAACAAATAGTAAAGGATATCAAATGAAAGTTGATATTGGGTCTCAGACTAAGCTTGGCAGTATAAATTTATGGCAGATCACCAATATTCGGAGTCTTACAAATTTTCTGAAATCTAGTAAACTCCTCAGTATCCACTGTCATTTATCTTATTCCAACTCTAGGGGGAAATGTAGGAAAATTTCTCTTGTCAAGTTGCAACAGCTCTCGGTTTCTAAAACCATGGCTTTGTTCATTAAAAACCGAGTTTATTGTCTATAGAGTGAGATATAAGTGCAAGCCATCATGAATAAACAAAGACTTTTCAAACACTCAACGGAGTAACTGCAAGGCAAAGCAGAATTTAACGCGGGGGTTATGCCTGCGACTCCAGGCTAGAAACAAGATACTAAATGTAATAGAAGATCTGCCTTTAACGCATGCTCCTCCTGCAACAGAAATTAAGAGTTAAAACCCCGTTATTGTTCTCTCGGTGCTGCCTGGATAAAGGTGTCACTGTTCGTTGTGTCCTCTGGTTTCCCAACCGCCAATTTCCTCCTCCTTCCTTACCTGTCAAATTATTTTCTTTAGTGCAAGAACAATGAACAAACATTTCTTGGGAGACCAACGTTTTCAATATAGAAGGACAAAAATAATGTCACAGAACGAGATGGTTATCTAACCATCCCGGGAATTTAATGCTGCTCTGGCTTCCAAACTTTCATGCAGTAACGCAGTTCTTCAGGCTTTTCGTTTTAATAGTTTAGACATGGTAAGAGAGTCTCCTGCAAGAAGCTTTAAAGAGTTATTTTCCAAATAATTTTCTCTACTGGAAACTCCTGGTGAAGTTCCACTTTGTATGTAATGTTCTTTAATTTGTTGAATCAGCCACAATAAACTAGAATATGCAGCAGATACAGAGTTCCAAAATTTCAGGGGCTTAACACAACCAGGAGATTCTTTGCTGCATACTCCCCTTATCTCCTCATCCAGGCTGAGCTGGCAGGGGTTGTGCTCACCACAGTCACTCAGGGACCAGGGGCCAGGCAGAGGGAGGTTCCTCCCCCTTCCCCACTTGTGCTGGGACAATCTGCATGTCACACCTGCTCTAGGAACCTCTGCCAAAGGACCCAGGGGTTATTTCCGCTACTATTTCTTTAGACAAAACAAGCCCTGTGGCCATACCTACCTTCACAGGGGACAAGAAAGAGAATCCTGCCTCATAAGCAAGGGGGAAAATGAGAATATCCAAAAAACAACTCTAATAACTCTTCCAAACAGAGGAATAACACTGAATCAAAGATTTCCCAGATCCCCATTACCATTCTCCCAACACTTACTTGATGTTTTATTTCCCACCCCTGAATGAGGCTGAGAGGCTTTGGATGTGAAATATGCAACAGTAATGAGAGACTAACCCTTTGTGTTTCAGGAGGCTGACCATGGGGCTGGGGAGAGGGCACTGCATGGAGGAGGCCCTTGAATGTCCGGAATCCAGACAGACCTGGCACCACTTATACCTCTGAGACCTCGTGGACATTTTCGCCTCCTGGAATCTCAGGTTCCACCTCAGTAAGCCGGGACGTCACTCCTCCTGCCTGGGAAGCTGCCGTGAGAATCATTCAGCAGCACAACCCCGGGGCGCTGCTCTCTGAGGGGAGACTAGGTGAGGGTAAGCCGGAACTTGGCACAGACTGCTCGCTCTATGTGGCAGATGCTCAAACACAGCCATTGCTGGCAGAATATACCACGGAAACCGTAACTACCTCAAACTCTCCCACTTTTAAATGCCAGTAAGCAAGTCCATAACAAGATTTGCTTGGCTGCACAATTCTTTAAGTTTCTACCATTTTACAAAGCTGTTGTTTCCATCTTTATCAAAATACCACGAGGCTTTATTTTTTCCTAAGGATGTACAATACCTACATCATACTGGGATTCTCGTACCGTCAAGAGCCTGGATATTTAGTTCTAACTGCTCTCAATCCAAAATAGAGCTAAAATATGTTAACTGATCTAAATGCAGAACGTATAGTCATTACTTAATTGTTTTTACATAACCTGAAGCCTCCTACTTACAGACATTTTATACAGGAAGGGTATCAGCCAGGTGGGTGGTGAATGTATTTAATATAGCATAACTACTACAGCAAGGGCAGTATTCAGGCTCCTTGATCTGAAAGTATGTGTTAGGAGTTGAACTGTGTCCCCCAAAAAGAGTGGTTGAAGCCCTAACACCCGGTATCTGTATATGTGACCTTGTTTGGAAACAGGGTCTTCTCAGTCACAGTTTCTTTCCATGATGCTCTAAGCTTCCTGCCACGGGAAACAGATATGTTTGTCTTATGAATTATGAAACCCAGGAGTCAAATTTCTGGTAGGCCCAGATTTCCAAACTCCTATCCCAGTACGTATCCATCAGATTATCAAGAACAGTTAAAAACCAGTTCTATTGTATGTCTTTATCCAGGACCAGAGGACTGAGAGCACATAAATCTACAATCGTATATGTTTAGAAGAAAGACAATTTTAGTTCAACAGCTGTATTGGCTATTACACAGCTAAAGGATCAGGTTTAAGCTTTCAAGTAAGCACGCAGGAAAAATTTACTTCACTCAAATACTATGCTTTATAAATATGAGATAGCTTATTTTCTTAATAAAAATCAAACCAAACTGCATTTTAAAATAGAAGAGATTTACCTTCTAGTTCATGAACTTACTGGGTGTGGCAATACTGGAAGAGAAAAAGAAACCATACTGACACTGTAGTTAAGATTCTGCTTTGCTAGTCAAGCATATTGAATTTTCCAAAATTATATAGGTATTTTTCCTAAATTATTCAAAACGGTTGAATGTCAATATACTTAAATTGTCTTTAAGAATCAACAAATTATAACATAATTATAAATGGTCAAATGTTTAAATTATTCAGTAATTTGTAGCATATCAAGTGAATTGAAAAGCTATGTGAAAGCTTAAAGCACCATAGATTTAATATAGATCTTTTCAATGCATATTTTCCTAGATAATTTGAAAGCAATTTTAATGATAGATTCTAAATAAATATGCCCTTTTGTTTTAGTATTAAATTAATGATTCATTATTTTCTCCCCTCTCCCCTTTAAGGTAATAGTTTATATGTAGTTATATAGGAATGAGAGGCCCAGTGCACGAATTTGTGCAGGGGGGGGGGGGTGTCCCTCGACCTGGCCTGCTCCCTCTCACAATCCAGGACCCCTCGGGGGATGTAGCAGTGCACCAAGCGGCAGGAGGCCAGGGAGGAGCCCGAGCCAGGGCGGGGTGCCGTGCCACTGGCACTCATCCCGGGTTAGGGTTAGGGTTAGGGTTAGGGTTAGGCAGTGCTGCCGTGGAGTTGGGAGAGGCTCCTGCCGCCGCAGCTGTGCTCACCAGCCGTGAGCCTGGCTTCTGGCTGAGCGGCGCTCCCCCTGTGGGAGCACACTGAACACCTGGGGGCAGCTCCTGCATTGAGCGTCTGCCCCTGGTAGTCAGTGCGCATCATAGGACTGGTCGGCTGGTCATTCTGGTCATTCAGCTTAAAGGTTACTTAGGCTTTTTTATATATATAGATACCTACAATGACATAAGAGTATTCCTATATATGAAGTATTAAGTCCAAATTTATCTTCCAATAAATGCATATTTGAGACCATAAAACTACTTCTTCATCAATCCTCACGTCAATGATACTTAGCATCCCAAGCACCATCCTGTATAATAAAAGCCTAATATGCTAAGTGTCTGGTAGGCTGTTCAACCAATCAAAGCGTAATATGCTAATGATATGCTAAGGCCGCCCAACTGCTCGCTATGACGTGCACTGACCACCAGAGGGCAGATGTTCCAACTGGTAGGTTAGCTTGCTGCTGGGGTCTGGCTGATGGGGACTGAGCGAGATGGGGAGGACATGCCCTGGAGCCCTCCCACAGTCCCTCCCTGGCTGGCCAACCTCCTGCATCCCTCCCCAGCCCCAATCGTGCACCAATGGGGTCCCTCGGCCTGGCCTGCACTCTCTTGCAATCTGGGCTGAGGGACACCCCCTGAGTGCACAAATTTCATGCACCGGGTCTTTAGTAAAAACATAAAAGGAAAAGGAGAAAATGTATGGCTTTAACGGTTAAGCCCAAGTCCCTCTAAAAGTTCTGAAAGTAAATATCTCCTCTCTTAATGGTGCATATAAGACACAATGTTCCAGCTGCTAGAGTATAATTTGCTTAACTGTGGGTAAGAAAGAGAGAGCCAATCAGGACCAACAATCACCCAAGTTCCCCCAAAGATAATGAGTCTCAATTTGCTCAAGAAACCTGCTAACAACACCCAGGTAATGAATGACAGTAGTTAAGAGCTCAAACTCTAAAAGTCAATAGTTATGTGTTTGAATCCTAGCTTGCATTGAGCTAGGGGGGGCTTAAGGGATATAGTCCCACTTTCAAGGTACTTACAAATTAGCTGATGGATAAAGAAGTTCACATGGCAATTTATGGAGCAGTGGTTCTCCAAATTATACCAGCTATGCCATCAGTGTTTATTAAGCACAACTGGGCAGCATCAACACAGAATTTAATGGGAGAGAGATCCCAGTGATATATGTTCAAGAAATAAGAGGATGAGGGAAGAGCAGGTGGGAGAGACTGAAATAGGGAAGATAATGTGTAATGCTCTACCAGGGTTATCTATCCAAGGAAACTGAGTTTTGGTAGACCTTTAGGGAAACTGACCAAATCCACATTGAAAAACTAACTAAAATCATGGGCAACTCCCAAAAGATTTCTGTTCGGGTAGAACAGATGTCACAGGAAAGCTTCATTTTACAGAGAACCCTCCCAGAAAAGGTTTGGGGGAGGAATAATGTAGAAAAGAGGAGATGGTGATGGAATGCCACCTTTGTAATAAATGGGTTTCTTTGCCAAGGGCGGTGGGGATAATAAGGAGACTGCCAAATTCCTATGCCTAAGTTATTTTAGCACAATTCCAAATGACTTCTCATTCAATTTCATAGTGTGTTTGGCAAAATAAAGTGATCAGGATGGGGAAGATGGAGCATTAGAGAGAAAAAAAACACATTGTGTCACCAGCTCAACAAACAGGAAATGAATTTATTAGTGCTGACTAATATATTAGCAAACTGGAAAGAGTTCCTTTTCCCTCACAGCCTGGGGCCAGGTGATGTTGATATTAAACACTGCAAGGCCATCTCATTTCATGTAGAAGAGTTAAAAAAAAAAAAAAAAGGTCATTTTGATTAACAATCTCCCTCCATAGCTAATTCTTATTGGAGTAGGAATACAAACCTTCCCCAAAAGTAAAGAATTAAGTATGAAACTTAAGGGGGCTGCATACAACTGTTAGCTTTATTTTTCATTGCAAACCATGGAAAGAATGACTCTTAAAAGGTTATTTGCCATTGCAGAAAACTAAATGTTAACATTTCTTCTCTTCACATACACAGATTATTTTAAGGTGACTTGAAGCACTCAAGCTGATTGAAGCTGAAGTGAAAGCTGCCTGATGCCCAGGATGAATGTGAGAGTCGGACGGGCCTGCCAGTTCTGGCCCAGCACCATCAGAGCACGGCCAAATGGGAGGTGATATCATTTCACTTTACAATGAAAAAGCCCTATCACTGGCAGTAGTGGAGCATCACCAAGGTTACTCAATATCAAATAGCCTGCAGAGATTCTAAACCAACACTAGAGACTTCAGTTGTTCAGTGAATGATAACAAACCTTATCCACAGTACCTTCAATTGTAGCATTTTTATGCTGCCCTGGGTGAAATATAGAGGCCACTCAAGTTACTCACTTTATCAGGAATTAAAATAGAATTGCTGAAACAGCAGACTGGCTACAGACACAAAAACAAAACAATAAGCCTTTTGTTTAAATACTCCATAGTGCTTTGTTAAGACCTGGATCCTTTAAATGACTCTTTGCTGTTCTGTCTTTTGTGTGTTGCTTAGCATTTAAAAAAAAAAAAAGGACATGTCTCTTTACCTCCTGTAGAAGCAATGAGTGTTCACCTTTCCTTTGCTCTTGCACCTGACTTCCTCTCACAGGTTACTAACTCCTCTTTCGGGGCTACCATGCTCAGAGTAGTCAATATTACCAAAAATGTGGTGAGCCATCAAACCAAAAGGAGGAGTTCAACTGCCCCTTTGGTATAGTATTTCCAACCCATCAATTCCTTATTTTTGTCTTTGCTCTTCTCTTTTCTCAACAGAGAACTTAATCCATTGTTTCATCTGGTTGGGCAACTTTTCCTGAGGACATAAATTCCAAAAGAAATACCTATATTTCTATATTTCTTAAAGTATTTGACAGCATTACCATTTGTCTTTGAAAAGCCAACCTAATCAAATTCACAAGCACTGAACGAGAGAGCACCAAATGAAAGCCATCTTTCTCATCAAAGAACTACCATATAGTTTCCATCAAGCCTCCAATACAACCTCATGAACATCTCAACATTCTTTTGCGCTTTCCCCAATTCTGTTGAGGAGACAGAGGGTGAAACCTGACCTCTGCCTGCCTCTGAGCTCACTGCCTACCACCTCCTCAGGGAACATCCTCCCATTCGCTCTTTGTATCTGAAATCTCCCCTCCCGCTGGCGCCTTTGAACTACAACAGTGTTCTAATTGGCTCTGGTTCTTAAAGCAAGCAATAATATTAACTCTACCCTGCCACCCCTTTTCTCTTTGCTTTGAGAACTTTTACTTTATTTCTTAAAAATCATTTGGCATTCTTTTTCTGCTTATAAAAATAATTCTTATCTCATGAAAACTGGCTTCTTCAATCCAAAGACTTCCTTGAAACTGCTCTCTTGAAAGGCACCAATGGCCATGTAATGAGTTCAGTAGCCTCTTTTCAGACCCTCTCCCCATCTGTGAGCTCCATGATGACTGCCCAATCCTGATTTCCTCTCTTCTTCCCCAACTACTTTTACCAACTTCTTCCCAACCCCTAAAATAACCAGGCTCAAACCGCTCCCCCCTACCCCCCCCCCGCCCCCGCCACCCTCTCCAGCCCTAATCTCACTCCCACATTTTCACCAGTTGTTCTGTGGCTTTGGCTCTCATCTCTCCCGAGTTCTAGATGACCTCCCCAGGACCTGCACAAACCCAGCAGCATTTATAGAAAGAAGCACGCACCGGGCTGGGCTGTGTGCTGGGGCCACACAAATGGTGAGCAACGGTCCTGCGCCCAAGGATCTGGCTATCAGATGGAGAGAGAAACTTGTAAACACAATCATGTAGCTTAGTTTGATGGAGGGGTATCAGGTTCCGTGGGAATGTGTGGAAAAGCACAGAAGGCATGCATCCAGGGTCTGCCCTGGGAAGTCCAGGAAAGCTCTCTGGGAACATGGGCACCCCACCAGGTTCTTCGAGGAGGAGCAGGAGTTGGACAGGTGTGAGAGGTTGGGGGTCAGAGGGAAAAGGAATGGACTGGAGCACGCTGTGAAGAGAAAGCGCAGACAAGACAAGCTAGCATTGCAATTGGACCTTATCTTTACCTGTGAAGGCATGAGGTAAAGAACTTGGGTGGAGGGAGAAGAAAAGCATGGGGATGGGGGCGGCGGGTGGGGCGGGGGGAGAAAGGGTGATTTTGCAGGTGAAGTTAGACTAACGGGCCAGGTCAGAAAGGCTGCCAGGTGCTGAGGAAGTTAGGTTTTATCCTGTCAGTGATGAGGAGCTGATGAAGAATTTAACAAAGGAGAGGTATAACCAGATTTACGCTTTATAGACAACACCCGGGACAAGGGTGAGACTCAATGATGCCACCATCAACCTTGTACGTGAGTGACTCATACATCTATCGTATCTCCCTGGCTAGCTTTAAGCTTCGACAGGAAGCAGTAACGTCATTCATCTTTGACTCATCTACAATATCCAGCCCCATGCCGTCATTGTAGGAGCCACTGAGAAAATTTTTATGTCAACACAAACTCAGATTTTAGACAACCCAATTTATCAGGACTTATGCTCAGCACTAAATTATATTTTTGTGTCCAATAAACTTCACACATAGCAGTTAAGTACCGAGAGGCCCATCAGAATTTCAGAGCTTAGGCAGAAACTTGGAGATCACAACTTGTTTTGCAGAAGAGGAGGCCAAGTATAAAAGTGGGATATGATTTCCCAACGTCCCACGGGCTCCTGGCAGCACTGGAATCAGCGTTCTGGCCTCCTATCGCATCTTCTGGAACAGTTCATAACAACAGAACAAGGTGTCAATGCTGCTGGGTTAGAAAGATGAGACACTGCACCGCATTCAGTGGCGTTTCCAGCATAACGCACCCCCACCTCCACACCCCCTATTTTAGGCCTGTCTTCCTTTAAACTAGAAAATAACTTACAATTCTATATGAATGAACATAAGTAATGTTTCTTACTTACAAAACATTTAAAGGGATGTTTCCTTAACCAGTGAGATTTCACCTTCATCTTTTACAAATCAATTTTACTAACGGATTCTTACGAACTAGGCAAAGAGTAAACTCCGCTGTAAGAGCTAAGTCATTGGTGTATTTAATATTTCCAAACCCTTATTTTCTTTTACTTGTCCCTTCTATAACCAGTGCCTTTTTTAAAAAATATTTTAAATGCACATATGGAGTGGGCAAAAGTAGGTTTACAGTTGAGTATGCAAAACACGGTTAATAAAGCTGTTGTAATAATCTAACCTGCATGTATTCTCGTACAAACAACTGTAAGGCTACTTTTGCCCACCCCTGTGTTTTGTTTTTTTTTAATTTCTTTATTGATTAAGGTGTTACATATGTGTCCTTATTCCCCCATTACCCCCCCCCCCCATTACCCCCACTCATGCCCTCACCCCGCCTGTTGTCTGTGTCCATTGGTTAGGCTTATATGAATGCATACAAGTCCTTTGGTTGAATGGATCAACCAGTGGCTTTTTTTTTAATCCATTCAGTTACCAATGACCTATCATAACCCTAAAGATAAGCACTAAATGCCGTTAAGCGGAAACACGGTTATAGATATTAATGTCAGACATGATGTCTTATGATGAAGCTTCCTTTCTTTATTTCTCTTAAACTTATTTGAGTTTTAATGAAAGTGGGAATGAGTTAAGCAACTGTGAAGCCACCACCTTTCGGCATCCATGAGCTATTCTGCATTCCCTGTTAACTAGCTAAGGAAACCAAATCTTCCTTGGGCCTTTAGATTCCCCGAGTGAGCCCTGTCCCTATGACCCTTTTGAAAGCTGAGAGCAGCTGAAGAGGCATCCAAGGGACGGGCCCTCGGGGTCTGAGATCACAACAGGCCAGCATGAGCTGAGGCTAGAAACCCGATTTGAGTCCTGTGGCTTCTATGGCCTTAGTTTACTCATCTACAAAAGGAAAAGGGGATTTATTACTCAGAGGCCCTTCGAGCCCTCTTCCAGCTCTAGCATTCCAGGGGCTGGTGGTGAGTAGGGAGAAAGGCACCTTGCTCATGTAGCCGAAATAACCTCAGTGTTAACTGCCTGTGGCTGTCACTGTCATCTGGTGATGATCCTGTGTTCTTCTCTCCCTCCTCCCCACAGCGTGTCTCTGGAGTATAATGGGTGGGAGAGAAAGCACCAGCTAAATCATGACAGCCATTTGGGAATGAGGGCTGAAATTTATAAAAAGTGTATCTGTATTCCATTGCATTTAAATTAAAATGCACCCCTCCTTACCTCCACAAACTGCTTGCACTTTGAGATACTTTATACAAAAAGTTCATTTCATTCCCATGTAAGCAGATATTATGATCTTTATTTTATAGATTAGAAAAGCTCAAGTGGTTGAAAGAACAAAGTCAAAATTAAACTCAAATCACATATCCCTACACAACAGAGTCAGGATCTGAACCTAGATATGACTCATGCACTTTTTTGTTGCTGTCAATCCTCACCGGATTTGCTTTATAATTTATCTCTTAAGCTGTACATGTTTTATGTATTTGTCTGTGCTATGTCGTAAGATTTTTAAGTGACAAGGGAAAAAACAGAGGAAGAATTCAATGTTGTTAGTACAAAGTGGGCAAAGCAGTTGTTCCTCTTGAGTGTGTGTGAAGTGGTCAGCAGATGTATCATCCAGGAGAGCGCACTCTCCGTCAACAGCCACAGGCATAGAAAGGCTTCCCCCAGACAGGCCTGCACACAGTGCCACAGGTCCCCCAAGAGGAATATCTACAGCCCAAACCAGGGCCTGGGAGAGCGGGACCCATGTGCCCAAGGCATCCAGGTAATTCAGCCAAGGCTCCTCATCAAATCCAGAACAGAAGTCCTGGTCTGAGTCAAAGGGAACTAGGACCCTTCTTAACAATGAAGGGCAGATGCAGTGACCCTTAGATAAAGCCTGTGTGTCAGGAATGTCCGAGAAACCTAGCTAACACCACTTGGAGACCTTGTCCATCATTTTCTAAATATGTTTTTATTGATTTCTGGAGAGAGTGAAAGGGAGAGGGGGAGAGAGAAACACTGATCGGCTGCCTCCTGCACACCCCCTACTGGGGATAGAGCCCACAACCTGGGCATGTGCCCTGACTGGGAATTGAACTGGCGACCTCTTGGTGCATGGGACAGTGCTCAATCCACTGAGCTACACCGTCTGGGTGTTGTCCATCATTTTAAGAAAGGTGTACCATTTTCTAATGTTGAACAGGTTATTGGTGCATGCATGCATGCGCGCGCACACACACTGTTTTTAATAACTTGGAACACAGAGTCATTTCTTTATATTGTAAATCCTCAACGCCTCTATCTCTTGATATAATGAATGTAACCCTCTGACTCTGAGTTAACACAGGCCAGATTCAACATTCCTCCCTGTGCTCACACTTCCAATTCTAGAATCACAGAGCAGGCTGACCTGCTAAAATGGATTTTCTCAGGGAAGAGAGCTGTGACTAAAGAACGTTTCTGATACCAGCAACAGATGCTCTGGGAACTAATTCAGGCGGGAGTGTACACAGATACAGTAACTAAACTGCCTGTTAAACACACTGTGAGAAAGTGTGTTTACCTCTCTCCCAAGTTGGGCTTTTTGGGGATGGAGTCTTAAAAATAACATGGCTTTATTTCAGCCTTAATATGCTCTTAATTTTCAAATGAGGTCTACAAGTGTAAGAAATTAAATCTGAACCTTTCACTGAGCCTAGTATGCCCACCCCTCCCCCTCAAGTCCCCTTTTCCCACTTAATTGTGGCCCTTTTGAAGAAACTAAAAAGTATCCAGATAAAAATCCAGTTAGGCAAAGGTTGCTCATCATCTCAGCTAACTCTGTTGAAGTTCACATTAGAACTCTGTTGAAGTTCAAATAACGGTTGTGGAGATTAAAAGGGTAGAATTCTTCCGGAAATTCAGTAAAAAGCTGAGTGAGTTCTTTATGGATAATGGGATCCATTTTCAGAAATTCACTGTTCATTTCTAGCCAGATGTCCTGCTGAACCAATGATCAAAATACTGTTTTCACATCCCGGTACAGCAGGTCCTCCATTAGCGTTCAACAATGTTTCGTTATAATGTTTATGAGATAGTGTAGGAAAGTAACTCTTGTTTGTAACAACTAGCCTATAAAATTGGTGTCATTAGATGTTATTTTGCTGTAGTGTCAAGTGAGAACTTACCGTATCTGTTTATCTCTAGTAACAAATAAATCAACAAAACCAAATCATTTGGCCAACAAATTCTATCAAAGGCTCCAGAGACTAGCCAACAATAAATACTAAAGGTCTCTTTATTGGACCAGAATAGAGATAAACTGCACGTGGACAACATGTGCTCTGGGCATTCTGCTTGCCATTTAAATCCCTCTCCTTCTCCATGGGGGAGTGGGAGAGTGGGGGAAAGGGTCCCCCGATGCCATTTCCCTTTTAGCGACTGAGCTCTCCCTCCCTATGTGCCCCAGCACCTCAGACACATCTCCAGTACACTACTGTCTGTTCACTTCAGTCTTGACACAAGACAGCAAGAGCAGCTCTTCCAAGTTAAAGACCCACAAACTTTTACCCATTCATTTAAAAACTCCTGTCATAGGAGATCATTGATGCTCAAATGCTTATTAAATTGTGTCTATTATTTGCCCCTATGTCCTTACTCAAACTTAGTGTGTTTTTTAAAAAATATATTTTACTGATTCTTTTACAGAGAGGAAGGGAGAGGGATAGAGAGTTAGAAACATCGATGAGAGAGAAATGTCAATCAGCTGCCTCCTGCACACTCCCTACTGGGTATGTGCCCGCAACCAAGGTACATGCCCTTGACCGGAATCGAACCTGGGACCCTTGAGTCCACAGGTCGACGCTCTATCCACTGAGCCAAACCAGTTAGGGCTCAAACTTAAGTTTTTTAATAACATTTTCAGTAAACCTGGTGCCTTCCTTAATCGTTCTACTGACCCCTAAGCATTTCTGTATTGCTTTAATAATAAACACTTAGTATCCACTGTCCATTGCCCTCCTTATTTTATGATCCTCAAGAGGAGAGCTGAGCTCCCCATAAAAACTGACACAACAGTTCATACAATGAGCACTTAATGACTGAAAAAGCAACAGCCTGTTTAACATTAAAGAGAAGTATTACTTCCTTAAAATTATGGTCAAGGTCATAGTAAGAATAGAAGGAACAAAATAGATTACTCATTAGCTACCTTTCTAGATTTTTAAGCAAAGAACGTGGAGGTCAAATTAACTTAGACTGATAACTTTATATGACACTAGGGGCCCAGTGCACGAATTCGTGCACCTTGAAAGGAACTGTGGGCCGTGAGGCTGTGGTGGGCACAGAGGCGGGTCTTGGTCCATCCTCCACAGCCCCGCCTGGCCCCTCCCACCATGGCCCCGGGCCCCTGTCGGCCAGCAGCCTTGCTCCTGCTGCCGCCGCTCTCATGCACTGATGGCGCCAGCTCCGCTTGCATCCGCTGACTGTGTGGAGTGATTGGGGCAGGCGCCAGCAGTGGGTGCGAGCAGGGCCGGCACTGTCAGCAGGTGTGAGCAGTGGCTGCTGCCCCGATCTCCCCTCAGGAGCAGGGGGAGGTGGAGAAGCCCACAGGGACAATCAGGGCCGGCAGCCGCCACTCGCACCAGCTGATAGCACCTGGTGATCGGGACTGGTGCCGGGCACTGGCAGTGGGTGCAAGCAGTGGTTCCAGCACCAGCAGTGGGTGCGAGCGGGGCCAGCGCCGGCAGCAGGTGCGAGTGCCAGGCAGGACAGCGGCGCGCGGGAGCAAAGAATTTTCAGTAACCGCCAGAGGCTTGCCCCGATGACAGCGATCGGTGCCCCACCTTGGTCTGGTGCTCCCGCTCACCTGCTCTACCATCCCACCATGGCCAATGACCGCCATGTTCCACACACACGCCCTCTGGTGGTCAGCGCACATCATAGTGACCGGTTGTTCGGTTGTTCCGGTTGTTCCACAGTTCGGTCTATTTGCATATTAGCCTTTTATTATATAGGATCATACCTTAATAGTGTCATATATTCAGGGGCTGTATTTTTTCTTTGTCATCCACACTGACAATGAGGCAGTAAGTACTCTGCAGTCATTTTCTGTTTATCTCAGGCTGCTAACTTGGTGATGGGAAAGTGGTACCTGAAGTCCTGTACACGTGATTAAAAGTAAATAAACGAAGAAGAAAGAACTCAGATGCTCTTCCTTATTTCATCTTTGTCAACCACTGTTCTTAAAGTCATTATTTATCCACAACCTCTTAAGGGGTATTTAAATCTAGACTTTAAGAGTTCAGCTCTGCCCTGGCCAGGTGGCTCCGTTGGCTGGAGCATCATCCCACACACCAAAAGTTTGTGGGTTCCATTCCAGCCAGGGTACAAACCCGGGCTGAGGGTCCGATCCCTGGTTGGGGCATGTATGAGAGCAACCAATCACTGTTTCTCTCATCAATGTTTCTCTCTCTGTCTCTCTCTCTCTCTCTCTCTCTCAAATCATTAAGAAAAGTTTGTCCTCTGGTAAGGATTTTTTTTTTAAAAGTTGAACTCTAAGAATTTTCCAAAGTTATTAATTTTATTAATGGTAAACCCCTTCAATGAATCATTTTAGGGCATTAAAGCAATTACTAAAGCATTTATCTTTTCAAAATTAAATCCACATATAGGCAAAACCAGAGGAGATGACATTTCATTTGGATCTACTGAAGAGTCAAAAAGAAAAGAAAATCAGAAAAACCTAGATGTTTAATTTTCTAAGGGAAGCAGAGAGAAGCTCTGAGCTGGTGCTTGAAAACACACAGAAGAGGCAGGGAAGCACAGTTTCCTGGAGCGTGTTCAAAAAAAGCTGGGCCTGAATATTCCAGCTCACACCTGCCCTTCTGAAAGCATTCCCCACAGGCAGGCCGGGCAGAGCCAGGAACTTAACAATGGCTCTGCCTCAGGGGCTGGCTCCGGGCACAGGGCCATTTAATCCTCCTACTCCTTATTCAGGAGGAAGGTAAGCTAGAAGTAGAGAAGCTCCTTGTCAAAATTTACGAAAGACCATCACCAGGAACTGAAGAGATCTAGAAGAAACTGTGGTTGGGTTTAGGTGCGTTATGTAACCACCATCGAGGAAGGCAAAAGTCAAAGTACAACTCCAAGGCCATACAGACGAGCCTGACTAATGCCATTTTTTTCATTTAGGCTTGCAGTCACTAAGTACACAGGTTCCTCGGGTTAATGAGAAAGGGAACCCAATAATGTCCACTTCTGGACAGTTAAATGCCAAGACTGTGAGACACATGATAGAGTAATAAGATACATATGAGATCATCTTTTAATCTTTCAGATTAAAGGAACAGAACAGGGCTCTGACCTATGGTCTGCATATTTCTGTTCAGAATTCCAAATCTACTGTGAGTCCTTTGATAGCTGTTCCTTCTCTCTCTAAGCAGAAATTATCCGCTTTCTCTAACTCCCATGCAGCAATTTATGGCCCATCTCGAGTATTTTTCACGTTGTGATTTGCACTATAAGTAAAAGTATATAAGTTCCTTGAGAGCCAAGACCCTGACTTTGTATTCTGCACTTCTGCCAGAATTACAGATTTCTAACAAGTGGCTGTTAAAGGCAATCGAGTGCAGCAGTTAAGAATATGAGCCCTGCAGCCTGAGACTGTCCAAGTTTACGCCCTAATTCTTCCACTAACTTTGAGATGGTGGGAAAGTTTCTAACCTTCGTGTCTCCATTTTTTTTCATATGTAAAACTGGCACAGTAATTATTATGAGGATTAAATGAGATAATACCTGTAATGGGCTTAGAATGGTACTTGGCATATACTTAAGTGTTGAATGAATGTTGCCTAGTAATCAGTAGTCATAGTAATAGTACATTAATAAATGAATTAATAAATGACTGATATACATGACAAAATTATCATAAAAATTAGAGAGGGTCCTGATGCTGGGTTTTCCTTGAATCGATGACAGTATTTCTCCCAGATTTAAACCTTTCACAATTAGATAAAATACAGGACATTCAGTTAAATTAAATTTTAAACAACAGTACTTTTTTTAGTATAATTATGTCCCAATAGTGCATGGTAAGAGAAAACTGGTAAACTAGCATCTAGTAGAATAAGAATACTGGTTTGTTGTTTTAAAAAAAGTCTCTAAATCTTAAAAGTCACTCCCTTGATCTTTTAAAGAACTTCCTTCTTTACTACTTTCAGGAAGGCCTCCTTGCCACACATTTACACCCCTTACCACCAACAGTAAAAGTTGAAGTAAAAGTGAGAATTTTAAACTAGATATAGGAAGACGCTCTTTCTGTATATCCTTCCTCTCTTTCTAACGTCAATAAAAACATATTTAAAAAATAAATAAACTGGTGTCCATTCTTTGAGGACATATCCGTAAGAGGCAGGTTTCCACAGAATCCAGAACATATTAGGCATGCATGTTGAGAGTATTATGACACCTCACACATACTCCGTGTTCATTAGAAACAGGTCTTCTTTGACAAACAACATCACACTTATGCTTTCAATCCTAATGAACAAGCTTGCAGCTGGGATCTTACCCCTCAGCACGGACTTGAGGTTGAGCTTGGCTTGGCGGTGCAGGTCCTCCACGCAGGGGGGCCTCGAGGCGGGAAGGAACACGTTCTCCTGCTGGTGCCAGGGCGCAGTGTAGTGGACTGTCCATCTGCTCTCCTCATCTAGGTTGGAAACCGCTGTAGAAGGAGAGTTAGAGTCAGTCCAGCTGTCAAATTAAGTTTCACTGGCTCTACATGTATTGCATCAAGATGGGTTCTTGGTGCCCAACACATCCCTGGGTTAAGGGCCAGCGAGAGGGAAATGGAACAAATTCTAAGTGAGCTTTAACCTTAGACCCCAGGGGTCCTTCCCATAGTGTTTTTGTCTCTAAAGGAACTGGTGAAACTGTCCATCATGTTTTGGTAGAAATGTTTACTCAATTATCTGCTTCTTGACATTTTAGACCCTCCCTCTAAGCCAATGTTAGAAAATGATTGACAGAATTGATAGAGACCTCCAATTCCTACCTAAGTCCACCATGACAGGAATCTGCTACTCAATTATATAGACCCATTGCTCAGTAAACGTTAGAGTATCAGAACAGGAACAAATTTCCTACTGAGAAGTTGAGACAAAATATTTCCTCCCTTAAACATTATTTTAAAATATCACTGTTATAAACTCAATTAAATTTAAAAATTAAGCATAAGCAGTCAATGTAATTCATTTAAATAGCACATCTAATAGAAGTAGAAATCAATTTGTGCTACAAAATTTTCTTTGTATTTCTTGCTTTCATGAAATACTTTTATATTAAAATGTTTTTTTAATTCCAATGTAATTTACTTTTCCCAACACAATCCAATTCAACTGAATTTTCCAGCATAAAAGAGATTAAAATATTAGGAGGAGGAATGATAGGTAAACATGAGAGAATGCTAAATCTCTACAATAATTTTTCTTTATTTCCCCCTAGGGCTTGAGACCTCTTTGTCTATTTCACTTTCCCCAACAACACAACCTAAAATAGCATACCAGTGGAGCACCCAACAGATTCATCAACAATTTTTATAAAGATTTTTAGAGAGAAGAGGGAGAGGGAGAGAAAGAAACATCGATAGGAGCGTGAAACATAGATTGGCTGCCTCCTGCATGCCCCCCACCAGGGGTCAAGCCAGCAGCCTTTTGGTGCACAGGGGACGACACCCCACCAACTGAGCCACACCAGCCAGGGCTCATCAAAAATGTTGAGTACTTTCTATACACAGTATCTGCCACTGCAAGCCAAGCATAGAACAGACTGGAGAAGTATAAGAGAAAGACCCTGTGCTGAGTCATTTGCAGGTGGTGACAAGTACGACACCTGCAAAACCAGCAGATACTAGAATTGTGAGGCAGGGGCGAGTCTTCCCTAACCCTGACCGATGTTATAGAGTGCACACTGGGCAGACCCACATCTCTGGTAACGAAACCATAAAACAGATTCTCAAAATGAAATGAGCAGGCGTGCATGAACTACTCAACTTTCTATTTGAACATATTTAAAGTTAACACAGTGGACCCCATAGCACAGCTACTACATCTATTCTAAAGATCAAGTGAACTATTATATGTAAAGTCTTAGCTCACAAAATAACTCATGTAAAAGCCTGGGTGAGGCAGGGGCAGTGAATTTACCCCAAAGGAGCCCCTGACTTGTAGCACCATCACGAAGGAGGAAGTTGTCCTTCCTCAGCACCCCCAGGAACCTGAGCCAGCGGTTAGCTCTCACCTCCCCTTCTCGGCAGCTACTAAATTCTACGTGCCTTGCTTCCTAATAGTTCATTTCCTAAGTGATCCCACCTTCTCCATCAATGGCTAAATGGGAAAATAAACACTGAGACCTAGACATCAAGTTATAAACAGAAATGTCCCGTGTGCTTTCTGCTTCCAGTGTTTGACAAAGAGGCATGTACATTAGGCACCGGGGATTCGCGTAACCTCTCGTTGAACAAATGCTTTGCATGGTACATATACCTCTCAATCTTCATACATAACATCCACAAGGACCTGACTAAGCTCTTACATACATATCTGATAATCTTGAACAGTCCGGAATTCGCCATATGTACCCCAAAGAGGAGCCCTAGTCAATTACAATATTTTGTGCTCATGTCCATGTATTTGAAAGACTGAATTACCTGCTATCATAGCTGGGAAATACTGAAAATGGAAACTCTTCCTATTTACCAATTACAAATCAAATCCAAGTAATGCTATTGGAGTCTGTGCAACCACACCATTAGCCAGCCCCCTGCACAGCAACCAACTGCTCCTATGAAAGGGCAGTGGTCTCTTCCCTGGTTTTCTCCTTCTTGTGGGGACCCATGTCAGGCAGTCCATCCACAGACAGCCTTCCGGAGGCAGAGCTGCAGACAGCGATCCCGGGGTGCAGTTCTTTGTTGCTTCCTCCAAAGTTTTTCTTACCAATGGCTCCTGCCCTTGCACATTTATCCAGTTTCAATCACTGGTCCCAAAACTAAACTAAAACGAATCAACCAATAACTATGTAAAAATAAAACCATGTATGTGTGAAAATTATACTTTTCCAGGGGATGAAGAAGCACCTGGATTAAAGAAATGTAAACCAACGGTGAGTGAACAATGAAGCCACACCGCAAAAGCTGTGTACTTTACAATGGCGGACCGTCTAGACAGAGTTTGTGCTCCAGTTCTGAAACACAAAACAGAGAGTGCCAGGGGGGTTAGAGGATCATCACCACCAAAAGTATGTGACACCTAACACAGAGGTTCCCTGTACAGTCAGCCAAAGAATAAAAAAAACCCACAAAAACACACACAGCAGGGTGGGCATAAAGTAAACACAAGGTCCTTCCCTCCACCTGCTTCAAATGGCTTCTTCTGAGAGCACAAAAGCAGTGAATTCACCGGAAATCTGACCCACAAATAAGTAAGGCATGCTGAGATCACATAAGTCTGTCCTAGAGCCACAAAAGTCTGAGGTATTTGAACAACCTGCTTTAGAAGGGAGTTTAACATGTGTCAATTATGCTCTTTCACACTCTAATTCCACCACTCCAAAGGATGAAATAGTACATAAAACACACACACACATACACACACACACACACACACACACACACACACACACACACTGCCACAGTGGGGAGAAAAGAAACTACTTACTTTTCTTCTTAAATAGCTTAATGAAAGACTTGATCTTTGCGTTAATAAAGACCACCATTTCCAGGATGCCTACATAGGGCTTAGAAATTTAAATCCCATTCAAAGCTCAGTCCAGCAGGCAGGTGGCAAGCTGCATCCCTTTGCTCCGGATTCTCACTTCTTGCTCTGTTCTCCTCTCATTAGACATCTGCCCAGGCTGATGTAACTTGGAGGTTGAGCTTATTGTCAGGCAGTTACAAACCATTAACAGTCCTTGAACCTGAAAATCTCCCACTGAAACCTAATCTTTGGGGCTGAGAGCCTCCAGTGACAACATGTGCAGAAAGAGAAAGCCAATCACAGTTCTTATTTGCATGATAGCCACAGCAGTCTTTCTGCCCCTGGGCTCATTTCTTCCGTTTTCTCTCCAGCAGATCAGAAGTTTCTCCTCTCCAGAGTCCAGAGAGTAGTGCAGCTTGCCCCTGCGGAGGTCAAGGTGAAGCACATGTGCTCCCCATTTTCACTAGGCCCCGAAGAACGTCCGGATCTGTTTACTGGAGCCCACAAGTCTAAGAGCAAGTCTGTGTTGATTCTTTGACTCTCCAGTTAATTCAGGCATGGGAACTGATTTAAAGAGAAAAAGAGCCAAACTATTGTTTCCCCAGCCACGCCCCCAGGCTCTGTCTGCCATGCCAAAGCAGTAAAACTTTACAACAGAACCTCCATTGAGCTGTAAGTGATGACTTGGTTGCATTTTCCTGCAAATTAGTCTGCCCAGTCTTCTCACCCAGTTGTGGGTTGTTTTTTTTTAGCCAGTGATTGAGAACCAGCACTGTAATTGTTCCAGTTTGATCTTACTCGCATTTAGCTCTCACAACTCCCTCCCTCCCAAAACCCCAGCTTACCCACTCCAAAGGAGAAATTAGATCGAGTACCTTAATCATTAAGAAAATAAAATGAAATAAAGTACCCCTAATCATTTAAATCTGTATTTTGAATTTAATTACCATCTAAGATCCTGGCTAAAAAGTTACACACACACACACACACACACACACACACACACACACACACGCTCCCGGTGGGGAAGAAGAGGAGTAATTTCAAAGAAACATTATTTGGGTTTCTCTTTAACATGAATATAATACTATACTTAGTGTTCTGGTTCTTTTGTCCATTCCCACTAGCCTCAGAGAACTGGGAAACACAAATAAAGAAGAGTCAGAAATGGGGTTTAAGCAGGATCTAGAAAAATATGTTCTGGGATAAAGGAACAGGAACAAAAACAGAAAAGAATACAGATCAGGAAATACTATGAAAAAGAACAAAGAAAAAATAATGCTCCTCACATCTCTCCCCAATTCCACTTTATGGCAAAGCAGTCTTTGAAACACGTTAGACAACGCTCTTAGTTCATAGCCTTGGGCCAGACTTATTACTGAATGGAGAAATGTAATAACCCACTAATTCAAAACATTTAGTTATAACAAAAACTCTTAGTCAAAGAATGAAACTTACGTAAGGGGCTCCCCTAGGGAAAGCTTTGGAATGAGTCCTCCACAAATCTTTCCCCTCCTTCATCTTATACTTTGAACAACAACAAAAGCAAACAACAACAAAAAAATAAAACAAGTCATTATCATATTAGCATACATATGACAGATTTCCAAATTGCGTTCTTTCATCCTACCCAAAGCTTTACTTAAAAGCAATTACATGGCCAGATGGTAAGTTAAATTATATAGCTGCCTCCAATTGGTGAGCACAGTTCCCCTGAGGAAAACAAATGTATAAGCAACAGTGACCTTGCTCACGAGCTGCCTCTCAACCTCATCGCAGTGGAGACAGTCCTAGTCACAGCCCACGCGTTGACTGTCACCACCCTACTTGCAATGGAAAACAGCATGAAACTTTTCATGTATACAACAATGGCATCCGGACACGGACTCATGCATGAAACAGGTACGTAAATATTGAGCACATAGCAAGTTCCACTTATTTGGGATACATCAGTGAGATCCCTGCCCTCACGAAGCTTACTTATTTGACGATAAACTACGATTACACGGCACATTAGACACCGGTAAGTGCAATGGACAAAAGAAAAAGTTGACTAGGATGAAAGGAGTTCTGGGGACGAGCAGGTGGCAGCATTACATGGAAATCAGGGTAGACCTCACTGGAAAAGTGAGACTTGGGGTAAAAAGTTTAAGGAGGCAATGGCAAGAAAACAAACATCTGTAGTGAATCTCACCTGCTCTCATTTTAAAGAGGAAGGCCTATTCATTGGGGAATGAGACTTTTCCAATCCATCAGGTCTAGTCGGAGAAGTGCTCTCAGAAAATGAGCCGTAGTAAGAGCCATGCACGGAGTCCTTTCCTTCCTCACTCAGTGTTAGGCTGGTTAGTACACGGCCGGTCACAGCTGTGTAAAGATGAGGCCGCCAATCCGTTACACCTGGGTCAGTGGGAGCCCAGGGGCAGGACGCAGGCCCCCATCCCAGCATCCCAGGCACTGTGTCCACTATTCATTTATTCCATGCTGCCTCCTGACTCCCCAAGTCCAGATCGTCAGGTAGCAACCAAATCAAGGATGGTTTTTGTTGTGTTACATACTACGTTGTGTTTTGAAATAGCTTATTAACTATAAAAAACTTCCCCAATAATTTTATCATCTCTTCATATCCTGCATATAAGCATGAGAACAGGGAAGTGCTTTCATCTTACGATCTGCATTGCCTCCATGCCATGGTTTATTAAGGAGCCATGTTTTTATGGAAATGTCTAATAATTTTTAATTGCTCAATTTATACACCTAACAGAAAACGTATAAATCCATGGTACCTCCTATTCCAATGTTAGTCCTATAACAGCAACAGCAGTTAAACCGCAGTTCTAATATTTCCAAACGTGGACAACTTCACGGCACAGCACAGGAGGGAAGAGCCAACTCCGGAGTCACCCCGCCCAGAATGCTGGCCACTTCCTAGACCTGTGCCCTCTACATACCTCAGTTTTCTCATCTGTAAAATGGAGGTCAATAACAGTATTGGTTATCCAAGGTTAGTATGAGGATTTAACGTTCTTATTGACAAAGTCCTTAGAACTGCACCTGGTACGTGGTAAGCATATACGTATTTGTTGGATTAATAAAATCTTAAGAGATAGCTAAGCTGCCCTAAGCTTTTTAAAGGTTCATTCATGCTTTAACAGACGAGAGTCCACTTCCCAGATTTCAGCTGTTTTACTTCTTATCTCAAGTTGAAACTTCTTCGGGCTCCATGAATGCGGGCTTCAAACCTGTCACTTCCACTTTTTATGCACATAGTATCTTTTTTCCTACAGCCCTGCTGGCTTATCCTGGCCCAAGATTTGGATATTCTATTACCACTACTATTGTATAAATGTCGGCATCCTTATTCATAAAGTTCCAACATTTTTTTAAAAATTATATATTTTATTGATTTTTTACAGAGAGAAAGGGGAAGGGATAGAGAGCTAGAAACATCGATGGGAGAGAAACATCGATCAGCCACCTCCTGCACACCCCCTACTGGGGATGTGCCCGCAACCAAGGGATTCCATGCCCTTGACTGGAATCAAACCCGGGACCCTTCAGTCCGCAGGCTGACGCTCTATCTACTGAGCCAAACCAGTTAGGGCAAGTTCCAACATCTTCCACTGAAATGAAATCTTATTCTCAACCAAATTTTAATTTTTTTCTTCTAGGAATCACCTGATTATTTCCATACTTAGCTGCTTACTTCCCACGAGCAAGTATATGACCTACCAGCAAAGTGATTTGCAGGAATATTTCACAAAATAATACATATTCTATAAATTTTGACTGTAACCATGCATTAATGTTCAACCATTCAGCCATTTGACACTGAGCACTAATTGGCTGGCTTGTGTTAGGTGTCCGGGTTAAAAGTAAATCCAACATGGTCACTGGCCTTGGGAAGGTTCCATAGTCCAGTAGAGAGAACACACCCAAACAGGCAAACACAATAAAATAATGAATGAGTGTAGGGAGAGAGATAAGATCACGGAAAGATGATAAAGGGCACGGATCTCATTTGGAAAGCAAACAGCTGCTAGAGAACACAAGAGAAGAGGGGACTCAGGTCCTGGGACACATGGGTAAGGGTGGGGGGGATGGCAGAGGCTTCCCTGTAAGCTTACAGGAGGGTGATGGGGGGAAGGATGGCGGGGGAGGCAGAGAGAGAAGCAGAGACCAGACCCTGGAGGCCACTGCTTGTAAGGAGGTGGATTTTCGATAGTGGGCTAGGGAGTCACCAAAGGAGTTTAAGAGTAAAGCTGAATGGCCAGTGTTGCAGTAACAAAAAATCCCCATTGCTGCAGGAGCTGTGCATTGGACTGGCTGGACAGGGGGCAGGGAGAGAGACACTGGGGAACTGGGCCAGCAATCCACGCCCAAGGGGAGGAGGTCAGATCCAACTCTCATGTAGGGCTATTTTTCTACAACTCCCTTGGTCTTATCTGCCTGTAGTGAGCAGTTTGTAAAGTGTCAGGACCCATCATATACTTAAGGTTTAATAGTCTAAAAAGTAAAGCCCTAGCTATTCAATAAATGACTCTGTTAACATTCAGGCTTCATCTGTAACACAACCTTATAATAAATTCATTGTTTTTATTAGACACAGAAGATTATATGTTTAAACCTAAAAGCTTCTTATGAGCAGAGTTGTCTACGGCTCCCAGACTAATAGATAAGGCTTCCAGTCCCCTCTAGCCCTCCCCATTCCCCATGCCCACTCACATAAAACCTCAGGCCTTCCCAGGTGTATTAAGTGCAGCTAGGGTATTAAAAGTCTTTATTTTGATGCCAAACACCTTCACAAACTTTATTTACTAAAATACTGTACATGGAATTATAGGATGAAGCAAAGAATATTATATATACATAGGTATATATGTATGTATATACATTTTGAACTACATAAAATCGAATCCTAGGTCAATTGAAATGGAATATATAATCAATAAAGATCACTGTGGTCTTCTAAGTTGGAAGGGGAAGAAAGGGAAAGAAAAATCAGGCATAATGGAGTTCTTTTCTGGTTAGGGTCATGTACTGAATAATAATTTTAAGCACTTCTCAAAGGCATCTTAACTCTTCAAAAATAGAAAATTTCTCAGTCCAACCTTATCTATAAACAGTGCCTTTACTGTCAGTCTGTTTTAGACTAGTTTAAAATCAAGCTTAACATCTGAAATAGAAGGTTGTACATGACTGAGTTAATTTAGGTATAATCATTATCTTTATGCATGGTTAAAATACTTGAATTACAATTTTTAAATCCATGGACACACCATTCTTTCTTGTGCTTTTCAGACTTATTGGAGCTTTGGAAAACATCATAGCAGAAAGTATTCAATATAAGCCCCTGGTCCTATAAAATAAAATATATACACTTAGTAGTAAGAGATTTTAGAAATTTCTAAAAAATTAACTAGCAACATAATCTACTTAATAAACACTGTAGCCTTGGCTGGTGTGGCTCAGTTGATTGAGCATCATCCCACGCACTGAAAGGTTGCCGGTTTGATTCCCAGTCAGGGCACATGCCCAGACGGTGGGTTCAATATCCTGTGGGGGTGTGAGCAGGAGTCAACCGATCAATGTTTCTCTCTCACCTCTCTCTTTCTCTCTCTCTCTCTCTCTCTCTCTCTCTCTCTCTCTCTCTCCATCTTACTTCTTCTCTCTCTAAAATAAACTTAAAAATGAAAAAAGAAATTGCTTTAAAAGTCAATAAACATTTGTAATAAGGCTTTAGTAACAGGAAAACTTGTATTTAATTTAGGCCTATCCTCTGTTTATTAAGGAACACATTCTTCCTATAACTTTAACTTTTGGTGGGAGAATTTTATGTTTCATGTTTTTATAAAAACCTTTCACATTGAGAGCAAGTATATATAGTCTATTATATCTATCAAAATGGCAAACACTGAAGCTGCAAAACAAATCAATAACAAGCAGATGAATTAATACAATCAATAAGTGTGTAAATAAGAGAATAAAATTTAAAAACCGAGCTGCCAGATAAAACCAGGGTGCCCAGATAAAGTTGAATTTCAGATAAACAAAATTCACAATTAAGAATTTTTTTAAAAAGTACAGTAAAATTCATTTGTTAATACAATTGTAATTTATGGTACTGAAAAATAGCCTTAAGTGTTTGACACAACAGATGAAAAAATACCCTTCAGATTTTTCAAGACAAATGAATTGACTATAGGTTCTTGCTGTTTGGCATTCAATTGATTAGAAAAAAACGCCAAAATGAGTTGGTCACTTATAACTGAAGAAATCAATCTCTTATTTTTCACATTAAGCATTTTCTTACAAATTAATACTATTCATCTCTCAGTCTAAGATCTTAAGCATTTAAAACTTCACCTTCTCTTAGATTTACTGTCCAGTGAGCTGCCATGGAAGAGGAATGAATATTAGAGCGATTGCACGGTGGAAGGGCCAGCCTGCCGTCTCCCTAACCCAGCAGACACAAACGGGACAGTCAGTACGATGTGCCCTGATGTGATGAACACCAAGTATAAACACACTTGTAGTAAATCCAAGTTAAACTCTGTGATAAGGTAAAATTTCCCAGTTTACAGAGAATACAAGAGTACAGGAAAAAACAAAACAATCAGTCAAACTAAAAGTGAAACACTTTGCTGGTCTGGCCTCTCCTAAAAGTCAATTAAATAATGACAATAATAATAATAATAATAATAATAATAATAGGAATGTGCAAAATTAAAAGAGATTTTACAGAACATCACAACCAGATGCACCATCGTGGGTAGGATACTAGTCCTGAATAAACCAGCTATAAGAAGGCCTTTTTCCGACAAGGGGGAAAATTTGAATATGTAGGTACACACACACACACACACACACAGGTTTTAAAGGTAATGTTGTAGAGATACTCTCCACACAATGAAGACATGTGCCTGAAAACACAGGTTCATAAAAAAATTGTTTTAACTGTCCCATGAATCATGTTATTTTACGAAAGTCCACTGAAAATCACCAACATTCTAGATGTTTGTTGGTACAATGATCTTTCTTCTGAGTCTGAATTAATCTTTAATGATGAATCATATGGCATATTGCGAACAAGACAAATGCAAGTCGCTCTCGTCATCAATATCTGGCAGGGGGAGTGGTTGGGGTAGAAAGGGAAACCTTAAGAGATGATAATGTATCAGTTCTTTAGAAGGAACTTGATCTGACAGCCACTCTGCCAGTTAATTCTGATGCTAGGAAACACCCTTAACTCCCCATGTGTTGAAGCTGAAGGTTTCAGCTGTAGAGCCTAGTTAATAATTTAATCTAAAACCATTGCTCCCATCTGTTCTGTCAATTTCAAAGCATCTGCTATCACTGTGACTGGTCAAGTCACAATATTCATGTGACAAACGTTGAACAAATGAAAGGCGAGGCAGACAGAAAACACGCTATGAAAAAAGAGAAACCCCCATCAAAAGGGCAAAACACAAAAGGAGCCCTGCTGACATAGCAGTCTAAGTCCCACCCTGCTTACAGGGATGGAGGGATGCAGGGACTGTGACAATCCAGAGGCTGTCGGAAAGGATGGGCACAGGGCGGGCAGACAGGGGAGAGACCTGTGAAAATGGGCCCCGAGGTTGGGAATAATGGTGAGTAGAGACATGGTAAGGACAAGTTGGAAAGGGGAGATTTCACAGATTCTAGGAAGTTAGAGCTGAAAAGAGTACTAAGAAGGACCAAATCCACTCATTTTATTTTACAAAATAACTGGCTTACAATAGATCACAGAGTTACCCAACAACTGAGCTAATTTGTCTTGTGCTCAAGGTTTTCAATACACGATGTTACCTCTGCCTCCACTGCGAGAGGGTAGGTGGGGCGAGGAGTCCAACCGTCCATGCTCGATCCTGCATCTATGCCTCTGCACTTGATCCCTGACATCACTTGGCATGCCCCTATTCATTCTTCAAGTGATAAGTCAAATGTTCATCTTCCTTTAAAAGCATTCCTTGACAGACTGCAGTAACTCTTTATTTCAAAAAATATATGTCATTTTTACTTCAAGGACAACTTCCTCAAAAGTGAACTATATCTGCTTTGCAGAAAGAGAATGAATTTCATTAACTGTAAGCCTCTTATACTTTGAACCCGTTATTCTTCGTGGCCTGTTGTATGGCCCTCATCCATCCACCTAAGTAGTACTCACTCATCTACTTCATTCCACTCAGCCTATATTAGGTCTATAAAGGCTCATTCCAGGAGAGAAATAATCTGTATGAGTAGAGCTACACATCAATTAGCTCAATTGTAAAGTTAACTCACTTTACCTTTTCCAATTCAATTGTCATTCAAAACACATTTTCTGAATGCATATTAAGAGTCTAGCACATTATGCAGAAGAGAATAATTTCCACTCACTTGAAAAATAAAATATATTTTCTGTGCTATTTAACTTTAACATAATTATATTCTTTTATAATAAAAGTAATTTATAGGGAAATAAATCTTAAATCTGAAAAGAAAAAAAGTAATGCAACCTTTCCTATAAAATATTCAGGGAAGGGGAAAAAATCTCATTGTGAAATGAAAAGCCAAAGTATAATGTGATGAGCTTAGAAGTCTAATTTAAGAGTCATGTGACTAGCTAAAGTGCTTTACATTCTGAGCTCTCTTGTACTTTTTAAATTGGACAATATTAAAAAAAAAACCTGCTTGAATAATTGTGTTATAAAACTTACGGGAAGCCATACTTCAGGAGGATATTTTACTCAGAAAAAAAAAAAAATTGAGAGCAAAGGAGATTTCCTGATCTATACCAGGGGAAAACGGACAAAATAAAGTAGAAGGGCGCCACCTACAGGACGCTGTATGCTTCAGGAGAATGATTCCTGCCACCTTCTCCAGACTGAAGGGTTGGCAAGGGCTGGGGTTTAATATTCATGACATGCCTCAAAAGAATGTCCTCATCTTCTCCCACCAAAGGAAGACTCTATACCCCCTCGTGCCCCTTTTGAGCCACAATTCACCCAAAGTTGATCTCATATCTCCAGAAAAATTTATGAATATTCATTAACTACCTAGTATCTACAACCAAACTCAAATTAAGGAAGCACCAAAGTTACAGAAAACATTTTTAAACCAGCTAAGGGGGCAGCTAATGTATCTGAGTAACTGGGCTGAGGGAAAAGAGGCCCACATCAACTTACAACCAAACGGTAAAATCAAAGGACTCCAAGGGAGAGTGTTCTCGTTTGGACAGAACGTGATAATTCTGAAACCACACTTTAATATTAAAGTATTAAAATTAAACAAATACTTTATTTTTAAATATAATTTATTGATTTCAGAGAGGAAGGGAGAGGGAAAGATAGAAACATCAATGATGAGAATCATTGATCGGCTGCCTCCTGCTCGCCTCCTACTGGGGATCGAGCCAGCAACCCAGGCATGTGCGCTTGACTGGAATCGAACCCAGGACCCTTCAGTCCGCAGGCTGACGCTCTATCCATCCAGGTAGAACTACTTGATTTAATTTTAAATGACGGAAGGGAAATCAGATTCATTATCACCTAAGTTCTTTCCAATTAATGACCCATGAGTTTAAAGATTTAGAGAAAAGGATCATTTGAGCTAATTATTTCTGCAAGCTTTAGAACAAGCTCATGAACTGTTCAGCTTTTCTTTTCTCTCTTTCCTGTGCTCGCTTATATTGTTTCACATATGGCTAACAGGAATGCTGCAATTAATAAGCTGGTGTGAGCCCTCGCTTTTGTTAAGAGGCCAGCTGGTTCACATGCACAATGATAATTAGAGACATTAACACCGGCTGCTTCGATTTGCTGATGAACTGACAGCAATACTTATAGTTAAATGTCTCCAATTGCATTTGTTTTTCTGGTTTGATCTAGACAAGGATAATATTTATCTGATTAGTGTTGTTGTTTCTAAAAAAAAAAAATTTACACTGTCTCAAACAACTGAAGAGACGGCAGAGGACCCCAGCTCCTCATTAATCAGGAGTGCTGCGAAGGTTTTGTCATTGCGCCGGAGGGGTCCCAGCAGGAGCCCAGCAAGGTCAGCCGGGCATTAAATGATATTCAGAACTAGTCCAGAGAGGACAGAACTTCCATTCCAGTCAGGCAGTTCAAGACTTTTTAAATTAATAAAACCTTCCTATAAACTCGTTTCTCATATTCTTTCACTGATTCTTTTTCAATTCAGAAAGAAATGAGAGCAAGCGACAGAATAAGAACATCTATTGTTGTATGGAGACATGTCATTCAGTATCTCTAAATTCCAGAAACCTAGTATTTCTAAAGCAAGGATTTCCCAATGCAGATTTCTGACCTGCCAGGGCAGAGGGGCCCGTGCTTGCTGGCATTCCCTGGTGCTGGAGGGCAGCACATTCAGGGCACAGCTGGGAGGGGAGGGAGGCATGGTGATTGCAGCGCCTGTATCATTAGACTCCCGAAATCGGAGAAAAGTCTCATGGTAATCAAAACAACAATGCTAATCCTAGGTAATGGCTGGCCACTGCCTTGGTGCAAATGATATGCTTAGTCCTCCCCATCTGCATGGGGGAGGGGGACGGGGGAGTTTGGAACAGAAAAAAACAGTAATGGAATTCTTCACATCTTAGCAAAAAATAATAATCAGAGGGAGGATTGAAATCAGCATCTTCATGTACCTGACAATATTTTTAACATTCAGCCAAGAATATGAAGCTTGGAACTATAAAGACAGGTATGGATATTTCATAATTTGTTAAATTTTTACTTATTTCACTAAAGAAAACAGGCACAGGGAAAAGAATTCCCTATAGGAAACTGACCGACAATGAGGACATAGGCTATCAATGTTTTTGTGAGACAGAATAAAAAGAAAAGTAAGATATTTGAGGAGAAAAATAAAACTGATAGGTCAAATAATTTTCTGAAACCTCTCTTAAATATAGCAACACTTAGAACAGTCAGCTAGACCCCTTTTCATCACCTTATCTGAAACATCTCTTTGTGAGTGGCAATCCATATAAATCATCATATGATAAAACAAGTCCAAATGAAACTGCCACAATCAATTTTCATTAGCAAACCGCATTAAATTAAGTGTCCACTGATGCTAGCAAAGGCAGTCCTAACAGATCTACTACACTTTTCCATACTTGTCTTACGTTCGTACACAAGCGGCTTTAATCTGACCAGAACTTAATTATTACAACTGCTTTCTAAAGGGAAATACTCACCAACTGCACCACCCTGGATAGAGCGATCAGCCACAGACCCCAGACAAGGTACTATATTCATTATCAAAATAAATCCTACAGCATCTATGGAGAACTCATTCTAGTTGGACATCCCATGTTGAAATAGGAGAAAAATTCACTTCCTCACTCAGTAACCTCCCTCTTCCTCTTGTCCACACATTCACAACTGCCCATCAACAAGGACAACTCTATTCTGAACTTTAGCTTCACGTCAATTGTTTAACACCACCCCCCCTGGTGTGCCCCCCAGCCTCCTCTCTCTGCAGCTGCCAAATGCCACAGACAGCTTCTTGTACGATTTGACTTAGAATGCACCCCAAACTCTATAGACATGATGAATGGCAACGTGAATGCTTCATTCAGAGAGAACCAAAATGTGTAGAATCACCTAAAAACATCACAGGGCAGGGGATCATTTGGAAGTCTTGGGGTGGAGGAGCCTTTGAGCCGTGGCCTGCAAATTCTTCTCAGGTGCGTGCCAATGGCGAGGGCCAGTTTCAGAAGATCCCCACGGTGATCAAAGGAGGACCAGCTAATTCCCCTCCGCCTGCCTGTCTGGATGGCCTTTCCCTGAAGTTCCTTTTTCCTCCCGCTTTCCTAATAAAATGCACGGACCCTCCATCTATTCACGCTCTAGCATCAATTATCCATTCTTTGGTTAATTTAAATGTTTTTTGTTTGGCTTAGTAATGCTTTGTGTATTTTACACATGGCAAGCCTGATATTTGTGTAACCTCCTGGGGAGCCAAAGCCAATCCATGCAGTTGACTCTGCACAGTGCCAAACCTGGGGCCCCGGCAAAGTCAGCTGCTCTGTAATTTGATACAATGTGACCACGTGTAACCATCAAGGGCACTTTCAAAGAAAGGGATAGATTATCCCTCACCTTTCTGAAATGGGCAAGGGAGGGAAAGGCCAGAGAATATAAAAGCATTTGCCATCATTGTCTAACCTCTATGAAAATGTCCCTTAAGAAATACCAAATTGTAAGTACTAAGCAAAGATTTCCACACAAATGGCTAGTTCAACCTCATAAATGCAAGTCATTTTTTTTTGAAAAGCTTCCCTGTATGCTGAAGTAGAATTTGTTTCCTTAAATATGAAGTTTATTGGCAACCAAATGATTACAGGACCTGGTGGGCAAAGGGAGAAGTATGAGTTAAAGGGAAAAAACTCTTCTACTTGTTACATATAAAGGGGTAAACCTGTAGATTACTTTTTACCTGCTGTCTACCCATCATCCTTTGGGCCTCAAGTTAATTACCATTTCTTCAGGCCAGCAAACCCTTCCTGACCCTCTGACTCTGCGTACACCTCCTATTACTCGCGTGGAGACCCGAGCTTTTCTTTCATAAACTACCACTTATGCTCATGCGGTTATTTGTTCAGTGGCTAGATCTCCCACTAGAAACACAATCTGGACCACAGAACCGAAAGCCTTGGCTCGCTGGATCCACAGGGCTCAGGGGCTGAGCACCAGATCTGATACACAGTAAGCATGCAATTAATATTATTTTACTACAGGGACGGATTACAGGAAGAAAAGAAACGGTTTAAACAAAATGAGCGCTAGAGAACCTGGCTTTGTTCTATGGTACTAAAAACTAGCTAATGTTAAAGTATCACAGTTCTGGTAGAGAGCTTTTAACTAGAGACAACATTTCATTTAAATGGAAAAAAAAAACCCCATATATAAAAAACACATAGACACAGACAACTGTGTGGTGATAGCCAGAGAGTAAGGGGTTGAGGGTAGGTAGAGGTGGGCAGCGCGGGGGCGGAGGGGGGTAGAAAGAGACTTTGCTTCGGGCAATGAGTGCATGATGCAGTGTGCAGGGGATGTTTTGTTGAGTTGTACACTTGAAAGGTTTCAAACCAATGTCACCCCAATAAATTCAATTTAAAAACAAAGAAATAAAAGGGTCTTCTATGATTCAAAAAAATAAAAAGATCATTTATTTCCAGCCTTGACTTGTCCATTAAAGACACTACTCACCAAGCACTGCTCTAGGCACTGGCGTTACTGAGGAGACAACTCTCCCTTAGAAAGCCTTCCTTGACCTGCTGTCTCCCATGCCCTCTCCCCAGCAGAGTGGACTATCCGCTCCTTTGTGGCTTATCTGCCCCATAATTGTGCTTATCTGTCCCCCCTACTAGGACCGTCACTCCCTGAGGACACGTACCTGGCCTTTATTGGCTTTGGAGAAGCCAGTAAGTTTGTTGATTAAACTGGCAAAAATGAATGAATACATAATCTATTCCTTGTTTGTAAGGAATTCCATTGGATTGAAGAAGACAGATATAATCAAATGTTAATAAGACACATTTTAAAATAGAGGGTGCTCTCTGATGGGGGCTGGGAGGAAATAATATCAGAGAAAACATGATGGAGGTGACATATGAGCTAGAACTCTGATGGGTGAGTTAGACTTTCTAGATGGAGAAGGATATGAAACACATTCCAGCTAGATAAAAGAGCAAGAGCAGAGACACAAAAAGAGAGTCATCTGTGTGCTGGGAATATTGAGTCACATGTATAACGGATGGCTCACCTTGCCTCTCACAGCCCCAGGCAGCCTTGCAGCGTGCACTGCATGTGGGTGGCTGTTAGCTGGAAACCACATTTCCCAGACTGCCTTACGCCTGGGCTTCCTGATTAGCAAGCTGGTGAACTTGGCTGAGGACTTGAGTCCACATGCCTACTGCTTTTGCTATCGCTGCTGCTAAGACTGACTCTTGAGGCATTTCAGTGGGCGTGGTAACTGAAGTCCCAGCATCCAGTCTCTGCTTTCCTGGGGGCGATAGGCAGGGTAGGTGGATTTCATTTAGCTGGCAAGGTACACACCTCTGAGGCAGTGTGGTCTTGGAGTCAAACACTGGGAGCCAGCTTCTGGTTGCAGCAGCGATAACAGAATGGTGGGCCATTTCTGAGGGGTGTTCTGTGATCACTCCTGGGAGTTCAGCTTGGGCTTATTTCTCAAGCTTTTCGAATGATCCAGGTTCACACACCCTGTGTTAAATCCCTTTCTGCTTATATCACAGCCTGCAACTGAACCTGCCCAAGACAATCGGCTCTCCCAATGGAGTGACAAGGTGGGGTTTGCAGGGGTGGCAGTGGGAGACAGGGTTGGAGAAGTAAAGTCAGGACCAGTTGTGAGGCACCTTGCCTATCAAGTCAAACTGAGAAGACCTCATTCAGTTAGTAATGGTTAAACATTAAAGTTTTCATACAAGACAGTGATGTGTGTCTTAGGAAAATTTTAGAGACAAGGGAAACTGAATTGAAAAAGTAGACAAATTCTATAAATCCAAGGTAATGAATGTTGAAAGAAGGAACGAAAATAGTCTGTCCTCCTTATGCTAATGATTACCCCATGCCTAAGCTCTGGCTGCATCATAACATTTCTGCCTGTCTTAAATCCTTTATTTATTTCAGGCAGGACACCAACTGTCCAGGGGGTAGGATATGGTCATTCACCTACTGACTCAGGTCAGCCTCTAGTCCCACAAGTCTCTCTTTCGATTTCATGTGGTTGGGCAATATTGAGTGAATATGTATTTTAGTTCCTGATTATTCCTACTTTGACACACTGACTTTTTTTTTCCTAAGGGGTGGGTGGTGGGGGTTGCATGAAGTGTATGCTCAGGATCAAAGTCCATAAATGGGGAAAAAAACATTCTCTGTACTTATTTTTTAAATGTTGACTTTTCCCCCATCTTAATTACATATCATTTTGAAATACTGCATAAATTCTAATAAAGAACACACAAGAACATCTAACCACTCTCAGTATTTAGGCAAAGAACATCAGACAATTACCTTAAGGCAGTTATGAAAGCAATACCAGAACACTTAAATACAAACAACATAATCTACACATTATATTTATTAAGCAAAAAGGATTTATTAAGGCATATTAAGGAGCTTTCAGAACCTCCAGGAGGGCCAGAGTATGTTTACATGCCACACAGCTGGTCACCACTGATCACGTGCAAGTCTGGATGCCAAGTGTCCATTCTATCAGAAGCCAATGCCAGAATCTAAGCAACAAGCCAGTGCTGCTGAGCTTATCAGTAGATCCAAACAACTGCCTAACATTTTTCCACTTGGCATCCAAATTCAATGAGTGGGCCTGGTTGACAGAGCCTCGGTCACATATTTGTACTCTAGCTGCAAGGGAGTGTGAGTGTGAAGGTGCCTGGATGGAGGCTGGTGATGTCATTTATTGAGATGGGGAACTCTGGAGGAGGAATGGTTGGAAGCAAAAGGAATCAAGACATGTTACATGTGGGCGGTCTGTTAGGCATGCAAGTAAAAATCTCACATGGGTAATTGCATGTGAGTCTGAAGCTCAGAGGAGAGGCTAGAGGAGAGGCCAGAGCTGGAGATTAAATGCAATCTGGAAATGAGTATATTGAAGGTACTTAAAACCACTGAATGAGAGCATTTAGGGAAAGAAGGCAGGTAGAGAAGGGAACAGAGGGCTAAACCTTTAGGCTCTGGGTCAGAAAGAGGAAAAGCCATTGAGGGAGCCCAGAAGTGGCCCGTGACTGTTGTGTCTTGAAATCCGAGAGAGGAAACTGTGTGGGGTGGGGCTGGGGAGTAGTGGTCAACTCCACAGAATATGCTAATAAATGAAGGCAAAGACAGAAGCCCCTAGTACTCTAGAGGAGAATGCACAGCACAGTAGAGGATCAGAAATGCAGATTCAGAGAGATGAACAGCGAAGAGGAGGAGGGAAGGCTGGGAGATCAGATGGAGACCATCAGCTTGATGAGTAAGTTTTGCCCTGAAGATAAAATGGGTGGGCACTAAAGGCTATGTGAGGTCAAGAAAATAATTTCAAACACTGAAATAGGTCATTATAACTTCCTTAAAAAAAAACCCAAAAAACGTTTGGTTTGTTTCTCTTCAAGCTCTCTTAATTTGTTTCTGAGTGCATGGGTCACTGAAAAGCCTTTTTTAGAGTCACATTACAAAACAAGATTCAACAATCTGGGTTAATGAATAACAACCATCTTCAGGCATAAAGATGGGCATTGTTTCCTAAATTAATGAGTTTCATTAATAATAATTTTTTAAAAAGCCCCCGACCTCCCATCTTCACCTTTTCATAATCTCTCTCTCTACAGCTTTTGCAATCATCATCTTCCCACCTACGAACAATGACTGGGTTCAGATTCCAGAACATTCCTGAAAAGAATCGCTCATTTGGGCTCACCAAGGACATTACGGGAAGTCAAGCCCACAAAGTCTTGCAGCTCATCCAGCATTTTTTATTTATTATTTATGAAGAAAAAATTAACCGAGGGGAAGGGGGATGGGAGAGGCAATGGATTCATGAGAATGTTTTAAGATAAAAAGATGGAACAAATAGCTCCAGGAATAGAAGACAGTGGGACTAAGCCAGGGGGGGGGGGTTACTGGTTGGTTTACTGATATGAAATCATCAAGAATATGAAGTCCTGGAACAGATGAGTAACTGAGAATAAGAGAACTTCTCTGAGGATTTAAAACAGGAAACCAAAACCTGTGTCTATGCTGCAGGTCCAGCCTGGTGCCAAATGGCAGGACTGCTTTGTATTTTATAAGCACAGAATCATCCTTAGGGAAACAAAATAAAAATCATAGCTAGGAGCTAAGAGTGTTTACTGAGCATTTCATGTCCACTATCTCATTTAACTCATGGCACAGGCCTGAGGTGTTTGAGCTGTTACCATGCCCAGTTTTCAAGCTGAGGAAATGGAGATCAGTAAGAAGCTAAGTCATTTTCCAAGGCTACATAAACGTGCCAGGTGATAGTGTGTGAATTCAGTCCAGGTCTGGGATGCTGGAGGCGCCTTCCTAACTTCTCACCACTCCACAGGACCTCTGGGGATACCTATGGCAGGACTGAGCACTTAGCTAAGCAGACAGAGAGCTGAGCCCCATATACACTTACCCAAAGCAAGAGAGCTGAAAGCCAAAATTAAACCTGGATTTTAAGTATACTTTTTATTGGGTACAGAAAAATACAAAGATTATAAATGTGCAGCTCAACGAAATGCCAGAGTGAATGCCTATGCAACCAGCATCCAAATCAAGATATAGATGGCTACCAGCTCCCAGAACTCCCTGCAGGCCCCCTTCCCCAAAGGTAACCACTACCCTGACAATCACCAGAGATTAGTTTTACTTGGTCTTGAATTTTATGATTGGAATCCTACTCTTCTGTCTTTGGCTTATTTCATTCAACATTATGTTTGTGAGGGTCATCTATGTGGTTGCATGTAGCAGTAGTCTTTTTATTTGTATTGCTGTATGATAATAGAATTACTTATCTATTGCATTATTAATGGACATTTGTTTTTTTCCTAATTCTGAATAGTGCAGCTATGAACATTCTCATACACGCCATTTGGTGAACAAATTTATACCTTTATGTTGGGTAGATTCCTAATAGGGGAATTTGCTGGTTCATAGGGCACACATACACTGAGTGGCCAGATTATTATTATCTCTGAATGCATAATAATCTGGCCACTCAGTGTAAATCCTATATAATAAAAGGCTAACATGCAAACTGTCCCCTCGACCAGGAGTTTGACCAGCAGGCAGGCCGGCCAACTGCCCATGTCCCCTCCCCCTGGCCAGGCTAGCCGGACCCCACCCATACACAAAGTCATGCACCGGGCCTCTAATATATATATTGGGTGTATATATATACATACATATATATATACATACACATATATATATGTATGTGTATGTGTATACACACACACACACACACACACACACACACATATATATACTGAGTGGCCAGATTATTATGCGTTCAGGGATCACAATAATCTGGCCACTCAGTGTATACTAGTATTTAGCTTTAGTAGATACTGTGAGAAAGTTTTCCAAAAAGAAAAGCCTAGCAGAGTGATTTAAAGATTTTCTTCCAAGTTAAATGGGCTTTCAAGTAAAAACAGAATTTTAAAATACTGAAGGATAGCCCCGCCGGAGTGGCTCAGTGGTTGAGTGTTGACCCATGCACCAAGAGGTCACCGGCTTGATGCCCAGAAAGGGCACATGCCTGGGTTGCAGGCTCAATCCCCAGTACAGGGTGTGCAGGAGGCAGCCAATCAATGTTAGATGTTTCTCTCTCATCAATGTTTCTATCTTTCTTTTTCTCTCCCTTCCTCTCTCTCTCTTAAAAAAAAAATCAATAAAAACATTTAAAATTTTTTAAATACTGAAGGATATCATAAATATTATCATTGGGTCATTCTTGAATATAAGAAATAAACTAAAAAGCTAGTCTTTGTCTTGGAAAATCATCTGAATGATGGAAGTCATGATTCCCAAAGCTTTGTGTAATAAAAGCTAAAGAGAAAATTGGCTGAAAGGGTCTTAAAAGGATTGGTACGCATAGTAACTGGGCTGGCTACAAACTAAGGTAGAGAGAGAGGAGCCATTGGCCAAAAATTCCAATTTCTAATCTCACACCTTGCTATGTGAGACCTGGAACCTTAATGCCCCTGGGCCTTGGCTTTTTCACATTTGTAATGATAGACTGGCCTTAGGTGAGCTCTACGTTCTGTTTGGGTACAGAATTATGTGACAGAGAGAGATAAAAGACAGAATGCTTCTGTCCTGTCAGAAACAGCAAGAATTCAGTCCTATATACTCATTATTTTATGCACCCAAGGCTAGAAGATATAAAACCCGAGCTGTACTTTTTTTGAAAGACAAAAACTAATAAAATAAAAATTGAGGTTAACTGGGTTGATACATGAGGAAATGCAGGGGAGTTTGAAGGGCAACTTAAGCATGGGAGAAAACATTTTGGGATCTGATAAGGAAGGAAGTCTTTAGGGGGAAAATTTTTGAAAATATTTGGCCAAAATGATCCCAAGATTTAAAATGTTCTTTTGGGTTCCTAAATTGTGATGTTAATCACATTTTGCCGTATACAGCCCCCAGTTTTTCTTCGTACATATGCCACTTCCCTTCCCTCTCTTCTTGTTCCCAGAACACCTGTAATATATGAAACACATTCCAGTGGGTTTGCCACTTTCCTATTTTTATTATGTTTTTCAATAACTGCGGTCCTTTATACTTTTCTTGAGTCGAGAGCTTAACTTTTATTCTTTCTTGTTTAAAAATAAAAATGTGTAAATTTACTAACTTTGCTCTGCATGCAGTTTTAGCTACATCCCATCAGTTTTAAAATTTAACTTTCTCTGCATCATGACTTTCTAAAATGTCTGCTTTTATATTTAAATATCCTCTTTTACTTCTTCTTCTTTTTTTTTTTTTAGCTACAATGCCAATTAATAAAGCTTAAAATAACCTGACACATGGTCTTAAAAGTTGAATAAAACCCATCTTCATAGTATCCATAAAAAAGTTTGTCATGTTTGGTAAGTTTTTGAAATTTTCCCAGAATCCATCCTTGCTTCTTTGCACTTAGATATGCTTTAAGAGGGTAAATGCATCCTGTCATGTGTATAACATTAGCTCGTCTTTGCTTTGCAGTGTTTAAACAAGAAAGTAAATTGAGCCAGCTGTATAAGCAGCACACAAATCATGTCACCCTTCTTCGTCTCCTCCTCTTGATCCTATTGACCATCTGAGGTCAAGCCAGCGCTGTGAGGCTGCACTGAATTTCTCATAGATAACGATTTCTTTTGTAAATACATATTTTGGGACTTAAAATTCAGCACAGAAAAAAAAATTATGGAACACCAAAATCCATATAAACATTTAGATGACCATTCTGATGTGGCACACAAACAGCAGTCTGGGACACTGAAACAGAAAAGGCAAGAGTGAAAAAAAAAAGAAAAAGTTTATTTTCTTAAATCTTAATCTGAAGTGACAAAGGAGTAATAAGTCTTATCAGGCTTGTGGGACCATGAAAACAAATTTCCTCATTTACACCCGTGAATAGCAGCTGAATCCATAGCTCCGGATAAATGGCAAGTCAGAGTGAAGCTGGATTAGCAGTGTCCAGCATTTCCATATGAACAGTAGGAAGAAGTGGGTACCTACTATGACCCTGACTGATCCACTTAGGAAACGGAATACTCCAAGTGAAAAGATCCGCTGACGCTGCAGTGTGGCGAGTGCCAATGAGATGCACAAGAGCCCACGCAGCATTCACACACACAAATGAAAGGCAGAAAATGGGCACGAACAGTTATCAGGTCCAGCCAGGTTCCAGTCAAGATTTGCGCGCATTATCCCAGTGAAAGGTCATGAAAATCCTGTGAGGTAGGCGTTTTAGCGATGAAAGAGCTGAGACCCAGGGAAGTTCAGTGACTTGTCCCATTGTCACAGCGTTCCACGTTCCACGGGCAGAGCCAGTCATCAGTGATTTGAAAGCCCCACAGAAGACAAGAGCCTGTGAATTGGAAGCCAAACCCTCCTCTTTATTCCTCTTCTATTCCTCCTCAAGGTACATGGGCCATTTTCTAAGTCATATTTTGTAATTCACTGAGAGCTGGTAAATAGTATATATTTAAGACTCAGATGAGAAGATTATGAAGAGAAAGCAAGTTATTTGGCATAATTATAAAGCTTCTTTAAAAAATCCTCACCCGAGGATATTTTCACTTAATTTTTTTTTTTTTGAGAGAGAGAGAGAGAGAGAGAGAGAGAGAGAGAGAGAGAGAGAGAAGAAACATCAATCAGTTGCCTCCTGTATGTGCCACAACCAGGATCGAACCCACAACCTAGCTATGTGCCCTGACCGGGACTCGAACCTGCAAACTTTTTGGTGTATAGGACAAGGCTCAAACAACTGAGCCATCTGGCTGGGCTATAGGCTTTTAAGTAAATATATTCAGATGATTATATGATAAGTCTAAAATATCAAGATTTTGTTTCTTGTTTTACTTCAAAAAATATATTCTTAATTGGATAACTGAAATAATACAGAAGTAAAGGAGCATGGTAAAATGAACAGGGCGAGCCAGTTTCCATCACAAGGAAGGGATGAGAACACATTTAGAAGGGGCAAAAACAACAGCAACAAAGCAGATCTGAATTAACAATTGTGCCAGGTGTTAGGATCAAAGTAAAAAAGGAAAAAGACAGTGACAATTTAATAGCCAGCCTGGCCTTCAAACACCACTGTGCAGTAGGTTTGCTCATCCTAAGTAAATGTTTCTTTTGAAAAAGTAAATATGCTGAGACAAAGGAAAGAGACTGGCTCAGAAAAGCAAGAAAATATAGACAATATCTGAATAATAAAATGCATGTGCAGTGGATCAAGTAGAACTGTCATTTCCAAAGCAAGGATTATATCTCAATGTCATTACACATATAAATTAACCAAAGCAAGCAAAACAAAATGTGTCAAGTTTTTAAACTTTGATGGCAGTGGTGGTACATCAAGTCAGTAGTCTGTCTTTCTAATTTTTATTCTTTGACTAGTCATTCAAAGAGTTATCTATAAGCTTATTATTTTGTGTTTTGAGAAAAAAAATAATGTGTAATTCGTGACTTGTCCTCTAGAAAGATGTAGGCAATAGTCCATTTCCACAAAGGTAGGTGATTAAGTAGGTTATCAACTCTGTTTATTTCTGACTCTTCTCTTATCAATCATCCTGCACAGACACAACTTTCTCTATTTTGATACTAAGGCAACTGTTTTAATATTTAATATGGACAAATTCACCACAGTGGCAAAGCATAACCCAGACTCAAGTCTTTGCTGTCCTGTACATCACAACTAAAATGAACGGCTTTTAGAATCACAATACAAGAGTACAGTACTTCTTAAAGGAAGTCAAAAGCAAATCCTTCCTTTTCTTGAACGGATTAGTGTATATCCAGCATTTAGGGTATGAGGGTGGCCTTTGACAAAGAGAATGGCTCTCATGAAGGCAACATTAGAAAAACAGTGCTAAAAAGAAGTCAGCATCTCAGATGTCCTACTTTTACACAACACTTGGAAAAACCGAAGATGAGCCTTTGATATTCTACTACCACAAACAATCTTCATTCCTCCAACTTATTATTGTTAGCCTTTCCTGCACGAAGTCAGCATATAATAATGTAAGATCCCTTGGCTGATTTTTCCACTGGAGCCCTTAGAAGTCTGAGACATACTTAGAGGCATGCTTTGGGTCAACTATGATGTTCTAGAGGTCAGGGAAAGGTCAGGGATCAGCCAGAAATAAAGACCCCTTACAGCTGTCCGAAAGGGCATTCAATTTTAGTGTTTGTCAGATATAGTGCATTCAATGTTAAAGGTCCACTGGAAATCAAATCTTCTAAGAGAAAGGTTCCCAAACCCAAAGATTCCTATATCCCAATCCCATTTTGGTTTTGTTGTGCTGGTGTAGTAGTTTTCTACTGCTATTATAACAAATTACCATGAACTTAGCATCTTAAAGCAAGACCCATTTATCATCTCACAGTTGTGTAGCCCAGCAGCCTTGGCTGGGCTTTCTGCTTAGGGTCTTACAGGCCTCAATGGAGGTGTTGGCTGGCCTGGGCTCTTACCTGGAGGCTGTGAAGGTAAAATTTGCTTCCAAGCTTATTTAGTTTTTGTCAGAATTCAGTTCCTTCTCAGTTTCCTAGTAACTCCCTCCATCCTCAAGCCAGCAATGAATCCTTCTCACACTTAGAATCTCCCAACCCTAATCCTAACCCTAACTCTAACCGACTTCCCCTTCACCATCAGCGAGGAGAAAGCTCAGCGCTTACAGGTTTGTGTAATTACATTAAACCCACCTGGATAATCCAGGATAACCCCATTATTAAAGTCTCTGAGTAGTAGCCTTAATTACATCTGTAAAGTCCTTTTGCCATACAGTGTAACATACTGACAGGCATGCCACCAGAGGGTGAAAGTCACGGGACCCCAAATTTTGACTATCACAGTTAGTAGAGTGGAGAGGTCGTTTTCCATTAGGTAGACTTCTCAATTCCAGAAAAGACCATTATTACTCAAAAAGACCAAAATTCCTCAAAAAGACCATTTCACCTTGATAATCAATTATGAATTAATCATTAAATTGTTTACCTGTACTTTCCTTAATGGATTACTATTTTTAGTTTGCACCACCATTCCAGGTTATAAATACTACAACCCTAGACCTCAATTCTTGACTTTGGTTGACAATATCCAGATCATTTACTCCTCCAGAATATTGTGGTACTGCATCCCAATCAGTTTTCCCAGGTAAAATCTGAATAATTATAGGACCTCTTGGCATAGTTACTTCTTCAAAGACAAATAATCTTACTTAAAATCTCTATGCATTTCAACTGGTTAGCAATTATTTAGCGAGAATAGCTGGCATGAGCCAAAGCATTCTCAGCTGTGAACAGTTTATAACTTTATATAAGGTTAGGGTAATACTTTCTACTTTATCTCCAATACTAAGTTGAACGACACACCAGAATTTTTTCTCATATTTTTCAAATATTAATGAAAAATTCAACCAACATTTATATGATTCTTGGTATGATAATGAAAGACACATTCCCTGCCTTCTAGATACTTAGTGCCTAACACAAGCTGTATGACATTGTGATGGGGACACACCGTGGAGGGGTTCAAAACCAGCTTCGAAATATTTGTTATGGAGGGAACATCTGAACTGAGTCCTGTCAGTCAAATCTAAATGTTAGCCAGAAGAGCCTGGCCGGGGTGGCTCAATGGTTGAGTGTCGACCTACGAACCAGGAGGTCATGGTTTGATTCCTGGTCAGGGCACATGCCCAGGTTGCAGGCTCAATCCCCAGAGTGGGGAATGCAGGAGGCAGCCGATTGATGTTTCTCTCTAATCATTAATGTTTCTATTTCTCTCTCCCTTTCCCTTCCTCTGTGAAACCAATAAAAAATATATTTAAATGTTAGGTAGAAGAAACAGGGGAGAAACAGATATTCATTCTAGGCTGAGGGTCCTGGCACATGCAAAGAAAGACAAAAGTGAATATGCATAGAGGAAAAGGCTAGTGACCATTGAGGCTGAAGAGGAAGAGTGGGAGGCATTCTTTCATGAAGGGCTCCTCTAGGTCATGTTAAGGAAGTTAACTTTATCCTAAAGATAATGGCATGGTGGGAAGTGGGGGTTAGGGATGAAGAGTGTTAATCTGAGAAGAAACACATGAGGTCTGTTATTCACATTCTGGGTAGAGTTTGGAGAAGGGATTAGAGAGCAATTAGCCTAGAATCAGGGAGTTAGGAGCTGATAAGCCAATAAAAGCATGAAATGCTAATAGTTACCACATTAAGGCAGTGCTGGCCCAGGGGATGGAGAGGAAAGATGGTTTCCAGAACATGTTAGAGAGGTGGGATTGACAGGAAGGGGAGGATGCCAGTGTCCTGCTACTTCTAGGCACCTTATCTCATTTGATTCCAACAACATCACCACATCTAGTAGGCAGGGCGGTCACTCCTTTATCAGATGGGGAGAATGGCTCAGAGAGGCTCAGGGGCTTCCTCGGACTTAGTCAATGATAGACCCAGCATCAGAAACTCTCTCTGACTCCTCATTTCTGCTTCTTGTGCAGTTTACTCACCGTTAACCACATCATGAAGATTTCAGGCTCACCATCCTGAATGTGCATGTTAGTAAGACCTCAAATGGTCATTAAATGATCGGTCCATCATTTGCATTTTTTTTTAGTTGAAAAGACAACCTATAGGTCAAAGTGCCTATAACGTTTAATAACTAGAACAGTTCACAGAGATAAAGGAGCGAGGATAAAGTCCCTAATGCAGCTAAGCATTCAATCACTCAACAGGTATTAATAGAGAACCTCTAGGTATACTCTGACATAAGGTCCTGAATAATAACCAGCTTGTTCTCATAATATCCAATACAGACAGAAAAACACAGCAACCAAACTGAACACATATTTAAAGAGAAAATGGGGAACGAGAACTGCAATGGAAACAGAATGAAATGCATACAGGAGAGCCCGAGAAAATAATCCAGTGGATCTGAACATTCAGAACCAGGGATGGGAGGACCAGATGGAATAAAATGTCTATAGAAATTTTAAGAACTCACTTGTTTCAATAATGGTTTGCTAAGAGAAAATAACCCCATATTTCTAAAGATAATTTTACCACTTCTCTTTTTTGGTCGGTGCTCTATTGCTCATCTACCAGACTATGCACTGGAGGGTGTGAGTGTGTTTAATTGAAAAGCCAAGAGGGAAGGAAGTGCATAGAGTAAATCCTCAGCCCTTTCAGAGAAATAATACACTTCAGACGGGTGCTTGAGAGAAGCCAACAGGGGCTTGGCCATTTCTCTGAGGGTGACCTGCTACTTCAAAGACCAAGAAGTGACCTGAGAAATGGACCACCCATCTCTCCCAGTCACCACAAACCCAGACTCATTTGTTCTGAATGTTTGAATTTCTAGACACACATTAACCTTCCTCCTCCTTTATGATCAGCTTCCCCCTCTTACAAGCCATCCATGATTGAAGTCGTTGCATTACATTTTTCTATCCGGTTGCTATAGAAAAGAAAACTCCAAAAGTTAAAAATCTTTCGTATTCTGCTTTTCGCCTCCATATTTTCAGCCCCACTGAAAGTAGAAAAGTCCACTTTTCTATTTTAAACTATCCTCAGAAAAGTCCATTTATTTTCCTAGAGACTGATGGCTCAAGTCCTTTTCACCTGAACTAGGTTACATATTACATTTCATTCCTTTAATCCATAAATATGGACTGGAATCCCTTCTTGGTGGTGCTATTGGGCTACACCCTTAAGGAGCTTAGAATCTAGGAGAACCTATCACTACCGCACACAATAGGAAGTCCATGGAAAACATGCAAATCGCACTCAGTGCGGGTAGGAGTCAGATCCTGCGGTCCCTGCTAATGATACCATGAAAGAACACACCGGGGTTCTATGAAAGGGTAAAACATGCTGCACTGATCCTGGAAGGACTGTTTGCTATTCCTCATAACATATCAAAGCTCAGCAAAACAAATATACTCATAAGAGTAAAAACTGAGCTGCTTATTAAACATGTAAGTCAGCACTCTGATTTGAATAGGCTCCCTACTGCTTTGTCCTCATTATCATAAAAACCATGAGAATCAATTCCCTCAAATTCCAACAGAAACTCTCTTATCAAACTTATTTAATAAAGACTGAAAGTACAACACAGTAGCTGTGTTAACTATACAGACTGCTACCTTTAAAGACAAAATGAGGTAGAACAGTCTTCATTCCCATCACAGAAAAGATGGAGGGTCTCATCAAAGACCATGCGCATCTGAAGAGAACACCACTCACCTGGGCCTGGAGTTTTGCAGGGAAGCCTTTTGCTTTTCTGGCAGACTAAGGATTGACACAGCTATATGTCCTGTAACTAAGACAACAATCCCTCTCCTCTGTGGTTTAGTTTCGGCCTGTGACTGACATCCCCAAATACAAGAGAAATTGCCAAGACTTGAGCTTTTATTGAGTGAAGTGGAGTTTTGGGCAAAGGAGTGGCATGATTCTTACGTTTTTTAAGGTTCACTCTGGCTGCGGGGTTGGAAATGGGCTGAGCTATGATAGCAGTCCAGGTAAGAACCAGGCAGGAAGGTAGCAGTGGAGTGGTGAAAGGGAGTCAAATCCTGGAATATATTTTAAAAATAGAGTTGATAGGATTTTCTGACACATCAAAAGTGGGGTATGAGAGAAAAAGGAGTCATATGACTTTTAGGTCTTTGGTCTAAGCAACTGGAAAGATGGATTTGCCACCTACTGAAATGAGGAAGACTGCAGTGGACTGGATGTGGGGGCAAAGGTGGGGGGGGGGCAGGAGTTTTGATATGTTCATAAAGTCTGTTAGACATCCACTTGGAAATATGGAGCCGGCACCTGGATATTCACATTTAAAGTTTGGGGAGAGGTCTTGGCTGGAGATAGAAACTCGGGAGTTATCAGTACATCACAAGGACTAGGTTCAGCGAAGGACTCGACACCGACCAGAGAATTCTCTTAGCATGAGTGAGCATTCTCATTGTGCGGTGAGGGAAGGACCCCTTCGGCAGAGAGAAGCCGGCTCTCTCATTTCTCCACGGCGCATCCATACAGGCTGGCCTAATTCCAGACATCACACAGAGCAGGAGACAGAAAGGTAGCTGCTCTTCACCCACAGAGCATGAAGGTCACTTTCCAACGGTGAAATGAGGGGAAGGGCGATTAAAGAAAATCTGGTCAAACACAGCCCCAACAGCAGCCTGGGAGAGCCCTGTGGAATGTCATGTGCCCAGGGAGTCTCGCCTATTTTAGGGGCTCCTGTTTTCTCCTCGGGCCACAGACACGTCATTTTTTGCAGATAACACCAACAATGGATCTATTCATCTATTTCATGAAGGTAAGTGAGGGCTGGGAGCAACTAAGACAAACTCATTCTCAGCCGAATTTGTTATCAGAAACAAAAAATATATATATATAGATAAAGATTTAGAATATTTGCCATGCCAACATTAACTTTCTATGGGACTCAAAAAAGGCACTCGATGGTTAAGCTTTAGATATTCTCAGTAGATGACTAAAAGAAGGCAAATATCAAACTGATGTTTTACATTTAAACCATGGCTTCAAGCCATCAAAAGATCACTCATCTGCACTCAAGTCCTTTCAACGTTTATGGACTCTCAGCATTTTTGGAGATGGACATACAAGGTCATCTTTTGAGTATGCTACGTTTTTGACACTTCCATTGTAATGTACTGATAATTCAGTTGGCCAACTTTTACACTCACTAACCAATTATCTCTGAGGTGAAAAACGGGCTGCCAATTACTGATAAAAAAAAAAGGAATATAGTGAGAAGAGAAACACCCCAGTGATTAAGGAGAGCTCGGTACCAACTCCTCAGCAATCAACCTAAAGTAGACCTACATAAAGGTAAAACTATCCATTGCTCCTTCTAAATAGAGAGAGATTTTTGTGAAATAAAACCTCTATGTAAGGATTAAGCTATCCATTCATCCATCCCTCCTTCTGGATAGGGAGAGATTTTGTGAAAATAAAACAATATTATAAAAGGCACCATATGAGAAGTCCAAATCTTGTTTTAAATTTTTATCAAGGACTTGTTCTGCCAGGAAACACTTCCAAAGTGGAAAGGTTTTGTCTCAACTGCTGTGACAGCAAACACTTCCGCTGGAGCAGTGAGAGCGGCATCAGGAGACTCGCTGGCTTCCACCACTTTCAAAATATTTGTGTTGGTACACGCTCATCTGCCAGACTATGTGACTTACAGTACTTTGTGTTCATCTGGGTGTAGTCACACAACTATATTTCCAGAAAATGTTACAGAAGTTGGTATAAATATTCTGCAATGGAAAACCAGAAGTCTCCCAGCCAGCGTGGCTCAGTGGTTGAGCATCGACCCACACACCAAGAGGTCGCCGGTTCGATTCCTGGTCAGAGCACATGCCAGGGTTGCAGAAGGCAGAAAATCAATGTGTTTCTTTCTCATTCATGTTTCTATTTCTCTCTCTCTCTCTCTCTCTCTCTCTCTCTCTCAAAAATCAATGAAAACGTGTTTTTTAAAAGTTATTGAAGAAAGAATACCAGCAGTCTATCTACCCTTCTCACTATGTAGTTATACTATATTTGCAAATTATGGTACAAATTAATCTTTACCTTCACAAGCCCGAGGTAAGCCTAATCAGTAACGTTATGAAGCACTTAAGAGAGGCCAGATTTAAATAGCATTGCTATAAAATAGAAACAGACTCAGAGATACAGAGAACAGACTGATGGCTGCCAGAGGGGAGAGGGGACTGGGTGAAAAAGGTGAAGGACTAAGCAGTACAGACTGTCAGTTACAAAACAGTCAAGGGGATATAAAGTACAGCATAGGAAATACCCTGTATTATAAAAGGCCTGTGGTCATGACGCCCTAATGGTGTCACAACCAAACAACCGGTCAGAGCTGTGTGGTGCAGGCGAGGCCTGGGGTCCTGCCTGTGCGGCGGGCGGGTCTGGGGCTGGTGCGATTTCACGCGCTGGGCCTCTAGTAGTCAGTAATATTGTAATAACTATGTATGGAGCCACATGGGTACTGGTAATATCAGAGGGAACACTTTGTAAAGCGTATGACTGTCTAACCACTATGCTGTCCACCTGAAACTAATACAAAACTATATTGACTATGAACTGCAATTAAAAAATAAAATGTAAGAAAGAAATAGTATGACTACATACTTGTGAGAAAATGCCCAGCATCTTATGTAAGTTGCTATTCAATACTCAGTATTTTACCAGGCAGATTCTCTTTTCACAGCCTGGGAGATCTTTACTCAAGCTTACATTAATGGACAGAGTCGGGATTTATTAAATCTCCTTCACTAATCTGTCAATTACTTTTATTATTGGGGTCATGGTTACTAGGAAAACCCTTTAAAAAGTCTTTGGCTTTGCTTTGTGCTCAAAGTTAATCTTGAAGAAAGAGGACTCCCTAGAAGTGGGCACAAGTGGCCAGGAAGGCAGCAGAGGTCTTGGGCGCAGAAGAGCGGGCCTGGGAGAAGGGCAGGAGCAGCGCGAGGGAGGTTCTCCTGGGTGGGGACCGTGCGTGGCACATGGCAGGTGCCCCCAGTATCTGGTGAGTAAACACTTACACTCAAAATTCTACCGAAACATTTTGGTCAGATTTGAGGAACTTCAGAACTATTTTGAAATATCAGCAAATTTTGGATGAATCTAGATATATAAATTATCCTTAAGTTGGCTAATTTATATATTATCCTTAGCCACCTTAAGGATAATATTGGCCCTTTTTTGCATAAAACTGGGTATTTTCTTATAGCAACAGTTTTCCAGGAAAAAGGGAAAGGACTAGAGCTTCCTTTGTCCCCTTAAAATTAGGAAAGGGTCTGAATAAAGCAAAACCTCAAGTCTAGGAGTCGGCTAAGGAAGGAGAGATGAAAAACCACGGGTGCTGGGGGCTTCCACACGCTGCCTTTTCTTTTGTCATCTCATCTCATCTCATCTCATCTCATCTCATCTCATCTCATCTCATCTCATCTCATCTCATCTCATCTCAAAGCATTTACAGGGGCCCCTTTCATTCACTAAGGAACTTTTTCTGTTTGGACACAGAAAAGTCACTATTCTCAGTCTGGTGTAACTCCATTTCCTCAGCGGATCTTCTGGCAACTCTGGAATCTCCTGACTCCTGCCTCTCCCCTGAAGCAGCCCTGAACCATGGGGCTGTCCGCTGCCTCCCTGTAAGAACACCCCTGAGAGAGCACAATCCACCTTCCCTCCCTCCCCCTTCCCCTCCCCCTCCTCCTCCCAATGTCGGCTCCCTCGGGAGAGCAGAGGCACCTGTCCCGGCTTCCACTCTAAAAGCGTCAATGATGGTGAACCTCGCACAGTTTCACTCAGTGAAATAAAACAAGAAACAACACGGATGTTCTCTTCTGGTCATCAAAAGAGGGATTTTTCCCTTTTGTTTTCAAATGCTATCTTGTGAAACTTCTCAAGAACCAACATATAATACAGAATCTGACCTTTGAAAACCATTCTCCACTTAAACAGAAATTCACATAAATTACATTTCATCTCATGGTTCCTAAAGCTCACTAGCTGCTATTTATACCTTTTTGTTATAAGAAGACATTCCAAAGAGAGAGTGGCCAGGAGTGTTCACATTCCTCTTATCATGCACCCCTCCACCCCCCCACACACACCCCCCTGCAACAAATTAAACCCAAGTTCAAGTCAGCATGGCTATCTGTCTCAATGGTTCTCAGGGCTAGCCATGTTTTGACTATAACAATAAAAATTCTAAACCCAATATGAATCAACAAAACCTGATAAATGTCATGTAATCAGCCGATGAAGGATGAATGCTGTTAACATTAGACCAAATAGTTTGTCATTATATTGCCTGTCAAGTGAAGACCTTCTGATTTCAAATTCAAACGCTCTGTATGATTTTATAATATAATTGACATTTTCTTTTCAAATTAAGAATATCCATCTTCCCACCCAGAGTCCCCAATACAAAATCTCACCAAGCTGTTTACTCATGCAAAAGCTATTAATTGCTTAAAGCCCCTCAGGTTTGTTTTCAGCAGTATTTGCTTCTCATATTTACAAGAGAAAAATACATACCCGGGCATACCTTTGTGCCTGGTTGACGGTGGTGATATGAGGTCCTGAGTGGCAAACTGCCTCTATCACACTGATCCATCTGCCTTCGTCTATTAACCACCACCTTCACTAACGCGTGTGCAGACTACTGATCACACCTTCGAAACTAGAGGGAGTTCAATCTGGCTTAGGTTTAACACAGCTCCCCCAACGGGCAATCAGAGGATAAGAAAAGGGAAGGGAGAAAAAAAAAAAAAAAACTAAAAAAGAAAGACACAGAAATCAGCAAATAGAGGAAACAAAAATAGGTAAAAATGAGACAGGATAGGTTAAAAATGGAGAATTTAACCGAAACCTTTGCCAATGCTTTTGGTAATTGAAGTCATTTGATTCAGTTCCACCAAATTAGCCAGAGCACTCTCTTTGCACAGAGCATGCTCCAGAGCAGGCAGACCCCCGCGCTGTGCGCTCAGGCAAGCAGAGCCGGTTAACCGCTCTTTCATTCCTTAAGGATGGCATCTCCCGGTTTATATTGAATCATCTATTCAACAAGGCGGTCTGGCTTCTACTGCCACGTACTTAAAAGCGAGATTTTGATTAGTAGTGGGAGAGGAAAAGGGGACTAGAAAGCATGACAAAGTTTTCGAGGGAGAGACAAAGGAAATAAAGGGCTAGCTTTGTTTGGTTTATTAAATTTCAAGGGCTTTGCCTGCCAGTTTGAAAAATGCATGATATCACCAGTGTGTTTATTAAAAGTGCTGCTTTAAATTGCAGATTGAGCAAGTGTGAATTCCCTTTGGTAGCGGTAGGTTATTGACTAACAATTATATGCAATTTTTGAATGAAAGGAGGGGGGGAAGAATGGCAGGACTATGGCTCTAAAGCCGCTGCTAAATGTATGACAGTAAAATGTCCAGATTCACATGGACGCAACATTTCCAGGGTCCCTTGCATTTTAATTGTTCAAGTCTTTTAAAATGATGTTCAGATCAAAGAGTGAAATGGCATAAACTTTGCACAAGGCTTACTTGACAGTTTATTACTGGATTTAGGAAGGGGTGGGGAACCTGCCCGAGCATAGGGCTGCTTGCTAGCTAACTTGAAAAATGCACTTGTTGCAGCACAGAAATAACAAATCTGTTTCTGATTCCAGACATTATTTTCCAAATGCTGCCAAGAAAAGAATCTAAGGAATTCTTTTACATACACAGCATACACAAGACAACTGGAGAGAGGCCTGTGATCTGCTCCGGGGTGCACAACGGGGAAGGAGAGGGTTGAGTTTTTAGTATGAACTGCCCTCTCGGGAGCAGAAGCACATGCCTGAGATAGTTCTGAGCTGTAATCTGCAACATAACTCTGCTATTATTAGACAACCTAAAGGCTTTCCTAAATCTGTAACTTGTGAAGCAGAAAAGGATGTGGACGGGACCCTGCCATGCTGAGCATGCAGGCAGCTGGGAGACACCCACTCCACACAATTCACCACGTTTCCAATCCATGAAACTAGATTTCTAGCTCTTGGACGATACATAAGACCTAAGAAAGGGAAAGAATCCAGTCCAACACCAAAGCCAGGTTTAAGTCTCTGTAGAGAATGCTGGCCGGGTAAAATCCAATATTAAATTCAGAAAGTTAAGGTCCAGGATGTTCACAAAGCATGCTAAAATTATTCTTAGAACACAAAAGGACTTATACTTAATCCTTTCATAAGAGCAATGGTTTTAAACTCAACTACACAGGGGTACCCTGCTTTACAACTTATTAAACTATGTAATGATCGAGCCAATGATTCAAAAGGATGTAATTTCGCATGCATCACTTCTGTTTTATTATTATGGGGGAGACTCAGCAACAGAATCCACTTTGGAGAGAAAGATCATAGGAGAATTCTGAAAGACTGAGTCATCCAGCAGACTGAGCCATCTAATGCAACTGTTTAAATTTTTGGCTCACACTGAGTTGACTGCAGTCAACTGAGTTCAATTTTGTTTTTTGTTTTTCCCCTTCTCAGTAGGATGAGTTCATAAAGGAAACTGGATCATTTATTGGAAATAAAAAGGCACCATTTTCTGCTTTTGCATGACTGATCATAGTGAGTGTATTTTTAACCCTTGTACCTACACATACAAACCTGTCTTAAACTCGCATTGCCATAAGTTACAAATGAATCATCAAAGCAGCTACACTGAACATTCTTATATTCTGTCCATTAACTACATCTCCTATCATGCTTTTTCACAATGTTATTTTACATAATGGGGTGAAGTGTTCCCCCAAAACCCACATCTACTGGGAACCTCAGAATGTGATTTTATTTGAAAACTAGAGGCCTGATGCACAAAATTTGTGCACTGGCGGGGCGGGGGGGATGTCCCTCAGCCCAGCCTGTACACTCTCCAATCTGGGACCCCTCGAGGGATGTCCCACAGAGATCGGGCCTAAACCAGCAGTCAGATATCCCTCTCACAATCCAGGACTGCTGGCTCCCAACTGCTCGCCTGCCTGCCAGCCTGATCACCCCCTAACCACTCCCCTGCCAGCCTGATCGATGCCTAACTGCTCCCCTGCCAGCCCGATTGCCCCCCAACTGCCCTCCCCTGCTGGCCCAGTCACCCCCAACTGCCCTCCCCTGCTGGCCTGATCGCCCACAACTACCCTACCCTGACAACCATCTTGTGGCGGCCATCTTTGACCACATGGGGGCAGCCATCTCGTGCGAGGGTGTGAGGGTCAATTTGCATTATCACCTCTTTATTATATAGGATTATATAGGATAGTCTTTGCAGATGTAATCAGTTAAAATGAGGTCATATATTGGAGTAGAGTGGGCCCTAAATCCAATGACTGCTGTCCTTATAGAGCAAACCACCTGACACAGAGACACAGGGAGACACAGGGAAGGCAGAGCCAGAGGTGCGGCCACAGGCCAAAAAAGCCTGAGGCCTCAGGAACTGGAAGAAGCATGGAAAGACCCTCCCCTAGAGGCTTCAGAGGGAGCATGACCTCGCCAACACCTTGATTTTGAACTTCAGCCTCTAGAACTGGGAGAGAAGAAATTTCTGTTTTAAACTACTCCGTGGTCATTTGTTACAGCAGCTGTAGGAAACTAATACGGATTTGTTTATCCACTAACCCGTGCCAGCAGGCCAATGCTTTGCTTACCAGTCTACAAGAAGATTACTACAGGAAATGAGATGAAACGTCTCAGTACTTTTACAGCTGTTTGACATTGTGGAGATATCCCACAGCACATGATTTTATGTTTTACAAAATATCTGTCTGTGATGGATTGGAAATTAAAAGTAGAAAATAGTCTTCACAGTTAGAGATGCACTACAGAGATCATTAATATTTATAAAGATGAACTGGTGTACTGCAATTAAGAAACTTACCATCTGAATCACCTCAGAGAAACTTAATTAGGTTCCATGCAGTTTTAGTGGTAAAAATATTTCATTCTAATTTTTTGAACAAAGTAAACCGTGAATAGTGTTCGATATATGCATGGTAGTTTGCCATTGACCATGTTATTTGATTAGCCAGAAACTCACTTCCCAGACCACGTTGGACCATCGATTATGCAGTGAAGGAACAACACATCGTGGCTTTATTAACCACGGGGACCTTGGCAGAACTTGAGAGAACATCCTCCCAGAGACTGGGAGCTCAGGCGTTGCTCATCCAAAATGAACTTGGGTGGAGTGGGCGTATCTGAGCTACTTCAATGGCAACAGTAGAGAGTGATTTTAACTAAATGAGCTATTATCCTGACAAGAAAGATAAAGATGACATCTCTCTTTACAAGAAGGCATTTTTTCTAGCATCAAATCAACCAAAAGCTGAGTAGACCAGACTTCAGAAAAAAATAGTCTAAATGGAGAAAAGGAAACCTGCATCAGGGTGGGAGGCTGTCTGGTGTGAATGTTTTCTTGTAACAAAAGAAATGCACAGGAACACAACTTAACCCCAAGGAAGGGCAGCCCTGTTTCCTTTAAAGTCTATGCAAATCATAACCGCAGACTCCATAGCCCTTAGAACCTCAGTGAGCCACAGAAACAGGCCAGTTAATGAAACCTGAAAATGCCTCCCCCAGAGGGGAACACACACACAGTGAGAACACAGAGCACCGCAAGGAGCCCTTGATATTCCTGTGCTGACTCTCAATCACCATTACTTTAGCCCGGGGTCGCCTCATCTGTAGCACAAAGGGCAACCTAGACATCATTACTGTAAACCAAGAGGCTACACATCCCAGGAAGAGAGCAAAATGTCAACTATCTGTCCTGGCTGCTGGGAGAGCAGAAGTGGGCTTTAATGGGGACTGTGGATTCCTAGTTAAAACACACACTTCAGCATAAAAGTACTCTGTTGTCATCACATGCCATTCACTTAACTTTCTAAAATGTCCTAAGTTACCACGGAAACTAAGAGTCCATGAAATTGATAGATTCTTTAATAAAGTGAAATTGCTGTTATGGGAATGGGTGGAGACAAATATGTTGAAGCTGCAAAAGTCATACCCTGCAACAACTCCACACCTGCATTCAATTAAAAATCTAAACCTTAAGCTATCATTAGATCATAATGATTTCAACTACACTGTGGAAATTACACTAGGTTAGCAAGCACCCTCATCCAATAAAACTGAATGTTGGCTCTGACAGTTACATTCTTGAGACAACAACTTTAAAAAAACACACACATTTTTTTTACAAAAATGAGCTCATAACTCATTTAATCTAAAATTATTTTTCAGAAGTATTCAAATTCATTTCAGCCTTATGCACTCCTTAGAAATCTACTGCAACTAGATAATCCCTATAGTATAAATTAATTTAATTCTTTGGAAGAGAAAAATGGGATGTTTTTTTCTTGTTCTTACCCCCTCAGTTTTATCAAATTTGTACCAACTGTATAAACAAATATCCAAAACTCAGTTTAATATTAAAGACTTGGGTGGTTTTTAAGGTGTCAAATTAGGGTTAAAAGCTGTAAAGGTTAAGTCTAGAGAATCCATGTCTTTCCTCATTAACAGACTGAGGACAAAGGAACAGTTAACAAAGCAAGCCAGGACCACTTTATTTCCAAAAATTGAAAAGCTGTCAAGAATTTCACATCAACAGAATGACATACACTGAAAGAAATGAGCAAAATAATCTATTCCAGTTCTGAGGAAATTCATTTTCGCTCCCCCATTCCAGCAATCTCATAGACAAACACACTCTCAAATGCTTAAATTAATTACATTCTGACAAGAGTTGGAAGAAAAACAGAGTTGAAGAAAAAATAATTGCCTCAAAAGAGAAAATACTCTCCCCAAATCAGGAAATCACTACATGTACTCATATATTCACCATGTTACAGTACTTGAGAAGTACTATCATCCATACATAGCTAGAACAAGAATTGTGTCTATAGTAAAATTAATTTCATTCCTGAATTCACACAAGAAAGCTTATAGCAGTAGAACTGTTCGCCCCTCCTAGTCATTCTGATCCTTCCCATGGGCAACTAACTCATCACACGCAAGTTTCCTAATAGGACTTATACTACCACTGTAAACTATTCCTACTTTTATTAAGTTTCCTTTAATTCTAAACTTTTAACTACTTTTGTCTATGACAAAATAGATACGAAACACACCCCAAAAGTTCTGGAGAACTATCTTTTCTGTTTAAAACAAAATTCCATCTCCCCAGCAGGAGGTCTTTCTTCCTGTTTGCAACAGAAAAAGAACAATGACTTTTTCACTTTCATACTTCACAAAACTCCCTCAAAACTTTGATTTTAATAGAACCAGCCGTGTGATTTGGACTTTGATGCTAAAGGACCATTTTTCTAACCGAGACCCTCACCACCCGCACGGACCCAGAGCCCCCTCACCTTTCAGGCAGAACATGGTGAAGCAGTCCCATGGAGGGGCTGTGCTCTGCGGCGAGCAGCCTGCAGTGCTAGGCACAGCTGTCTCCCAGCCCACCTCCCCAGCGCTCCCTGCCAGAGCGCGGGGCAGCCGGCCAGCGCCTGCGATTACAGGAAGCCACTGCCCAATCCCCAGCTTTCTGGCTGAGCCGCTGACACCTCCCTATCTCTCAGGCGTTGTTTCACACCACAGAATCAGCCGGGATCATCTTGGAAAGTGAGGGGCACAGGGGTAAGCGGTCGCTGTTCACAGAGTCCCAGGGAGGAGAACAGTGCAAGGGCAAGTCCACTGGTCTGTAGATCACAGTTTCCATTGCAGCAGATGCGGCAGCTCATGTGATCAACAAGGCAAAACAGAAATCACTGGGCTCGGTTTAACTGTTTGCTACTAATTATGACTATTGTTGGACTTCATTATTCCTTTGCTACCCACACTCTGACTTCTTTACTGATATCAGACAACTCATATACTGGTCCATAGGTAGCACTAAACCTTAGCGGTGAAGCCGCACACAGTTGCCTGGGTCTCCATAACCGGGTGCGTGTAGGGGAAGTGCTGGTAACACTTAGGGTGCACCACGAAGTGCCGACTATCGTTACTATTACCACTACTGTTACTCAACTTGAGGGTGAGGACAAAAACGTGAAGCGTGTTACACTAGAATGGCCCTGCCGTTTTTCAGATGAGGCAACAAAAATAAATATCGCTAAGTTGGCATCACAGCATGTGAATTTCTAACTCTACTGCAGCCACAATCATCAGATCATGACGTTTTCCCCCTCCACTGGAAAGCTACATCCACTCTGGTGAGTTAAGGGCTTTCAAGTTTAAAGTTCTCATTTAAAAAAATGGCCAGTTAGCATCAGAGTCCAAATCACTTTACTTATAAACTCTTCAACAAGGTTACAAGGCAAGAGAAGAGAAACGGTCTCCTAACGTGGCCGTGGGAGCACCCTGCTTGAAGGGCAGTCTGACGGTGAGTGGCCCGCAGCCTCTGGAGTCCCCTGGTCACAGGAAGTGGCCATTGTTCCCAGGGCCCGTTGCTGTGTGCAGGTCTTCCTTTTGACTCCACAGGATGCAGGAAACTGACTCATAGAAACCATCTATCTGTCTGTCTGTGTCCTGGGGTGCTGGCTGCAGCCCTTGCTACACAGTATGGATGCTCTATGGCTTTGGATTTGCACATAAGGTGCAGCATATCCTCGCTGGGTGTCTGCTCCTCACCTCCTAGTATCCCCAGCAGCACCTGGTTAATGTTTCCTACCATGAGGAAGTCACTGTCCTTGTTGCTATGATCGTAAAGAAATAGCAGAGCCCTAGCTGGTTTGGCTCAGTGGATAGGGTGTCGGCCTGCGGACTGAAGGGTCCCAGGTTCAATTCCGTTCAAGGGCACATGCCCGGGTTGCGGGCTCGATCCCCAGTGGGGGGCGTGCAGGAGGCAGCTGATCAATGATTCTCTCTCATCATTGATGTTTCTATCTCCCTCTCTTTTCCTCTCTGAAATCAATAAAAACATATTTTTTAAAAAAGGAATAGCAGAGACCCCTAGCCAGAGCTCACTGGGATGAAAAAAATCCTGCATGTGGAATGACAAATAGTGATATTAGCTCTTAGAACAGAGCTGGAAGGAAGCTTATAGCTCTTTTCACTTGGTAGACTGGTTCAGCGATGAGGCAATTTGCCCAACTAACCAGTGGCTACATCAAGATCAAAGCCAAATCACCTGACTCAGCTTTTTCCATCTCACCATGTGATCCTCCCACGGATGGCTGGAGTCATATCTTGTCCTTGCCTGTCTTGAGTGGTCTTCGACGCAATGTAGGAATTACGAAGGTACTCCTGGAAGTATTCTCATGGGTTAGATATAACTTTTGAAATTGCACACAGAGAGAGAAACTCTACAACTCGGAGAGTTAAGACTTCTGAAATAGGTTAGTAGACAGGGTTTGGGTGGTTATATGCTCCTAATAGCACTCTATGAATACTCACAGTTAAACCTTTTAATATTGACAACTTTATTGCTGGAAAGAACACTGAGTTGAAAAGTAAAGAGAATGTGATTGCAGCTGCATCTGTAGCTTTATCTAGCTGGTCTCTATAGCAGTTCATGGCCTATAAATGTGGGGGCTAAATTAACACTAAGATTCTATCCTTCTAGCCAACTCCATTAATTTTTTGCTTTGGCACATAAAGGCATGTATATTAATATAATATATATAAGCATTTTGTTAGGGGTATTATCTCAAGGAAAAAGACAATTCTTGCCTTCTCATGGTTTAGTGCAAGAGGTAGGTGGGTGAATAAACAACTATAATACAGTGTGATAACATACAATACAATACGCAACATTAATAATGATCAACAAAGCTTCTTGCCGATTACCATCTAACTAAGCTGCTCTTCCAGGTGAAAACATCCATAATTTAATGTAATAGGTTGAATGGTGTCCCCCAAAATTCCTGTCTACCCAGAACCTCAGGATGTGATCTTACTTGGCAACAGGGTCCTTGCAGATGCACTTAAGGTAAGAATCAAGATGAGATGGTACTGGATTAGGATAGTGGTAAGGAAAAGAAGAGTGTCCTTATCTGAGACAGGAGAGGACCCACAAAGACACAGAGAAGGCCGTGTGAAGATGGCAGCAAAGATTGTAGTTATGTGGCCACAAAGCAAGGAACACCTGGAGCCACCAGCGGTGGGAAGAGGCCGGGAGGGATTCTCCCCTAGAGCCTTGGGAGAGAGTGGTCCTGCTGACACCTTGATTCCAGACTTCCAGCCTCCTGGGAGAAGGCAGTTCTGTCGGTTTAAGCCACGTTTGTGGTGAGTTGTTACAGCAGCCCCAGGAAACGAATCCATTTAGCAAGGTAACAATTACAGCAGAGGGGCGTGATTTTTTATTTCTTTTTAAAACAACTTCAATTCATGGTTACATGGGCTTAAAAACCTGTTTTTCCCATGCTGCTGAACTTACTGTGTCTATATTTTCAATGGAAAAAAATAATCTTCCTATAACACTCATAATCAGCACAAATACCATCTTCTTTACATTAGTGAAATTATAGGTATCCCCATCTGAAAAGTTCACAGCATTAAACTCAAGCAATGGCAATAGAATAGGCTTTTACGAACATCAAGTATAAGAGTATCATTTTTTTTTTAAATCCCTCATTTTCACTATCAAACAAGTGTGAATACGTTTGAGAAATAAAACATGCAAAGTCACGCTATTTTCAAACAAGGAAGAAAAAGAATTATCCATTCAAATTATTATCTGCCACTCCTGATCATTACTACTGAGTCTGTAAAGTAAATACCTAGGAAGCTGGGGAGCGGGTCCAGGATGATGAATTCTCACAGAATTTACAGCCCTATGGGCAGGACAAAGGCCTTGTCTTTGCCAACCATGACCTTAGAGCAGCAACCACTGTTCTCCCTTGTAGGATTACAACATCCAGCATCATGTTAAAATTTAACATTATTATCTCAGCCAGAGGGAGTGGTAGCCACACAACCAACCAAAATATTTTAGATACTTATTGTCCTCCAGACCACTGCAGTATTATGAAATTTATGTGCTGAAATTTTGTTTGTTTCAATAAAAGACTGGGAATATGGGTAAATTAGAAATTAATTTGCACAATGCATAGAATTGGTGAGTCTAGAGGGCGCAAAAGTCACTTTGTTCCTGGCAAAACACAGAAACACAAGAAAAATAGGCAAGCCATACCTTCTCCCTGTGCACCCTGACTCTTCACAAAAGCCAGGCAAAGATGGAAAGAACCTTCTCCATACCCAGGCAGGAATATGTTTCACATTAACTAGGAAAGTATTCCACCTTTCATATCTCTCTGTATGCATCTCAGTGCTTTAAAAGTCAGAGACTAAAGACATATTCCCAATCACCACCTTCCATTTCCCCCTATACTGCAGGAGACTGAAGATGCTGAAACCCCCGATACTTTTAACATCAGAAGGCCCCTGGCTGGTGTGGCTCAGTTGGCTGGGCGAAGTCCCATGTGCAACAAAAGGTCACAGATTCAATCCAGTTAGGGCACATGCCCAGGTTTCAAGCTCCATCCCCAGTAGGGGGCGCAGGAAGCAGCTGATTGACGTTTCTCCCTCACATCAATATTTCTCTCTCCCCTCTCCCTTCCTCTCTCTCTAAAATCAATAATACTTTTAAAAATATTTTTTTAAAAAAAGAATAAAAAACAGATTAGAAGAACCAAGTTAAGCCAGTTCTCTGTCAAAGAAGCCACTCTGTTGGCCAAGGCTAAATCTGAACATCTCACCAAAGTTTTTAGAATATGCACTTCAGTTTTCTAAACTGTTCCAGAATACTTCGGTTTTTAGCAATATTCTGAATTTCTCAGAAAAGAGAATTACTGTCTAGGTTTTTCCATATATATCTTTGCTACTACAGAGAAAGACAGAAAAAAAATTAGCATTACAACTTCACATTGGCTAATTGCACCTTTTCCCTGGCGACTGTAAAACTGGTCCTGGTTCTAGTGCCCCCATCTGGCCACCTCTGTAGGCAACCTCAGTTCATCGCAGGGAAATCTGGAACACAGGTCTTTGTTCTAGACACTTCCTCCTCCTGTCGGCATCTCACCCTGCATCCTGTTTAATTTTTCTGCACTCTGAACCCAAGGGCGACCTCAACCTCTTCACAGTCACTATTCTCTTAGGAGAGGTCTGAATCCTGGCTTGTTATGCTGGATACAAGCCAGCTACAGAGCTCCAAAGCACCGGCAAATATTTCTCTGGGGTTCTCCAATGGCTTCTGGCCTAAGGTAGCTTCATTCATGTCACTATATGTCCTCCCAGAATCAAAGGAGTTCTGCACTAATTGGCCATTTTTAAATATGCGATCCTGAGCCCATTCTTAAGGCCATTTCCTCTCCCCCCACCCCCACCCCTCTTCACAACCAAGCCTGGATTTCTTGACATCACAACCAAGAAAGCAGCCCTCATTTGACCCCTTACCATGAAATTGTCTCTTATCACATCCAAGGCAGCCTAGTTCTTCTCCCAATACCTAAGTGAGTTGATTTTTTTTTTTTTTTTCCTTTTTAAGAACCTTTGAGTTACTCTGGTTCCACTTTCCCAGGGAATGTAACAATGAGCTTCCAACTTGACCTGAGCTCTTAGCTTAGATAACCTCACAGGCTCTTTTGCTGTCCTCTGGGCTCCAGAACTCCACCCATGTGCTTAGGATCCAGCAGAAGGAATCTTTACTCTGCAACCTTGCTCCACTCATCCCACCCTGATGTAGCTTCAAAAGGTAGTGCCTGTGGCTGAGAGCTTCCTTCTAGCTATAATACTCCTTTGTACCTTTGTAGCAGTTAATTTTTTCTTTCCAAATCTAACCCCTTACTCTACCTTCATACATTCTACATCTTTCCCAAAGAGCTCCAATTGCTCCATTCTCTCCCTGAAGAAAAAATAAATAAAAAATCATGTTTCTAGCTTATGTGAAAAACACAAGGTCAAGATGAATCCCAAAGTCCCCATCGAGCAATAAAGGCCCTTCTTTTCCCAACATTTTCTGGCCACATCTCCCATTCAGTGGCCATGGGAGGCTTTGCGCCACATTCCATGTGGTCTTACACCTCCACTGTCCTCGCTCAAGCCATCATTCCCTTTGTCTGGAATGCAGGCCCCACCCCGCTTTTTATTTCTCTTAAGCCTCCTCTGACCACTCTCCTCTCCCTCAGCAGAATCAATCCCTCCTTGCGCTATGTCACCGTGGCTCTTTTTTCTTCTTCTTCTTCTTCTTCTTTTTTTAAATCTTCAACTGAGGATATTGTTTTCCATTGAATTTTTTACAGAGAATGGGGGGGAGGAAGAAGGAGGGGGAGAGAGAGAGAAATATCGATTGGTTGCCTCCCGTTTGTACCCCGACCAAGGCCAGGGATTGAGCCTGCAACCAAGGTATGTGCCCTTGATCGGGAATCGAACCTGCAACCCTTAGGTCCATGGGCCGATACTCTAACCACTGAGCCAAATAGGCTGGGGCACCATGGTTCTTTATTTATGCAGCTATCATAGTGTCACAATTCCATCTGCCTGCCTAAAATGAGAGTTCCACAAAGTAGGAACTTGCTCATTCACACTTAACCTCCAATGCCCTGTGGGGTGCCTGGAACATAATAGATGATCATTGTTCTCAGCATAAGCCAGAATTATTATCACTTTAATATTTCATCCAATAGCAAAAAGTTAAAAGAATATGTATAAAACCTGGATGAGGTATCTATCTGATAGCATAATGATTCCTGGGAAGAGTCATAAAAATATTTAACATATTCCTTAAAATTAAATAGATACTATTTTTTCCTACATAAAACTGTACTTATTGAAACTTATTATTGAGTAATAGTTACTGATCATTAAAAGTTAAACTTATGGTGGAATATTTATAAACCATAATTTCTTTAGAGATTAATAATCTATCACAATATATAAATATCAAATCATTATGTTGTATATATCAAACTAATATAATGTTATGTGTCAATTATTTCTCAATAAAAATACATTATTTAAAAAATTCATGGTCTACAGAGGCCTCATTTTCAAACCCATGAACACAGATTCCATTCTCAAGGCAAGTTCGCTAGAGCAAACTGAAAAAGCAGTTTTCCTGCTCTCATTCAGCCTAAATTAAATGTTTGAAGGATGATGGACATGGGGAGGAAAAACTAATTTTTCTGGAAATATTATGTAAGAATGTTGAAGTCAGTGTGTCCAGCTGGAGGGAGGATACAAATAACGTCATAATAATGACCCCCAATCCCCTTTAGTGGCTTTGTTTTTCCCTTATAAAACCACTGGAGTCTAATTCTCTTAAAGCTCTGGCATTTTCTGTAGACCTAATAAATATGTGTTATATTTTGGAGAGTCCAAGTTAAAGCACATACAAATAACCTCGTTTCGATTACTATTTTAACAACAACATTGAGTGTTCTAATTCTCGGAATGATAAATATGTACACTCATTAAGGTCTTGTATAATTTCCTTTTGTAATGTCTTGTAGTTGTCACATTGTTCATTAAATTTATTCCTAAGTATTTCTGTGTGTGAATGGAATCACTCTCCAAATTTCATTTTCTAATTATTTGGTGTTAGTATAGAGAAATACAATTGATTTTTGTGTGCTTGTCTTATATCCTGTATCCCTGCAACGTTCACTTCTTAGTCTAGTAGCTTTTGGGGGGATTACCTAAAGTTTTCAAAATACACCATTGTGGTCAGTGAATAAGGAAAGTTTTACATCTAAAAAAAAACAACACAAAAAAACCCTCTTATCCTTTCATGCTATGCATTTCATCACTGTGCTCCTTAAGGAATCGACTCCTAAAATACCATATTAATGACAATCCCTCCCCAACAAAAAACAACTAACCTAAAATAAAGAGGCTATTTGTATCATTTTTTCCTAAGCATCTGAGTACTCTAAGGAAGTTAAAACAATAACCAACCTTCAACTATGGAAACAGGTGCAACTCTCCTGCCCACACAATCCCCATCCTAATCATTCTAAAGAGAAATCAGCCTACAGATCAGAATTATTCAAGATCACGAGGATAGCAGCCAACCAGGAGCAACACAAGTTCTGCATGTGTTAATAGAACATCAGCTCATAACCAGAGAGAGTAACTGAACTATAATTACTGTGAATCATCAAGCAAAAACACAGAAGTTAAAAGGAAGACATACAATAAGTGCCCAACCTCCGGATAACTTTTTATTATTCTGATACTTAACTTAAAAATTATAAATTTAAAATATTTTATTTTTAAGACAACTCTGTATTTTAAAAACCCAAAGCTCTGTAAAGACCTGGAGAATTTCCACAAAAAGGTAGTTTATTTCTGAAATCACCACATTCTCCAACTTTTGACCCACTTAAGCCTTGGCGACAACGGTGAAAGGAAGGAGCTAATCATTTCCCTTTCAACTGCCAAGTCTTCTTTCTGAGCAGCCAGGCAGCTTGAAACTTCCCAGGAATAGCGAGTTATTTCAGAACCCATAGGATTTACAACAATAATGGTTTGAGGAAACCACAGCATTTAGGTTCATTCAGTCTTGTCCCCTGTTCTTAGCAGTTTAAAAATAAGCAAGAAAATGATTCTTCAATTTGGCAGACCAATTCCAGGGAGGCGTCCTGCCACAGTGCATGATAATCACAGAGTTACAAGGTCCACAGAGGACAGCTTTCCACAGAAACAGCTCTTTTCTGGTCCTCCTCTTTGATCGCCAAACTGATCTGAGCCTTTTTCATTTTTGTTTTATCTCTTCTTCTCTTCTACCTTCCTTCCCTCCCGCCTCCCCCCATCCCCTACCTCCTCTCTCTCGCTTAAGATCAGTAAGTTAAGTCTAATAGAAGTCTGCAATTCTGCCAATGATAATGGCTGGCATTTTTGTCCCATTTTTATTTAATGCATCTCTGCAAATTCAGCTATTAATGATAATAATTCTACAACCCCTCAAAAGGGCAAAAAAAAAAAAAGCTACATGTCAAAAACAGTAATACTAAGTTTAAAGTTTAAGAATGCACTTATTTCTTCGGAGGCAGGTGTGCTTTTGACAGCTCTATTAAGTTATTCCACTGTCTCTAAGGATTTCAGTTCACACAAAGGAAAGGCTGCAGCCTGGGGCACTTGGGGTTTTCTGTTTGTTTTGGGGAGGTTTTGTTTTTCTCATTCAATTCTTTGAAAGCTGAATAAATTTTGCTTTTGTGAGTGGAATCAAAGTTACCCCAGAGAGCCTGTTTTCAGGGTTGATGTCCCTCTTTGCCTCTGCTCTCATTAGTAAGTTGCTTGTCTTAGGCACATCTATTTAGAAAACTTGTGTGTGATACAGAGTGAATGAAAAGCTTCCCAAACCTGCTCTGAAAGGTCAGCGAAGGAATGTGTCACTTGACCTACACAGGGCAGTCAGGAATGTCAGAATTAAAGAAACTAACAGAAAGGGACACAATCTCAATACTATTTAGGAGAGGGGAAAGGAATGTCAGGGCACAGCCTCACTGGGCACACTGTGGCTTGTGGGGTCTTAAGCAAGCTAACTGGCCTCCCTAGACCCCCGCTTCATAGGTCACAGACATCAGACAGGGCTATCTCTGAGGTGCCTTCCAGTCCCAATAAGTTAGCCTTGTTTTGTTAAGGTGACTCTACTTGGATCCCTTCACAGCGCCAATTTGGGGGCTATATGCAAATATTTACTCAAATGCTCTGAAATGGCACCAAGAGAGAAAAATATGTGGTCATTGCTTCAATAAACCCTCTGTCTAAATAACAGCTACAGTTCGTTTCTCTGATTAGGTAGACACAAAAGAGTCAGAATTCTCTGAAATTCTGCTTCATCTGGAAAGAAAGACATCCACAGCTGCCATCATCTCTGAGATTTTACATCCAAAACACACAGTAAACGCTGGGCATCAAAAGCTTTGGCTACGAGGAGTGAGCATCCTCTATCAATTCTCTAATGTTTGGAGAATAAGAGAAAGCGTAACAGTGCTTTTTGAAATTGTTGTGCTTTTCTCTGAGCCTCAATTCTTGAATCACACAAAACAATTTTATTTTAATCTCTACTTTCAATTTATTCAAATTGCATACACACATTTTTGCAGCTCTCCTGTCTGTAAGTCAAAGTATTCACGGAGCAACTACTGTAGGCCTATGATACAAAATGGGAACTGTGGCATTTCAACCCCATCTATTAAAAGATCATGTTAATTCTGAATATTGGGATATAGTGGTTTATTAAGAAATCGCAAAAAAAGGCAGAGTCCAATCAGCTTTTTCAGTTACATTTTATATAATTCCCATTTGTGTTAATGAGGACCAAATGTCATTTAAAGTGATTGGCCAAAAATATTTAGTGGAGTAGAGTTGGTTTCATATATTAATTATTCAGAGAAATATGTCTTGTCTTCACAATTTTTTTTTTACTTTTCTATAAGCAGAGAATGTGAAGAAAGATATGAAATTGAAGATACAAGGAGATTTCACCCAAATGGAAAAACAAGAAAACATATGTGGTGTCCAAATATCAGATGGAGAGAAGAGAAGGGAGGGAGAGGAGAGAGTGAGAACTTAACAAGTTATTAGAGAATGTGAATAATGGTGAAACAAAGCTTAAAAGCTATACTTGCTTATTAAGTGAAATAACGCAGTAATCCTACTTGAAAACTCAGTGTTACAGAAGTGTTTAAAAGTTAACGTTTACAAAAAGAACTGGGATGCCCAAATATAGTCACAATTCCACACATTAATGCAAACATGTCCTTCATTCAACTGTACTAAAATAAAAGCCAACAGAGGATAGACGTGTAAAAAACATACTTACGCACAGTACAGTAACATCCCGTTTATCGAGAGATCACTTTTCTGACCAGCTCAACCACTCAAACTACAGTCAAAAGGTCAAAATGGTCTCTGACTAGATAGCATCTCTCACAGGGCTGTGGCTCAGGTCAACACTGTTGTAATAAAGTGGATTGCCCAGAGCCGCCACACAAGCTGACACATTAGAAACAACAGACCAGAGAGTGGTGGGCACAGGAGGCAGGCATGGCTGCACGTGGGGGAAGAGAAACTCTGCCTGCAGCACACGTGGGATAAGAGACATGCAGTGGAGACCCACTTCACACCGCAGCAAAGATCCGTGCAGACCTCCAGAGCCACCAGGGCCATCGCCGGGTTATTACAAGGTTCAGCGACTATTCATGGTGACACCAAGGCATCAAAAGCAGGTTTCACTGTGCTCTGTGGATTGAGCGGAGACGTTGCACCGTGTCACATCAAGGGTGTGGGACTAAGTCACAAAAAGAAGATTCAAGTCCAGTCTATAGCATTACTATCCATACGGCTGTAGGCACGTCACTTCATCTTTCAGAGACTGATTTCTCACCACAAAAAGGGCCATGCCACCTGTCCTGCCCATTTCACAGGACTGTCACAGCAATGAAATGAGGCCAACCAGGTGTGACTGCGGAGTAAACCAAGACCTGCAATCAAGACTCTATCTGCAGAGTATACTTTAGAAAAAAAATTTTTCTTTTAAAAAATATGTTGAAATTTTTTTAAATTCTGAAAGATGAATAAGACAAACTTCTGTTATATGGATACTAGAAGCCCGGTGAACAGATTCGTGCACCGGTGGGGTCCCTCGGCCTGGCCTGCGGGGATCGGGATGAAACCGGCAGTCTGACATCCCCCGAGGGTCCCGGAGTGTGAGAGGGCACTCTGCAAAGTTGCTGTTGCTCGGCAGCGCCTGCATTGAGCATCTTCCCCCTGGTGGTCAGTGCGCGTCATAGCTAACGGCCAGTCGGCTGGTTGCTTAGGCTTATATATATATATATATATGCAAATAAATAAAAGGCATATTCTTCTAACATTTTATATAAGCTAACATGTACTCCATATGATCAAAATTTAGAAACGTATCTCTAACTAATCATCACTTTTTTATAATATCTTTGTTTCAAAGAAAGTGCAACTTTTCTTCCAGTTCAGAGAGGCTCTCTGATTCGGAGAGGCCACGGTCCAACAATTTGAAGGTAAAGTTAAATGGAATGAACTTTTCAAGGAATTTTCCCCTATGGGGAATGGACGACAGGTCAGTAGGCAGAATGACAGAGGCATCTCCAGAAGAAGGCAGAAATTCGACAGGCATTGCTATTCATGAGCTTTCCCTTGGGTGAGTGAGCAGGTGCAAGCAGTCCTCCGAGTGCATTAGCAAGGCTCCGGGCCACTGTGCTCCAGCAGGGACACGGTGCGTGCTGGGACTCCTCCGTCCTGCTGCTAATTTCCCAGCATCCCCCTTTGTTCATCGACACGGTCCTGGGCTCGGAGCGCATAGGGAGACCTAGATGTGGACTGACGTAGTGCATGCATGCTCAGGCGCTTGTTGTCCTTAGTCAGTTCTCAGACCAGACGAGTTTCTGAGATGCACCCCTGATCCGCACTGCATCTCAAGATACTACTTCTGGTGTGTGGGCCCTTCCACAACATTGATGTGACAGTGGACTGTCCACAGAAACACCATCAGTCTGTGACTTGTAGACACTGTGCAGGAGCCATCTGGACTCCGCATAGTAAAACCCTACAAAAGAAGTGAGGTCCACGGAAAGCACCACTTGCCTACTGAAGGCAGTGACCTAACTTCCGTAGGTCAGGCTGACATTTTCTGTCTCATAAAGTAAGACAATAAAACAGGAGAGAAAATTGCAAGTATCACACGTGGACATGCGGTAAAGGTAAGCATTTTCACAAAGCTTTTGTTTCGTTTTATATGCAGCAGGTCCTCAAAAACATCGTTTCATTCAGTCTCATCCTATATAATAAAGAGGTAATATGCAAATCGACCCTCACATCCTCACAAGATGGCTGCCTACGACCAGGCCGGCAGGGGGGGTTAGTGAGGGATGACCAAACGACTGAACAAGCAGGCTGTGTGGGGCGACTAGGCCGGCAGGGGGGTGAGGGATGACAATTGACTGAACAAGCAGGCTGCGTGGGGCGACCAGGCTGGCAGGGGGGTTAGCGAGGGACGACCAAACGACTGAACAAGCAGGCTGCATGGGGTAACCAGGCCGGCAGGGGGGTTAGTGAAGGATGACCAAACGACTGAACAAGCAGGCTGCGTGGGGCGACCAGGCCGGCAGGGGGGTTAGTGAGGGACGACCAAACGACTGAACAAGCAGGCTGCGTGGGGTGACCAGGCCGGCAGGGGTTAGTGAGGGACGACCAAACGACTGAACAAACAGGCTGCGTGGGGCGACCAAGCTGGCAGGGGGTCGTGAGGGGCCACCAGGCCAGTGGGGGGGGGCCAGTTGGGGGCAACCAGGCCAGCAGGGGGGAGCAGTTAGGAACTACCAGGCCATCAGGGAGGGGGCAGGCCGGCAGGGGGGGCAGTAAGGGGTGACCAGGCCGGCGGGGGGGGGGGGTTTGGGGGGCTGTTAGGAGCGACCAGGCTGGCAGCAAGGGGGCAGTTGGGGGCGATCAGGCCAGCACGCAGAGGCAGTGAGAGGCGATCAGGCCAGCAGAGGGGGGCAGTTAGGGGCGACCAGGCAGGCAGGCAGGTGAGCGATTAGGAGCCAGCAGTCCAGGATTGTGAGAGGTATGTCCAAGGGGTCCCAGATTGGAGAGGGTGCAGGCTAGGCTGAGGGACCCCTCCCCCGTGCATGAATTTCGTGCACTGGGCCTCTAGTATTTTTATAAAGGGGATGAGAAAAGATAAAAAATAAATTCCAGGTCAGGAAGACTGTGCGAAGTCTGCGTGTTCTCCCAGGTCCTCCCCATGTCTGCGTGGGTGTTCTCCAGTACTCCAGTCTCCTCCCACATGCCAGCGCTGTCACAGGAGGTGAACTGGAGTGTGTACATTACCCCAGTCTAAGCGAGTGGGTGTGGGTGCAAGTGCGCCCTCTGATGGAAGGGCATTCTGACCAGCGTGGATGCCCACCATGCTCCCGGAACTGCTGGATTGGCCACCGTGACCCTGACTGGGAATGAGTGGGTTGGAAAATTATTCTCTTCCTTGTTTTTACCCATATTTCTTAAATGTATGCAGTGCTCACATTTATTTCAATGTTTAATATTAGATCTTTACTTAGAAGTTTGGTGATGTATTTTTGTGACCAGAAATGTTGCCGCTGGTACTTAGCTCTTGTTTATATCAATTAGCCTATTACAATTGGTTTCCTTACACGTTGTTTCATTTAGTATCGCAGTTTCCAAGAATCTATCAACAGCATTAATTGAGGACTTACTGTATTTGCATATGTGTGCATAGGTATATGTATAAGTGTGTGTGTGTATGTGTGTGTGTGTGTGTGTGTGTGTGTGTGTGTGTGTATGCACACAGGGGGTGGCTAGGAACAAATGTAATATATGACTACTCTGGACACAGGCACACTTTCCAAAGTCACTGACTTAAACCAAATACAATTAAACTTCTTGGACACTGTAAACCCCTAAACATTCACACCACAGATCCACCCACTCTAAAAGGTTCTTTCTCCCATTCCAAAGAAGCATTTGTTGTAGAGAAACCTAACTCAATTTTCTCAGAAACTACAGGAAAATTTACTAATTCCATTTTTGTTCAAATCTTTAGTAGTCAGAGTTGAAACATAACCTTCAAAAGTCAGTTACATAACCTTCGCCTGGTTACCATGACATAAGAACAGGGATAACTGGATCAACTCACACCTGTCCCAATGTGTAGGCTGTAAACCAAGGTCTGACGACCCGAAGGAATGTTGCACCAGAGGAAGCCCAACCTCTCCGGCTTCATAAAGCATCAGCTGTACACAAGAACCACCCACATGCAACAAGGTGTCTCAAAAATTGCTTCTAAAGCAAACAGAACTGGGACCCTTAGAACACAATGACATTCAGGCATTCATACCTACGGGCAAAAAAACTGGGCCTGGAAAGCTAGCAAGGAAAAAAAAAGTTCTTAAACGGATCTTGTTATAGTAGAAATACAGTGTGTTGATTAACTCTGCAACAAAATTACTTTTTTTTAATCCTCACCCGAGGGTGTTTTTTAAATTAATTTTAGAGAGAGGAAGGGAGAGAGAGAGGGCAGTGGGAGGGACAGAGAGAGAGAGATCGTCCCATCGGGGATCGAACCCGCAGCCTTTTGGTGTATGGGACAATGCTTCAACCAACTGAGCCACACCGGCCAGGGCTGCAATAAAACCACTTTAAAGTAAAAATCAAAGTTCTTTTTCCAGGAAGTCAAAGCACTTTTTTTATGAAGAAAAAAAAAAAAGTAAATAAATAACTACCAGTCAGGATGACCGCAGCAACCACGCCAAGCACTAGCCACAACCACCCACGAAGGCAAGCTCACAAGCTGTCTTTTGTGCGCTTTGTAAAAGAACCCCAAACCAATCCAGACTGGAGCAATGCACACCTGCTCAGGTAAGAACTCTGGTGTATCGCCAAATGTAATCCAGAAACACCAGATACCCCGTTTCTACCTGAGCTGAGGCGTTTAGAATTACAAAGTGAAAGAGAACCTTTGGGAATAGAAGAGAGGGAACTGCACCCACAATCAAATAAATTTATTCTCACTTTCTCTTTTAAAGTTTACTCAAAAGACAAAAATCAAGCGATACAGTTCATTGAAATCTCAGCTGCTTGTGGCTTTCACTCACAAATGGGCTTTTTTCTTAGAGAAAGATAAATACATGTGGAACCCAAATCTGACAATTTACCTGTACCACTAGCATTATTTTAACCAGTTAGTAAATTCGTTTTTATCCTTGTCCCTTGCCTTTGCCGGCCATGTACAGACACTTTATTTACCCATGTCTTAAAAACAAGCAGACCTAATTTATGACAAGTGCACAATTAGTTGTGCAAGCAGCGTATTCAGCCTCCCGGGAGGCTGCCATCGCTTTACTGATGCAGGAGACAGGATCAGAAAACTGTTAGCCAAGGGAAGGCCGAGGGGAGAGGTATGGAGCTGCATGGCCTCTTCTCCCCTCAGAGCTTACCCCCTCCTCTGCCTCCAGTCTACTGCCTCCTCCTTCCACTATCTTCCATTCCTTACTGCCTTTAGCACCGCCTTTTTCTAAAACAGGAGGCCATGAGAGTGGCAGGGCAGGCACTCTCCATGCCAGCCCCTTAATGAGTGCCTGCACTAGGGAAGGCTCCCTGTGCCAGGTCACTCCAGGTCACGCCCATCCAAGCCCTTTGCACCTTGCTCAGCGAGAGGCTGCTCCTCGGGTGGCTTCCCCGAGGTGCTGCTTTATATACAGTCTACTAACCATTAGGCGCTCTCGGAACACAAGACCCCACCACACCCACCCGGATCCTGGGAATGAATCTAGCGAAGGGTGGCACTGGCGGGTGGCACTGGCGGGGGAAGCAATAACAGGGAGCCCCAGCTGACAACACCCCCTCCCTCCCCAGGGAGATAGTGTCAGACAACTGCTCAGCTAGACAAGCACTCACCATGCATCCGACGTGTTTAAATAGCCAAAATGGGATGCTTGCAGCACAGTGATGGGCTCCAGCAAGAACTAAGTAAATAGTTGTTGGTGATTAGTCGGTCATCAAGTGTCAGCCATAAATGACAGAGACCACCCCGTGATGCTGCGTTTGAAGGTACAGAGAAGAGGTTCTGGAAGAGCTGAGGAGGGGCAAGTGACAGAGACATCACTGCAACCAGCTTACAGCAGCTCCCCTAGCCTCACACAGCACATCTCGTAGATGAACAATAAGTATGATGATTGTAAATCAAACAGAACTGGGATCCAATCACATTTATTAAGACAGCAATCACCATAAATAGCATCTTTAATTAGGAAGACTAGAAATTCAAGGTGAAGGCTACCCACATTTCAGAAAGCTAGGAAAAATATAACTATACCTTTGAAAATGACAGATGCTGTTGCTACAAGAACAAATAATTACTAAAGCCTGTGGTTCCCCTTAATAAAGACAGCCTAACATGAAAATCTGTTATAAAAACTTCGTAACTGCCTTTCCTTAGGTGCCTCTATAATCGCTTCACCCAGCACTTGTCTCTTCTCAGCATCTACAGCCCCGTGCAGGTTCCCGTCCCTGGAGCTCCCACCCATGCTGCACGCCCTAACCAGAGCGGCTTTCCTTCAGCATCACCCTGACCTGTTCACACTGCAAATACTTACTTCCTCTCTGCAAAGCACAAGACGCTGGATAAAACACAGGCTTGATATCAAAAACAGTGAAGTGAGGCGAGGCATGAAGCACACACCCAAACAGTCTCAAACCAGAGCATTTGCCCTTAAACCAGAAGTTGCTGAATCTAAGGCTCTAGAATGTTCTCAGTACTTTCCATGACATTCCTCTTCTTCTTTTTTAAAAATATATTTTTATTGATTTCAGAGAGGAAGGGAGAAGGAGAGATAGAAACATCAATGATGAGAGAGAATCATTGATCGACTGCCTATAGCATGCCCCATACTGGGGATCAAGCCCGCAGCCTGGCATGTGCCCTGACTGGAAATCGAACCATGACCTCCTGGTTCATAGGTCGATGTTCAACTCAACCACTGAGCCATGCCGGCCAGGCTCATTCCTCTTCTTGAAGCATTATACTGAGTTCCCTGTCTCATCCTATCTAAGTTTGCCCAGTTTTTAGTTCTCCCTGATGATCTAACCCTTCCTTGCTTATCAAACCAACTATTATTTTTATTGAATAATTATGGTATCCAGATAATATTTATTAAATGAGTTAATTCATGTAATGTGTTATTAATAGTGGCTAGCCATGGCAAGTACTCATTAAGTGTTAGTTATTTTTAGTATTTATGGGTGGGTTGACAAAATTAGACATGACTTTCAGCTTGGTATTTTAATCATTTCAGGATTTCACATAAAAACTGAGGTAGAAACTATGTAAAGGAAGTGATAGCTCCACTGACTATTGATGGTGAAGAGACGGCCATCCCCACAGACAGTCCTATTAAATGCAACCAGATCCAATTTGTAGGCTGATAGAGAATCTACAGAACATGTTCTCACTTATTCAATAAATAAGCTGTACCTGCTATCCATATGTATGATGAATAAGTATTATCCCATTTTACAGAAATTAAAACTAGACCTTAAATAGATTTATGCGATTTGTTACAGGTCACACAGTTAGCAAGTAACAGAAGTGAAACACCCAGATTTCCTGACCTAGTGCTCTTTGCATCATTCAATCTCTCTTTCAACTAAAATTTGTTGAACACCTACTATGTGTGGGCCAGGCTTGAGAGAACATCAGTTATTGAAGCATACCAAAAAAACCTCCCCTGTCTTAGAGGTGAAATTCTAGTTGGAGGAGACAGTCAGTACCAAAATAAGTACATAATGTATAGAGTATATTAAGTATATACTATATATATAGTATAGTGCTTTGGAGAAGAATAGAAATAGGGATAGGAAGGTCAGGGTGAGGATAAGATTTTAAATAGAGTCGCTGAGATGACTTCTGAGCAAAGATCTGAAGGAAGTGAGACAGGGAGGGAACCATGTGCACAGCTGGGATTCCAGTAGAGGGAAGGTCAAGTTGCCGGGCATGTTCCAAAAACAGCAAGGAGACTTAGAGGACAGTGAAGGGAAAGCAAAGGTGATGAGGTTAGGGATGCAATGGGTGATGAGGCAGATCAGGTAGGGCCTTATAGAACAGTAGAGGCCCAGTGCATGAAATCCATGTGGGGGGGGTGGGGGGGAAGGGGGCAGTCCCCTCAGCCCAGCCTGCACCCTCTCCAATCCAGGACCCCTCAGACATCCCTCTCGCAATCCAGGACCCCTGGCTCCTAACCACTCGACTGCCTGCCTGCCTGCCTGCCTGCCTGCCTGATCACCCTTAACTGCTCCCCTGCTGACCTGATTGCCCCTAACTGCTCCCCTGTCGGCCTGATCACCCCTAACCGCCTCTGCCTGCCTGCCTGCCTGCTCTCACCCCTAACTGCTCCCCTGCCAGCCTGATCTCCCCTACCAGCCTGATCACGCCCCTAACTGCTTGCTTCCTTGCCAGCCTGATTGCCCCTAACCGCCTCTGCCTCAGCCCCCGCCACCGTGGCTTTGTCTGGAAGGACATGGGATGTCCAGAAGACGTCCGGTCAATCCGGTCTAATTAGCATATTACCCTTTTATTAGTATAGATGGTACTGATGTTAGTATTTAAACTGAGAAGGAACGCCAATGAAGGGTTTTAAGCAGTGAAGTTACACAACATGACTTATGTTGGATATTTTACAGGGTCACTGAGGCTCCTGTGTGAAGTTCAGCCAATCTTGCAGTGGGGGTAGGGTGGGGGTTAGCAAAGGTGAAAGCAGGGAAACAGGTCAAAGGTGAAAGCAGGGAAATGGGTCAAGAAAAGGCTGCAGTAGCACTGAGCTGGCCCTCCTTATCAGGCATAGCATCATCTATCCCATTCCTCCTCTGTGTTCACTTAGTCATCTTTACTAATGGTCAAAACAGTCAAGATCAAACATTTCTAAAAAGTATTTGCTGCATGCTCAGTTTGAGTGGAGCAATAGGCGACAGCAGACTGCCACTAAAATGATGTGCCCACAAACTCTCTTTTGATGCACTCAAAAAAGTTCAGAGTTGCAAGCACTTGTAAGATTACATTCGTCAATATAATTGACAAAGTAAGCACACGGTGCAAACTTAGAGAGTATTGGATTGGCCCACTGGCCTGTGCAAACAGCACTATTAACCGTGTCCCAGAGGAGCGATGTCCACCCAGTCAACAACCACTTATTGACAACTTAGCCTGGGGGATAGGAAAGACATAAGACCTGGTCTCTGTCCTAAAAGAGGTCACAGTCCAGCTAAGGACACAGACAAATAAACAAATAAGTAGAATCCAGTGTAAGATAAAGGCAATGACTGAGGTATGTAGAAGGCAGAGAAATAACACAGAGAAGGGAGTAATCAGCTTGGTCCTTAGAGGATCCGGGACGACTTCACAGAGCTTTAAAGAGAGACTAGACTCTAGAAGGTTAAGCAGAAGTCAACGGGCAGAGGAGAGGACTGGAGCACCCTGTCACAGGGAATGAGAAAGGCAGGGGGTGGGAAAAGGAAAGTTCTGGAGTTGTAACGGTCCAGCAATGGTCCATCTGTCATTTCTAGAGGTGAACAGGGCAGGGGGCAGTACGGGTGGAGCAGGGTTGCGTGCTATGGCAAGTGATACAGGCTCTACTCTGCAGGCAATGGGGAGCCACAGGAGAGTGACCGATCCTACTATTCGTATTTTAGGAGGATTGTTCTGACTGCACTGTGGACTCAAGGGTGGCTCAGAGGAGGACAGGAGTGGAGATAACACGAAAGAGACCACTCAGAGGGCAGGTAAAGCTGGGCAGGGCCTGAGCTACATACAGTCCAGACGGACAAGCCTTGTGCACAACAGACCTCGAGGAGAGGAAACTGACAAGTGAAATATTTCACAGAAAATAGTGTAGTTTAAAAAACTTTAATTTGATAGAAACTGTTATAGTTAAACCAAAAACCCTTGGGATTACATGGAAATGTAACACACTTTATATAATAGCTGCAGGAGACTTTACAAAAATCAACCCTAATTAATAGGCAGGGTATATTTTAACTATTTTTAAAAATAATTGTTTAAAAAGAATGATTTTAAAATGTTTCCAAAACCCAGTAAAGACATTTCAATAGAAAAGAACACAAGTTACTTCCAAAACTAAGCTCTGACAATAAGTTACTTCTTTTATCACTCTAAGACAGCGACCTTTCAACCTTCTTCAGCTCAGCACACTCACTGATTAGTAAAAGTCTGTGACACACCAAAAATATGTTATATTTTTTGCCGGTCTGACAAAAAATTAGTAATTTTGGTTCATTCACACCAGACAGCTGTTGTTGTGTTGGCTGTTGTCAATTTTTTATCTGACAACCTAAGGGAAAAGAAGTCAGTGCCCCTGACTAAATAATCAGGTATTGCATGTTTTAAATATCCTTGCAGCACACCAGTTGAAAATCACTGTTCTAAGATATTTCTAGTAATCTAAGTATGTCTAATTCCCTAAATAAGCCCACAAACTTTTAAAAATAATAATGGGTATTACATAAAACATCATTTCAATAGAACTTCATCAATTTAATAAAAAATGAAATCATTTTTGCAGCAAAATAAGAAAGTAAGACAACAGGGACTCCCAGCCTCAAAAGAAAAGAATAATCAAAGGTCAAAAAAGGGCAGTTTCAATGAACCAGATAAAATATTAAGTGGCACTCGCTGTCTGTGTCTTTCACAAATGTCAATGTCAGTAGAAAGAATGCAGGAAAACATTACGTTCACTGCAAGAGAATATTCTTCTTATCTCTTTTATCAAGACACAAATAAACTCCATTTACCTATTTTTCCAATGTACAGTGACCCTCAAAATAAATATTACTTATCTAGTTTTGCTCTCAAATTTGGGGTGCTACCTTGACATTTCTTGCCAACATTTTTTAGGTTTCTTTAATGCCATGAAGAAAGTGTTCTTAATTCCCATAATTTTGAAGAGTTTTATGATCCAAAATAAATCACAGCTATTTACACAAAACAGGATCTTGACCTTGCTGCGTGTGGTCTTCCATGCCATTTTTCTCCATTGTAATATCTGAAGTCATTGCTAACCCAATTGTGCACGTGGATTCTGTTTTCCGCAACAATTCTATTAGGGAGGACACTGGAATGAAATTACTTTAAATATAGCCTACTCCCACCTTCAACAACTGACTATCTCATGTATGGGTTATCCATTACCATTGATACTTAGTAAGGCCATTCTGGCCATTTCTGTAGTCCGTGGGAAGGGAAGGTACTGAAATCCAAATGATCCAAATTTGGTATTGTGATAAATACACTAGTATAGGACAAAGTCCAGAAGAAGAGAGTGAAATCACTGTTTAAATTGAGGCTTTGCATGTCAATTACCGTCTCTAGCTGCTGACCTGCCAATACCAGAATCATCAATCACGCCTCTGCCCAGCTGAACAGAGGGCTGAGAACACAACAAAACATGCTCTGCCCAAGGAGAGGATACCCCATTATTATTCCACCTCTTTTGGTTTTGACAAGAGAAGGGGAAGTGAGTGAGACAGGGGAAGCACAGAATAAATACTATTAGTCACCAGTTTCCCTTGAAAACCTCCCACAATGTTAGTAACAAAGCAGGAGCTCATTAAACATTGTTTCAACGCTAACAGCCAGAAGACCGTGCAAAACACGAAAATGCTTCAGATATAGTCTCTTTATCTAGACCTTCTTATTTAAGCCATTCATTTTTATCCTTGCTCACAAATACCCTGCATTTTCTCTTTAGTTCTCCCTTAAATGTCTTATCTGCTTCTCCACTGAAGTATAAACTCCATGACTTCAGAGCTATATCTCTTTTGTGTCCCACACACAGTTCTCAGGAAAAATTCCTTCAATGTATAATACAACAATTCCACATGAAGAGCTACATGCTCTCTCATCTACAACTGACTTCCACTTTTTTATTACACAGGCATCTAACAAACTAGCTCATGATGCACTAAACTTAATACTCAAGAGGATACAGACTCACACCCTTGATTTTAATGTCTAAGTCGAAACATCATGTCACACTATGAATGTAAGAACTGATCATTGCTGTTACTCAATTCATTTTTACCTTCCTGAGTACAAATGTTAATGCAAGAGAGTTCTGAAACTTGCCAGGAGCTGGAACAAAAGAAAGCAGGGCAGTCTCAGTGAACCAGATAAAATATTAAGTGGCACTCACTGTTTGTGTCTTTCAAAGAATGTCAACGTCAGTAGAAAGAATGCAGGAAAACAGTGTATTCACTGCAAGATAATATTCTTATCTCTTTTATGAAGACACTGAGATAACTCCACTTAGCTATTTTTCCAACATACACAGTGACGCTCAAAATAAATGTTACTTATTTATCTAGTTTTGCTCTCAAATTTGGGGTGCCACCTTGGACATTTTTTGCCAATATATTTTTACTTGTGATTGCTTGGCTACATCAGTATTATCTTCTAGTTACTTTTGAGGCTCAGCAAAAGTAGTCTATTCAGAAAGATGCCTTTTAGTAGCATGCTATTCTTATAAAAAGTTTCCCCAAAGAAGTCTCTGAACTGTAGTTTTATCTTTAGCTTCTTGAGTACAAGTGACAACATTAAACTATAAAGCTGTAAGTTTGTGTACTGATAGATAACCATAAGGGTAACAACTTAAACACTTGATTGCGATGTTTCTGATGACCAATCCAGCATGGAGAGTCACTATAAAAAGAGCTTCTTTGGTTGTAAGCAAAACTTGAAAGAACTGTTTTATAAAATGATTGTGCATCTTACACAACATACTACCCACCCTGACAGTAGGGATTCAATGGGCTAAAGGGCAAAACAATTATGAGCAAAGCAATGTGACCTGGACACCGTGGGCAGGGAGCAGGCAAGCACTCGGGCCTTGCAGCAGCTGCTGGATGGGAGGGTGGGAGGGAGAAAGATCCCATGGCTGTGGGGGAGGGAGAGGGGAGGTGGGGGGCACAACACAGGGGAGACCAACCGCAGAAGTGAGGTTGACTTGTTAAGCTACACTGTCCTACCTTTAGCTGTCCCTGCTTGGTGGTGGTGTATGTGGAAAGACACACATAGTGAGTGCCACTTAACAGTTTATCTGGTTCATTGAGAGTGCCCTATTTGTTGTTGTTGTTGTTGTTCCAGCTCATAGGAATATGTGTAAATAAATTTTAAAAAAAAGCTCACATAAGGTACAGGGGTTAGGGAGAAGGCTGAAAGGAAAGTGGATTCAGATGCATGTGGCCTGGGCGGACAGATGCATAAGAAAAAAGGGCACTGCCCAATTCCCATCAGATCAATAGGTCTTTAATGCACATATTTTTTTGCAACCAAATGCTAATATGGCCATTGGGCATTCTTAGCACTGACTGCCATTCCTTGCTAGAGTTTTAGCTTATTTGATGTCATTTCTGTATTTCTCCAAAGGAAAGAGTTATGTAGAATAAAGATCAGCTGTTATAATATGCCTTTGAGACCACATGTCAAAGTTGGGAGTCAACTTTCTTTTGTAAGACAAATGTGAAAATAGAATATAATACCATGAATTGTTATCTCTAGGCAGCTTTCTAAGGATTTCCTCCAACTCCTTATGTCAAAAATGATAATATTATCCATGCCTAATTATTTCTAAGACCACATAAACTCATATGCTGTAATATGCTTCCATTTATCTTCATGAGGCTACTGTGTGCCCTATTACGTTAAGGGATAAAGAGCACGATCTTTTGTGTTATTGCATAAACAAGTCCTCCCTTCCCTTTACAAGTCACCCCTGTTCTTTACAATGACTTCTTTATTTTTCACAAGTCAACTGCACAATATCTGCTTCGTTTCCCAACTAAAATGAACACATGCAAATTCTCAGTCTCTTCCCCATTAATGTTAACTTAGATAAAGCATCTATGATAGAAATTCCAAAGCCACATGCTCACATGTACACAATCTTTAACAAAACTCTGACAGCAGTTGACTTAAAACAAGTTATATATAAAAAAACACCAAATCTTTGGCAAAGGCCAAAGGAATCAAAACTACACCCTCCCGCAACCACAGCACCACTGTATCCACCCTTCTAACATGTTTGCTTCAAACATTACAACCCATCCATTTACTAAAACCACAGCTTATGCCTGATTTAGAAAAGTAAAGTTCACGGACTTACTCAACTACACAACTCCCGACGTAAGGCGCAAATGCCGTGTCTACGCCTGGCAATTACACAGCATCGGAAATGAAAACCTGCATGTTTAAGCTCAGTATCAGCGGACCACTGTCGACCAGCTCCTTGACCCAATAAACATCTGACATCTTCAAAGAGCATTAGCTCGCCCCCCGTGTGCCGTAGCTGAACAAGAACAAATGCTTAACACACATGATCCAGGAAGAAGGGCTGTGTTTGATTCCCAGTCCATGGAATATAATTACTGTACATACATAACTTAGTTTATTCTCTCACAGTTCAGCAGTTTTGTTTCCCCAAAGAAGGGAAAGAGCAGGTCCCTCAAAGAGTCTAGAGAGTTTCTTTTGGCACGGGAAAAATGTGATCAGCAGAGAAAACACAATCCGGAGGAATGTCTGCACCAGGTTCCTTTGTAATACTTAAATAGCGCTCCCCTACTGGGCTTTGCCACTGCACCGAATCGAGAAACCATTTTAGAGCTTAACAATCCAGTCTACAGCAAGAGGAAGAACTCAAATTCTAAATATAAAATATAGGGGTGTGTTAAGAAATACTGCCACGTTTCCTTCTCTCCCCCCGGGGCTGGTATTTCCCCTCACCTTAAGGAAGGCAAAACATGCTAAACCTGAAAACAGAGATCAACATTGGTCTGAAAAGAAACTTGAAAGAAATCCAGAAACTCCTTTTGGCTAAGCCCTTCCTCCGTGAGTTAATTTTCCTTGCTGTCACCCAACACCTGTTCAATTCAGGCGTTCCTGGGATTCGTCAGTCTTCTTTAAGAAGATGCAAGGGGGCTACCCATGATTCCCAACGTTTCCTCAGGGCACTGTTTCTGAAAAGAGCTCCACGTCCTGACCTCAAACTGTTGTAAGAGCAGAAGATTCCTCCTACGACGGTGGTTTACCATTGAACTTTTCACCACGTCACATGAGCATGCGGATCTGATTGAGGGGGGGAGAGGGCTGAGGACCGATAACTGCTATGTTATCCTTCTCCGAGGGGCACAATCTCAAGCTGAATCTAGTTGGAGGAACCTGTCTATTTTAGACATGTAAACAAATGAATGACACTGAATTCCAATACAAAAACCACCCACAACGCCCAATGGGGCCAAAAATCGTGAAGGGACATCAGTGCTAGAAACAAAGAATTCTACATGGCACACTTCAAAAAAAAAATGTTTAAATTAACAAAGAATCAAGTCACCTTTCCTGGGCTGGGCTCTGTATATCCAGCTCTCATCATCCGCCTCCACCTGCTGCCCACACACGGAGAGCTCCCCGTCACTGCGAAACAGCCTCTTTGTCTGCCTGGACAGGGAGGAGAAATTTATCCAACTCGCAGCACGTGAGAGGGAGCCTGGATTTGACTTGAGTCTGAAGGAACCTGAAGAGCCTTCCTTTTTCATCTTCTTTCACATCAAAATCCACTCTCGACAAAGGACAGCCCCGCAAACAAACAGCTTCTTTTTTAAAAAAATTGGTCCAGGTCCCGTCCACGAGCCTGCTCCTTCCCACGTACTCAGACAACGCTGAGAGGAAGGCACGGACGGCTTTATGCAAAAAGATTGTGTGTCTCTGTCATTCAATGACAAAGAAAAGGAAAATGAAGGGTTAAAAACAATTTTCTTTTTTACTCCAGCCACATTGTGCTACTTGGTTTCTAGATCAGTGATAGCCGCACACCACAATAAAATTAAAATAAATTAAAAGTAAAAATTTAAAAACCAAGCAGGGTGTTCATTTCAGGAACACTTGTCAGGACTTGGTGAAGAACAGAACCAAAGCACTCCGACCCTCTGCTGTGCACCTAGCATCCCGACCGGTAACCCTGCTCCTCTCCCAGGCATCTTTCCTCGCAAGGGCAGAAAGCCAGCCGTCTGTGAACGCCTCGGCTGGAGAAAGAGATTCAGCGTCAACCCAGGCACCCGGCTTAGAGTTCACCGCACAGGTGACTTGGGAGAAGGAGAGTTCAGCTCGCTTGTCGCAGCCCAGCGTGCAGAGTCCTAAACCGCCCACTCGCCCTCTGTCCCAGCCAGGAGCCGCTCAGGATCCACAGGACTCCACAAACAATAAAACGGGCTGCGTGGCCAGTGCTTGGATTACAGAGTAGGCACTCCTGTGAAAGCCGATAGGCTGTCCCCACACTGAAGGCACCTCATTGGAGCCGGGAAGCCCCGCCTCTCCACAGCCAATACTTCAGAGGCGGCTCAAACTTCTGAACTCCAGCAAAGCTAGGAAACGCAAGTCCGTGCCGAAAACAGACTTCAGGGATAAAAATCAACAACGTGCTTATCATCAGACCACACTTCTCAGGGTGGGGTTTTGAGAAGGGGCTTTAAAAGAGTATATAGTGATAGACACATCCAGCCTTCCTAGGTGGATTTAGGAATGTCATTATCTAAGGAAAGGTGCTTCCAAAGAGAATAAACCTGACCCAGCTATTACTTCACTCCCGGCTTTCAGCAAAGGTGAAATGCAGCCATTCTTGCACCTGTCACGGTCTCTCCTCTCTTCCCCGGGCAGCCAGTGTGGGGCTGAGGACCCTCCCTCTTCTGCTTGCCCCCTGGCAGCCCACATCCCCAGGGCCATTCCTCACTAGCTCTGAATGACCTTCCTCCGGGGGAGAACCATTACCTACGAGCCATGCTAGCAGCAATTAGCTGCAGGCTCCAGTCCCCAGACCCCAATGTAAAGCCTTAGTCGTGACATGCAAAATACCTACAGCCACAGGCCAACATAATTCCACAATTCCGAGGAGTGTTAGAGTCCCTGCAACTTTCCATCATAAATTGGCATCCCCTCTCCAAAACGTTATTCAGAGTAAGGCTAATGGGCAACAGGTTGAGAACTGGGTCCATCTCACTTCCCTTTACTCAGAATTGAGCAAATATATTAAAACTAACAAACTGCAGTGGAAAAGAAACTTGTGATTTTAAGATTATAAAAGCAGGATTTTTAATTTATAAAATATTAAATACATTTTATGTATTAAAAGTCTTTTCTATATAAAAGTCATTTATCTACAATTCATTGAGGTTTTAAGAAAAGGGCTCTACAAGCTTACCAGGGTTGGAACATTTGTAGGAAAACACGGAGTGTTCCTGGGATGGAGCTCACACCACCACGGGAACCTTGACAGAAGGACAGGCACTGGACTGAAGGGGGAAGCCACAAGCAGTCCAGGTGATGCAGGTATGGACTCAATTTAGAAGTTAAAAGGGTCCTTAAGAGATCATGTTGTTTAAACCCCTCCATTTACAGGGGGGGAAATTCAGGCCCAGAAAGGTATGTGGCAACCCAACGTCACAGCGAGGAGTCAGTAACGGAACCAGGTCATGTCAGACACCACCGGGCTGAAAGCTTCACCACTTCCCGGGGATGCTAGCTGCCTCACCAAGCACCCTGGACCCGCTTCCGCTAGTACACTGGAGTGATATCGCAACTTGGATCGCTAGTACAATGGCAAAATGGTATAAACTAGGTACAGCACCAGTGGCTAACATCCAAGTTCCAACACCCAGTGTTCTTTCTGCGTCAAAGGCACTTTTTTAAAAATATATTTTTATTGATATCAGAGAGGAAGGGAGGAAGAGAGATAGAAACATCAATGATGAGAGAGAATCATTGATTGGCTGCCTCCTGCATGCCCCCCACTGGGGATCAAGCCCACAACCCAGGCATGTGACCTTGACCGGAATTGAACCCAGGACCCTTCAGTCCACAGGCCGATGCTCCATCCACTGAGCCAAACCGGCTAGGGCTCAAAGGCACTTTTGAGAATCTATAATAATAAAAGCATAATATGCTAATTAGACCGGACGTCCTTCCAGAGGAAAGCCAGGGTCCCAGGTGCCAGGGGAAGGAAGGCCTACTCTTGCACGATTTTCATGCATTGGGCCTCTAGTCAAAATATAAAAAGCAAAAAAGGACCATCGTGCTAGAAAATACATTAACATCTCAAATGCTTCTTACCATTTCAGAGATTCACGACACCCATCCCGTAAGGATCCACGGACCCCAGACAAGAAACACAACTATCTCCTCCTTGATGGCTCCATCTTTAACAGAGCAATATCTAAGCTCTGAAATAAACCTTGTGCCGCTCTTTATATCCGGTAAGTGCTGTGGAATGTGTTCCCCAGCTCAGGCTCCTCGGAGCGCGCCCACAAGCACACACAATGGCAGAGATGAATGGATGTCATTGGTACCTGGTGTGCTTTCCTCCAGTACCACCTGTTCCCACACACATCTGGGAAAGAGCTGAGGGAGGGGCGAGAGGAATAGGTGCTGCCAAGCAACCAGGAAGGACGCCTGTCAGTTCAGGGACTAGACTCCTGACTCTCCTTCAAAGTAAGTACACACTTGGGCTGATTTCCCAAAAACCTTACTGGGTTTCCCGTTACTCACGAGACCTATGGCTACACTGGCACAGTGACTAGCTCATCCGTGTTTCTGTTCTGTCAGGCCATGATTATTAATATCTTTGTTTAATGTAAAAGAAGGTCGGATAAATTAACTACCGTTACAACTAGATATCTGAGTTCCTATGTGACAGGACAGAACATAATGGTTTAAATCAGCTTGGGAGGAAACATTTAGAGTCTAACTATCCATGTTAGATATATATTCCCATTAGCTTAGAAAACCATACCAGTAAGTGGGCTATTGAAAACCTATTCCGTTCACTCAAACTATAATTACTTGGCAACTAAGATGGGCCACATTTTAATTACCTGGACTATCAATCCAACGGCCCTGCACGTCCACCCCGCCCAGCACAGGGTCGTGTCGACTTGTGCTGCGCACTTCCTGTACATTATTGCCCGTGTTCCCAATCACCCTGCAGTGGAAAAAATCCTGGTTTTTACAATGTAATCTGTCTTTTTCAAATAGCTTCAGCTGTAACCTTCAATGCGATACACATCTTCATTTAACGATTTCCCCCATGAAAATCTACACTAGAGAACACGCTTCCTAGACCTTTGAAACAGGCGTGCCGAACAGATTTTTACCCCATCCCTCACTGTGCAGTGCTTTCCCAGCTCCCCGCTCACTGTCAGGCTGTCAAACAGACACTTCTGTTGTCATCGTCTATGCCAATAACCGCTCCCTTCCTACCACGTGCCACATCGGAGCGTCAGGCATCGGGAAGTCAGATAATCCTACTTACATTACACGTGTACTGGGAGTGGAGGAGGGCTCACAGAATGAAATACATGCCTTTTGTCGCAGCTGCCTCCTGGCCAGCAACCCTTGTCCTTGCACTTACAGGATGGAAGCCCAAGGGCTGAAATGGCTGGGGGTCTACACCAGGTGTATGATTAAGTTCTTGGCCCTTGAGGGTGGTGAGAAGCTTACCACTGACCACTAACAAAGGGATAAGAAGTCGCCCTATATTATTTCAGGAACGATTTAAGTAACACACTAAAAAAAGTTAACTATCAGAACTGGGAGGCACCAGAATATATTACCAAGGGAAGTTCGAGAATCACCTTCTTTGGAAATTCCCAATGAGTCAAATGCCCATTCATTTGGAAAGATTTTTTTATGTTGCTACCAAGAGTCACAGAGATAGACTGAATACATTCGGAAGGTCCTTGCCAAAAGATACAATATTTAATGCTTTAATATATACCCATCCTTAAAAAAAGGAGTTTAGCTCAAACGGAAGTTTTTTATTTAATGAAAATTGTTAAACATGACAGGACAGGATCAGACAAACCCCTCAGCCCACTCAGGCATGGAACTGGTCCACCTGCCATCTGTGTGAAATGCCAGCCAGGAGTGGGAACTAATTTCAAGTGCCATCAGTTTCTTGGCCTCAGAGGCCACAAATGAACACTGTGACTTTTAATTTCCTTGTGTGCCTTTTCTGCCCTGACCCCTCTTCCCCCTCCCCCCGCTTCAAATCTGGAAGGAGGAATAGGAGAAACAAAACCCTGAAGTCAGAAACCAACAGAGAACAGGGCTAACGTACAGGTAAGAGTTGGTGGGGTTGGCTGGTGTGGCTGGAGGTGGGGCCCACAGACAGAACACTTATGAACAGAGACAAAACTGGAAAAAACAAACAAACATATACAGGAGTGAGGAGAGTTACTCTAAATTGTGTCCTGTTCTCAGGCAGCCAGACCGGGCAGGGGCAGTGAAGTGTGCACCCTATCAGATTACCACATGAATCACCCAGACGACCCACTGGGACCTTTAGCTACTAGGACAGGGTACAGTAGGTTGTCCAACTGTCATCTCTTATACATAATTTAAGAGCAGGTTTAAATGGAAATCTTTCTCTGAGGCAATTTGTGCACACTATTTGTAACTAAAACAAAGAAAATATGAACCTCAGGGCCAAGCAAACCAACTCCCCCAGTTCACTAAATCCTACTTCCCATCCACCTCCTAGCCCCTAAGGAATTAACAGCCGATGGACTGGAGAAAGAAGTCACGGGAGACAAAGCACAGCCTCTTGCCTATTCAGAGAAGGGCCTATTTTCAGGGTTCCCCTCACCTACCCCTGTTTCAATTTTCAAAAGAAAACACTGCCCTTTCACTAAGCTCTAGCTTTAAGAGTCAGAAGAAGCCCCTTTCAATGGAATTAATAGGGTTGGTTCCCTAAATGGGAAGATTGAATACAAGCATGTGTATTTATGGAGGATCACAGCTTAAGTCCCACCGTTCGGTGTCCTCGTGCCTGAAAAGGACGCCTGCACAGATCTGGCACTCTAAGCCTTAGCCCCCTGGTTCCCATGGGATCACTTGATATGGGAGCAATATGGCAGGGCACTCCTGCTCTCCATCCCCTGGGGCGGGCGCTCTGCAGGGGGCTGACGGCTGCCCGGGACAGAGCCATCACCGACAGATACCTTGGACGGCAGAGGCTTACTTAGCATCAATAACCGAACATCCAAACTGTCCCAACCTTAAAGAAAATGTCCCCATCCAAAGGGTTCAGTGGAGGACGTCCCCTAAAACTGATATGAGAAGACCAAAATGAACTTACTCTCAAACTGAAGTAAAATTCCAAATTAAAAAAATATTTTCATCATGATCTCCTTTGTACTTGGTGCCTCTCCTACAGCCTCTCCGGTGATCCTTATAATTATTTTGTTCTTTCTTACTCAACCAGTCCTTTGCAAACTTTATTATGCACATAAGTCATAGATCTTTTAAAATATAGCGTCTGACTCAGGTCTGTGGCAGGGCCTGAAGTTCCGAAGTCCTGAAAGGCCCGGGCGCTGCCAGTCCACAGGCCACCTTCGAGTTAGCGCCGTGCTGGGCCAGCATGCTCCCCGAGGACGGGGTCTCACCTTCCCACCTTCAAGTCCCTTACAGTCCCTTACACACAACACTGAACAAATGTTGGGCGAAAGACCCCCTTCTTTTGGTCTTAACATGTTTCTGGAAAAGGAGATACTCAGACTTTTATGGTGATCAGTCCTTTATTGCTAAATTCCAAAAGGTAAAAGTAGAATTTGTAACCTGAAAAAATGTATCCAAATTAAAGAGTTAATAATAAATTCCATTATTCAGAGTTGTACTGCTTTACTTTGAGAAGGAAGAGCGTTGTTAACTGCTAAGCTGTATAATTTTTAAAATTTGTTAAACCGTCTACACTGCTTCCATCTACCGAAACTCCAGAATCCAATGATCCTGCCCAGAATCTAGAACAATTAATAAATCAAAATCAGAAAGGCGGCCACATTCTCCCTGGTAATCCGCACAGACATCTGGGAATTTAGTCCCCCTGTGTGAATTTAGTTTTTCTGTGGCAATGGAAAAAATGTCTTACATTGGTTTTTCCTGGTACATGTTTAAGACAAAGATGTTTTCAGTCAATCTTAAGTGACCTTCCAAAGGGTTTATTCTATTTAGCTCTCTTTAAAACTATATTCACTATGGCTCTATAGAGCACACTGAATATGTCATCTTTTTAACAGACATTTTATCAATTCAGCCAACTTTTATTGCACTATCATTCCATACTAAACGCATGTTAAATATTGCTGATACCTGACGAAACACAAATTGGTAGTTGCAAAGTAGTCATGGGGAAGTAAAGCACAGGAAATACAGTCACTAATATTGGTGGTTTTTTAAAGATTTTTAAAAATTGATTTGAGAAAGAGAAAGAAACATCCATGTGAGAGAGAAGTATTAATTAGCTGCCCTGATCAGGAATCAAACCTGAAACCTGGATATGTGCCCTGACCGGGAATTGAACCCTCCACTTTTTGGTGTACAGGAGGTCGCTCCAACCAACTGAGCCACACCAGCCAGGGCTAGTCAATAATATTGCGATAACTATATAGGGTGCCAGTTGAGGTGCATGAACTGCCAAGGGGAACATTATGTAAAGTGTATGACTGTCTAACCACTAAGCTGTACACCTGAAACCCATACAAAATAGATTTTTTAAAAACTGCTGATACCTGCAGTGATTCCACTGACCAAGACAAATCATAGATGTAAAGATATGAGTAAACAGAATTGGGCATAAAGTACTTAAAATGCATTTATTGGTAGTACCCAGTAGCCAGATTCAAGTATGTCTCCTCAAACAACAGGAGACAGAAACGTAGGTAGGTAGGTAGGTAGGTAGACAGATAGATAGATAGATAGATAGATAGATAGATAGATAGATAGATAGACAGGATTTTTGCAATTATCCCAGGCATTCCCAGAGGTGGGAAAGTGCCCAAATAAAGGGATCAGTTTATATTTATTGATCCAGGATATCAGCCAGGCAGGCTGATACTAAAGCACAAAAGACAGGACCCTGCCCTTGAGGAGTTAAAATTTTGAAAGATATTATTATCTTATTCTTTTTAGAGAAAGGAGAGAGAGAGAAGAAAGAGAAACACTGATGTGAGAGTGGAACATTTCACTCATTGCATAAGAGTATTTTCTTTAAAAGCTTAACAAATTTAAGCTTTCTGGAACATGTACACATAACCGAACATAAAGACAGCTTTATCTTCATGTGTTTTTCTCTTCAGCTCAACAGTTTTTACAGTCATGTGCATTGCCAACTCGCCAAATGACCATCATCAAAATCTCTAAGTAGGAAGGCTCCTGAGAGAAGGGAATCCAATGTGATAGTGACTGCTTCCGTTTCCCTGGGCAATCACATTTGTCAGTCTTCAAGTATAATGAACTCATCTTGATAAGGAGAAATTTAGAAAACAAAGGCCTAAAACACACGTAGGACATTCAGAAATTTGGGGTTGGAACATTTGCTCCCCAGGGTCACAATGGATGTTCAACCAAGAGAACTTCTGTTTCTGTGATACGCTACTCCAAGCAGGATATGCCAGCACGAAGAACCTCAAAGAAGGATGAGGTACTTCTACAAAATAAACACTAGACCCTTTCCACTGATGGCGGACTGGAGGGGGTGGACAGAGACTGGCAAGCAAAGGGAAGGCATGAGTAACAGAGGCTCCCCCTCAATCTCCCTCCCACCCCAGCCCCGCTACTCGGTTGTCTCCCTGAGATACGGGGAGAACTCAGACAGTGCTGCCTCCAAAGGCACCCCGGTGAGCAATGCCCTCGATTCTCATTCCCGTGCTCAAACCCCTGCATCACAGACACCAGGAACTTTCTTCAGGTTGTGATGAAAACTAACTGAAAAAATGCCGACGTCGATAATCGGTAGGTTATGTTCAGCAGCAGCAGCAGTAAGAGGCAGCCCGGGATCTGACAGGCCGCGAAGTGGGTGTGGCTGGTGGACACCAGAGATGCCGGGTCAGGCCAGAAGCAGGCGGTTAAAATGATGCCTGCGATTTACACGAAGGGGATGGTGAACGGGAGTGGGAGTCAGATTCCTCTCAGGGAAACAGTGCACTCAGCACCAGAGCTGTGAGGGTGAGAACTGTGCGGGCAAATCTCACCTATAAGATAAAATCCTCAAGTAACGGCACTTGGGTCAGTTAGGCACATTTCCCAAAGTGATGTGAGGCAATGAACGGTTCAAAGGAAAGTGTGAAATGCTGACAAATTAAAAGGAGTGATTACAAAAATAGCACAGGTGTAGCTACCTCATAGGGAATGATAGCAAAAAATAAATAGAAAACTCCAAAATTCATCAAAACACACATAAACACACACACACACACACACACACACACACACACACACACACACACTGTGTATCCAGGCATTTTCTAATGTTTACTCTGCTGATAATTTTTCTAGGGGAAAAAATTAATATAGGAGAAAAGTACCAATGTATAGCTTCATAAAACATACATTATTGGTTACAGCTGATAAGAAAATGCTTAGCTAAATGTAAGTTACATTTCAAAATAAGAAAAAAATGTTAATGGAGTCAAATAACCTTTAATTTATCACATGGTACAGTACTGCTTATTCAGCATGTAGCAATTATAGAAGGCTACAGCCTGCATTTACCATCAGGTCAAATGCCACTACTTAAATTACCTAAGTCACTTAAGAATTAACACACATGTATATGTTCAACCACTGCCAGGAAAGATGCCCTCCACAAAATGAGATTGTGATGAATCTGAAGAAAGTTCAAAATCAAATTTATCTATCTAAGGGATGGCCTCAAACTAAAAAAACCAATAGTCTAAAAAAATGTTTTGCCACCAGCCTTGTAAAGATAGAAGAGAGGGACAGGGACAGAGGGGATGATGGGTAAGCATTTGTCAGGATCCAGCGTCCAGAGCTGAGCACAGCCCCTGGGACACTGTAAGTCCCCAAGGTTTGACGGCCTGTCGCTGCCCAAAGAAACACAGGATGATGGGCCAGGCCCAACGGAAACCGTAGCAGTGCTTTGATTCTCAATCATGGGTGAACATCCCAATCACCTTTTGTAAAAGATCCGTATTCGATAAGTCATGCATAGATTGGGCTTTGGGTTTTTTTGTTGACACTTGTATTTTTAAAAAGCTTCATGGTCTATGGAAAGTATATCCTGTTCCCCAATTAAGAACCACTAATCTTTGAGGGTGTTTATATTTTGATTATAGATAGAGCTAAATTAAATGCTAGTTCTGTGTTTTAATCAATAATATTCAAGAGGAAAAGGGAAAAAAGAAGCCTGTCATTTTTCTAATTCTAATTTTTTAAAATGTTTCAAAGCGCATCAGTTACGAAGCATGAAAGTAGCCTCCCCTGAAGCTTTCTGCACCTGGGTGTCAATGGGACCAGGTGAGGTCAGCAGCCCACGCCCCAGGGACCAAGCAGACACTGCTTTCTAGGCTGTAGGAAAACAAGTCCTATGCTTCATGCTGATTGGTTAAGCTCCAGAAACCTGGGAGCTGAGGGCCTGGAGCTCCGTGGCTTTATGGCCTGACAGGTATATAGAGTTTTTAGAAATTAATTGTCAGGCTTAAGTCATGGGCAAAGTTAGGACCCAGAGTCAGGGTCCCACAACAGTGTAACATGATGATGATGATGATGATGATGATGATGATGATGATGATGATGATGATGATGATGATGTGCTGCCACTACTCTGAAAATAAACTGCTCCTGAGAGAGATAAAGCAGCTTTCCAAGTGTGAATCCCGCCTGCCCTCACCACGGCCTGGAACCGCCAGCATCATCTACCCACAGCACAGGCGCAAGGCACAGAGAAAACAGTCTGTGACATTAACACGGCAAACGGATCTCTCAAAATGTGTTGTTGTTATTAACACGCGGGTTGGAGAAAAGCTCCCGAGAGGAGGAAATTAACGCTGTCCGATTTGCAATATTAAGTGTAAAAGGTTCGCGTAGAGCAGATGGCTCTATTCGAAATAAGAGTTTGCCTCACCTACGCGCCATTGAAACTTGCGTGTAAAAAACCCTGACATAGGAGGCCGTCCTCAAAACACCACACGGTTTGCCTGTGGTTGACCAGCAGGTGGCAGAACAGAACAATCTAACCTCCATAAAGCCCAGCGAGCGTGTGTTCAAACACTGGCCCAGAGGGGTTAAGGACCAGTGAAGGATCCTGAAAGGTCCCTTATAAAATAAAAACAGTCAAGTATCCACTCACTGAAATAACCTCCAGTGTAAAATTCAGGTGTATCTGCTGTACCTATGCTGGCCTGCACGGGTGAGGAGCTGAAAAGGAAGTGTTACAGAGGGCAGTGTCCAGCCCTTAGGACACCCAAGGTGCCTACATAAGTGTTTCCCAAACTTGCCCCATCACTGACATGATCAATGACATGGGGGTGCTCATTAAAATACAGATGCCAGGGCCTCGCCCCAGATGCACAGAATGCCTGAAACAAAGGGCCCGGGAATCAATTCGCTGGGGGACTCGTCAAGTCCGGGGCTAGTGGCTGTGTGCTAACTACCTGAAGGGCACGTGTGCTACAACCTAACATGCGTGTCGTGAGATGGGCGCTGTCAGAACCTGCCCACAGGTGAGGAGTCGCTTCTCCAGATTAGGTCAGGTAAGCAGCATGCAGCTGGGCAGCACGAATTCACCTCTTGCTGCTCAGCATAGGCGGGGCTCCAGCAATGCCCAGCAAGGCTTCTGATCACCTGGGGACCTTCACACCCCAACCAGCACCAGACCCTCCTTTTCACCTCAAACCCATTTCTCGCATTGTGCCTCTCCTGGTTCATTCTGCCTCCTGACTGCTGTCTGCAGCATGAATGAATTGGCTCCCTACTTTGCATTTTCAATCTTTTTCCAGATCCAGTGTTCCTTTTCCTCTGATCCCCTCTGCTTCCAACAAAATGCCTCCTGCCAGTCACTCTGCTCCTCAGTAAAAGTTCTGGCTCAGCACTAACGCCTCTTGGCCCCTTGCACTTGGCATTCACTGTAACCCTTCTTTTCCGCCCTACCCACCTCCTGAACGGAGAACATAGCCTGCCCTTAAGTCTGGCTGCCCATCCCTAACTGGGCCCTCATTTTTCTGTTCTCACCTTTCACACCTTCCTGGCTGTTCCCAGCCTTTAGATTTTCCTTTAAGCCTCACTCCCACCTTTACATTCAAACTCAAAGATAACCTCCCCTGGCAACAGTCCAGATGTCCCTCTACCTTTCTCCTTTCCCCTGAGGAATGCTCCGGCAGCACCGGCCTCAGCTTGACCCCTCTGTGCTCCATTCTTGCATCCGCCTCCTGCCTCATCACCCTCCCACCACAGCCCTGACCTTGTCACCTGCTCACTAGCCACCATCGCTAACCAAACCCAGGCTTCTCGCCATCAATTCGCCCCCGCTCCCCACCGTGACAATCAATGTGCTTCCATAGCCATAATGTGTTTCCATGAGCCTTTCTAGAGTCATCTCGGTGCCTCCTCCTCCACAGCATCACTGCTGACTCTCCAAAGTGGCTGTTTGTTTCCGTATCCATACTCTCCGTTCTGAGAACCTGCATGGCACCAGGAAGCTGGTCACATAGGATTCAAGCCTCAGTTTGCTGTGGGTAACTCAGGATGTCTGACCACCCAAATCCCTTCTCTTGTCCACCAATGATAACCACCCATTGATTGGAAAGAAAAATTTCGACTCTGTGGGTGTTCAGTAAATATTTACTTAATAGATAACATAAGAAGTAAGGCTTTATCTCTCTCTCTCTCTCTATCTCTCTCTCTCTCTCTCTCTCTCTCTCTCTCTCTCTCACACACACACACACACACACACACACTACCACAACCAAAAAAACAACAACATGCCAGTAAAACAGAGAGAAAAGCACAAATATTTTAGTCAGGCAGAGCTGGATTCCAATCTTGATTTCAATACATTTATTGACAATTTGATCTTGGGCAAGCCTCTCTGAACCAGTTTCCCACAGAAGAAAAAAAAACACACACACAAAACAAGAATAGCAATACCGCCACCTACTGGGGTTATGAGTCAAACACTGAAGGAGGCTTCAATATATGGAAATCTTTCCTGTCAAACATAGCTTTTTGAACTTAAGAATTTGCAAAAGATAATTTAAAAAAGGAATAGGTAAGAGGCTACTGCTACCAATTTTTCAAGGAGAAAAAAATACTGGCAGTGAATCTTACATTGGCCTAAGCTGCAGGAAAAAAAATGGATAAAATTATAGAAACTTTCAAATATGATTTAACTTTGTAAGTTACCATTTGGAAATATTTTGAAGTTTATTTTCAAACATATTTGTATTGATTTCAGAGAGGAAGGGAGAGGGAGAGAGAAACAGAAACATCAGTGATGCGGAGAGAATCATTTGTTAGCTGCCTCCTGCATGCCCCAGGAGCCCACAACCGGGCATGTGCCCTGACCAGGAACCAAACTGTGACCTCCAGGTTAATAGATCGGACGCTCAAACACTGAGCCACACTGGCAAGGCTCGTTTGTTCTGTTTGTTTTTTCCCACAGTTATTTCATGACAATTAATGCGTCTCCATGGCCATAATAAAACTAAAGTGGACTAATCGTTACCCACAAGAAAATTGTGCTAGCTCCTTCCTCCCCAAAACATTGCACTAAATGAGCCAGGTTATCACTTTTAAAAAACACAGGAAGTTTCTGGTAGGCACAGCAGTGCTATTTCATGGTTCCTGTCAATCCAGGCTGTGTGAAAGGAGATCATTGAGAGAAAATAGTAGGACACAAGGTTATTTTCACTCAATAAAACCTAAAAGTTGTTGTAGTGCAAAAACTAAAATTATTTTGTGCAAAACTAAAAACTGGAAGGTTACTGTTATTTTTTTAAAAATATATGTTTTTATTAATTTCAGACAAGAAGGGAGAGGGAGAGATATAGAAACATAAATGATGAGAGAGAATCATCAACCGGCTGCCCCCTGCACGCCCCCCACTGAGGATCGAGCCTGCAACCTGGGCATGTGCCCTGACCGGGAATCGAACCTTGGTCCCCTGGCTCATAGTTTGATGTTCAACCACTGAGCCACGCTGGCTAGGCCAGGTTGCTGTTCTTAAGGAAAAATGTCTGCGGATATATCTCAATAGAGTGATCAAAATATTTTCTAAAAACAGTGCAGCATATCGAACACCGTCCCTGGGAGCTATTTTATAGCTTTTAAAAAGAAACCCGGATAGAGCAACACTTTGCCTTAGACAAAAGGGAACCTTTCCACACAGCATCACGGATGCACCATCCCATACACCAAATGCCTCAGCCACATGAAGTCAGTGCCCCGCAACATGCCACAGTCTGCCTTCCCTCCTTGTCAGTTACGAACTCCCCTGCTCAAACTGTCCTTGCTAGTTTTTATTAATTTCAGACAAGAAGGGAGAGGGAGAGATATAATGAATTCACCATTGTAAAAGATGTATGTGTCTCTTCATTTTATTCTTTATCTAATCTCACAGGTTTCACTTCAAATTTTAAAAATAAAGGTTTGTTTCATGGGTCCTCGATGAATCCCATCCGAAGGCCATTAAAACATACACACCCACTTCCACACTAGCCAGAAAATCCCAATTCTAAGACTCATTTCATCTTCAAGCCGGAAGCTATCCCGGCCACCAGTAATCGCACCTCCCGTCTAGTCACAGAAGTTTGGTGATGAGACCACTGTCACCGAGGCGGCCGGGGGCACCGTCGGGACTGGAGCCCCCCTGGTCGCCCCGCCCCCATCAGGGCTCTGCCTGCTCTACCACCCTTCAGGGCTGGCTCTGAAGTTAGTGAGGCCCCTTGATACTCGTCAAGTACATCCATGAGTCATGTTTCCGTTTCCTCCCACTGTTCCAAGTCGCCTCTGGTAGCACAGAGCTCATTCATTCACAATACTGCTAACTCACTCACAGAGCACAGACACACGGAGGAATTAGGACTCACCACGCCACCTTCCAATCAGGGGAGCCCATGGCTAGCGAAATCTAAAAATAAAAAGGAATCTAACCCTTAGCACTTAAAATACTTCCTTTCAACCTACTGTAAAACAACGGCCTATTTAGGAGATGAGAAGTGAGTCATTTCTTTCATCGAGCAGACCGGCTCCCCAGGCACAAACTCACGCACAGTACACTTCACGGGGCCTTTTAAATATTTACTTGTTAGCAGTATTCTTCCTTTCAGGTCAAAGATTATAGTACTTAGCAACACAAAGAAAGCAGGGGGATGTAGTTATGAATTAGTAAACTGCTCTGCCAACCCTTCCATTTGTTAATTCAGTCCAACTTCAAAGAGGATTTTAAAAGAAGGCTCAGCTGTCAGAAATTAACCCTAAGAAAAAGGCTGAATGAAAGAGTGTCTTGGCCGTTCTTTCCCAGAACGGTGTTAAGGAAACACTGCTCGGCTGTAGGTATGAGAGTAAAAAGTCTCTTCCTATGCAAATAAGTTTGTTTAACTCAAACAAAGTTTTTTTAAAAAGGATGGGTTTTTTTGTTTGTTTGTTTTGGTAACCACAGGACTTTCCCAGCCTTTGATATGCTAATGATGCTGTAAATTTCCAAGGATGGAAATTTCAGTTTATTTGATCACGTGTATTATCTGGATGGTGGGGATAAGGACAAACAACACTAGACGAGGCTGGTTCCAGCAGCTTTCCAAGCAACAGGGTGGCGAAGAGGCTTTTCACAAAGCACCCTTCGTTTTTGTTCTCGGCAGCAGAGAACAGTTAGACTCCGTTCACATGGACTTCAACATAAGGTGGGAGTCTCCATTAAGTCCGATGGGAATTGGGAGAAGGAGCCTAAAAGGAGCTGTCTCCCTGAGAACTTAACTTCTCACTGCCAACAGGACAGCCAGTTCCCCGGGGCTCCCGAGACCCACACCGCTCCCCGGCTCCGAGAAAAGCAGTCTCTACACCCGTTCCTGCAGAACGACTGGGCGTGGCTCTGTATTTTTCCTGAACTCTTGGCTCTGCGTGCGCTAGTCCATTGCAGTGGTTGTTAACCACGGCTGTACATCAGAATCGCCAAGGGAGTGCTTAGCGCTACAGATGTTGGGCCCCGTGCCAGACCTGCAGAATCCAACAGGATTCCCAAGGAGCGGCTGCCAGAGCTGAAAACCATTGTTCTGCTTCGAGGAAGATGAGGTCAATAGACAAATAATTGATTGTGCATGTACTGTAAACCGGGCACATGGACATTAACAAGGGAAGGAAGGGCTACGGAGCAAATGTTCCCGAGTCCCCCACGTTCACAGACAAATCAATAGCATCCACAGGTGGTGGTGTTGTTTTTTCTCGTGGGCCGTTTTCACGGAGATAAAAACGTCTTACTCTGAGAGGAGTGCAGTGCTTAGAACAAAGAATGTTCCACAAAGCTCGTTCCAGTGCAGATGGCTGGGGCTGGGTGCCTGCTGGTTCACACACGAGCTAAATCTCAGCTCCCCCACACAGCCCACCCAGCACGTGACCCTAATCTGGGGACTCAGCATTTCATTACCTGCCTTGAACCTTTGGAGGTCACCTGAGAAAGTCAAAACCAGAAATGTTCACTGTGCTAAAGCCAAGACTACTATATAATACACAGCACGGGGGAAGAGGCCTCTTTGGCGGGGGCGGGGGGGGGGGGGGCGGTCTCATAAGTAGTCCATCACTTACCTGAGATAGAAAGTGATTTCTGAAAACCAGTTTTCTTCCTAAATTATATTTACTTAACCTATCTTACACATATAGGCCTTAAGCAGAGTATGTCAGAATAGGGAAGAAGGAAGGAGTTAAAATTAAAGATATATATTTTTTAATTTAAAGAGCCAACTTCAATATAATAGGAAACCTTGGAATAGAGTATAAAAGAATCACTCCCTCTTTCTTTTCTGAATTTCTCTAATCAGCAGAAAAGGTACCCATGCACCTTAAAGGGGTAAGAACAGTACAGCATAAAGAGAGAGCTGAGAAATGGTTAGGAAACAAAACCATGAGTCCTGATGGAGATGAGCGGTAAGAGGAGAGAAGTCCAGAGACGGCCACATCCCCTCTGCACATGCCCCTGCTACTGGATTTGTGTAACTGACACACAGACATGGTTCCAGTATGGTTCCCCTTTCTCCTCATTAATAGCATTGGGGCATTTCTGGGTCTCTTTGCTCTTTAACACTGCCTTTGCCCAACACCAAGGAGAAAAGAAGGTCATATACCTCTCTTTGAAAACCTAAACCAAAAATATTCAGATCAAAAGTAACTCTTCCTTTGTATCTCTCAGGCAAAGCAAGTAGAAAGCCATTTCTTTGGCAAAAACCTGAAAGCCTTGCCCAGCCAGCGTGGCTCAGTGGTTGAGTGATGACCTATGAACCAGGAGGTCATGGCTCAATTCCTGGTCAGGGCACATGCCTGGGTTGTGGGCTCGATCCGGAGTGTGGGGCAAGCAGGAGGCAGCCAATCAGTGAGTCTCTCTCATCATTGATGTTTCTATCTCTCTCTCCCTTCCTCTCTGAAATCAATAAACATATATTTAAAAAGAAAAAAACTGAAAGCCTTCAGGTATTCAAGGGTCAATCTGATGTAGGCAAAAGACCTAGGAATCAGAACTGACAGTCTGACCAGGGGAGGAAGCCTGGAGAAGTTGCTGAAACTCGGGCATGTGGCTGCAAAATGAAGAGGTTAAATTACCACCCCTGAGGCTCTCCCAGCTTTAGGTCTAGGGTTCCCTGACCTGCCAGCATTGATCTACTTTGCAGTTCCCACAAACAATGCAAACATCTCAACTATTGTTAAACTATAATAGGAGGCCTCCAGGGTCATGTGGAAATCATTTTTTAAATGAAAGCCTTTTCATCAACATGAAAAGCACAAAGTGAATCTAAAAATAGATTAAAAGGATCATGTGTACACATAAAAATAGGATTTTGATGGACTAGGTCAGTGGTCAGCAAACTGCGGCTCACAAGCCACATGCGGCTCTCGAGCCGCGGTTTGCCGTTCTGTTGACTAATGAGTTTGCCGACCACTGGTAGACTAAATGTTACCGTGTAGTTGAAAGCTGTGAGGATTAGGCAATTGTGGCATATTGTGTGCAAAGAGGTAAAGGGTAGTATATGACAGTGGTCGGCAAACTCAGGTGGATGGCTGGACTATCATGACTTATTTACAAGCAAGTGAAGAAACCAAACAGTACTTCACTTGTTGAAGGAGGGATATACATTTGGCAAAATAGGTAACGTTCTTGAAAGAATCAGCAGCACCACAAAAGGACATCCCGAAGAGTTTGCTGCAACTGATTTATTTTAGCAGAGTTGCTCCTTAGGGTCCCAGAGTCAAGGTGGCAGGGCAAGTACCAGGTTCTCTACCGGAAGCTTCCACGAGATAACCCTCTAAAACAGCTTCTAGCTTCGGCAGCAGCAAATTATTCCTCCCTTGCATGAGTTATGTTGACGAAACAAAAGCAAAAACAAAAACCTCAGGGAAAGTTTCGAGTGCACTGGATTCCCACGTAATTAATATGCCTTATTTCTAGCAGGCCCTACGGCAATGACATTTCCTTTCCATGTTAGTATTTTAAGGTCAACATTGATCTCCTTGCTTCCATTAGCAGCTGAACATTAGGAAGACCCAGAAATGAACATTATGACCCATTAAAATCAGTGCAAGAAACAGGACAAAGCAACTCTACTGTGAAAGTGTTCAAAAGATGAAGACATCCCCAAGTTAAAAAGCAATTAAGTATGTGCACTCCCCTGTATGCATGTTACCTTTCAATTAAAAGTTCAAGAAATCAAGGAAATATAACATTGTTCTCGTATGTAACATACAGCGCATCACTGTATCAATTTTACAAAGTTACACCTAAATATAAAAGTGTCTGCTAGGTTTTCTAGTAGCTCATCTTAGGTTGAAAATACGACAGACAATGAAGAGAAATGCAGATTTGTAACCAAAAGCCGAGGGAAAATACATGTAAGTTAAGAGACTCTGCCCTAGCCAGTTTGGCTCAGAGGATAGAGAGTGGCTCTGCGGACTGAAGGGTCCCGGGTCTGATTCTGATCAAGGGCACATGCCAGGGTTGCAGGCTCTATCCCCAGAAGGGGGCTTGCAGGAGGAAGCCAATCAATGATTCTTTCTCATCATTGATATTTCTCTCTCACTCTCCCTTCCTCTCTGAAATCAGTAAAAATATATTTAAAAGAAGAGAGAGGCCCTATTTCTTTGTTTTCCAACTCCAGAACAGAAACAAAATGGTGCTTTATTTTATTGAACTAGTGAATCAGTGATCAAGTATCTAAGACCCCCTAATGAAGACCGTAATCTCTTCATTTCCCTAACCTACCTCCACGTAGCTGCCTGCCTGCCCTACACTTCCAAACGCTGATGGGTATTTCTCAGGGCCAGAACAGGATGAAATTGTCTGACATCTTCCTGAGATCATCTGTCTTTCTTCTAAGTACGACTACTAACTAAAACACATCCCTGGCATGGACCCTTTCTCCACACTGCTCACAGATCCAGGCAGTAGATCCATTTGCTCTAACAGGCAGTAAGGATGGCAGCACTTCCTTGGAGTAGGGTGGGAGAAACCATAGGATTCCACCAATGGGAAATCCTGCCTCCCCCCCCTTCTAGGATGACAGCATCCTCACACCCTGAGCACTAGAATGAAGATGAAATTACAGTCAATGACCTTCTGCACATTTCTTTTTAATTCAGGTCACCCTTGTGTTTTCAATCATTAGATCATTAGATTGCGAAAGGTGCAGGAGTCAAAGTTCAGAGCTCAGAGTCCGGCTTCTTGTCCGGTCCTGTTTGATCAGCGGCAGTTCACCCACGCTCTGCGTGTTCCAATTTATCCAGCTGTAAAATTAGGATCAGATTTGTTTACCTCTCAACACAGGGAAACGCTACGACCTAATAAGACATTCTGAGCTACCTAATTGTTTTGAATTCTATCATATAGTTTTCAAAACTAATTCTACACAGTAAGGTGTTTTATGGCAGCCTGTTCTACCTGGAAGAGATTGGGGAACTCTTCAAAGTCTTTTTATTTCCTTATATTAAAAAATGCAGAAATAATGGTGCTAATGAAATGAGAATTGGCTTATCTAACCAAGTGTGTAACCCAGATACCCTGGAAACCTCCAGTTTCTCCTTGAGTGCTTGAGCTACCTTAAGATGATCAAATGACAGATGTTCGGTTTGGTCCGATCTGATCTCAAGGTCTCAGGTTGGGTTAGGTTAGTGTAGTATCTGTGAAGAAACCAGAAAGTAACTTTCCAATGTCACCTACACATCTTTCCTGTTGGTTCTGAAAGAATTCTGGCTATAACACTCTGGGTACCCAGAGAAACTACAGCAGATTTTAAATGAAGGAATATAGAAGTGTTTTTGATGTTCTTTTGCTGCCTTCTTTCACCTTGAATTAGCAAAGCCTATTGCAAAAAAATTAACAGTATTTCTCAGCACTATACAGGGTCATTAAACTCTAGGTGGCTGAGTGAGAAAATCCTAAGAAATTCCTTCCCAAATATTACTTAAACTTTTTCTTTTGAATCAAAAGAGAATATTGCTAAGCAAAATCAAGTAAAATTCATGTTTTCTTGAGCTCAGAAATTTGCTTCTTATTAAATTACAGTAAACTTAAATGGAAAAATAATTTTAGGTGCTTTTAAAAATCCAGAATTTTACTTAAAATTTTCTCATCTTCGTGGTTTTAGTAAACACAGAAATCAGACACTTAGGTCTTAATATCCTCATTAGAATTCATATATTTGGCAATTATGAGGACCAAAAGCTTTCAATTGTAAGAGGGAAATTATGTTTTACAATAATCCTAACCTCCAATATTTAAAAATGTTTTTAAGAAAATTCATCCCACAAAAATGACAATTTAATTCTGTACCATGATATGTCTACATGCATCATTGTGTACCATACAGACAACTATCTATTTGGAAAAAAACTGCCTCCATTTCTAAATCATTTGTTAACCATCAGAAAGCATTTCATTGTGGTAATTATGAAAACATTAAATTCAAGAGAAGACAAAGGATTCTAGTCCAACGTTATGTATCTTTATTTACCTTTTAAGAGATTACACATACATGACAGAATTTTGGTTAACTAGAAAGGGATGACTATAAAATCTGGTTCCATGATAAATCTAAACCCTTTATGCTGAAACTTTGATCTAAAGTAAACCTCACCAGGATTGTTAGGCATCTTTTGATTATATTCTTCGACCTGATTTTAACTCTTTCATTCTAACACAGCAACCTTTCCACTGTTATTTTAAAAATCTGTTTGGTTATGTCCTCTAGTTTTATGGATACCCAATCTCAAGCTAAGCCAACACCTAGGTTGTTAAGGAAATGCAAAACATTCTTTGTAATCTGTGGGAAAACCCTTTGACCTTTTGTCACGCATTCAGTTCCATCCCTGGACACATGTGGCTATTGCTCAACTGCACCTGTTGTGCAGAAAAACGCACGAGAGGTTCACTGCTCTTTAAAGATTACTCTTTAAACTGATGACTAATACCAACCATAGAGTTTTTCTTAAAGCAGGCAATAGCCCTATGTAAACTCCAGAATTCATTTATTTTAACAAACACAAAACTAAGACTGAAAAGGAAGGAAATGTATATGCTTTAACATTTTCATAAGGAGATCTATCAGGCTGCAAACCCTTCAAGCACAACAAATCTCTCATTATACCTTCAGACTATGGGATGGCAACACCCTTTACTGAAAAACGGTAACTAAGAATTAAACTGGAATTCTTTTTCAAAATGTGAAGGTGAAGCACCAGATTTATTTTTTAAAACTTGTTATTTAAAAGTCACTATCAACTGACAAGAAAGTGCAAGGAAATGTACAGGGAATGCACCCTTCACGCAGCTTCCCCCGATGTTAACGTCTTACATAACTATAGTACAATATCAAAACCAGGAGAATGGCAGTGGTAGAACCCATACATCCCATTCAGATTCCACCAATTATATATGGAATTGGTGTGTGTGTGTGTGTGTGTGTGTGTGTGGTTCTATACAATTTTACTACATGTCACTTTGTACAACCACCATATCCATATTATGTCACCATAAGACCCTCATGCTACCACTTTATCGCTACAACCACTACATCCCAACCCCTGACAATTAATAATCTGTTCCCCAACTTTGAAATTATGTTATTTCATGAATATTACTTTTTTTCACTCAGCACTTCATTGAGGTTCATCCAAAGGTTCATTTGAGATTCATTTTTGTTTTTTGTGTCAATAGTTCATTTTTTTTTATTACTGAGTATTATTCCATGGTATAGCTATACCACAGTTTGTTCAACCACGGTAGGATACTTGGATACATACTCTCTAGTTTTGGGCTACTACAAATAAAGCTGCTATTAACTGTGTACAACAAGCATGTCAAACTCGCGCCCGCGGGCTGCATGTGGCCCACAACGAATACTTTTGCGGCCCAGCCAATATAACGGTATGTAAGAAACATCTTAATAAAAATTCCGTAACTTCACTTTTACAATATCCTGTTATACATAATTAATAACGAACTACAACGTTCGCTAATGACTGATTACTATCATCGTGTTGCATTCATTTCCCTTACGCACCTTACGCGCAGGGGCACCATTTCTCTCCACTAATACCAGCAGCGAATATTTCAGCAGCCGATGGCCACATCATTAGTACTGACTTGTTTGGTGTGCACAACAGGACATATTTTCTTTCAGAGAACAAGAAAAATAGGTTTAGTTGCGTTATGCTTATTAATTTGTGCAGTTATTCAGTGTCTGGTAAATTAATGTTCAATAAAAAATACTAATTTTTATTAAAATGTTCTATTATGTTAACAATTACTCATTTATTTCAGCCCTTTGTATTCAGCATGTCTCTATCGAAATAAACCATTTTCATGTTTCTATGAAAATTGAAGCTTTGGGGGTTTTTTTTACAGACCACATAAACTTAAACCTTGTCTATTTGGCCCGTATGAGCCTTTGAGTTTGACATGCTTGGTGTACAAGTTTCCATCTCTCTGGAATATGTGTCTAAGCGTACAACTGTTGGGTCGTAGGGCAACTCCATTTTTAGTTTTAAATGGAAGTGCCAAACTATTTCCCAGAGTGGCTGGCTGTACCAGCAATATAGGAGTGATCCAGTTTCTCCGCATCCACGCTAGTTTTTTGTGTTATTTTTTATTTTCGCTATTCTGAGTGGTATGTAGGGGGGATCTCATTATGGTTTTAACTTGCATTTCTCTCATAGCTAACGATGTTGTTGGGCATCTCTTCATACGCGTGTTTGGCTTCCGTGTATCCTCTTCAATGAAGTGTCTGCACATATCATCACCTAGTCCTTCATCCCGAAGATTTTCTCCTGTGCTTTTATCCTAGAAGTTTTACACTTTCATGTTTTACATTTAAGTCCGTGACCCATTTTGAGTTAAATTTTGCATAAGGGTAAGGCTTAGATGATGGTTCATTTTTTTCCCTATGGATGTCCAGTAACTCCAGCATCATTTATTGAAAAGCCTAGCTCTTCTCCCTTGAACTGCTTTTCTCCTTAGTCAGAAGCTGAGCATATTTGTGTGGATCTTCTTCTGACTTCTCTACTCTGTTCCACTGATCGACTGTCTACCCATCCCCAGTACCACAATGCCTTGATTACTATAGTTAGATAGTAGGTCTTATCACGATGAGTGATTATTCCCATTATATTTTTTATTTTTCAAAGTTGTTTCAGCTATTCTATATCCTTTCCCTTTCCATATGAATTTTAGAATACGTCTATTTTTATAAAAATTTGCTGAGACTTTGATAGGAATTATGTTTATTCTACAATCAATCTGGAGGAGAACTGACATCTTTCCTATGGTGACTCTTCCCATCCATGGACATGGTATGTCTCTCTAGGTATTTGGGTCTTCTTAATTTCTTTCATCAGCATTTTATAATTTTCAACACACAGATCCTATACATGTTTATATTTATTATTTCAGTTTCTTCAGAGCAAATAAGAGTATTGCATTTTAAATTTCATCTTCCATAAAAATGTAAGTGATTTCTGCATATTGATAGAATTATTTTTAAATATTTATTCAATCTAATCTTAGATTTTTTTTTTCAACAATTTGGGGCATTTATCATTTTCCATGGATAATGCATCAAAGAGAATCCACTTGAACTGAATAGGCCATGCTTTTTTGCCCTTTTCATCATCGGCACAAATGTTTAGAATTACACCCTCATCGTCAGATGCATTAAGAACCCATGTGTTTAAGACACTGCTGTGCTGTGAGAAAGTAAAACAGCACTCCTTCCAAGACAATTCATAAACCTACTGTGAACATCATCATGGTGAAGCACAGAGAAATCCCTCCAAAAATTGAGAAACCCCTCCAAATATTGCCAACATGAACAAAAATTAATTCAGCGCAATTGTTATCTGCTGGCCTCTGTTTCCTTTTATGAAAGGAAACAAGATGCCTTCCACTCTCAAAATTAGCCACTTAAGCAAGTAGCCAAAATGCAATTATTAGTTCTAAATGTTAGAAATTAAATACTTTCCCGAGAGAAGAATAACCGTTTTTAGGGGAAAACCATTTGAGGATTTTGAGCATTTCAAAGACAAAACACCACCCAGTGCTCCAGCACCCAGGAGGTGGTGAATGGGGCTAAGATGAAACCTTGGTGGCACCTGCACAGTAGAAATAGCGCTGATGTGAGAAGGTCAATTACTGGATACCTGTGTGCCAGACCCCACAGAAGGAGCTGAGGAAGAAACGCAAACGTGAACAAGCTCAGCCCTCCCCTCAGGTGGCCCGCAGTCTGCAGACGGGAGGCCGACCTAACAGGTCCCGTTTTAAAAATTCTTACAGGTATAACCACATCTATTTTAGCCCAAAATCCCACGTTCTCACTTTGAATCTCTGACTCTCAGAACATCTCAACCCTTTAAAATAGAAACATGTCATTCACACCAAGAGCTACCCAGGAGCAGAGCTAAAGCTGGCTGAAGGGCAATCCAGTGCAATATACATTCCAGATGGATTTTCATTTTCCTTTGAGAGAGAAACTGCACAACTGTACCAACCGCATGTAGAAGAGAGGACTCGTAAAACATAGCGTGAATTTTAAGCTATCCCTGGACCTAATTTAGAAGACCACACAGATTCTGAGTAGCAGCAGAGGTGCGCAGGCAAGCTGGCCACATGGAATAAAAAGGTGTTCAGGGCCAACAGTGTTCAGCATTAGGTGCCAAACACAAGCTCCCTCAGAAGCATTTTAGAAGTTTCTTTACTAGTGTGAGCTTTGCTCCATGAGCCGACCACCCCCAAAAGCACAGTTATGCTGACCGACTCAACAGCTCTAAATAGTTTAGGAAGTCAAACTTTGCCTATGAAGCGATGCCTTCCCCATCACTCAAATAAGAGAAATATAGAGAAGTTTGCTAGATAGAAATGTCACATAGTTCCCCGAAGACACTGAGCAGGATACTAACTGAACTTCGGGATTTTCCTATATGTTGAAATTTGTTTTTGAAATCCACACAGAGAGACAATAATCCAAGCCACCAGTCCTTGGCCTCTGAGAATCTGATGAACACTAGGGACACTTTTCACAGAAAGCACGTACACCCAGATGTGACCTGTGAAATCCATGGACCTCCGGTTAAGAATCCCAGCTCTACAGCATGGAAACAGAGGCGGTGCGGCTCTTTCTGGCTAAGCCCTAGCAGAAGGGCACATCTCCTATTCCACACCCAGGACAATGCCTGACACTAAGACCTCAATACAGAGCTGGTGAATGAATGAGCTGGGAGTATGTTGTTTGCGCTATGATTTAGTCATGGCAAACTGTTTCAAACTAATGAAAATATCTAATTTTCTTAATATTAACTTCACTGACATATCCTCTCTACCTTTTTATCTTATTATTTAAGTGTTGTTGTTTTTTAATTCTGACTCGAGGATATGTTTTTACTGATTTGAGAGAGAGGGCAAGGGAGAGAGAAAAACATCAATCAGTTGCCTCCCACATGTGCCCCTGGGGGTGGGGGTGGACAACCTAAAACCTAGCATGTGCCCTGACAGGGAATCAAACCCGCAACCTTTCGGTATATGGGACGATGCTCCAACCAAGCCACACCAGCCAGGGCAACCTTATTGTTTTTTTTTAAATAGTTATAGACTCACAAGAACCTGCAAAATGAGTACAGAGATAGGAGTGCCCACCACCCACCTTCCCAGTGGTGAGATTCTGCATAACTGCAGGGCATGATCAGAAGCTGGAAACGGACGGGCACAGCACAGTTAATGAGACCACAGACCTAACTTAGACTTCACCATTTTTAGCAGTGCTCATCTAACTACCTTTGTATAAACAAACAAATATGCAAACACTCACAGTCTCACTTCAAACAAGTTTGCAGAATTAAAATACTGCCGTAGTCAAAAAACAGAACAGCCCTGAAAAGGAATGAAAATTAAGTGCGTTATCAGCTGTTAATGTGTGTGTACATGTTTCTGGGACACCCTATACACACACCTTTCTACTTAAAGGCAGTGCTTTACGGCTTCTCTTTGGCCTATCCAAATTGCCAGCATGACTCCTGCACTTTGGGGCCGTTATTGAGTAAAACTAAGGGTTCCCTGAACACAAGCACCGCAGCGTCACTACAGTCAACATGGTAAGCAAGAGCGCTACTCAGGAACCGTCTACCACGTGCCCTGGACTACGGGGCGATTCCCCTCCCGGCCAGGACAGAGCAGGACAGCATGCTCCTCACACTGACTTTCAGAACAGCGTGCAATGTCACACTTACAAGTGTTTCTTCCTGGAATTTCCCATTTAATATTTTCAGACTGTGGTTGACCCCAGGTCAGTGAAATCACAGGAAGTGAAGCAGTAGACAAGGGGGGGGGGGGGGGGCGGGAATTGTATGCCTCTTTTGGACCTCAGAGGTGCAATCCCCTTTGAGGTCCTCTGGAACAGTGCTATGGTTTTACCCGAGCATCCTCACAGAAGAGCGGCTGCCTCCCCAGCTCCAGACGCTGACCTTCAACGCTGACCTTCAACACCACCGCCAGCCTCCCGCCCTATCCAGCCACAGGGCAAAGCAGCCACAGGGCAAAGCAGCCACAGGGCAAAGCAGCCACAGGGCAAAGCAGCCGCTCCGCAGGGAAATCTGGTCTACAACAGTGAGCCCCAACAAAAGAATTCTAGACCAAGGTACTGCTTTGTCCCAGCACATATTTTAGTTCACAAGAGCGGAAATCATATGAAATGAAGGCTCTAGTTTGTTCGAAAGGCGATTACATGTCTGTCTGTCAGGAAAATCACGAAAACCACTTTGAATGGCATGTTTTTCATACCGAGTAATTTCTGAGATAAAAGGAAGTCAGTGTTCAACAGCAAACAGTCTCAAAATCTTTAAGTCTTAGCACTAATAATCCAAACGCAAAAAAACATAATTCACATATGCCACAGAATTTTAGTAGTTGGTCTTTAAAAAAAAAAAATAGCTCATTTTCAGATTCCATATGTGCAAATCAACCTAAACTGGTAAAAGAGCGGAGTTGGAAATTTTATATAAAACTTTCTCTATAAAAGAGGCGTTGTTAATAATGCCATAGGGCTACAGCACAAACTCACTTATTGAGTCTATTAGGTTTGATAAAACTTGTTACCCATACTGAAAGCTTTATTTCTACTAACTTTTCTATGGACTACAGACTGCAGTTACTACTTGAAACAGGATGATTTGGCAAAAAAAAAAATAATAATAATAAAGCAAAGGGGTTTCCTTCAACTGCCACTATCAACACAACTCTACAATTTGTAGGACAAATAACTGTTAGTGATACCAAAATACACAAATACATTCAGTAGGAGACTGAGACTACCCCTGCCTTCCAGGGGATTAGGAAGAAAATGTAAACACAGGGAAGATATTCACATGATTTAGAAACACTTCGTTCGTCCCCACTACATTGTACACATCTACTCTGTTAGTGACTATCCAATGCTAGGCATAAACTAGTAAAGAGAAACAATGGTTTTCAAAATATTTACGAGCCCATTAAACTGTGCACATTTACATGCATATATGGATTTTTCTCTAGGGAGTATATATAAAGCTTATGCAAAGAGTGCACAATCCCAAAAAGATGAAAAATTTCTGATACAGACAATGCATGCTGGAGAGGTCCCAACAAATATGTTACTTCCAAAGAAAGTGACCAAGAAAGGCAGGTGAGGAAGTAGGTTTTCTATTGGCCTCAAAGGGGGCAGAGTTTCATCGGCCAAAGCTAAGAGAAATGGTGTGTTTCCGGAATGGTAGGTGGGTGAGCTGGGGACCAAAACTGACGGAGCATCAATGAACCTAGAACACAGCGGAGGCCACTCAGACAAGGTGGAAATACATCACCGAGGGTTACACATAATCCACCATCCCACCACTGCCCTAGACCTCGTGACCTCGACCAGTTTCTTAATTCCATTTTCCTCTATAGAATGGTGCTGTCAATGTCACCCACCTCACATGTTGTTCTGAAGTACTGAGCACAGCTCCTGGCACACAGCAATGGGCAGTAATCATCACTGTTATCACCAATACCACGATTGCCAGACCAGCACCGCACCACCCCAGGAATGTCCACTGCAAGGGAGAGATGCACTCAGCCGCACGATGCGCCGTAGGCTCCTGGCATCATGCCACCATCTTCCCTTATTTCTGACCTGAGGGTTCACCAGGCCACGTGCAGCTTGCTCTCTGAATCATCCCCACCTGCTTCCACCTGCACAAAAGAGAGGGGTGGGCTGTTTGTCTCCACAGGATGTCACCCATATCTCCCAGCAAAGACCCCAAAACAAAGCTTTGAGTCAACTAAGACTTGAGAGGAAAGAAGAGTTCGGTCTGGAGGTTCTATTAGGCATTCGGTAGCAAATGCTAGAAATGCAGTTTAAAGACATAAGCAAAAAAAGGAAGTATCCAGGGATAAATAGCTCAAAAGATATTATCACAAAATTCTTCTCTTGCTCCACTTCCCCCTCTTCATAGTTCCAGCCCAAGACCCACGGCTGATTCTGGCTGGTTCAATGACCCTCCGATGCTAATTCTGTGCCAGGTCTGGGGAAAGTGGCCTCACCCTACTGGTCCCAAAGCCACAGACGCCAGATGGGGCAGGAATTCCCCCAAAAGAAGATAAAGAAACTAACAGGAAATGTTGGGAAAGGTGCAAAAATGCATAGCTATCAAGGGAACATATAACTAGATTCAAGTCTTTTTCTCTTAGTATATGTTTTTATTGAGTTCAGAGAGAGGAAGGGAGGGGGAGAGAGAAAGATTGCTTCTTAATTTATCTACTAGTCCTCTTCAATTCTCAGAAATTAAAAAAAAATTTAAGAGAAAGTTTATTTAGAATGACATAGAGGTAGAAGTGAGCTGTAGGAGAAACGGGCTCAGGAAACAAGTTACAGCAAAGAAGGGCCCTTGGAGCTTGAGAGAGAGAGAGAGAGAGAGAGAGAGGGGGGGGGGGCAAGGAAAAGACATGGGCATTGGGGGGGGGGGTGGCGGCGGCAGGTCGGTGTGCTCCATAAAAGAGCTGCCAAATTTTAAAAAAATTATTTCTGCAAATTTGGTTCATATTGTTCAATATCTCAAACCTTTCTGATCTCTGTGGTTTTCTTAGTCCTTGAATTTATCTTGCATTGTTAACATTCATTTGTGCACATTGTACTTACTATATACTAGAGGCCAGGTGCATGAAAATTCTTGCACTCGGGGGGGGGGGGGAAGGAGTCCCTCAGCCCAGCCTGTGCCCTCTCACAGTCCAGGACCCCTCGGGGGATGTCTACTTGCCAGTTTAGGCCCGCTCCCCAGGGGATTGGGCCTAAGCTGGCAGTCAGACATCCCTCTGGCAGCCCTCGGGGGATGTCTGACTGATGGCTTAGGCCCACTCCCTGTGGAGTCAGACATCCTTAGTGCTACAGAGGAGGCAGGAGAGGCTCCCACCACCACCACTGTGCTTGCAGCCATCAGCCCAGCTTGTGGCTGAGCAGAGCTCCCCCTGTGGGAGCACACTAACCACCAGGGGGCAGCTCCTGCATTGAGCATCCCCACCCCCACCCCCGTGGTCAGTGTGCATCATAGTGACTGGTCGTTCCCAGTTGTTCCGCAGTTAGGATCCATTTGCATATTACCCTTTTATTATATAGGATATTCAAGTCAGTTAATTCTGTGAAGTGGGTTTTGATTTTGTCAGCTCATTTATACCTTTAATTTCTTTCTAGAGGAGTAGTTCTTAAACATTTTGGAATAGTGGACTCCTTTCTGGGCTCAAATACAATTACTGATGAGTGTCTTCCAGAAAAACTGTGGACATTTTCACCAGAAAAAAAGGGGAATACCTACTTCAGAGCTTCATAGATCCCAAGTTTCTACATGACTCTCCCCTCCTTTTAAAAAACTTCATGAAGCCCTAGCCAGTATGCTCAGTAGTTAGAGCCTCGGCCCAGGAACTGAAGGGTCCCAGTGAAGATTCCCAGGCCAGGGCACATGCCTCGGTTGCAGGCTCGATCCCTGGCCCAGGAGGGTTGGGGCATGTGCGGGAGACAACCAGTCGATGTGTCACTCTCACATCAGTGTTTCTGTCTCTCTCTCTCTCTCTCTCTCTCTCTCTCCTCTCCCTCCCTCCCTTCCACACTCTCTAAAATTCAACAGAAAACTATCCTCAGGTGAGGATGAAACAAAACAAAACTTCATGGAGAACATGCTGTATACCCACTGCTTGAACTTGCTTTTCACCGTGGATGTCTTTGGCAAATTCTTCAATTAGGTGGGAATGGTGACTATGAAAAGTTACAGCCCTAGCTGGTTTGGCTCAGAGGATAGAGTGTCGGACTGTGGACTGAAGGGGCCCAGGTTTGATTCCAGTCAAGGGCACATGCCCGGGTTGTGGGCTTGATCCCCAGTAGGAGGCATGCAGGAGGCAGCCAATCAATGATTCTCTCTCATCTTCGATGTTTCTATCCCTCTCTCCCTCTCCCTTCCTCTCTGAAATCAATAAATATATATATATATATATAATAAATAATATATATATTTTTTAAAAAGTTACAGCCAACCTGTCTCTCCCATAACTGCCGAAGTCAATTTCTTCTATTTTTAATTAAACTAGCTTGTAATAATCACATTTATGTTCTTTTTTCTACAGGTAGACATTGGTAGCACATCTGGTATCTACGCTTTTCATTGTGCTCTTTTAACTAACCCGTATCCTCCTGTCTGACTCTCACAGACCTGGGCAGCGCAGAGGAAGGGGTAGGCGCTCCTGAGGCAGGCGCTCCTGAGGCAGGTGCAGGGACAGCCAGGCCCAGGGGCTGCGGCAGTGACCCCAGAGATTGGGAGGGTCAGGACCCACGGACACTGGCTTCTTAGGTGATGATTGGTATCTATTTTTATAATTTATTTTTAAAGTTTCCTTCAACTTTGAGGTATAATTGACACGAGAGATTGTGTATATCTATTTTTAATGTCAAGCATTAAACATTAGACTTAACACAGGGCCAGATGTCAGACAGGCCTCCTGCTTCGTCTAGATGTGGTTGGAGTGGTACCTCCTTCCCGGCAGGTCACCGTGCAGGCCATTATTTCTTGCCAACGCCAGTGTTTTGGAAGAGCATAAAGCTGTAGAACCAGGAGAAAGAAGGAAAAACATTCTTCCCTATCATAATGATGTCTCTTCAGTTCCCTTTATACCTTCTTCTTCTGAATATTATAGTTAAATATGTGACTAAAAAATTATTTCTTATCTTGTCAAGATAGCCTGTGCCTCTCACATCATAGCGAGCAGGCGAGTGATTTTCTGCAATGATCTAAACAGCTGGTCAGAAGAGACGTTCAAGCAATGCTTCCCTCTCAGCTTCGTATGCTTATTATTTGAAAAGTGCTTCCTCTTTTAAAATGGTCAGAACTTGAACACAGCTACTGATGAGGGTCCTACAGATTGCCCCAAGCGTTCTAAGTCATTCAAGACCGTGGTCTGGAATCAGATCTTGCCTGTGTGTTGGAACCAGTTAGAGGAACTTTCTCAAAGCATTACCTGTCTGAGCATCACTCTCCTCCCCGTGCATCGCAATCAGGTAGGTGTTGGGGCCCCGGCACGTCGCTCTTAGCAAAACCCCCTGGGTTGGCTGAGGCACGGCCTAATCTAACAGGTGTCCCTCCTCTAGCATCACCAGGAATGCGCACATAGCTTTTCCCTATGGGAAGAAGCCTCTGTTCCATGTTCCTAAAATTAATGTTTATTCAATAGTGGCGTACAAAGTCATACCCACATGCCCCTAACTAATGAAGGTGCTAATGGCTGGTTTCTATTTTGGGGACCACTCCCTCGCTCTGCCTCTGTGCATCTACAGAGCATTAGTCAAAGCCCTAGAGCGTGCACAAAGCTTTACTAGGAGTGTTTGGCGGTTAGAGTCCAACCTTGTGCCGCCGTGACAGCCGCAGACGTGAGCGTGAGGCTGTCACCTCCTGCGGTTCACCCAGCTCCACTGCGCACAGGGGGGGTTGGACAGCACTGGGCTGTGCTGAGATGTGATAGCGAGGTGGGCGCATACCCTCCCCATATTCCTCGGTCTGATCTCTGGGAGTAACGTGAAGGCAGTACCTGCAGTTCTGTGGAGTTCCTGACATACTGGGAAGCTCTGTCAGGCCTAGCTAACAGCTGTCTGGTATCTTATATTTTTCTGTAGTTACATTTTTTTTAAAAAGATTGTTTTATTGGCTTTTAGAGAAAGAGAGAGAGAAAGGGAGGGGCAGAGAGAGGAACATCGATGTGAGAGCGTAACATTGACTGGCTACCTCCCGCATGCCCCCTACCTGGGATCGAGTCTGAAACCCAGGCATATGCCCTGACCAGGAATTGAACCGGCAGCCTTTCGGTGCAGCAGACGACACCCAGCCAACTGAGCCACGCTGGCCAGGGCTGTTCTGTTGTTTATTCTCTCTCTTGTGTCACCAGCATGACTTTCTCTTCTTAACTGTTCTCAACATGGCAAATCCATGTGCTAGAGAACAGTCTTTTTTTTCTATGAACCAACAGTGGAGGGAGGGAGGAATCGATTAATGGATGAATGAGTGAAGGTGAACTTAATGTCTGAGTGGAGAGGGTGGCTTGTGGATGGTAGGGGTGGGAGAAAGAAAGAGAAAGATGGGGGAGGCAATTGACTGGTTAACCTTTCCAGTGAGTCTGGGAAGTAAATGGATTTCATCAGGGTGGGGTTTCCAATTTATCTTGTTTCCTGGGAAGTTCCTGCAGAAGCCAGAACACTAACCTTACTTACTTCATGTCCATGTTGCCTGTGCCCTCTCCCACTGCCTGAAAAGGTCTCCTTTCCTCTCTGATTAGCCACCATTTTCCACCCTATATAGGTCACAAGACATCACCATGTGGCCACCCCTTCCTCTAGAGTCTCTCGTCTTCCTCCTCTCCCCCGCGTCACTATAGTATCTGAATTGCCCTTCCCACCTTTGCACTTAATTATAGACCCCCTTGATTTGCTTCTTGCTGCATGTGAGCGAGGTGATCTATCTTCCCCAGCAGACGGTAACCTCACGAAGAGGGGCACCGCCTTTGGGTCACTGCTGCATCCCTGTCGCACCGCAGAGAGCAGTGCTGGTGCTTTTAGCTCCTGCACATTCCTTCCCCGAGAGCTGGGAGGGCCGCTTCCTTCCCACTCGTGGTTTGATGGATGGTGGGCAGATCACCTCTGCGCCCCAGACTGGGTCAACCCTAAGAACAGTGACTTGTGTGACTTAAATTCATTGTGTTTCTTTGACCTGCTTCTAGCTGACTAGACTGTTTTCCTAGAGAGTTTACTCCCCTATTACTAATAGTCCTGGTGGGAAGAGGGAGAAATAGAGAATGGTTCCAAAATTCCAAAGGTCTAGCAAGACCTGTTCTGGGCCCCTCCCCTCGGGTTCAGGTTGTTGTCAAGTGGGCCCGTGGTCTGGTTTATCCGGACTTGCAAGGGCACCCCTGCACTTGCTAAACGTTGACCCAAATACTTGGGGTGGGAAGGTCCACTGAATGAGCTTTCTCCTCTGTTTTTCTCTTTCTCTCTGTCCCTCCCTCCGTCCCTCTTTCTACCCCAACCCCTCTCGCTAGAAAAGTTGTAATATATCAAGAATTGGCCTGGAATGCCCCTACCATAAGCTTTGCTACTCTGTAGAGTCTCCTTCCTGGATAACTGTTGTTCACTGACTGTATGTTGGTGTTCAAGAAATGTGATGTTGGAACTAAGTGCCTACTATTTATGATGTTGCACTGGCAATTTTTTAACCTTAGGGAGCAACTGTACAGTAGTAATAACAGCGGTGCTACAATGTACAGCGTCTGCACACGCCTCTTCGGCATGTATTTTAGAAATAACACTGGTAATAAAACAAGTATGAATTGATTTGTTCTGCTTCAAAAACAGCAAATCACACTGTAGATGTACTATTTCTGGGACTCTGCTAAATGTGATTACAGCTGATATTATTAAGTCTGCTTCCACGTCAGTAGAGACATAACCAGGAGTCATAGGTATTGGCATAACCTGGGGCATTGCACTTCAAGCCAGTGGACTTTAATCTGAATTTACATATTCCTTCTCCTCCTCCTCCTATTATTTTAATTTTTAATTTTATTCATTTTTAAAAGCCTGGCTGGCTTGCTTCCGTTATTTCTATATCGAAGAGTTTTCTTAAACTGGCCACCTCCATTCATATATAACTTGAATGTTTTTTTTTGTAGCTAAAGATGATTGAGAGTATGTTTATGAATAGAAACATTATTTTCACCAACAAAATAGCTGCATTGACAAGAAGGGACTAGAAGGCAGCATTTTAAGCATATGGTAAGAGGACCCTGCACGATGCCACAGCACAGTTTTTGTCAGGTTGCTGCCTGCAGGGCCTGGGCTGGAAGACTCTTCCGAATGGAGAGAAGCTGTGGACGCACGCACTGACCTGGCCCACACCCTGCAGTAGCCCCAAGTTTCCTATGGGAACCTTAGCCCCGTGGTTGAGAACTGGGGAGCACTGGGCTTTCTCATTTTCTAAGCTTGTGATCCAGGCATATTATTTAAATTCACTGTGTCTTGGTTTCCTCAGCTATAAACAGGGATGTGGATGGATAGTAGCCACTGTGCATGGTTACTGAAAGGATTCAGTGGTAACGTGTGTCAGAACAAGGCCTGCTAAATAGCAAGCACTCATTTCACTTAGTCATCACTCAGCTACAAGTGACAGATCCTGAACAATGGTGATTAGCACAGGCGAATGTTTGTCTTTTCCCTGTAATTAGAAGTTCAGGTCTGGCCTGGTGGTTTTACGAGGCCATCGTCAGACTCCAGGATTTCCACTCTGCTCTCCTTCCTGTGTGTCTGTCACCTCATAGTCATGAAACAGCCTCATCTTAAAAGATTTCCAAGAAGCCCCGCCCACCGATTTCCACTTACATCCTATTGGCCTAAATTGTATCACGTAGCCTTACCCAAAGGAAGGAAAGGAAATGTAGCTTTTCAAATTGGGCACATTATCATTCCCAACATCAAGGTTGCTACTAGTAGGAAGGAAGAAGTAGGAGATGGATACTGGGTTGGCAAACCAGCAGTGTCTGCCACAGCATTCAAAAAAATACCCCTGCGTGTGCGTGTCCCCAGAGATGGGAGGCTTGGAGGAAGACTCTCCCAGGATCCTGCTTAGGAACTAAGGAAACATGCACACCTTGTGGATGAAGCAGCAGCAGGCATTTATTTCCAGCCTGCCTTAGCTCTGAGCCTTGGACTGCCCCACCCCACATCTCCTGCTGCTTCCCCAGCCTCGGCCACCTCTCTCCCCACTGCTTCCCCAGGGACCTCATGTCCTTATCAGACATCTTCCCTCTCTTCTGTTCCCACAAACCCCAGGGTGCTTTGGGGGACCACCTGGAGGCGGCGCCAGGCTGGTGGCCCCACCAGCACTGAAGCCAGGACGGGCATTCACCAGGGCTGGGGAGAGGGCAAGGAGCCCGCCTTGGGGGGATTTCCCAGAGCCTTGGGGGGATTTCCCAGCGGCCAGCTCTCTGCTCGCTGTGCTTCCCCCCCCCCCCCCCCCCCCCCCCCCCCCGCCGGGCTAATCGGATCCTTTGGCCTACCTACTTCCTCGGTTTTATTGGCATTCCATTCCCATGCTGGGTGTTGATGAAATGGAAAAAGAGCCTTTGCCTGAATTTGTCAGCAGGGAAAACTTGGCTCATGCTCTTTGGACCGAGGCATGGTGTTCCCATCTGTGGTGGCCATCACCTTAGTGACACGCTTACAGCGCACATCAATCAGTGGCCTGATAATGGGGAAGGGCGGGAGGCCAGATGTTATCACCTAAAACTCCACCTCAATAGGAAATAATCAACCACGTCTCAGCATTGGGAACAACTCCTTAAAACTTGGGCTTGGGCTTGGTTAGAGGCCGTTGTATTAATAGCCAATATTTTGGCCTGCATTTCGTTAAAAACACAATGCCAGCCAACCCTTAAAACAGTTTTCCTTACCTGTTTGCAGCACTCTCCCTTCCCCTCCAGAACCAGTAAACTTTTCATTAAAGGGGGGGGGGGGGGGGGGGGGGCGGAGACTGGTGTGGTGGTTTCTAAGGATTTGCTTTGAATCTACTTCTAATTCCATTAGCGCTCAGTAGAGAGCCAGTGCAAATACAATTAAGGACAGCGCATTATGCAGGCACAAATATGCTTTGTCGTCTGGCTGAAACTAAAAGTGGGATCTCCAGGGCCCTCTCCTTTAAATAAGAGAGGGTTTTGTTTTTCTTCTCAGCCAAGTGGCTTATAAATGCAACAGACCAGCAAGAGAGGTTAATTTTTTAAAGGTGCATATTTAATCTGTTTAGTGCTAGTTAGTACAAGGAAGATATATTTAAAGTCCGTAAGTAAAAGGTAAAGGCTACTGTGTCTCCCTAGATTAAAAGGAAGATGATGGAAAGATGAGTATCGGTGCCATCCTCCGGGACCGTCCGGTAAGAACACGATGAGACAAGATGGGAAGAAAGCACCCTGGTCGGCCGGATCCCCGAGGAATGCTCTGAACTCCAGCTGAGGTGGCTTCAGTGGGAATTTTATTTTCCTCATTATCTTGGCTCAGCATGTCAGTGATGTCATCACGGCTGAGGTGACCTTTCTTTCCCCTTCGGCCTTTACTTCCTGGTGTCGGCCCTAGGGAGGAGGAGTCCCCATTTAGCCCCAAGCGGAAGGCTCTGGGTGGATGGGCTCTGCCCTCTCCTTGCCAGCACTGGGTCAGTGGCAGCCTCTGCCCCCAGCCTAGCTGGGAAGTAAAGTATAGGGGAAAGCGGTTTTCATGATTTGCTTATAGACCAGTCATGATTTCTCTCCCCCTACCGTCTTTGCACTAGTCATATGACAAAGTATCTTTCAGATTGAGCTATTTTGAGTTGAATTTTTTTTGCCACATGTAGCCAAAACATTTCTAACAGATATATTTAAACAAATCGGAATATGAAGCCAAAATCAGTGTTTCTTTAAGACATGGATCTAGTCTGGCCAGTGTGGCTCAGTGGTTGAGCTTCGACCTATGAATCAGGAGGTCAGGGCACATGCCCAGGTTTCGGGCTTGATCCCCAGTTTGGATGGAGGTACAGGAGGCAGCAGATCCATGATTCTCTCTCATCATTGATGTTTATATCTCTCCCTCTCCCTTCCTCTCTGAAATCAATAAAAGTAGTGAGTCTTTAAAAAAAACAAAAACCAATGGAATACAGTTTAAAAAACAATCTCTTTGGTGGTGGGTGGATGAGTGAGAAGGGTGAAGTATTTACTTGTGAAGGTCAGGGTGTCTCAGGAAAGGAAAGCGCTCAGGTGTGAGAGCGTAGCCCAGTGATGGGCAACCTTTTGAGCTTGGTGTGTCAAACTTCGCCAAAAAACTGAGCATAACTCGGGTAGTGTGTCACTTTGAGGAAAAAACTAACTCCAAGACTCTAGTCGCAAATGTTTCATCCTCAGGAGCAGCAAATGTTTCATCCTCGGCATGCGGCCGCGTGTCATCAGAAATGGCTACGCGTGTCAGTGCTGACACGCGTGTCATAGGTTCGCCATCACTGGTGTAGCCTATTCAGGGAACTGGTGTTATTCTGAGGGAAAAATGAATGTATCCCTTGCAGAACCTTTGTGAGTATCTGTCAGAATGTGTTGGTCCCCGAGAGCCAGAGCATCTGGGCTGGGAATCTGATTTGGAGGCGCTCAGGGAGTAGGTGGGACTGGAAGCTTTGGTGGTGTTGAGAGTCCCCGGGGAGAGCTAACAAAACGTGGGGGAAAGGCGCTTTCAGGGCTCCCAGAGAAAACTGACCTCGGAGAGCCGACTGAGAGCACCTCCCGGAAGGGCAGGCAGTGCTCATCTAGCTGTGGAGGCGTTTCGGGACGGACACTGGTCAGCGGAATGTCAAGTCCCGAGAAGCTGTTGCCACGGTATCCCAGGGAGCTGCTTGGAGGTGGCACTTGGGGAGATACCAGGGTCTTCTCGAAAGCAGTTGTTTGAATGAAGGGAGGGGAGGCCCAACTGTAGTCCCCTGGGGGGAAGGGGAGGTGAGAAGGTGATGGTATGGAGTTAGAGCACTTAACCAAGGAGCTCAGCTGTAATTCCATTGGAAACGTCTTATAAGGAAGCAGCGCTGAAATGTGAATAGAGGTTTATGATGTAGGAGGCAATGGCCCAGGGAGGGGGGTGCAGGGAGAGAGGGTTACCGTTTTTGGATGGCGTAGGAAGGGGCTCCGCTTCTTCACAGCCTAGAGGAGTTGGGCAGTGAGTAAGGGGCGCGTCCTCTTTTAAGGGCGGATGGAAGGACGGGTGCACCTATTTGGGGGGAGGCGGTGATGGGTGATGGATGGTGTGGGTGGGCACACTGGAAGCAGGGGTTCCCTTCTCTGCCACTATTTTCTTTCAAATACAAGGGGCAAGGATGGTCATCAGCTGAGATTGGGTTTGGGATAGATGGGAGAACTGTTTTATTTCCCTTTTTCTTTCCAGTTCTATGTTTGATCAGGTCTACAATATTTTGGAATCAATGCTCATCAGTTAGAAACCTTTCCAGGTGATGGCAGCAGAGCTGATGGTATGTATATGGAGGGTTTAGTCTGATAATACATATATCATCCTATGTGCTTAGATGCACTTAATATTGAAGGTGGCTTTGGTTTTATCAACCAATAGATATTTTTATTTTTTATTTTTTAATATATTTTTGTTGATTTTAGAGAGGGAGGGAGAGATAGAAACATCAATGATGAGAGAGAATCGTTGATTGGCTGCCTCCTGCATGCCCCCCACTAGGGATCGAGCCCGCAACCAGGGCATGTGCTCTTGACTGGAATCAAACCCAGGACCCTTCAGTCTGCAGGCCGATGCTCTATCCACTGAGCCAAACCAGCCAGGGCAATAGATATTTTTAATATCTACTATATACTAGGCATTTTGATAGGTGCTATGAAAATACTAAGGAGTACTAAGAAGTTACAGAATAAATTTGTTCATTGTGAAATTCTATTAATTCTGTATTCTATGCCCTACCCTAAAAGTCAGAGTACTAGGTTCCTTTCATATATTAGCTACGCTACTTGGTAATGTAAGGGAACTTTTGAGCCTCAGAATTTATCTAACAGAATTGTGGACTAGAGAAGCACTAAGATGCTCTAAGTAGTAAAAACAAACAATTGATACTTGATATAGATAATAAGACCTATTAAGACAGTAACAGATACTCGATATAGACAATAGGAGCTGCAGACAGTGAGGAGGAGGAAAGGTTACAAATGTGTATGCTCTTTACCTACTTGCATAATAACACAAAATGTGCAAAGGTAGGGCTGCTGACAGTTCCCCAGGAGTTTATGGTCTACGTAATACAACCTTACTGCTAAGAATTTGAAATGCTGATAGAACTCTATCAGATATTTATGATGAAATAGAGCATTCTGGGCCAAAAAAAAGGGGGGGTGGGGTAAAAGCTGGGTTTCTTTTTTAAAAAGTAGATAAAACGAAAACATTCTTTTGTATATAAAGATGAGAAGGTTGTATACATTCGTGTTTTAAGCAGTTAACGAGTAAAAGTTAGTATATGGCAGGTACTTATTTTGTGCTGGGTGAAATATACTTACGTCAAATTCTCATGTTTTTATATAATGTGTTTTATTCCGAAGATATTTTCAGGAAATATCCTTAACTGCTCCCAGGAGTATATGGAGAGAAGGAGTAATTTGACAGTTTCCAGATGGCCATTAAGAAGATAATAAATTTTCTTTAAGTTCCTGATTACTAACTAACACTATGAATTTTGTTGTATCTCCTCTCCAGACAAATGTGACTGAGTATGAATCGGCTGCAGCCCAGATTTAGCTTTATTAAAACAGATGGTACAAAAGACGAAGAAAAGTCTTTTACCATCCCCTACGGGCAAGGCTCAAACTTATTTATCCTCGTTCAAGGGCCATTTCTCTCCGTTTTGGCCTGACTTCTGGGAGCCCAGAACTCTTAAAAGATGTTTTCTTAAAAATAGTGAGCGCTTTTCTTGTCTGTCCCAGTATTCTTGGCTGAGCTTCCTATATCCTGGCTGCTTTTACTCATTAATATTCAGCCTGATGCATAGTGACTGAGAAGGCAGCAAAGGGCTGGAAGTTAGTGCAGTGAAAGGTCCTGGGAGGCTTTCTGAGGAAAGATGCAAATGTCCCCAGGAATAGTGTAACCAAGTTCCATTTTCTCAAATCCATTGAATGCTGAAGGCATTTAAATAGAAAGTTTTTTTTTTTCCCCTCTCTATTCCTTTTGATGTAGATCCCATTGGGATTTAACTTTTCTGCCTCCTTTACAGTAAGTATGCTTTTCTTGTTGAAAATAAAATAATGAATCAGGTTAAGATAAGCGTAACACATTTCTCAGCTGAAACATATTTACACAGATTGACGAATATTAAACTGTTGACGAATTGCTGTCAGCAGTGTGGCTGAGATGAAACTGATTGTAAAAACGTAAAGTGTATAATCTCAGAATGAGTTGTTTCCCTTTCAGCATATTGAAAAAACACATTTAGCTATTCACCCAAGGGTATAATTATTTCTTTCAAAGATGGCTTTGCAAAGAATAATCAACATATGCCGTTTATAAGGTTTTACAGTGTAGAATTTTTTAATAGAAATTTTGGGTTATTTATTTTCAGGAGAAACTGATGGCATTCTACTGAAGAAAATATGAGAAATACATGATTAAAGAGTATGGTCATTATTTCTCCAACCTGTACTTGTTATTAAGCCTGCTTTCATGGAAATCCACTTCTACCTGCTTGCTTATTGAGGTCTGACATTTCATATAAGGTGAGAAGGCAGTGCTATTACCACAAATGCTTTTGTAACAATTGCCTCCACATCTAAATCTGTGCCTTAAAAACAAAAATTCTGGCAATTGCTTCTCTTGAACTTCTTATAACAGTGATGTAAAAATTTGGGGGCAAAAATTAAAAATTACATTTGGTACTTTTAAGTCATAATGGGATTGGCCTTCTTTGAAATAATTAGGGATGGCCCTGGCTGGTTTGGCTCGGTTGGTTGGGCGTCACCCCATGCACCAAAGATTGCTGGTTCAATTCCCAGCAACCTCCCTTCCTCTCTCACTCTCTTAAAAAAAAAAAAAAAAAATCTTAAGAAGAAAGAAAGAAACCATTGGGATGAAGATGTGCTACTTCATTTACAGTTTAGTTGTCCAAGCTGCTGCCGTAGCTTTGGGGCAGGGCTGATGGGAGGCTCACTTGATTCAGTCTCATTGTGAGGAGAGCAGTAGTTGAACTAAGATTATTTCAGTGTTGAACACTTTTTTTTTTTTTTTTTTTAGGTTGCTGCCATGGAAGATAACTGTACTCTTCATTACAATTTTGCCAGTGCCTCCCAGAGGCTGGCGTGGGGTGACCGGAAGTGGTTGAGCTCCGTAATGACGTGAATAATGTTTTCTTCTCAAACCTGTCAGTGTTTGCTAAAATGTTGACTTTATTTAGAAGATTAACTGGATATGATTACTGTGATTTTCAAAGCCTCCCCCCCCCCCCCCCCGCCAATATCGTTAGTGTATAAGAATACAGCTGATCTCTGTGAATTTTTTTTTCCTCTCCGGAAACATTATGGCTTATTTGGCATTCTCAGGGCAAGCAAAGCACACATCTAGAGAGGAAATTTGGGAAAATGGACTAAACGGGCTAGGAAAAGCCCAAATAGCTCCACAGGGGCAGAGGGGGAATATTTATTACATAAACTTAAATTGCCGATACTGAAGAGTAGGAGATGGAGCCAGGAATAGGGCCGCTCCACTGATTTCTGGACATTCTCTCTCTCTCTCGCGCGCTCTCTCTCTCTCTCTCTCTCTCTCTCTCTCTCTCTCTCTCTCTCTCTCTCTCTCCAGGATGGGTGAGGCCTTTGGAGACTGGAAGGAGTGCACTCAGCACCTGGCTGCCCCCTTTCCTGCCAGGGTCACAGAGAAGAAAAGCTGATGCTGAAAACCTTAAGAGGAAAACGGCTTGTTGCAGAGAAGGGCCCGGTTCACCTCTTCAATGTGCCCTCACTTCCAAGGGGCCTGGGGAGGTGTTTTTAATTCTAACACGTAGGTAAAGCCTTGCCTTCACAGTCACCTGTGACAAAATGATTTTCGCTGTTTGGGGATTCTGCCTTAAGAGGGAAGAGATTCCTGCATTAACATCCTACCTAAAAGAGTTGGTTCTGAACACCGAGTACAAGTCTTTACAATAAATCAAGCGGACTGATCAGGCCAAGACTGTATGGTTGCTTCCAGATGTTTCTTTCTCAGATCAACATTGATTTGCTGGCTAAGAAGTCCGATGGAATAATGTGGATACCCCAGGGCCAGGGATCATTTGATCCATTAAAAGCAGACTGGAAACAGCCTTCTGCCGGTCCCCGATTCTCACAGGGGATTGTGTAGCCACCAGCGCCTCTGTGAACTCTTCATTAATTCACACAATCCTCCCAACAACCCCATAACGTAAGCAATACAATAAAATTCTCCCTTTTCTCTATTTACACAATTTGAAGGCAACAGTTACTATTTTCTTAACTAGGAGTGGTGACACATGGTATCCTCACCTTGTTGCTGTTTGACTTTTTAATGGTTCAAAGTAATTCTCTAGTAGGCATGGGGCGGATTGTAGGTTTTAAACGTATGATCACTAGCACCGTTAGGCGGACACTTTCGTCACTGCATCACCGTTTTCCTCCTCTGGAGTTTATATTTAGAAAGGTTGATGTTTTCAGCCTCCTTGCCATCTACTAAGACAAATACTGTATGATACGGAATCTCCCCTCTTAACTGGAGAACATGATTATTTTTCCTTTTGTAAAAGTTCTGTTGAGTTACTAAATTCTATGTTCAAGTTGAATATGGCTCATAATTTTCTCTTCCAATTTTTGGGATCAAAGTAATTATTTTCTCTTAAGTTAAATTAACAGTTCAGCTTTATATCTATACTAGAGGCCTGGTGCACGAAATCGTGCAATGGGGCGGGGAGTCCCTCAGCCCGGCCTGCGCCCTCTTGCAGTCTGGGACCCCTCGCTCTTACCACCCACCTGCTGGCTCCTTACCACTGGGCTCACTGCTCCTTAACGCTGCCATGGAGGCAGGAGAGGCTCCCGCCACCGCTGCTGTGCTCACCAGCTATGACCCCAGCTTCTGGCTGAGCAGTGCTCCTTCTGTGGGAGCACACTGATCACCAGGGGGTAGCTCCTGCATTGAGTGTCTGCCCCCTGGTGGTCAGTGCACATCATAGTGACAGGTAGTTCCAGTTGTTCCGCCATAACAGTTGCTTAGGCTTTTATTACCCTATATAATAAAAAGCTAATATGCAAATCGACCCAACGGCAGAACGACCGATCACTATGATGTGCACTGACCACCAGGGGGCAGATGCTCAACACAGGAGTTGCCCCTGGCCCGCAGGCCCCAGGCCGGCCAAGGCGGGTGCCAGCAGGGGCCCCCTGATCACCCTGCCAGTAGCCCCACAGATTGGCCCTGATCACCGGCCAGGCCTAGGAACCCTACCCTTGCATGTATAGATTATAAAAACCCAGTGGCCCTAACACCATAACGACCAAAGACCGGTCACCAGGAGGCTGCGTGCGCAGCGGAGCACGCGCGGGTGGGCGGGGACTTGACTCTGGGTCCCATGGCGCGGCGGGGGTCTGGGGTCCTGGATCTCGCGCGATTTCTCACAGGTCTGGGTCTCGCGCGATTCCGCGTGCTGGGTCACTAGTTTTATAATAATTTATCAATGATAGGTAAAGTGATTACATTAAATGGGTTAAATGTAGAATGAGATTTGGAAAAGTGTACTGGTTTAATAGTGGGAATGACTGTTCGAAATTAGAACTGTAAGCATACTGTGTGCCCACCTTAATTATAGGGATGATTTGTTTTTAAAACAAATTTTTCAAGTTGAGTTTTTCTTGGGGGAAGGAATTTTCTTAAATTTTTAAATGTCTTCTTTTTTTAAACATAGATTTTCTTTTTGTTTATCAAATTTAGTAATGTATTTTTAATTTACATATCTTTAGTTATAGTTTTGTCCCCTTTTCTCTTTTTAATTTAATTTTGTTCATTCTTCTTAGTTTAAAAAAATCTATCATCTACGGCTTTGGGTTGGCAATTTCATTGCACTTTCTTTCTCACTACATTTGTTTCTTTATTGAGTTTGCCTTTCCTAATTTTATTTGAAAGGTTTGTTACTTTGCTCCTTTTCTAAGCTCTTTATCAAGAGGCTTGGTTTATTGTGCTTTTCTTTCTTTAAAAAAAATAAATTTTGTTACCAATATAATCACTTAACTTTAGACCAATAAATTCCCCTTAGTACTATTACTTAGCAGTTTTTCATGCATTTTGTTATGATATCTCATCTACTAAAATAATTTTATTCTGAATTTCTTCCCAGGTTAAGTCTTTAAGATATTTTGTTTTTTAGTTTGTATAACATTATTCAAGACTCAGTTTCAGAAAACTCTGTCATCATAACTGCTAATGTAGGCCAAATTTTGACTGAGTATGTGACCAGGTTTTGCTTTGTTCTGTTTTTTTTGCAGTTTAGCCACAAGAAACCGAAACTCTATCATCTTAGCTACTGTTTTTTAGTTGTCATTTTTTTAATCCTCACCCAACGATAAGTTTTTAATTGGCTTTTAGAGAGAGAGGAAGGGAGAAAGGGGGAGAGGGAGAGGAGGGAGGAGGGAGAGGAGAGAGGGAGAGAGAGAGAGAGAGAGAGAGAGAGAGAGAGAGAATTCAGTGTGATACTAGTCAACATTGTCATGGCCTGCCTGGGCCCCAGGAGACTGTAACTGCTGGAACAGTATTCGGAAACATGAATACATATTTTTTGATTCTAGAATCCACTCCCCTCACAATTCTGAAGTGTATTTGTTCTAATCTTAGGTGTTTGTGTTTCAACGTATTTTTATAATAGCATTATAAACAAAACAAAAATAATGGAAAAGAAATGCTTATATTTCCATTTTTCCCACTGGCATTTGTAGTGAAATTGTTTAAATTAATTCTCTTATTTTTATATTAGTAACCAGATCTTGACCTCTTTTCTGGAACTGATGTAGCATTTAGCTTCTTGAATAAGTCGGATTCTGTCGTTACAGAACCGGCTCCGTTGTGAAGTGTGGTCGGTGCCCCTTGCTCTTTTCCAAAACAGTCTACTGATGTTACTGGCGAACGTAACATTTTGCTCATATTAAATTCTTTTGGGGGAGGGCATGAGTGTCTTTCATTAACTCTCTCCACCCTGTTGCTTTCCTTGTGACCTTCTCAGATGTTGGGCTTGTTGATGAATTGTTTGAGATCATTTAGGTCATGAGACACTTTCTTCTATCTTCAAAAGAGCCCAGGTTTTTGCCTCAGTTCTGAGCCGGTGGCAATAATTTCCTTTGTACCGATTTTCTTTCAAGCTCTTCTTTCTTTTCACCTAAATCTGAAGGATTCTTTTCTTTGCATCTTAAATGTTATCTCATCTTCTTTCTTGGCAGGTACTAAGGTGTATCTTGTTTTCTGTTTTGGTGTGTGTGTGTGTGTGTGTGTGTGTGTGTGTGTGTGTGTGTTTTCTTTTAAAATCAGTTTAAAAACTTCACTATTAGGTATGGTTAGGTTTTGTTTGTTTGGGTGGTTTTAACTGGGGATTGAGCCCGCAACCCGGGCACGTGCCCTTGACCAGAATCGAATCTGGGACCCTTCAGTCTACAGGCTGGTGCTCTATCCCCTGAGCCAAACCAGCTAGGGCTGGAGATTGTTTTTAAAGACACTTTCCCAGCCTTTCTTGAAGCTAGGCGTAGCCAAGTAACTCAGTTCTTGTTAACAAGACACAAGTTTCCTGGGAGGGCCATGGGTGAGGGTCTTTGGGAAAAAGAAAAATATATCTTAGAAGATAAAAGGAGAAAACAAAATGACAGAAGTTCTCCCTTGTTGCCCGGCCTCTCCCCTCCCCCACAATTCCCACCTTTCCAGAGTCCTGTAAAGACATAATGTATGAAGTTGCAGGAGCTCCTAGAATTATTTTGTTCTTAGCTCTGGGTTGCTAAGAACAAAAAAGCTCATATGAGCTAGTATCCCTTAATCATATAGTTCACAAAAGACTTATAATACCCAGAATATAAAGAACTCCTACCACTCATGACAAAAAGTCATCAACCCAATTAAAATGGGGATAAGGCTTGAACAGATCTTCCCCTAAAGGAGAAATACGTATGGCCAATGTTAAAAAAATAAAAGAAGCAGTACAGCGGGACTTTAGAAAATATAGTCTGGCAACAATGTAGAGAGTAGAATAGAAGTGGGGAGGGAGGTAGTAATTATAGGGGGTCGGTGGAAGAGGAGGCCAAGCACCCGGAGATAAGGGTTGTAGGTCACAGAGGAAAAACTATGATAAAAAGGAAACTCAAGCGTTCAAAGAAAGACACTAATTAAAGGGTAATCTTTCTCAACGTATTTTTCTCTCAGATTCTTTTAAGTTTTGGATCTGCTTCATGTAAGCATACACATCAAACACTTAAGTGGTTATTTTCAAAAGGCTGAAGGACAGGACAGGAATAGGTAAACTTAAAATTTTAGGTAGACGACACCTCAAAGATAAAAACAAATCAATCCAAAACAAAAGCTAATACGATGATTTTTTAACAAATTAACAGCAGCTACCTTTTAATGAGGGCTTACTTTGTATCAAGTACTATGCTGGCATTCTGCAGACATCATCTTTACTCCTCAACATTCTCAAGAGGTAGGTATTTTTCAAATGGGGAAACTGAGTCTCAATGAATTAAGTAATTAAACCTGAGTAAGGGCACAGCTTTAAAACCGGTAGAGTCAATATTCAAACCCATCTCATTTACATATGTTGATAAACTACATGTATTGCATAAGATGGAGATACACCTCTGTTAGCACCTAGACAACCCCAGACACACAGTCTGCCCTAAATAAACGTATCTCAGTCATGAAAATTATGATATAATTAGGCACCATTTTAACACAACCAGAGAATTTTCACTTTCAACTGGTGATCAAACCTATTGGTCTAGTTTATATGTATTAGTTATTTAAAAGAGGAAATCATAGAACCAGAAAACAGCAAAAAATTTCCCTGAAAACACTTATTTTCATACTGTAATATTCAATAAAAAGCAACTCTTCCCTAAAGTATCAGACGCCAGCTTAAAATTCCATCTGTATGGAAAAGCTGAAAAACATGTAACACAAATAAAACAATGTTTTCAAAAAGGAGACACAGGCCTTGCTGTGTTATTATTTCAAAATCTGATTTTAATTTGGAGGAGCAGGGACTATGAGACAAGGAAACAGGTGATCAGCGATAAAACAGATTACTTTTTAAATTAAAAATTAACTTAAAATTAATATTCATAGATTACTATGTACAGGCACGGATTTAAGGAAGTTTACATACAACTCCTTTCATTCTAATGAGCTGAATTACATGGGTTCTAACTTTGAAAACAAAGTGAATAGCTTTGAACCTGCCCATCTGCAGGCCCCGGGGCCTGATGGGGAATCCTGGAACAACCATCACCTGTCACCGAGGCACTATGATTTATGTGGGCCCTCAAACCATAAAGGACAAAAGAAATGTTTCAAGGTCACATCTTACTATGTGGTTCTAGTCTAGTAACGTCTCTTTTTGGTGTTACTTTATGATTTGGTGATAAGGTAGTCGTGATATACAACGGCCATCCAATAAGGTTCACAACATCAGCATGACTGAGCAGCGATCTGCCCAAGGTGACCCATCAAAGCATTCCTCAGAGGCCACAGGCAGCCTCGGCCAGGACTCTGCTCTGGCCCTGCCGGCCCCTCTCCCTCCTCTACCTGTCCCTCTGCCGGAAGTCTCTCCTACCATGCAGCTTCTTGATACTTCCGCACCCCCTCCAGCTTTGCTCAAAAAGTGACCTTCTTCAATGAAGCCTGCGCGGTCTAAATGAGAGTATGACCCCTCTCTCGCCTTGATTTCCATTACCCTCTTTTATTGTTTCCACAGGACTTACCACCTGATGACCTGCTCTTGTATAATAGCTCCCTGTCCATGTTACGTTTATTGTTTGCCTGTTCCCTATGCTACAATGCAAACTTTCCCAAGGTGGGAATTTTGGCCTTTTTTTGTTCACTGAGGTACCTCAAGAATTTCCTCTGGCATAAAATAAGCGTTCACTATAATTAACAGGTATCCCTCACTTTTCGAAAGTTCCATGCTATGCCACTTCACTTTTACAAAAGACCTACATGAGTCCCTGTTTTTGCTAACGGAAAGAAATCCAAAGAGGATTTTCGCTTTTGCAAAAATAGCTTTCCGGGTTTGTTTTGCAGGGACCCATTATAGAGGCCTGGGCACCCCAAGCTGTGAGAGAGGTACTGCTTTTACTATATGCTAGTGTTATTTTAGGGCTGTGTTATTTGGTAGGATTTCACAGGTAATTGGGGGGTGGGAGGGGGCAGGAGATGCTCTATTTTTAGAAAGCAGGGGAAAATTGTACTTAAATTTTTTTTAAAATTAATAAAATAGAGTATGGTATAACCTGAGCAAAAAGGTAAACCTAGTACCCAGATTTCTTTGCATCCTTTCACGTTAGGGAAAAAATTAGATACGAGCAGTGACTACAGAATCTTCCCAAGAACTTTCTCTTGTCAAACTTTTATAGGAACCAAAAGGCCTTCCGCTGCGTCTCTTACTCAGGCATCTTCCAACTCAGCCACTCCAGAAACATCTAAACGTTCTTAACATACCACACAAATCCCTTGTTACACCGGTTTTCAACGGGGAATTATAAGAAAATCAACTACACAAATATTTTAAGCTCCTAACTCCAAATAATCTGTTGTAAGAATCAGAAATAGTATATTTGAAAAGACTCAGCATAGTACAGATTGTTGAATTAAAAATGATCATCGATATTTCATAGAATTGGGGTAGGAAAAACACTGGTGACTGTCCATTGAGGAAGAACTCCGGGAAACATGGCTCCCTCAACAGCCTGCCAATCGGGGAACTGCTGGCATTCTAGCTACCCAGCAACACCTGGGGGGTGGGGAGAATGGAGTTGATTAAAAAGCTAAATTCTTTACTTCAAAATATAATCTGAGCGTGACCTTATAAATACTAGGATGTGTCCTAGATTCTGGGTTTTATAGTCTCAAGCAAGTTAGATATTATTCTGCCCTTGCGATGCTCACAGTTGTGGAAAAAAAAAACAAAACACACATTTCTCTATGAAATTATTTTTACACAATCACACAGATTAATCCCAAAAGAGAGAGCACACTGGTGTAGTTACAGGCAAACTGCCTGAGCCCATTAAGAATTTTCATCTAAACGAAGCCTTCTACCGCCTGAAAGAAATAGTTTATGAGACTTTACTGTAAATGTTGTTCTTGTTTTGTCAAAACAGCGATTCCCAGTCTTACAAAACGCCAGTGATGGGAGAATAGACTCTTGGCTCATCATCTGCATCCACTAGGGAGCAGCATTCAAGTGTCGCCTCTCTTTTCTGCACTCATCACTCAAGAACAGGGAGTCACCCTAGGACCAGCACTGGTTACCAAAGTGAGTATTTTGTTCAGTAGTTTCCTGTCCCAGGGGCAAAAACACAAAACAAAAAATGGAGCAACGTACAGCACAAAATATCCAACGCAAGGCCCCGTGCCAAGAAAGCAGCAGAAAGTTTTATACTTGAGCCAAAGGCTTCTCGGTTTCTTTAAAAAATTTAAATCGTGACAATTATCTTGATGTGTCTTGATGAATCAGATCTGTCTGCAGAACAAAAGCTTGCTCAGAAGTTTTGTGTACTTTGAGGAATAATTATTTCCCAAGCTTATTCACTTTTTTAAGAAAGCGGCTTACAGACAGACTTAGAAACTAGTGTGCTTGAGTGAAAACATTTGTAATCAGTCAACCTAGAGGCATTTTGCTTGAAACGTCCATTGAAAAAGAAAAAAAGATTCTGGGAGGGAAAGAAACTTAAAAACTCATCCCATCAAAAAATAGTATTTTTTTATTTTCTCCATTTCTCTTCCAACGGTGTGGTCTACAATGTTGCCAAAATTTTCAAAGTAATCACTACTTTATCAAGTTGTGATGGGAAAGCTTGTATTTAATAACAGCACTGAGTGACATTTGAATCTCTTCAATGGTTACTTTATTTATTTCCCTCTTTATATAACTGCATTAGTAAATAGCACACAATACATGGATAAATCAATTTTACTATCTGATTAGCAATCATTTCTATTTTACTTTTCTAACACATAAATACAAATTATTGTTAAGTAGCTGTTAAAATGTTTTTTTTTTCAATATATATCAATCTAGGGGTGTTTTCATTTGTTACTGCATAACAAACCACTATAAAACTTAATGGCTTCAAACAATTGTTCTATTTACTCACAATTTGCTCAGCTGAGCAACCCTCCCTCCCTCTCTCCTTCCTCCCCCCCTCCCTTCCTCCCTTCTCTCTTCCTCCCTCCCTCCCTCCTAGGACTACTCTCCAGGCCTGGATTTCTTAAGGCTTTGGCCTAGAACTTGCAGGGTGTCAATTCTGCTGATTCTGCCAGTTAAACTCTCAGACACAAACCACATTCAGAGGGAGGGGCCTACACAATGGTGCAAATACTGGGTGGAGCAGCGTATCGGCGCTCCTCAGTGTAACAGACCATGAGGGCAATTTATATTCTACCTTCTAAACTTACACTGCATTTCTTTTGGTAGTGCCATGGAACAGGCAAGAATAAATATTTGAGAGAGAGATAATAGATGGGGGTAAGGAAAGGGGTAGAGGGGAGGGAGAAAATCCTTACTGGTAAGATGAACCACCAAACAGTGTAATTAAACATATTTGATATAAAAATCTATACCCAAATATATTGTTTTCTTAAACTGTTAAATCGTTTATTGGTAAAATGAAGCTTAGCCATTATTTATTATGCAGCACATAGGGAATATTCAGGAAGCTGAACAGGGAGAATGATACACCAGGTTATTACAGGAAAGTACATAACACACCCTTCTTTGGTCATTAGAATGACTGTCAGGCTACCAAGCAGAATGAGTGAAGAGACAATAGCAGTGGCTCAACCTTCATATCCAGAACTCAGGGACCATTGCTCTGGGAGGGTATGGGTTCTGGAAGCTTCTTCTAGACTCTCACTGGGAAAGGCAGAAAATATCCTCATTCCATACATCATTTCTATTTAGTAGCTTTACTTCCCCAAGTCAATGAAACTATTCTGAAACTTGATACTCTATGGATCTTCCTTAAATTAGACCTATATAGATCCCCATTTCCTTCCATAAGGCCAATCATTGGAAGGAACCATGGAATTCTGTTTCTGAAAGGCTTTGTGTGGGTCTTGCTTAATTAGAGCAAGTTAGACTTCTAACACGGTTATTTTAATTGCCTCATATTTTCATAAATATGCCATAAAACTCATCTGTTAAGCCTGAACAACACACCCCAACCAATTTAATTTAATGTCTAATATCTTCAAAGAAAAAAATAATCTACACTAATAAAAGAGTAAGATGCAAATTGACCTACCTTCACGACACCTACCAATCAGGAGTATGCAAATTAACCCAACAAAGATGGCGGGTTAATTTGCAGACGCAGACGCCGAGCGGCCGGGGATGGGGCAGGACGCTTGTGTCGTCGCCATGGCAACAACGCAGGCATTCCGCACTTCCCCATCTGCTCTGGGCCTCTGGGCAGCGTGGGAAGGCGGGAAGGCGGCTCCAGCCGGAGCGAAGGCGGTGCCAGCAGCCAGGGGACGGAAGGCCCATTCTTGCACAAATCTTCGTGCATCGGGCCTCTAGTATATATTATAACTGACTTTTATTGGCATTGTTTTAGTTTTTTTCGAAATGTTGACTAGTCCTTTTCTTTTAATTGATTATTTAAATTTGGAGAGGATATATCTTCGAAGAAGAGGAGAAAAAGTAAAAAGGTTGTTTAAAGGAGCTCAAATAATTCTATTTAAAAGAAACTCACAAAATATGTTTCCCTCAATTTAACATATGGAGCATAGCGTGTTGCAACATTAGCTCTCTTTTTATTTCTAAATATCTACTAATAACACTTTTCATTCTGCGATATGCAAGATTCTTTCATCAAGCCAACTGGTTGAATGAGCACTGACATCATTCTAAGCTATGACTCAAGGCTACAAAAGAGAAGGGCTGATGTAGGAACAATGAAACTCCAACACTCACTCAGAAATCTTCTAAACCTTGCCTTCTCTTTCCTGAGGCTGCAGCTTCTTTAGACCGAAGGTGGATGGAAAGGAGTGTTTTTCAAGGAGGAGGAAGAGTAATAACATGTATCTAGAGAATAACTGTAAGTTCATCCAGAAGATCACATGCTTAAGTAACCAAGTTCCATAAGACACTTGACAGAAATGTCATTACACTCACCACTGGCAAAGAGCTCAGAGCACTTGCATAAGCACACCTTTTATGTGGATAGGAGAGATTGATCCCAAATCACAATAGGTTATCAGATAACCTTGGTACCGCCGAGCAGACACTGAGATAAACGGAGAAACTCAAGCCCTGTCCCCAGAATGCCATCTCATCGACAGGATTAGAGTGAATAGAGTACGTATAAAATTGAACTTTTTGGGGAGGGTCAAACGGTTTTACCTAAATTTAAAGTAACACACTAAGGATATTCGATGTCAACACTGCCCCTCCATGCTTCATATCAACAATACAGAACATTAGAACCTAATAATGTCATGTGGTGCTTGACAGGCTTTAAGACCCTTTCCCTTCCACCTTCTTTGGTCTGTGAAATAATACTTACTATTTAGTGTTTACGTTTACCAAAAAATGTATCAGTACTACCTCATAAAATTGGAAAGAAATTAACTTATGGTTACACCACAGAACTTTAAAAGCACAAATGTTCTAATATTATTGTTTACAAACCCATAAGGTTATTATAAGTTTCTATTCATGTTTTTTATCAAGAGGCAATTATTGAATAAGAATCATTCAAGTAAGAAAATTAGAATTGATTGAGGTAAAATGAATGAAAAACATGAGCACTTCGGAAGCACACAGTACAACACAAATTAGCTGGAGGAATCATCATGACATTATTCTCTCTAAGTGATGGAAAATGCCCAACTGTAAAAGGGAAGAAACACAAACCTGTAGGCAGAATTTCTAACAGAAAGGCCATTGTTTACCCGTAAGTTCCAGACTCTAGAAATATGAACACCTGCCAGGTAATTACATACACCCACATGCCGAGTGTTCCATAGCTTTTTTTTTTTTTTTTTAATTACCACCATTTATTATAATCACCAACAGGTAATTTTCTAAGCAGCATACGATCAGCACTGGAACTGAGGGGAGCTAACTAGTCGAAAGGAGTTCAAGCCACCATTCTTGGGCACTCCGGTGCCCAGGTGCCTGCTCACAGGGAGAAGCTGAGCTGCTGAGCATCACGGTTTCCTCCACATTCTCTTGCCTGGGCAGCAGCACAGCTATTGTGGAGTCAAATGTGGGAACTGCACTGGAGCCCAGATGAATTACATTGCCCCGTGAAATTACGTTTATAGGGTGTAACTCATCCTTTCTTCATCCTGCACCCAAGCCAGCTGGGCTCTCCACACCCATTATATCTCCAATCCAATTAGGTGACATCTATCTTTAAGCATTTAAGCCCCTCCTAAAGCTTTGGTCTTTGCCCTTTTGTAACATATTGGTACTCTTGGCAACTTATTTTTTTTAATTTTACAACCAAGTATGAAATTGCTGCCTCAGTTAGGACAGAAATAAACCATGCTTTGAATAAATGTTTAAAGGTAAGATTCTCCATATCAGCAATCCTCAACCCACAGAGATATATTTTATATCACAATGCACCCCTCAGACATTACATGCATCTATACATACATAGCCACAAACACAGACATATTCAAAACACATGAAAATGTGTATGAAATAAGCCACAAATATGCCTTACCTTTACTATATACGAGACACACCAGTATTTTCTATTCTCTTTCTTTTTCTATGCTCTGATGATCCCCAATTTGGTTTCACCAACCCAGGAGCTGGGCAGCAACCAGAGTTTGGAAAACACAGCTCCTCCTATGTAAATACCAATCCCTAGTTCTTCATAAAAATCACTCCTGCCAATCAGTATTGGTATAACACTCCCCGCAGATGAGAATAAACAGACTCCAAAGAGGGACTGATATGGAAGCAGGACTGTTTCTGAAACACGAATGAAACCGGCAGCAGGATATCCACAGCAGGTGAGCACCGACGAAGCAGCTCTAAGAGCAAATTAGTCACTTATGGCTATACTGAAAACACTTTATAACAGGCCTTTTTGGACAGGAAAATGGAAATTTAAACAAGAATTTAATTTTTTCTTATTATGTAGGCAACATTTTTAACTGATAATATCTAGTGTTGAAAAGGATGTAGGAAAATATGTGCAATGTTATTAGGACTGTAATTTGTGCAGCCTGTTTAGAGCGTGATTTGGGAGCATATAACTAGGTTTTAAGTGGGCATACCCTTTAACCCAGTGATTCTGCTAATAATTTATGCTAGGCTTTTACAGAAGCACAGAGATACGTGCTTAAAGACACTGACCATCAGTGAAAAAAATATTTATGGTACGATCACATTTTTAAAAATTATGTACAGAAATGTTAAATAGACAGGGTATTTCCATATATTGTTTCTCAGTGGGATGCTATTGGCATTTTGGGTAGGATACTTCTTCATAAAATGCCCCCACATATTTAAAAATATTCCCTAGGACAAAAAGTCTAGTAAGATATACTTAATGCTACAACTGTGGGTGACCAAAATTGTTTTACTTAAATTAATTTTTTCTTTCTGACCAAAGCACAATGAAAGAAGCTCAGCACAACTTGAAGCATCCAGGGTTCATGTTTACCAAACTATACAAGAAGAAAGGAGTTCTCATAGTGGTAATTTCGGATGTTTGTAGTATGAATTTAGCGTCAATATTATCTCAATATATAAAGACTCTGGCAAAAATAAAACAACCAACAAACAAACAACATATGAACACATTTTTTGGAGTTCTCCATTTTCTTCTGAAGATTTTCACCCATGTTCTATTACAACAGCATTTATAATTATTCCTTTTTTGTTTACAGGCCCCTTCACAAAATTTATCAATTCAACAAATTATCTATTTAGTCTGATGAAAGGAGCACCAGTAGCAAATACACAATAAATGCCAGGTTATTTCACTGTTTTTCTCTTGAACAAGAATTAAAGAACATTTATGAAGCATTACTTGAAAAAATAAAAATAAAAACATTCCCTGGGGTAGAGTGGTACCATCCTTGATTGAGAAATCACTACTCCATGTGTACTGTGAAGAAAACAATTAAAAAAAGATTTTACAGGGGTCAGGGGATGGGGATGGGGGAAGCAAGTTGCAGAACATACAGATAGTCTGACTGTAATTCTGAGAAAATAAATCAACCACACTCTGATGTGTGTGTTCACGAATGCAGTGAATTTGGAGACGTGTGAAGAGAGATTTACAAGTTTTGGTCTATGAGTTCCAATATTGTTTGATTTGTGTGTGCTTTTTTAAAGAATTTCTTTCATACTAGTGGTTAAATTTTATTAGATTAACTATTTTATTTGGGAAAACTAAAATCTATAATATATTCACAAACCTTAAGTGGCTATTTTGAGAACTGTGGTTGAGTAGTATCCACTGAAAAAGCTATAAAACACAGAGGGAAAGAGAATAAGAGAGGAACGGATATATTTCTTATGACTTGCTGGAGTCATAAAAGTTCTTTTCCTTCCTTATTAAAGTGATAAGATCTTTCTTTAATATACTAATTAAACATGCATAAAAAATTAAAATCTGGAAATTAAACAGCAACACTACTTATGGTTTAAGTCCCCACTGTCGCACAGCACACATAAAAATTTTACCTCTAACACCTCCGGATCCAGTTCATATTTCATGCTCCCTTTTCATGGTTAGCTGGCCTACCTGCCTGCCCCACCAGATCAGAAGGCCAGGCCTGTCCCATCCACTGATCACTCTCCACTCTCCCTCTGAAAGCTGCTGCTCAATAAGAGGCTATTGATTGATGGTTTTTTAACAATCTGTGAAATAATACCTAACTTGGCATGAGTTTTAACTAGTTTATAGTCATGAGATGAGTCAGAGAAAAAAAATGGATCCCATTCAATAGCACTAGTTGAAAACAATTATGAAATTACAATTGGTCTTTCTAATATACTGAATACTAAAGCTTTTTGCATTTAAATAACTTTGAAACCAAAAGAATTATGCAAAGCCACATGAAGAACTATCACTTTATGTGGGCAATTATTTCAAAAGGATTATACCCAAATAAAATCAGCGGGATAACAATAGCGTTCTGTGGCACACACTGCATTGGCAATCCAGGGCCCATTCCCCGTGTTCTAACACAACACCAATTACTTCCGAGGGCAGCCATGTGCCCAGGTAAGTACACAGACCCCCTTGCAGCTAGTGGTGGGCATACACACAGTGTTCCCAATGCGATGGAGGCAGAAGTCACCAGAGAGATCATCTCCCAAAAAAGCCTCACTAGGAGATAGCCCTCCCTGTGAGTAAGTCCTGGAGATTCAACAGCCAACTTGTGACTCTAAAAAGGAACCTTCCTGACAGAGACCCCCCAGCAGGAAGAGCCTGGTGCTGAAGGACATTGCTGAGCCGCTGCATGACCCTGGCCTACCTACCTGCATGACTTTCTGCTACTTGAGAAAAATAAATGCCTGTGTTCCCCTGTGGCTGAGACTGTAAGAGAGCCTAGAATAACATGGGGAAAGGAAGGCCTGGTCTAGGGAATAAAACCATCTGTGAACGAGAAGAGAAGGCAACCGACCTCTCTGTGCCATTCACGCCAAATGAAACCAGCACTCCGTTCCCAGGCTTGTATATACCGAGGCTTCCCCTTTTCTGGCAACCTCTTTTGGAGCCGAGCACTTTCTGGATCACATCAGCAGCACATCCTAATTAGCCAGCTAGGAAAACATTATTAAGAAACCTGAGGCAGGTTCTCAACACCACAAATTATCCTAAGAGGACAACTATGAAGAAGACTTTCCATTTCCATATGTACCATGATTTCATTGCCCATTTCCACATTTATCAGCTGTAATAATCAATTCTCATTTATAGCGGATTCCAGCCTAAGTTACAGGACCCCTCTTGTAGAAAACAGAAAAATCATTCCACCCACTGAGGGCCAATGTCCAAGCATTTCAGAGGATACAGAATTTCTGGCAAAATGTCTAAACTTTTAGATAATATAAATTACCAAACATAAGAAAATGTAAATTTCATTTCTCCTATCTGTATTTAAAAGGACTTACCTTTTATTACATTTGTTAACAACAGATGTAGAAAGTGTGAAGAAACACCAGGGCTGATCCACCCTGTCTCGATGAAAGCATGTGTTCTATTTCTACGTAGAGGCTGGAAGTTTCTAGAATGTCCCTGAATATGTAGGAAGATGAACTAAATCTAACTAAGGAAAAAGTCTGTAAAGAATTTCATTGAGAAAGCAGCCGCACAATAAAGAGAGCTTTAAGAAATAATATTTGGAAGTATACTAGTAAAAGAAAAAAGTCCTTGTGGTTTAAGAAAGAGTATCTAATAAGAAAATGGTGAAACTAGGCTGACAAAAATCTTTTGCTGTACACAGTCATCTCCTAAGTCGGAAGCCTCCAGCTATTGCTGAGCTCCAATATGGTCTATTCCAGTCCTTCTCACTTCAAGTTAGAGTTAAAGAATTTTAAGTTAATTTGACAAAATCCACACTAATGACAAAGGGATTTCTTGGAGCTAGCAGGAAGAAAAATTGTGAAAACGTTGCTTTTAGGTTGCTTCTTTTACATTTACAGTTGCACCCACGTTCTCCCATACATATTATATCTACAGCCTAGTACGCTGGGCTGTGCCTGCGCCAGGACAGGGCTGGAACATGCACTCAACACACAGATTGACAAAGGGCAAGAGAACAGGAAGTAGCATATGCCTGATATGCTGAGATACTTACCATGATTCTTCAATTTTGTCTTATAAAATTACTCTCAAACTTCTCCTGACTACTGGTGAAAGTATAAATAAATTTGAGACATTTCTAAATAGCAGCTGTAAAAGAGAACTCATATTTCTCTACCATTAGAGGAAAAAAAAAAAAATTAACCCTGGGCATCTATTACCAAAACAGGGATCAGGAGTTGAGAGAATGATGTTCTAACGTCTAACAATGGACCCACTGAGCACAGGAATTATAAGATAAACCTGGTAGTAAAACTACTTCATGACATTTTGACTTATTACATTAATTGAATATAATCTTGAAGTCAGGCAACTAACATAACAAGCTAATAATTACCAGAGAGAGAGTTTCCCCTACCACACCCTTTCCAAAATACGTAACTTGTATGAAGTTCTTCTATCACAAAACACCTCATGTTCCTCTTATTCCTTTACTGATTCAAAATACATCTTTTGTAAAATGTCTGCACAACTGAAGACCCTGGAGCCCCAGAGATTTTAACCTAGCAGCTTTAACCCACCCAGGCGTAGGACCCATGCCTATGTGATTCTTCTGCAGTAGCACACCCAGGATTAGTGGGTACTATGTTTTCAAATCACTTGTTCATTTTCTACACTTCCTCTACCTCTTAATTAGGCTGAACTGGAACATTTAAGGTTTCAATGATCTATAACAAGTCTGAGCACAGACATATTTAGGTTAATGTGTGCCTTGTACTCCCATTTGAATATTTAAGGAATTGAACTCACAAGCTTGGTTACACAAAAATATTTTTATGAAAGTACTCCTCCCTTGAACTGAGAGAGAGAAAAATACAGAGCTGTGACCAAAGACACAGAAAGCCAGACTTACTCATTCCCACGTGCCCCCTTAACTTATAGATGCCATGGAAACTACTTTAAACTTATCCAGACATTTTCAAACTTCCAATAACTGTTTAATGGTGTTTAATCAAAAAATAAAAATGGCTAAACATGAGAAAATTTACATTTCATTTCGCATAGTATACATTTTCCTTTTATTCTATTGGTTAACAGCAGTAAACAGAGATAAATACCAATTTTAGGCTAGAAATTTGGAGTTTCTAGAATGTCCCTGAGCTAAATGGAGAATGAAATCTAGGTAGAAAAAAAAAAGTATCTTAAACAAATTTATTCCTAGGATAAGCCTGATTCCCAATAAAATGATCTGAGAATAAATGATAGTCAGTTATATGAAATAAATTTAGCTTTATGAACAAACAAAAAAGCAGAAATAAGTACCATAGCTTTCATTAATTCCTTTCTGTTTTAAAAGGTTCCTGGATTATCATTAAATAACATTACAAGTATAGTTTAACTGGAATCCATATGAGAAAAATCCAGTTTGAGGCTACAATATTACTCTTTTAACATTTCTTGCCAAAGACACATTAAGGTATGAATTACAATGTTATGATCCTAGTCCTTGGGAAAGCATTATTTTTAACTGATAGTTATATCATTTGTCATATTTGGAATTTTATGACAATATACCATGGTTTAATGTGCCATACTCTATTCCCCAAGGGTTGGGGCTGGGCGAGTCTTCTGGTCTTACATAATATCTTACGGGTCCTTTAAAGAAGATTCATGGTCATTAGACTTGCCTCCTCCCAGCTTTCTCATTTCAAACAAACAAGTGAGTCATGCACAAATGCTGTAAGACTGGCTACTCATATTTTGGATGCTTGAGCATTTTGTTCAAACAAGCATGGATATATGATGACTATTCATTTATCCTGGTAGAATCACTAATAGGCTTAGCAGGTTGAACAAGATCTTATGCAGAATAGTCAAGATTTAAGAAATAGCAACCTGGCCTAGAAGGAAAAAAGAAAACTCAGTTACATACCTGTACATGTTTTAAGAACGCATTTCATGGAACTCTCACACACTGCTGGCATTAATGTATATCGGTAAAACATAGCAAAAACTTCCCTTAAAAATAAAGTTGGCTTCCTGTGACCCAGAGACTATACTTCTAACAATTCACTCTCAGGGGATAATAGCCAAGTACACAAAGATAGATGTGCAAATATGTTCACTGAGCCCCTGTTTAAAATAGCAAAAATGAGAGACATTAAATGTCCAATAATAAGGGGATTAAGTAATCCTATCTAATAAATCCTATCTAATAAAAGAGTGATATGCAAATTGACCATCACTCCAACACACAAGATGGCCATCCCCATGTGGTCAAAGATGGCTGCCCCCATGTGGACACAAGATGGCTGCCAAAAGATGGCTGGCAGGGGAGGGCAGTTGTGGGCAATCAGGCCAGCAGGGGAGGGCAGTTGGGAGGGATCAGGCCTGAAAGGGAGGGCAGTTGGGGGTGATCAGGCCCTCAGGGGAAGACAGTTGGGGGGGACCCATGCCTACAGGGAAGGGCAGTTGGGGGAAACCAGGCCAGCAGGGGAGGGCAGTTGGGGGCAACCAGGCCTGCAGGGGAAGGCAGTTGGGGGGGACCAGGTCTGCAGGGGAGGGCAGTTGGGGGGAACCAGGCCTGCAGGGGAGGACTGTTAGGGGGAACCAGGTCTGCAGGGGAGGGCAGTTAGGGATGACCAGGCTGGCAAGTGAGGGCAGTTAGGGGTTACCAAGCCAGCAGGGGAGGGCAGTTGGGGGCAATCAGGCCAGCAGGGGAGCAGTTAGGCGTTGATCAGGCTGGCAGGGGAGTGGTTAGAGGGTGATCAGGCTGGCAGGCAGAATCGGTTAGGGGCAATCAGGCAGGCAGGCAGGCGAGCGGTTGGGAGCCAGCAGTTCTGGATTGTGAGAGGGATGTCCGACTGCCTGTTTAGGCCCGATCCTGGTGGGGTCTCAGATTGGAGAGGGTGCAGGCTGGGCTGAGGGACACACACCCTCCCTGTGCACAAATTTTGTGCACCGGGCCTCTAGTATACATATATTTCCCTGTAGTGGAATATTATGCAGGTAATAAAAATAATGTATAATGAGTAACAGCAAAAGATGCTATGACATGTTTACTTGAAAAAAAGCAAGTAACAAAACAGATATATGATGTGCTATCATTGTATATGTCTGAGTATATTAAAATTCTAGGTGGATACACACAAAAAGTGTTCAGTTAATTGTGGACAGTGAGGTTACAACAATTTCTTTTTCCTTCTTGATGCTTGTGTGTTTCCCTGAAAGCTTCTCAATGGACTATTTTAAAGTCTAGCTTTATCTGGCCATGACTGGTGAAGTCACAACTGAATAGATGCTGGACAAATTTAAAAACAAACAAACACTGATTAGATAATGGTTCACTGTGATGTCCAAACCAACAAAACACATTTCCCACCTGACAACCAAGAAAAGACTATTATCCAGAAGACACTGCCGACCTTTTCCGGTATTTTCTGGTCCCATTTTCCATTTTAGTACTTCTTTCAACTTCTTTCTGGTATCAGGTCAGAGCTCAGCTCTTTCTCTCAACAGACACAGAGTGACAAACTCTTCCATGCTAACCAGGTGGGTTACCCAAGCTACACAAGCTAGTAGGAGCAAGCCCTAGGTTGCAGAAAGCTCACCGAGTCCTTGGGGGAAACAGGCACACATGCCAACAATTGTGATCACACAATGGCACAAAGAAGAGACAGATGCAATAAGATTAGGAGCTCTTCAGCCCTTCATCTTCAATTCACTTTGTCTATTTTCTATCTTCCCTTTTTCTCACACAAATCCAGGGTTCATCTCTCAGTCCTGGTGTCTACAGGCCTTACTGTTAGAGGGGGAGGGCTTTTCAGAAATCCCTGGCTTCTGCGCATACCATAACATAGCGCTCAGTGAACTTAACTTTCTTAGACCCAGAATCTAATTCTTTGTAATTTTCCACACACATTAAACACAAAATCTATTTCAGAAGAAGCCACACTGCAAAATTCTGCTGAATATCCTCTGGCAGCTTAAACTCTGCGAGTCCAAAAGCTAACAAAACTGTCCAACAAAACCATTTCCTCTTTCCTGGCTTTACAGGGTCTGTAGCTGCTGCCATCGTCACTCGACAGGTCACCTACTCTCCAAACGTGCTCAGCAGCCTTGGCTTGCGCCTGCACCTTGCCACCAGTGCCTAACAGCTCCTGGCACATCATGCTATGCAAGAAGATAGCTAAATGAGTAAATAAATGTTGTCCTCAATGAACTGTCAATTTCGGTAACTTCTATTCCAAATATTACCCTTTCTCTTTCTATTATCATTACACAAATACAAGCCAGATCATTCTAACCATATGCTTGTTTTTCAACTCCTGTCTCAGGTTTCTATTACTTAATCGGAGCTATAATCCTATCACCTCTCTATTCAAACAAATTTAATATCCCATTGCCCATTGAATTCAGCACCAAGTGTTTCTACCTAGTGACCAAGTCCCTCCCAATTAAGCCCCAGGTGCTCTCTGCAGGCAGGTATTTAACATACACTGTGTCTACCAGAGGATGAAACAATCTGTAAAACAATACAGCTCTCAATGCACTTGGATCTGCAAGGATACAACAGTAAAGTCTGGACACAACAAAATGTATAGATGCTAAAAGATGGGCAGGTATGGGGTCCCTTGAGAACTCAGGAGAGTGGTGAGGCATCAGGAAGTAGTTCACAGCAAAGCTCAAATGGCACCCCCTAAAAGAGTCAGCAGATTCGGCCAGTATGACAGACGGTAGGAAACAGTTTGCGTGGGGGGGGGGGGAGGTAGATCAATGACAAATCAAAATATGCTTGTTTAACTAAAGGTTCATAAAAATCATCTATTAGAACTGAACAAAATTCTAAAACTATATCGACTGTAATGGTCTCATTATAAACTAAGAAAATGAATTAAGCACACACCCCAGGGACTGCTATATCTAGATCAATATCATCTCTCAAATTAATGAGCTTGAGTCATTTATTCCAGGAATAAGTCTGTAAACTCTCATTCTGTGTTAAAATTAGAATACCAAAGAGTTTGAGCACACACCTTAACACTAGATTTCTGCCATATCACTTTGCCAAAGTCATATGGCTCTTCAAGGGACAGCTTTACAGTAATGCCAGCTGTTGTCAATACTGCTACAAAATGGGTGAGTACCAGCAAAAAACTGAAAAACAATCCAAATTTCCATAAATAGGAGGCTGATTAAACAATGTTGGCTGTATCTAACTCTGAAGAGGGGAGTAGGTCTGGTGATTGTGGGGAATAAAATTGTGTAGCATTGGACTCTTTTCGAGGAGAATTTAATCATACAACTAATACATGATTACAAACCAAAAATATAAACGTGCTAATAGATTCCAGAATCAGGCTTTTTTTTACTCAACAATGTTTTTAGCAACACCAGCAACATTAGATCAAACACAAACTCTCTCAACATGACTATGATGAAAAGAATGCTTTCACTGAAATGTATAGGATAATATTTTTGTCAGTGTTTTATTTTATGTCAAATTATGTCTATTTGCAACCATTAGTGTTCCAGAGCTGTGTCCCATGGGAGAGTTTGGAGCCCTATTATTACTGCTTTCAACATCCCTTTCATATGGCAATTCCTTCGCAAAGGCAGCGTAAAACCCCATTCAGAGCTCAATATGCAGAAACAGACAAGCAGAGTCCCATCTCTGAACTTAATTAATACCACAAGCATAACAAGAAAAACCAAAGTAGAATTTTAAAATGCCTATTCCTGGGCTGTTTCAGTGTTCCAAACCCAGTAACAGTTTACAGCATCAATGCTTTAGTTGAGGGCTTTTTCTAAAGGCAATAAAAGGCATATTCAGCCATATAACAATGTCCTCGCTGAAATTAAAGACTTGTTTTCTACAGCGGGTCAATAGGAGGTAAAAGGAAGGAAAGAAACGAAAAAACAAGGAAGCAACCTTTGGCACTGTTAAAAGATAGCTTGAAATACCAGAAAACTTCAACACTTTTACTTTCCAGTCTACATCAAAATTTTGGATTTTCATATTATGTCAATCTGAGAAATGCAAAAAGGATTCAAGGGAATGTATATGAAAAAATCAAGGAGGATACCATAATCATCACTCAACACTACATAATTTCTCTTAGGAAGGACTCAATGGAAATGCCTATACTTGAGACATTATTCCAAAGAACAGGGAGAGAAAAGGCGGATAAAATGTCAGTGTTTGGTCAACCACAATGTTTTCAGTTCTTGTCTAGAATTTCATTCACTCACCAAATCCCAAGTAAGTCAAAATGCAGAACAGCTAGCAGAACAAATTTCAGACCCTTTAATTGCCTGCTCAAGAAATGTACCTTCATTTTGTTCATTATCTTCTCTCCTTTCATAACCTTACCATATACTCATTAACATTAATTTAGAAAGGAAAATATCAAATGAGGTATTGATAACTGGCAAGCATCTGTACTTTTCAAATCCTGTTACACACCAACTGCTAATAGTCACATCTGTGGGACAGGACTATGAAGAAAATTCTTATGCAGTTCTACAATTTTAACAGTTAATATTGAACTCGTCCTCTGAAATCAGAAAAAAAAAATTCTAATATCTTTGGTACAAACGTAGGACCACTCAGAAACAACTCATTAAGTGGACATATCTGTCACATATTAAACCAGCAGGGACAGTCTCCACTTTTCTTTTTAAACTCTTTTTTCTTAATCCTTGCCTGGGGATATGTTTACTGACTTGAGAGAGAGAAAGGAAGGAAGGGAGAGAGGGGGAGAGAGAGAGAAACATCGATGTGAGAGAGGAACATGAATCAATTTTCTTCCGTACTCGCCCTGACTGGGAAGCAAACCTGCAATCCTTCAGTGTTCAGGATGACGATCCAACAAACTGAACCACACCAGTCAGGGCTACAGTCTCTGTTTTAAGCAGGACTCCAAGGAAAATATGACTTTCTTTTATTATCCAAAATACAGAAATGTGGGCTGCATTCAGTAACCAACGTCATGCTATATAATGAAATCACCAGAAACTCAGTTCTTACCCTATCCATCCATGCTATATGACATGTTCATACTATCACAATTTGTGCAGCTGCTCAGGAATTTAAAAACACTCTTTTTTTACTTTGAATTCTAGCGATCATGTCATTTCATTTACCCACGATTCCAATGAGGGAATAGAGGGCTAGAGAGGTGACATAACGTGCCCAAGTGTCATGGTATCAAACACTAGAAGGTAAAATCTTCAAAATCCCAACACTCTTTCCAGCTTCACCCACTGTCCCTACATTTGGATTTCTGTGCACTTAAAGCATCTTAAGCAGCACAGGCAGCTCCCATTCTTGAGGAGCTTTTGTTTTAACTGGACCTCAGATACATACACTATACATTATGAAGAGAAAGTCATTTTCTAATTAAGTAGGAAAGAAAGACATTTGGGAAAAAGGGATTTTTTTAAAAAGTTATGCTCACTTTATTTATTTTCCTTTTTATTGACTTTACTGGGGTGACACAAAATTATACAGTTTCAGGTATACAGTACAGTTCTATAACACCACCACCTGTGCACTGTATTGTATGTTCACCACCCCAAGTCAAGTCTCCTTCCATCACCATTTATCCCCCTCTCTATCCTTCTCTATCTCCCCTACTTCCCTGGAAATAAAGGCATTTTAAACTCAGCCCAGAAATACAGGTACTATTTTCGATACTTAGCGTAGAAAGGGCAGATCATTCTAAGATATACTATAACTGGGAGAGTCACTCAAACCTTCAACAATATGCTCAACACAGACACCGTGCTTGGGACCCTGACCAATCAGAACAGATGCCAGCCTTAAACAATCGATCACTAATCCAGTTGTTTATTGATTCTAAATATGCCCTAAAGAAAAAGTGTGGGGGCACAAATGAGCAGTTATATTCAGAGATAACTGTTACAAACTAGCCCAGCTAGGGGGAGAAAAAGGTTAATGCTAGAGAAAAGTAGAAGGTAAACTTAGACATTTACTAATATAAATTCTTAAAAAGTTAAATCTTTGTAAGACTTTCAGCTCATAAAAGTGTTTGAGAAGATTTATCTCATTTGCTCTGGAATCTGGATATCACAACCCTCCCATGTTGCAGAGGAGGACACCAGGCCTCACGCATTGGGCCTGGGCTCCTGGCACAAGGCTTCCAGGGCCCTTGGAATTTCCTCCGTGAGAAAGGTGAGAGGAGTACCTCTGTTACTCAGAGCAAGCCCCTTTCAATGACACCTGAATCTACATGAATGAGACAACGCTAGGAGATGGCTGGTTACCAGAGGAACAGCCGCATGTTCTGAGGTCTGGAACTTTCAGCCCCATCCCACCACCAACCTCGGGGGGAGGGGGGGAGAGGGGCTGGAAATGGAGATCAACCAACAACTGCCAACGATTTAATCAACTGTGCCAATGTAATGAAACCGCCATTAAAAACACTAGATGGGGTTCAGAGAGATTCTGGTTGGTGAGCACATCCGGAGGAGGGTAGCACCCCAGCTCTATGGAGACAGAAGGTCCTGTGCTCGGGACTATTGTGGGCCTTGCCACGTGTGCCTCTTCATCCGGCCGCTCACCTCTCTCCTTTGTTACAGCCTTTATAATAGAACAGCAAGTGTTAAGTAAGCATTTCCCTGAATTCTGTGAGCTTATAGTAGCAAATTATCAAACCTGAGGAGGGAGTTGTGAGAACCCCCAATTTATAGCCAGCTGGACAGAAATACAGGTGACTACCTAGGACTTGCAAGTGGTGTCTGAAGTAGGGGGGGCAGTCTGGTGGGACTGAGCCCTTACGCTGTGGGGTCTTCACTAGCTCCACGGAGTTAGTGTCAGAATTGCTCAGTGAGGGGGAACCGCACAGATTTGGTGTCAGAAACGTGACTGGTAGGCTGGTCTTGGTGGTGACATGGCAAAACTGCAGGGAAAACAAAGCAAAACAAAGCAAAACAACTGGGTTTTGTTCTCCCTTCTATCTGCCCAAAACTGAGCGCTCACTTCACCCAAAAGAAGACATCACCCAACCCTGAGAGAAAACGTGAGAGAACCTAGAGACCCGGTTTCTGTCTCTCCTCCTGGAACCAGACAGGATGCTCATGTGGGAAGGATTGAGGCTCATGAGGACAGGCTGTGAACTCTGCCCCTGTCCACTCCGCTACCTTTCTCATCTTCCCCGGAACACAGTGGCCCTGCGACTACAGAGTAAGAGACACCTGATTCAGGAAGGAATTGTTCACCGGTTGGAAATACAATGGGGGAAGCAAGGGAACTGGAAAACTCGAAGCTGACCCCACATTCTGGTCTGACAGCTAGACGAATAGTGGTCTCCCCAACAGAACAGGGAAGGTGGAGGGAGCAGGGTGGGGGAGGCGTTCTGTTTGAAAAGACAGGGAAACACACACATACAAAGTGCCCAGGGGCTGTAGGCAAAGGGGGTGACCTGAACACAAGAGTAAACTCTAGAACCCTCTCAAGGTCCTACTAAAACAAAGGAACTGTTTCAAGAAGATGGAGAGAAAGGGAAAAGAGAAAACAAGAAAAATTCTAGAGGGTGGAATAAGAAAATGGTTGAGCAGACCTACCTGGAGACTTGAGAAACCAATTCTAAACCAGCTTGGAGGAAAGCTACGAACCTCATTTATACTGCAGAGTTCTCCAAGTTCAGGCATTGGTGCTAAGAAGCACTTCTGGAGTAGAAGTGAACTGATTTTCTTGGAAAGAGGCAACAGCTAAAACAAGGTTGGTTGAAAATGGCTTAAGCAATCTAAACCCTATGTGCCCCAACCCCACTCTCCTAACCACCAGTCACCATCCCTCAGCTGCCCCAGCAGACGACTGGAGGTAAATTCTCAGAAGAGGTTAAAACAGAGTTTACGGCTTGAGAATACAAGACACAGTTGAGAACCTACCAAAAGCAGGATTAAGTAAATAGATGCATTCTCAATGCTCTGACCCCCAGCCTTCTTTCCACACAGTCCCTGGAAAGCTGACGGCCAGGATTTATCCTCTGACCCGCCTCTGATGCCCTAGAATTAGTGACAGCAGAGTTCCCCCACAGAATCTGCCTACCTAGTCAACAGATCAGTCCAAACACTCAGATCTTCCCATTCAGCCTTCTCGTTCCCCCACTTAGAAAGTAGTAGACAACCAAAGACTACCAGACACCTCAGAAAAAATGGCTAAAACCGAAACCAAAACAGAAAAAAACAACTTGGAAGAAACACTACTCAATGTGAGGAAAACTTACAAAACTCACTAATAGTCTCAAAGAGTTGAGGGGAGGCAGGACATCAATGAACCAAGAGCAGGCTGTTATATAAAAAGCACTCGACAACAGCAACAAAGAAAGCTCTTAGAAACTAAAACCCTGATGACAGAAATGACGCGCTCCACAGAAGTACGGGGAGAGAAAGTATCTACACTAATAAAAGAGAAAAATGCTAATTGACCGTACCTTCGGAGTGAGTATGCAAATTAACCCAACAAAGATGGCAGTTAATTTGCATACACTGAGGGAGGGAGGAGTGAAGACTGAAGAGAGCATAGAAGGAAGAGGGAGGGAAAGCGGAAAGCAAGGCAGCTGCCAGAGGGAAAGTGCAGGCGGAGCAGGCAGCTGCGGCAGCGGGCGGGGCGGGCGGCCATGGCGGCCGCAGAGGTGGCAGCGGTGCTGGCGAGCGGGGCGGGGTGGGGTGGCCGCAATGGAGGCGGCGGGTGGAGCGGGGCGGGCTGCGCACTGCACGCTTGGCCACGGAGGCCGCTTGCAGGAATCTTCCTGCAAACGGGCCCCTAGTAAGAAATATCATAGAAAGCATTACAAGGCAACGACATGGAAAAGCACAGAGACAAGATACAGTTTAAGGATCAGTCCAGAAGATCTAACATCTGAAATCACTGAATGCGGAACCAAACAAAACTACGATATAAGTGTAGACGCAGGGGTCCTCAAACTTTTTAAACAGGGAGCCAGTTCACTGTCCCTCAGACCGTTGGAGGGCCGGACCATAGTTTAAAAAAAAACTACGAACAAATTCCTATGCACACTGCACATATCTTATTTTGAAGTAAAAAAACAAAACGGCAAAAACACCCGCATGTGGCCCTCGGGCCGTAGTTTGAGGACGCCTGAGGATGTGGGGTGGGGATTGGATGGAGGGAAAGGGAAAAAAGAGCTAAATCCTCACCTTGAGAATTTAGATAACAGACAATACTTTAAAACTTAAAAAAAAAAAAAAGAATACCAAAACCAGCATGATGTTTAGAGATATGAAAATGAATTTCTTAAAAAGCAGTTAAACATTTTAAATGACTACCCATGTCCATAGGTTTTTCACATGAGCCAATCCCCAGGGCTCACTTCCAAAGCCATGAACCCAGCTCATCATCCAGGACAATGCAGAGAGCATGAAAGCAAGCACCATAAGTCCTCTACAGCCATTCAAGGAAGGGCAGAGAGGTAGTCTGACCGTCCCCGAGCAGTTACCTAGTGGAGTGCTAAGGACAACACATTACCTTCCAAGGGCTGCAGTGACTATCATTACAGAATTTTATCACTGCCTCCTTGATTTTCCGTCCCCTTCATGGTTTTTCCTTTGACCACCCATCACTCAACAGTAACACTTAAAAATTAAAGTCTTCATTATCTATAACCAAGGAAAATAAAAAGCAACATATGCTAAAAGAATACTTCAACTTGATCCAGATCCACAATGCCACCTGAGCGGGGATGTGGCCTGTTTCCAATATGAAATGGGGCACAAGCTGTATCTAAACAAAAGGGACATGATAGGTAATTCCGAACACACTTTCCAATCGTTTCTGAAACAGATATTCACCATGGCTCAACTTAAAGCACTACATTGTGACTCAAAACATGAAATATATTCCTTTCAAAGACTTAGTATAGTAAAAATATTTCTAGAGTATTCCTACTACCTCTTCCCCATTGGCCCAAATAATCAAGGGAAAAATGAATAACCAAATATACCACTTTGATTGGAATTTCACTGTAAAAACTGTATATTTCCTAATTATTCTAAATACTAAATTTTAGCCATTCCTATGTCTTCAATGAGAAAGCCTGAGGAATTTGCAAAGTGACTTCTGGAGGGTGGGAGGGGGGAGATTTTACTAGATAAAAAAATACTATTGTTATTTGGACCTGCCCCATTAATATAAACAGACATTTATGTCGCTAAGATTTAAGTGACTAGAAGTTTCCCAGAGTCAGCATTTTTTACCTCTTCTTCCCTCTCTTCATTTTTATAGCTACAAAGAAACCTGTCAAGATTCATTTCTGGCTACAGAGATGGGAAGCCCAGTTCCATATAACACAATCACTGCACAGTTCTAAAAGCTCTTCATTGAATTTTTTTTCAAAGTTCAAGTTAAAAAACAGAAGTTCATTTTCACTTTGGAAATCGAACTTGAAAGAAAAATGTGACCTCCCAGAATTTAATTCCTTCCAAGGAACTCCCTCAAGAACATAAATTGTTAAGACATGGCCACTTGGGGAAAACATTTTCAAGTCATGTTTGACATGCAAAGCTACATGGGACTTGACAGGAATGATTTTTAACAAGCTCAAGTCTGTCTTTTCTTTGCATGTTCAACACGATTTAAAAACATGTACTTGACCAAAAGCTTGTTGGATTCCATAAACAGTTCAGGTCCTTTCATAGAGAATGCACAGGGGAAGTGGAATAGATCTTTAATGCTTTGCATATTGGTGTGTTTTTTTAAACCCACCATCTTTGAACAGAAATCAAATGTAAATGCATGCCCATATAAAGCAGATGTTAAGTAAAAGCAAAAATAAAAAAATTAAGTGGGCTTTAAAAACTGGTAAAACTGCTGACCTTCATCCACTTAAACGCCCCTAGAAAAAAATTAAAAAGAGGCACTACTACAAGCAGCCCACTACTTACAAACAGAATTTTATCACTGCTCTGCAGATGCAGGGTGTCCCCACAAAATGTATACACACTTTGAATAATTATTCATTCCAATGGGTTAAATCTGAAAAGAAAGAAACGTCAATTGAGCTATCAGAAAAAAAAAGTGTGCGTACATTTTTTAGGACACCCCGCACGTGTCAAATGCCCCACATGAACCTGCAAGTTGTTGGTTGCTGACCATCGCTCACCTGGCCTGGGGCTCTCACCTACAAGGAATGCCCACAGCCAAGATTCTGCTGAGCACAGGGCCTGAGGCACCTCATCTCTACACCCTGCTTCCAAAGCTTCCCTCTCACACCTTCAGCTCTGATGAAGCCAGATCACACAGCTCAGGAAGGGGTCGAGAGGACAGAAAAACGTGATCTTGTATCTTGGTTGTCACATATTAGCCATTTCCCTACAGAAAATTCTTAGATGGTGATTAATTGGGCCCCGTGGCCCTGGAGGTCTGGGGATGTCTATTTCAGGTTGGACAGGCTTTGGGGGGCTGCCGGCACCTGGTCATGCTTTAGAAACATGGTTTATAAGACAAAATGTATCACAAGCTCAAAACAACGTACAAATTATTATAACTTGACAGGTTTCTAAATTAGAGATTACATGGGTGATAAAACCAACTCCTTGGAACTCCACAAGCCAAAACCCCTAACGTGACTTTATCTGATCTCAGTCTGAAAAGAGGAAAATGACATCAAAACAATCTCCTATCACAGATGTAACTGAAACACTGTTTTCAGAGAGCATGCTGAATAAAAAGTTAATCCGATATTCTAGACCTTCATAACTGAATTAGCATGATGTTCAAAACAATGGTCTGAAGTCTCATAACAAACCCAATTATCAAACCTGACATCAGCTATCTAGAAACTCAATTAACCAAAACACAAGCACACTCATTAGGAACTTCTACACTATTAGAGTCCAATCAAATTATTAAGTCCAATCCCTTATTCCAATGTCTTAATTTCACTTACACTTACATTTTAAAATATACTCAGGGGGGAAAAAGTAGAAACAGTTTTTAAAAATAGTAAATGCCATTCCAAAGTACCTATCAGCTAATGTTCATTGTCCATTGCCAGCCAGCCACTGGTTTACAGATCTCATTTTATCTGCATAACAACCGTGAGTACAGTGCCCATTTTACAAAGGAGAAAACTTACGCACCGAGAGGTTAAGTAATTTATCCAAGGTCACACAGCTAATAAGTCTTGTCTTTTAACCACTATGCTCTGCTGCCTTTTATCGCCTGCTTCAATTATCTTTGACTTCTCCAAATGGGAGTGGATTATATTGTACTAACAGCTACTTTATGGATAGATTACATATATAAGAAAGTAATCAATTGAAAGGCTGAACTACACTGGGTAAAACAAAATAGAATTCCTATACCAACAACCAACACCAGCTACTCAGTACATTCATGCTTACAAATTTTTCTTATGTTTATTCGAATGTTTATATCCCATCCACAAGTAACATTTCCCATGTCTGCCTCAAGTTTTCCTACTTATGTTTTTCAGGAGGCACTCACCAAAATATTGAAATGGGGTTTTATGTAATCAGTGTTTAGAAAGAATAACCCTCGCTCCTCCTGTTTTGTTTAGAATGTGTGTCCCTACCCTATGATTGTGGCGAGTCACTTCCCTGCTCTCTGGACGCTGCTTCAAGTTCCTGGGAAAAGGGAAAGCAGAGAGGCTGCTCTTAGCCCTGAGGACGATGAACCATCCAGGGGCCAGGTTACTGACCTGCAACTAGTGAAGGCCCACCGGCAAGTGTGCCTCTCAAGCACACATTGGCAGGCACTCAGAGACTCTTACAGCCAGACGCTCATTGTTGCACGCTAATGAAGCATTAGTTCGTAAACCTGTATTGTCCTGGACCAGAGGCAGAAGCTTCCAAAGAACCCTCTGGGGATTTCGTTTTTTGGCAGCTCCAGCCGGGACAAGCACAACACAGCCTACGGGTCTCTAAGCAGATTCACTCCTCCGGCCCTAGGCCAGCTGATACTGCAGACCGTGGTTCTCAAACTTCAGCATCAGAATCACCTGGAGGGCTGTTAGCACGCAGGCTGCTAAGTCCACCGCCACTGATCCTGATTTAGAAGGTCTGGGGTGGGGCCAAGGTTTTGCATTGCTAGCATGTTCCCAGGAGACGCTGATGCTGCTGGCCCAGGAATCACACTTTGAAAACTGCTGATTTAAGGTAATGGTTATGGGTCACGACTGTCTTGGCTGGTGCTGCCAGCCAGCCCCAGCAGTTAAAGATATTTTCCATCAATAGAGGTAAAAATGCACTAGAGAGTGGAGTTATCAGCCAGCTAGTATCCTCACTGCTTCTCATCCTCCGTCCCTTGTTAAAGTAAACTAAGCAATGTCCTGGAGGTATAGGCTTGAGATAGCATTTTACAGTGTGACAGTATTTAAATACCACAAGGGTGGAGAGAGAGGGGAAAGAAAAAGAGAGAAAAAAAAATTTCCCCTAACATATCACATAAAAATAAGCCAGAAAGCCAATGTGTTCCTCTATCACCTGTCTTCTGACACTGATCTGAATGTCTGGCAAAGGAAAAGAGGCCAGAATGATGGGAAGCATTAACAAAAAGACTTTGTATTTAGCAACTAGAGTACCTTTCATCAGTGCAGCTCAAAGAAGCAGACAAACATTATTAATTCTCTACAGATTCCCAAGAGCGTGGTCACACGGGCTGCTAACTCAGCCCCACAGGTTCTGCCACTGGACTAGTCGCACAATGATTTAAATAACCAGAATAAAATGGGAAACATCTACCAACCCCTAGCCAAACTAAAAAATGTATCAGTAGTAAAATGAACTTAAAAGTTCACAAAGAGCCCTAGCCGGTTTGGCTCAGTGGATAGAGCATCAGCCTACGGACCGAAAAGGTCCCGGGGTTCGATTCCGGTCAAGGGCACATGCCCAGTTTGTGGGCTCGATCCCCAGTGGGGGGCGTGCAGGAGGCAGCTGATCAATGATTCTCTCATCACTGATGTTTCTCTCTCTCCTCACCCTTCCTCTCTGATTAAAAAAAATAGTTTTTTTAAAAAGTTCACAAAGATTAATTACAATTACAAATAAAGTGTTTAATCAAAGAACTCACTGACATCACATTATGCTCTACTACTCACCAGCTGTGTGACCTTGGGTAAATTACTTTACCTCTCTGTGCAACTTAGTAAAATCAGTAAAATGGGGGTGATAATATGCCTCTCATACAGTTTTTATGAGGATTAAATGAAACTAACATAGTAATTACCCAATAAATGTAAGCTATAAATATCTCATAAATGTTCATGGAAAGTATTATTAATATTATTATAGAGCAGATCTTGCAATTTGCAAATATATTTAGATTATGTAAAAAGCACTAATGGCACTCAAAGACATTTCTCACACCCCATTTCACACCTTCATCTCCTGCACTATTATCATGAATGAATATGCCCCGTCCCCCAACTTTTCTACAGACTACATATTTTTCAATTAAACCAGCCAATATTTGGAATAAAAGGAACAAACTTCATCCTCATTCTTCCACAACCAAAGAACCAGTTACAGCTAGAGATTGTTGACAGAGCTTTGTTTTTAAATCTTATTGAGCTCAATCTAAACAGACCCCATATGTTGCCCAGAGCAGGCACCTGCCAAGGTGAGAAACCTGGAGACAGATGTCTGATTGCCATTTTGGTGAATGGGGAAGAAAAGGGTTTATTTGCTTTCTAAGGGAAAAAGAGAAATATAAATTCGGAAGGGAAAAAACAACACAATTTATCAGAACAGGCACACTGTTCAATTAATGAACCAGTAAGGAAGGAGACAACTATCTTTTTTAAAAAAATATGTTTTTATTGACTTTTAGAGAGAGAGGAAGGGAGAAGGGGAAAGAGAAACATCAATGTGAGAGTAGAACATCAATGGGCTGTTCTACATGCCCCCTACCGGGAACCGAGACCACACCTAGGCATGTGCCCTGACCATGCACGGGATGATGCTCAATCAACTGAGCCACACTGGCCAGAGCAGAAGGAAACTATCTTTTGACTCAATGATCTGTTTGCTGTAAAGCTTCAAAGAACTGTCATTGTGGGTAAACAATCTTAGATATAAAAGATGTTTCTTTCTTTTCAGGGGACAGGAACAACATCAAAGACTTAGCAATCTACTGGACTAATTGACAGAACTCCCACATGTCTTCTCTTAGAGTACCTGTGAGTGCAATCAAGAAATGCACAAATAACTGAATACAGAGAAGAAACCCCAGGAAGTGCCAGAACAACAAACTTCTGTTCCCCTGATAACTCCCGTGTGAACACACAGGTTCCTGAAAGAACTTTGCTTGGGAGCCAAAGCAAAACAAGAGCTTGTCAGAGACATGCAATGCCTTTCCTATTTAAAACACCCTCTGAATGTCTATGACCTGGGGGAAATCTCACAATATAAACTAAAGTTTACAAAGTCAGGACACAAAACTAAATGCAGGGAGGGATGTCCCCCGTTCTATTAAAAACACTATTACTGTCCTTAAAATATATAGATCCATACCTATCAATATATTAACAAACAAAAAAAGAGGAAGGAAATGGATATTCTCTAGGTTATGATAGTTTATCTTTTCTTCACCTGACAAATTCAAAAATTATGATGAATACACATTAATTTGTATAACATACTCTGTACAACATACCATTATATAACATACTTTGTAAGGCTGAAAGTTTTTTTTAAAAATATATTTTTATTGATTTCAGAGAGGAAGGGAGAGGGAGAGAGAGATAGAAACATCAATGATGAGAGGGAATCATTGATCGGCTGCCTCCTGCACGTCCCCCTACTGGGGATCGAGCCAGCAACCCGGGCATGTGCCCTTGGCTGGAATTGAACCCGGGACCCCTCAGTCCACAGGCTGTCGCTCCATCCACTGAGCCAAACCAGCTAGGGCTGAAAGCTTTTTAAATGTACACAAAACTTACACTGTAGGATGTGTAATTCAATGCGTACATTTCTGTGTCCACAACCACGAATAATGCTTTAATTAGTCATTTCTACACTAATTCAGTGCCAACCTTTAGTCTGAAGCAAGGTAATAACCAAGGGAAAAAATAATTCAAGTGACTACAGCAGCTTCATTCCAATGGCCGTCCATGGAACTGCACTAGCATAGCATGCCTGGTATTGCAATCCAGGTAGTTATGACCATCCCAGTGAAATTAGCATACCAAGCAAACCTCATGACCCAATACATGCACTTAGCTAATGAAGTCACTATCTCAGAGTAAAATACTCCACACTGCAAGTCAAATGCAGCCCTGTATCAGTGCTGGCTCCCTCCCGACTCAGGAAGTAGTTCACATCCAGCATGCAGGACATACAGATAAAACGCAGAAAATACCAGCTTTCCAATATACTTACACTGTGGTACCACAGATATTTCACAGCGGTCCCTCCTCCCTTTCCCTTTCTTAATACAGGAAAAGCTAATCCACCTTGGGAAGCTCATGTTTAAAATACAGCTAAATTAAAGCATTAGCAATAAAAAAAATTTTTTAAGCAACTGAATTAACAATCCACTTCAATGTTAATTAGTCATATTTTTCCCAAATCCACTGCATTCTCTAACAAAAAAGATAACTGGGATTTCACAAACAGAAAAGAAACTGACTAAAAGACGCAGAAAAAGAATAAAAGTTAAAAAATAATTCCTTTGAATAATACATATGAATTAAAAAGAGCAAAGGAGAATCCAGAAATTGTGGGAACAACAAATGGAGGATAAATAACGTAAATAATACTTTTATGTTTGCATGAAGCAATTCTGGAAGAATAAGGAGAAACTGATACAAGTGGTTGTTCGGGGTGGGGGGAGGACAAAGCTTATAGGGGACAGAAGCAGAAGTGAGACTTCCCTGCAGAGCTTTTTATATCTTTTTCAACAGAGTAAATGTATTGCCTATCCAATAAATGAAATGAAAGTGTATGCTAAGATGGTGTGGGCTCATCATGCTGTAGAGGTAAAGGACCCGGGCTCTGCGGCCGGCTGCCGGGTGCTCCAATGCCACCAGCCTGCTAACCAGGACAACTGTCCTCCCTGAGAGATGATGCTGAGCGATGGAGGGCAGTGTCCTGGCCGAGATGGTGGCCACAGCAGCCCGACCACCAGCTGGGAAGCTGCAGTGCACCTCAACATAATCAGGCATAATTTGATTATGCATGGATAGCATAGCCCCTGCTTAAATTCTTTTTTTTTTTAATACATTTTATTGATTTTTTACAGAGAGGAAGGGAGAGGGATAGAGAGTTAGAAACATCGATGAGAGAGAAACATCGAACAGCTGCCTTCTGCATACTCCCTACTGGTTAGGTGCAACCAAGGTACACGCCCTTGACTGGAATCGAACCTGGGACCCTTGAGTCCGCAGGTCAACGCTCTAGCCACTGAGCCAAACCGGTCAGGGCAGCCCCTGCTTAAATTCAATTTCCTTCGCTACACACCGTGGTCTCTGAGTCCTCAGAACATTCTATCAGATATCTAATATTGTCATATAGAAAGCCTCCATTATATTTTATCACATAGTACTGACATTAAAATCAGCCAATTATTAAACAGTTCTTTCCATAGTATTAACAACACCTTTACCAGCTTTTAATCAAAAGGAGGGTTGGGGGCGGGGAGGGGCGTGGCAGAGGAAAGCATAATAGAAGATCTCCCTTTAGGAATCACCTGAAACATCTGTGTGCCCTCCCAAAGTAAGACACTGCTTTTCTACATGGGGGAAATTTTTTATGAAACAAATCAGAACAACAAGTGAAAATAAAGCAATACTAACAGAAGGAAATTTCCACCATCCGACAGGGGCGGGGGAGAGAGGGGGAGAGGGATCTTATTCCATAAATGATTGCATTTGTTTTTAGAATATAATTTTTAGATGAAATGTGCTATAAACATTTAAAATCAGTATTTTATATGTGTGGAACTGCTACTGTCCCACAAATTTACAGTTTCTGAATCATTCAGAAATTTACAGGCAAGTCTCCAAAGTTGGGTATCTTCTAAAAATCCAATTTAAACCAGCAATTTGGAATTCAGAAGATTTTCTCCTAGAAATGTTATAAATGATGGTTAATTGTATTCAATATTTACTTACATATTTAACCACCATCCACACGAAACTGGAAAAGACCTGAAGGAAGAGCCCTGTTATGTTCATCTTGTGATCCTCACAACTCAGCACTAGACTGACCCGAAATGTACTTCCTGAATGGATGACTGTCCTGCCGCCACAATGGGCAAGATTCCTCACACACAACACAGACTGGTGTTTCCAAAACTTGGTTCATCAGAATCACCCGAGGGTGCCTGTACGCCAGGCCTCTTCCTGGCCGAGCCCCAGACTTGCTGACTCAATCTCCAGAATCTCTGGGGATCGGTTTTTAAAGGAGCCCCAGTGCTTCTGATGATTCAGAAACTGGAAAACACGGGATGAATGAAATAGTGTGAAGGATCGCCGAGTCCCAAGATGCCCGGGAAAGCTGAGACTGAGCTGAGCCACTCCAGTTCTGAGTGGGAACAGGAAATGAGACAGGAGTAGGTTTAGGCTCTGATCGCCCCCTTTCCAAAGGGAAACCTAGGAAGCCAAGTGAGAGCTGAGCTGGGTCTGCAGTTCCTACAAAAGGACTAAATGGAGGTGATAAGGGCTTTGAGAAAGAGGACATCTACATAAAGACCCCAAGAGAAGGGCCGGCTCCCCCGACCCTCACACGCCAAACGCCTGGGAGGCAGAAAGACACAAGCACCCTTCACACACTCCTGTAGGGAACTATATACACTTCATGGATATATTTTAGGATCCCTGGGCAGAACTCTCCGGTTTTCAAATCGTAAGTATTTTTATGCCCAGCCAGCGTGGCTCAGTGGTTGAGCATTGACCTATGAACCAGGAGGTCATGGTTAGATTCCCATGCTCAGAGCTGCAAGCTAAATCTCAGTGTGGGGCATGCAGGAGGCAGCCGATCAATGTTTCTCTCTCATCACTGATGTTCTATCTCTCTCTCCCTCTCTCCTCTCTCTGAAATCAATAAAAAGAACAAAACATTAAAAAAAAGGAAGTAATGTTGTGTGTATGTCTGATACAAGCTCTCCTGTGCACTTGGTCAGCTTTCATCTTCCAGGCTTCAGCTGAGCAGCATCACATGGGCTGGGCCATCTGCAGCAATATATGGACATCAATGTACACACAGATGTTAACTCAGCCTTCTCTGTCATCTAAACAACAGTCAATGTTAAGTGTATGATAGTTATGAGCCAGGCACTACGCTAAGTAAGTACTTCAGATGGATGTCTCAAATTTCTTGGCCATCTGCTAGTAGTTTGAGAGGTTTCAAAACAAAAAAGAAAAGAAAAAAAGACCAAAAGACTGAAGGTTTCTCCCCCCTCGGATATTTGACAGGCTTTTGCCATACCTTCTTGGTGTTTGGTTTTCCTCATGTGAATACAGAATGTCGTAATTGGAAGAGACAGTGCTACAGAGTGGTCAGGAGATAAGCCTACCTGGGTTCGCATCCCAGCTCTATCGCTTGCTAGCTGTGAACGTGAACAAATTCTTAGTTGCGTCATCTGTCAAACAGAAATAATAAGAGTACCCACCTCAGAGAGCTGTTGTACAGACTGAAGTACCTGGCCTACAGCAAATGCTCATTAGCTGTCTGTATTATTAGGCAATAAAAGTCACCAAAAATACAGCCCAATACCAGAAATTGGAATTGTGCTGCTGCCCAAACATTGATATCAGTAATGTTACTGTTTGTTGGTGATAGTAAGTGCTTTTCACAGACACATTACTTAATCCACAAGGAAAGGGACTAAGGCTGGGACACCTCCAGGGCCCTTTCTTAGAAGAGCCTTCACTAAAACAGAAGCTCCATCTCTTTTGCTACTACATTTGTCTCAAGGGCTGCTAACAAATGTAACATGTGAAAGCGAGATAGCCATCGGCGCCATCCTGCTGACACTGAACTTCAAAGCCTGCAGAATTAATCCATTCCAGGAGATGAACCAATTTGAGGAGAGATAGGATTAAATAATTAAAACAACTACTAGGTGTCTACTTTGGTGCAAACCATTTTATTTTATGTTTAAAATATAATTTTTAAAAGATATTAAAATGATAGCCAGTGTTTTTCTGTTTCTGAATTTTCTTCCAAAATATTAAGAATCTCAAATATTTCTCTCATCAAATTTTTTTCATTTGCTAGTCCCATGATGAAATTTAATATTGGCTTTTCCTCTAATGCAGAGGAAAATTAGACTATTGCTAGATGAATCATTTCAACCTAAATGTAGATAATTCTCAATTTTTGGATATCTGACATACGACAATGAATTTAAACAATTCTTTTTCACCCAGCTGGTGTGACTCACTGGTTGAGCATGACCTCCCATGAACCGTGAGGTCACAGTCTGATTCAGGTCAGGGCACACGCCCAGGTTGTGAGCTCGATCCCCAGTAGGGGGCGTGCAGGAGGCAGCAGCTCAATGATTCTCTCTCATCATTGATGTTTCTCTCTTTCCTTCTCCCTTCCTCTCTCTGAAATCAATAAAAACATTTTTTAAAAGCATCATAAACAGTTCTTATTCCATAATGATGTTAGCACTTTTAAAAGATGAAGAGGAGGCCGAGAGTGGACTGTGGGAGGAGTATACATAAATTTGAAACAAGTACCTGCCTGATGTGTTTAGAAAATGACTAACCCCTCTAGACGTGATGCTCCATGCACGCCCTGTCGGTAAAATGTGAGTTGAGTCTGTATAGTCATAGTGAGTTTATTTCAGGCACAAAGATTTTTATATAAATTGATTCCAGAGAGAGGAAGGGAGAGGGAGAGAGACACACACATCAATGATGAGAGAAAATCATTGATTGGCTGCCTCCTGCACACCCCACACTGAGGACTGAGTCCGCAACCTGGGTATGTGCCCTGACTGGGAATCCAACCTCGACCTCCTGGTTCATAGGTTGATGCTCAACCGCCCTGGCCAGGCCACAAAGATTTTTTTTTTTTTAATTCTTAATCACAGAAATCAGAGAGGGATTATTGATCAAAGCCATATCCATACAAGGCCACTTGAGCTACTGCTGTTATCAAATAGTAACCCCTCAGTAGAATTATTAAATGCCAAAGTTGAAAACGCCAATAGAGGTAAATTTTGCATATAAGGAAACTAAGGCCTGGTGGTGGTGAATAAATTGCTCAAAATCTGCATTAGAAAATGGCAGAGGTGAAGCCAGACTCAAGGCTCCCGATTGTCAAGTCAATGAGCTTTCCTGTCTATTTTGATACTTCTCGGAGAGCTTGAAAAACACCATGGCTGCACCTGTTAAACACACTGGACACTCTAACAAGGGCTTTGGAAGCGTCTGGGAACCTGTAACTTTAAAACGAGTTCCAGGCCATTCTTAAGGCCAAGCAAGTATGGGGCACACTGCTTCATCTCACAGGGCCTCCTTAACCTGAGGTGCGTCTGCTCAGCTGTCAGTTTCCATTAATACATTTAGGGACCTTCAGGGGATTAGAGGAGGGTGGAGACCATATTCCTGCACCAACATCCTCCCAAGTATGTGGTATGTTTCAATAAAAGCAAGTCTTGTGCCAGTTTCACCAGAAATACAAACATTTATCAGCAGGGAGGCACAAGCACAACCCGCAACCTGTTCTTCGAAGTGCAGTGAAGTCTCCTCTGTCTTTAGAACTCTGACAAGCACCTTACACAGAAGGTTCATTCTGAGGAAGAAGCAAATCTATTCTGACAGTAGGACAGCCAGAACTCTGGTTGGCTTAAGCCTTAAGGGACAGTTCCTTGTGAGGTGGAACAATGCAACTTGAGCACTACCCAGAGGTAAAAGGCTATCGTGTCTGCCTAGCACAGACTCTACAAACTCATACCTTGTTTATGCAGAGTGCTCATACAATGTCTGCCCACCAGCTATCTGGAACACTATTCATCTCACCTATAAAAACTGCTCCCATTCTCCCAAGGCCATCATGTATAGGTGCACAGGCTAAGAACCATATCAACTCTATAGGAGCGCTGTTGACATATGAATGGTGCCCCCTATAGTTGTGCAACAAAACAAACCTCCCTAAACCTGGAACACTTCTAGAATCTAGAGGGAAAAATCTTGTACTTTTCTGGCACTATAAGAAAAAAAAAGCCAACAAGTCATCTTTTCTCCTATTCTGTTTCAACAATTACATTTTATATTCACCCAGGAAATACTTTTAAAGTGAAGTAGGAAAGAGTTCTGGTCTAGAAATCAGGAGACTCAATGTCTGTGTTAGGTATGCCTCTTACTGGTCCCAGAACTTCATTTCTTTGTCCGCAAAATGGATATAATACAACCTGGCTTTACTACCTTACAAGGTTTTTGAGTCAAATAATGAATATGAAAAATATTTTTTCAATCATGAAAGCACTGCATAAATATCGTGTTTTTATTAATTATAAATAGAAACAAACCCCACGTGGCTGAAAAATCAAACAGGGCTATCAGCTTGGGTGTGTACTGATTTCTCCACAGCAAAGTCTGCTTTGATTGTTGACAGAGCCAAGATGCAACTATCCACATTTCTGCTACTGTCACTGTTTTCAATGAGAACATACCAGGATTGTGTCAACAAAATAAATGCAGTTTGACTTTTATAAAAAGGAGCAGAGTGGTGGTTAAGCACAAACCCTTTAAAAGGCAGAAAGTTTTTTTTCTTTGTTTTTAAAGTAATTGTCTTGCTCACTTAGATTTGCAGCAGTCAGTAAAGTAAGCCTTCCCGAAAATTTTTAGTTATTTTTCCTGACACCGAGCCCCAAGAAACTATATATCAGTTTAATTCAAATATCTGTAGAGCTATCCCACTCCAGGCACTGTTGTGAGCTTTGGAAAAATAAAGACCCAGCCATCGCTGATCTCATGGAGCAGAAGTGAATGCATAATTGCAGTCCACACTGTTAAGTGCAGATGGAGGTGCACACCTGATGCCCTGCCGGATGCCGTGGGAGCACCCCTTCTACCTGGGGGTTCACGGGTAGCATTAAGAGAGGCATTAGGGATGAGCAGGAAAAAAACAGTAATGTGCATTCTCCCCACTTTATGACAAAAAATTATTTTTAGTGACTTTCCACCCATGAGATTTTGAGGAATGGCTAACTTGATGAAATTCATCTGAGAATCATTGAGACCAGCAGGACTGGCCCACAGGCCTAAAATACTATTCCTGTATTGCAAAGATAAAGCCCATAGGTTTTAAAAAATAGCTCCACTCACACCCTTTATTATTGGTAGAAACCCATCAAGTAGTGAAATATGAAGTCTCCTGCTGCACTCTGGCTTCCGTAAGCTGCTCAGTTTTGCTACTTGCTCCTTGGGAGACTCATTAAGAAGTTTATCTGACAAGAAGGAGTGAAATTAACAGTCATAGTTATTCTTGGGACTGTTTATGAAATGCATTTGAACTTTGTTTCCCATTTCCACATGATCATAAACAGTGGGACAGCAGATGACCCACTCTAACCACACAACCTGGGGCAAATCACCAACTCTCTCAGATTCGACTTCCTCTCTTGTTAAGAACTTATGAAATATACACCTGAAACTAATTCAAAATAATACTGAATGTAAACTAAAACTGAAAAATACGATTTTTTAAAAAGAGTTCATAAAATTGATGGCCATTACAGATAACTCCAACTCATGTCTACATATCCATTCTAATGAAGTATGTTATTCTGAAGACCTGCCTAAAAAGGTATCTAAAAATGACTTTTTAAAATGTAGCTTTTACAGGAACAGGATTTGACGCACCTTTTAAAAAGAATCCTAACAGAAGCTAAATGAAATGAATACATAGGTGTCTCACTGCTTGTTCGCATATAAAAAGTGTGTGAAGGTGAAAAACCACAAAAACTAATGTCTTCATAGTTCAACTTTCTTCTCTGTACACGTACTTCTACTCTCAGACATAATTACATTCAATAAAAGCCTTCTTCCTTGATCATAAAAAAAAAAAAAAATGATGAGCCAGGTTTTCTAGTATGAAAGCAAAGCCATTTGAGGTTCAGACAATTTTAAAACTTGTGAAAAGTTTTCGAAAGAGTTATTACAGTCCCTTAGGACAACCTTAGTTGATTTAGGGAATTTAGGGGATTTGGGCTATTGGTGCATATGTACACACAGAGAGAAAAGTGATATGTTTAAATGTAAAACTAAACTAGCACAGGAGGAGTTCGTGACCATCAGGGAGTTTTTTCTTGTTTCTTAATCCCCACAATAGATCAGTTTACCTAGTAGATCTGCCTCATCACATCATTCCTCAAGGGTGAAATTCTCCTTCACCCACACACCGACACTCTACACAGAAAAAGCACAGAAGCAACTAGTGATTACCCAGACGACCGTGACATTCCAGTAGGACAGTATATCCTGATGCATGAGATCATTGTTCACATTAAGCAGAAATATTCTGTTTATGTCTAACAACTGTATGGGACCACTTTGATTTCCACCCCCTCTTTTGTTGTTGTTGTTGTTGTTGTTGTTGTTGTTGTTGTTGTTGAAGTTGGGGGGCGGCGGGAAGACTCTCCCTGGTTGGGAACTATCCACAACTTATAAGAAAGTGTTGACAGCACAATCAAAGAGACAAACTGTAAAATGTAAAACCATCACACCATAACTTCACAACTTAAAGGAAGAGGTATTCTAGCAGGCAATCTCACTCGCATTAAATAAGTACTGTAAACCTGAACTCTTCTGGTTGTCAGGTAGTTAAAGTGGAGCTAAGTTGTCCCAGCAGGGAAAACCAGCTACTCCAGGCTGCACATGAAGTGGTTCTGAGAGACAGTATTTCCTCCACAGCTGCTGACATCTCCAAGTGGGTTACACCAACATCTCCCCTCCCATCCATCAACCGGCTTCAAGCTTCAATTTACTCTTTACACTGAGGATTATGATCAAGTCCACGTACTGGAAAGGGGAGAAACCACATGAACATCACACTCCACGTTCCTCTGCTTTGGGCCAGCAGGAAATTCCAGTTACTTCCTTCACTGAGCTAGTTAAGCTGCAAATATGAAATGGGTCTTTGGAGAGATCCCGATGTCAAGACTGAGACTTGATTTTCAGGGTTGGAGCAGGTCAGACAAAGATGAATGGGATTCAGAGTGTGAGCTCAAGGTCAAGGGCCTGTGAGTCACAGGAGATAGTAGGTCAGGCAGAGAGAGACAAAAATGAGCACCAAAAAAGAAAAGCCTAAACTACATACTTTTTGTAGGGAGGTGAGAACACCGGTACCTGGTGGGCAGAGAGGGGACAGCAGCTCCAACGCGCCAGGAGACCCCCAGAGATTTTTACAAACACCCCCCGGACGTCTCCAAATTGTCATCATTATATAAACTGTACACCTGGCTTCTGGAGCCGGCTACCTTCCGCTGACCCTTGGCCCGGGATCTTGGCCCCCAGGGTCTCCTCAGAGTCCCCCACCCGGAGAGAAGCACGGACAGAGGGACAGGGCTGCCAGCCCAATGCCCACCCCCGCGCCCCCTCCATCAAGGCGGCCAAGAACCTCCCGGAACCCGAAAGACGGAGGGTGCCGCACGTGCCTGCCACCTGCACGGCCGCCCGGTCCCGGGTCAGGCCGTCCCCACCCAAGAGCCCACCCTCGCGGGGCTCCGCGCGGCAGCCCTGGAGCCGGCCCTGGGCCGCCAGAGGGCGGGAGGGAGCCGCTCCCGGGGCGCCTCCCCGCCTCGCTCCCCTCCCCCGGCCCGCCCGCCACTCACGGATTTTCACTCGGCGGTGGTCGAGGCGCGCGGTGGCGGCGTGCAGGTCGTCGAGGCGGCGGTGCAGCGCGGCGGTGCGGCGCCCCAGCGCGGCCGCCTGGCCCTCCAGCTCCCCGAAGATGTCCCCCGCGCAGCGCGACAGGTCGGCGAGCTGCTCCAGCAGGCAGACCAGGGCGTGCGAGCTGACCTGCTCCAGCGAGCGGAAGAGCGGCGCGCCCGCGGCCCCGGCCCCGGCCGCCTCGGGCCGGTGCAGCCGCGCGGGCTCCACGGTCCTCTGGTGGAAGGGCATGGCCGGCCGGGCGGCTCGGGCTCGCGGCGCCGCGGGCCGCCGGGGCCAGCAGAGCCCTTAAACCGCCCCCCGTCGGCGCGGGGCGCGAGTCCGCATCCAACACAAAGAGAAGTCCCGGCAGCCGCGCGGCGCCGACGGGAAGCCCGGTGGCGTCCGCCCGCGGGGAGCGGACGGACCGACGGACGCGCGGGCAGGCGGACGAGGAGGCGGGGGAGCCGCGGGGAAGAGCTCGGGACGGTCCGAGCCGCGGCGGCGGCGCTCGCGGCGTCCTGCCCCCGCCGGGGTGCCCGGCCGCGCGCGAGAGGAAGTTGCAGGGGCAGCTCCCGGGCGGGGGGCGCGGCGGCCGCGGCGGCGAGGGGAGCCGCGAGTCCCGCTGAAGTTTGCAGGGAGGCAGGAAAGCGCCGGCGGCTCCTTCCCTCCCTCCCGATTGGAGAGGGAGGAGGAAGCGGGGGAAGTGCCGCCGACACCGGGCGAGAGGGAGGGGAGACGAAAGAAAGGAAAAGGGGAGGAGAAAAGGGCCGGCCCGAGGAACCACCTGCGGCTCCCGCGGCCGCCGCGCCCGCGGGGAGGTGGCGGCCTGCCTGCGCTCCGCGCACCCGGCCGGGGCGGGCACGCCGCACAGTCCGGGGGCGCCCGCGTCGCCGTCCCGCTCCCCTCCAAAGCCCACCGGCCGTGGGACCGAGTCCTCGCCCGTCCCCCGGGCCCAGCGCCTGGTGGGTGGGGCGCAGGGCGGGCGCCGCGGAGGCGGAGGAGTCGGGACGGCCGCGGCGAGACCCGCCGGGCTGCTCACCTGCGCTCTGCCCGCGGGGACCCGTGAGTCAGGCGCGCCCCGCCCGCGGGAAACGCCGGGGACCTCCGTGGGTCCTCATCTCCCAGTCCCACTCTGGAAGGCGGCCAAGGCTTCTGGGCGCTTCGGTGAACCTAAAAGAGGACATTAAATCGTCCAGTAGCCAAGGGTTAGGAGTCCTCCCAACAGGGAAACCCTCTTGGGCGAGGCGGGGGGGGGGAGGGGGGGGGCGGAGAGGAGGTGGGGGGGAGCTGGAAGGGTTTCAAGAGACTTTTTCTTAAAGTGGCTCCCTCCGTCTCCAACTGGAAAGGCCCTAGCTGAAATGTGCCAAATATGGGTTTTCCCTCCCAAGCATGTGAGTGGGATTGGGGGGGGGGCCGCTTGGAACCCTAAATTTGGCGCCTGGGAGATGATTCAGCCAAACGTTCTTGAGATCATGGTCATGGGACACCCCACTAACTCAAACCTCTGGTTAGAAGTATTTGAGGAGACTGATTCCAATACCCCGAAGCTAAAATCCCACTGGCCTTAGTGCTCTTTGCTCAGAAAAGGAATCTCCGCTTTGGTTTCTAACCCCCAAAGTGACCAGAACTGCTGCACTGTTGGGTTGCAGGGTGGGTAGGTGTCCCAGAGCTATGCTGATTGCACTACAAAGTGGATTCCCTCTCGAAGGAAGACAGACAAGAAATGCAAGACAAACAGACCTGAGAGAGCAACTCCACACAAAATTTAGTAGACAAATGTTTTTCCTTTGTACAGCTGGTCATTTTTCACAATATGGCCGAATATGGTCTCTCTAACCACCTTCAGGGTTGTTATGAGACACAAAGGAGCTGCTGCTATCAATGAAAAAAAAAAGCTGTAAAACTTATGAAGCACTGTATAAGCATCAGGTAGAGTAAAAAAGGGTGCAGTTTTGTTGAGTGCCTGCGTGTGAGGCACTGGCTGGAGATATGTGCAAAGCTGGCTGGGTCCATCCCTACCCTCAAGAGGCTCCCAATCTAATGGGCCACAAAACACCTTTAATTCATATACCGTACAATTCACCTATTTAAAGGGTACATTTCAGCGGTTTCTAGTACTGTATACTCACAGTGTTATGTAACCATCACCGTAACCAATTTTAGAACATTTTAGAAAAAAAATAATAAATAATGTTAGAACATTTTAATTACACCCTCTATCCCCTCTCCTCTCCCCCAAAAAACCCCACAAACAATTCTCTTTAATACTCACTTGTTTGTTTCTATGTATCTGCCTCTTCTAGACATCTACACTAATAAAAGAGAAACATGCAAATTAACCATCACTCCGCTACACCCACCAGCCAATCAGGAGGGAATACGCAAATTAGAAGGCCAAAGATGGCAACCGCCCAGCTGCTCCAGGCACTGAGTGGCGGGGCCGGGCAGGACGCCTGCTATGAGAGGGAAGGCGGGGCGGAAGGGATCTGCAGGAGTGGCACTCCAGCCCCGCAGCGAAGACGAAGACGGCAGACTCTGACCTGAGTCTGCAGCGTAGATGGTAGACTCCAGCTGGAGTCTGCAGCGAAGATGAAGAAGGAAGACTCTGGCCGGAGTGTGCAGCAAAGGCGGCAGACTCCAGCCAGAGCGAAGGCCTGGGTCCCGGCTGCCGGAGGGAAACCGGTGCTGGAAGCCAAGGGAAGGAAGGCCTATTGCACGAATCTCTTCGTGCAATGGGTCTCTAGTTTTATATAAAGGAAATCATACAACACTAGAGGCCCGATGCACGAAATTCGTGCAAGAGGCTCGGCCCTCGCAGCCTCGGCTTCGTCCGGAAGGTTGTTCAGCTGTCTGGTCTAATTAGCATATTGCACTTTTATATGTATAATGTGCCCTTTTGTGTCTGCCTTCTTTCACTTAGCATAAGGTTCGTCTATGTTGTACCCTATATCAGTACTTCAATCCTTTTTTATGGTTGAATAATATTCCATTGTATGGATATACCACATTTTGTTCATCCATTGATGGACATTTGAGTTTCCACTTTTTGGCTATTAGGAATACTGCTGAAATTGTTCTTGTTTAACCTTTTGCACTCAGATGTCGAGTGTGACTCGACACGGTTAGCATTAGAATAAAGGAATCGAGAAAAAAGCAAGCGAGTGCAAAGGGTTAAGTTTATACACTGAGTGGCCAGCTTATTATGATCTCTGAATGCATAATAATCTGGCCACTCAGTGTATTTGTATCTCAAATGGGTACCAAAAGTATACTAGACTTTTGCTGGAGATCAACCACCTATTTGCCCTGAGCTTTCTATCAGCCAGTGCAAAGGGGAAAACTGATCAGGTGCACGATTTATAGTATCTTTGATATCAAATAAATGAAGTACTCAAGAGAAGTACACTGAGTGGCCAGATTATTATGCATTCAGAGATCATAATAATCTGGCCACTCAGTGTATGTAGACATATGTTTTCCTCTCTCTTGAGTATATACTTAGGAGAAGTGTGCATTATATCATAACTACTAGAGGCCCATTGCACGAAGAGATTCGTGCAATAGGCCTTCCTTCCCTTGGCTTCCAGCACCAGTTTTCCTCCGGCACCCAGGACCCAGGCCTTCGCTCTGGCTGGAGTCTGCCGCCTTTGCTGCACACTCCAGCCAGAGTCTTCCTTCTTCATCTTCGCTGCAGACTCCAGCCGGAGTCTACAGTCTTCGTCTTCACTGTAGGGCTGGAGTGCCACTCCTGTAGATCCCTTCGCCACCCCCCTGCTCCACCCTCCCTCTCATAGCAGGCGTCCTGCCCCGCCTGGCCACTCAGTGCCTGGAGCAGCTGGGCGGCCATCTTTGGCCTCCTAATATGCATATTCCCTCCTGATTGGCTGGTGGGTGTAGCAGAGTGATGGTTAATTTGCATGTTTCTCTTTTATTAGTGTAGACGTCTAACTTTCTGAGGAACTGACATTTCCAAAGCAGCTTCACCATTCCACCAGCAGTGTATGAGGGCTCCAATTTCTCCTCATCCTCACCAATATTTGTTATCTGTCTTTTTGACTGTAGTTATCCTAATGGTCTTACAGTGGTATCTCATTGTGGTTTTAATTTACATTTCCCTTGATAGCAATGACTTTGAGCATCTCTTCTTGTGTTTATTGGCCATTTGTTTATCTTCTTTGGAATAAGATTGCATACATTTGAAGAAATGTTCAGATCTTTAGCCCATTTTTTAAATTCAATTATTGTCTTTATTATTAAGTTTAATAGGTCTTTATACATTCTACATACATGTTCTTTATCATGTGTAACATTTACTTAATATTTGCTTCAACAGTTTGCTGTGGTTAAGCATTGTTCTTTATATTCATTCATCCTTCTCATCCCTTGAGACTGTCTTCCTGATCTGAAAAGAAATATGGTTTAACCACATAAATTAATACAGTATTAAGGGAGCAAGGAATGTTTGTAAATTTATAACCCTGGGGGCAAAATCAATAGAGTCTTTTTGATAAAAATGATTTCACTGCTCCAGAAGCTGAACTTAAACTCTATATGTAACCAGAACATTGAATAAACAGGATTCGTGGAGTGTACCCACAAAAGCAACTTCATTGTTGTTGCCCACTGTCCCTTTAAGAACCAGTGCAATGAGGTTGTTCTTCCTCTCCTACTGAATGGCAACTCAAGCAGTCCCATAACTATTTTGCTCTCTCTAGGTAATAGACAATCCTATTGTTACTTTAAGAGATAAGATGTGCTCTCAATTCAGTACTGATGCTCCTCACCTTATGATGGGGCTACATCCCCATAAACCCACCCTAAGTTGAAAATGCATTTAATATTACACTGTGGAGTGGGCTGCTTACCCCCCTGATGGTGTGGTTGGCTGGGAGCTATGGCTCACTGTCACTGCTCCGCATTAAGAGAGAGTCTCCTACAGCATATTGCTAGTCCCGGGAAAGATCAAAATTCAAAGCATGGTTTCTACCGAACATGTATCACTTCAGATTCATGGTAAAGTAAAAAATTAGTAAGTAGGGGACCATTTGTAATTAAAACCTTGCCCCTTTTCCTGGCCAGGGCTTTTTATAGTTAGAAGTCAGGGCAAAGGGCTTGGTCCCACTCCTTCTCACCCTGCCCCACCAGCTTGCTAACCATAGTTTGGGGAGGGAGGAATGGAGACAGCAGCAATGTGTACTGGACTGGTACTCTGACAAAATGGCATCACATTGCCTGGGCCTGGGGATATTTGAAGCTGACTCTTTCATAAGCACTTTTGGGGTTCTTTACTGGGAATGTTTGACCATACCTCCTAAGACACAGGCAATGCATTCTCTCTAATTGCGTATACTACCTCAATCTTGATTTTCCTTCTGTCCACTCCATACAGATTCTCGCTGTTGCGGTCCTATCAACCCTCTAGGTGAGACCTTTTAGGCAGAATCCCTTTTAAAATGAGCTGGGGCCAACTTTCCTACTGGAGACTTCACATATGGTCTCTGAGATCCACATACCTTTTTTTTTTTTCCATTATTTTAAATTTTATTGGGGTGACATTAGTCTACATGAACATAAAGGTTACATGTGTGGGTTACTAATTTACAAAATCTGTATATAGGACCATGTGCCCCCCACCCAAAGTCAGATCTTCTCCTGTCACCTCACATACCTTGTAAAAGCTCACAGTGAAAGATAGAACAGTTCCCTCCCAGGCATAGCCCTCTACTCCGCTGCCATCGGTTGCAGTACCTTCCTCAGGTGGGAGTCAGGCAGGAGTGTACACCAAGCTCTGGGTGCTTTTGGTGTACACTCTTATCTAAAAATCCTCCTCCCCAAACCCTGCTGACAGTCAGTCACCTGACTCTTGTGCCCTTTGTATGAGTGTGCATCTAGCCAGTCCTCAGCCATTTGAAATTCCCACACCATAGTCCTTATCGCAACTCATTTTGGTACCTGATATCCGTCATTTCTTAGTGTATCAATCACAACTTCCCATTTAACAGCCGCAAGTATACAAAACAGAACCAAACATTATACCAACTTATCCCAGGAAGAATGTAATGCCACCTACTAAGTTAAGGGAAGTGGTTAAAAAGAAACTAGTCTGGGAGGAAAGAGGTTTGGTGTGACATGCAGTTAGAAGCGTCTTTGGGCCAGGTAAAAATCTGGGGCGGAATTCAAGTGAGGACTGAAGCCGTAAATGTGACCCTTACGTGAGGACAGGTGTCCTAAGAGCTAATAAATGAGGATAAGGACAGACGAGCCCACGGGAGAAAAAGCTCCCAGCCAGGGGGCAAGAGGAGAAGAAAGGAGCACTGAAGGGAAGAGGAAGAGGAAATCTGAGTGGTGACCTTTGTCAGTCCCAAGGTTAGAGAGGCTTGAGATAAAGTGGTCAATAGAGGCAGAGAGAGGTGAGCAGGGAAAGGGTTACTAGCAACCTTCAAAAGAGCAGCTGTATTATGACAGTGGGGGCAGAAGCCAGATGTCAGTGATGAATAAAGAGGATATACTGATGATAGAACTGGAACATTCGTAGAGAAAACTGCCAGGCAAAGAAGTTCAAAAACTAGTTAGATGAAGCAATATTTGAAAAATATTTTTTCCTTCACGATAGTGCTTAAAAGCCCGGTACGGCTGAGACTGCCTACCCCATTGGGCCATCCTCCCTCTTCCTATGGACAGGACTCACTTGTTGACCAGTATGTCCAGCCTCTTGAGGTCCATCATCACCCATCCATCCCATTCTGTTCTGACAGTGATGGGTCAAGGGTGGCCCAGTTCTAAGCCAATGAAATTGTAAGAAGTGGGAAGCTTCTGAGAAACAGTCACCTCTCTCATGTGAGGAGAAAAGAACTCATTCTCATCTCCCTGGTCAGACCTCTGCCTCCTGCCTTTGGATGCACTCAGGTGAGGATGGGATGTCTGAAACTGTGCCAGGATCTTGAGACCAAGGAGAATCACAGCACCATGCAAATGACTCCATATACTTAAGGTGTAAATCCTGAGGCCTGAAGACCAGTGATCATTAACATGACTAGGAGCTCGTTAGAAATGGAAGAATCTCGGCCCCCACTGTCTCCCATACACGGATTAAGTGGGGATCTACATTCCCCAGCTGGCTCATTTGTATTTTCAGTTTGAGAAGCACTAGTTTAAATTCCTGTTGGTTGGGCTTTTCTGTTACTTACAGTTAAATATATAGGGATTTATGAGAAGTAGTAGGCGATCAAGGGATTGAAGACTCTGGAGGGAATTAAATGAAAATGGAAGGAAGAGACCAAGAACACAAGTGAAGTTATCAGGTGTCCTAGGTCTCAGTAAGGAGAAAGCAGAAATCATCTGTTTGGAGGAGGTACAAGAAAGGAAATGGTGGGGGGTTTCTTAGGGACTCAACAAGTGTCATGAATAAAAGAATTACGGAATGAGAGCTCAAGTAAGTTAAACAGCTTGAGTAAGGAGGGGGGGCTAGATGTCCCTGGATCTTTTTCTGTACCCCAAAACCTCCAGAACAGGATAGCAGATGTTTGCAGATTAACACAGAGGAAAATTGGGGGAGGGGGATCAAGGTCATGATTAAGATCATCATTTAAAAGCTGACTATGGAGTATGAGGCGGAAAGAAAGTGGTGGACAAAAGTGAGTTGATGGCTTGGGTATGGAGGGAGAATGTCAATCCTGCCTTCCTGGGAAGGTCCAAGAGAATGTTTAGTGCAGGGGTCCTCAAACTACGACCAGTGATCATTGCAGCCCACCGAGCACATTTTATCTGGCCCGCCGGGTGTTTTTGCCACCACTGCCTGTCCTGCTTAGCAGCCGACTTAGCAGTGTGCATAGGAATTTGTTTATAGTTTTGTTTTTTTTTAAATTATAGTCCGGCCCTCCAACGGTCTGAGAGACAGTGAACTGGCCCCCTGTTTAAAAAGTTTGAGGACCCCTGGTTTAGTGGCTGTAGAAGATTAAAAGAAAAAAAAAATAGGCAAGAATGTGGGGCATTAGAAAAGAGGGCACCAAATTTGAAATATCAAAGGTAGAGCAATTGACGTATGATTATGTGAATTGGAAATGGGAAAAAGAAATGTTCTTAAAGGAAAGCAAACTACATTAACTAGCCAGGAGATGTGTAATTGATGTATTGTTGATAATTATCCAAAAAGTAAAAGCTAAAATCTATTTTTTTAACGGAAACAAAATAATTCATTCCATTTGAAAAATATTTACTACAGTGCTTAATAAAATCTTTTTTTTTCCCCCTACAGTACTCAGTAAATCATAAAAAGACTCAAACTTTAAATGATAATAGACATGCGCCGTCACCTCGGGGGCTTCTGATAAAAACTGAAGCCAACTCTACAAGTTTTTTCAGGCTGCTGTAACAAATTACTGAAACCTGAGTGGCTTGAAACATCAGAAATGCATTGCCTCCCTGCTCTAGAGGCTCAAAGCCTGAAACCAAGGTGTCAGCAGAGGCCCGCTCCTTCTGTAACCTGTAGGGGAGAATCCTTCCTCGCCTCCTCTAGCTGACAGTGCTCGTGTTCCTTGGCGTACAGGTGGAAGCATCATTCCAATCTCTGCCTCCATTGTCACAAGCCATCTTCTCCCTGGGTGTCTCTGACTCTCCACTCATAAGAACACCAGTCATAATAGACTAAGGCTCACCCTACTCCAGTAAGACTTCACCTTAACTTATTACATCCACTAAAATCCTATTTCCCAATAAGGTCAGATTCTGAGGTACTGGGGGATAGGACTTCTACATACCTTTTGGAAAACACAAACCAATAACACCAACCCAATTGTTACCGATTGGGGTAGTGTTGTTGTTTTGTCGATGAAGAATAGATTTTAAGGGAGGGAGGGAGGGAGAGAGAGAGAGAGAGAGAGAGAGAGAGAGAGAGAGAGAGAGAGAGAGAGAGAGAGAGGAGAAAAAGGAGATGGAGAAGGAGAAGGAGAAGGAGAAAGAAGGAGGAGAAGAGAGAATGAAAGAATGGCCAGGCTTTGATTAGCCAGCGAGATGTTCACATGCAAATCTTATTTCTTCCTGCCTCAGCTCAAAAACTTTAAAGCTTTTCCATTGCCTTTAGGATTATCCCTAATGAGGGCCTTAAAGCCAAAGGCTTAGTCTGGACCTTTCTCTCTCCAACCCATTTGCATTCCTGCCTCCCCTGCTTTTCCTCCCCTCTCTTCTTTCCTCTCTCTGTTCCCCAAATCAAGTTACTCAACTGGGCATTTCAGCCTGAAAGTCCCACATAAATATCCAAAACTGAGCTCATCTTCCCAACCACCCACAGCTGCTCTTCCTTCATCAGTTCTTATACATGGACTAATCTTTACAGCCATAGAGTCCTCCCTCCAGAATGACAGCCATCTATCTGTCAACATCCTTGGGATATAGGTATTCAATTGGCTACAAATCTGCCACCCAAAATATAACCCTCCAGCTTGTCTATAAGACTATCGAATGCCTTTTTGAAATCATGCTGCCATTCTTCCATTCTACAAGCAACCATCCCAAGGAGGAACAAGGAGCTGTGGTCCAATGAGACAAAACAGCTATAGAAAATAATGTGCACTGAATAAATACCTTTAAAATCTCAACCAGAGCAGTTACAAACAAATTCCTTGCAGTTCCTCAACTATAATATACTAGAGGCCCAGTGCACAAAATTCATGCACTCAGGGGTGTGGGAGTCCCTCAGCCCAGCCTGCGCCCTCTTGCAGTCTGGGAGCCCTCAGGGGATGTCCAACTGATGGCTTAGGCTTCCTCCCGCCACCGCCACTGCGCTCGCCAGCCACAAGTCCGGCTTCTGGCTGAGCAGCACTCCCCCTGTGGGAGCGCACTGACCACCAGGGGCAGCTCCTATGTTGAATGTCTGCCCCTAGTGGTCAGTGTGCATCATAGGGACCAGTCGTTCCGTTGTTTGGTCAATTTGCGTATTAGCCTTTTATTATATAGGATAAAGTTTACAAAGAACAAAGGCAAAGGTGAAAGAAAACCTGAATCAGAACCAGGGCAGAAACCTTTCCTTTAGCCAATGTCACCATCTAGAGAAGGAATTAGGAGCATGAGTGCTATATACACTACATGCTATTTTTAGATTGTTGTTTTCATATTTATACTTTGGCTAACTTACTTATTAGTAAATGGGATCTGGTTCTTTCCATAGTATGGACCACTCTCTGTAGAGCTGTTTTTACCCAGCAGCTTTTTGAAAACTCAACTGGCCTTCAACTCACAACACAAAAAAAAATGGCTTAGAAGCCCATTATTTTGTTTGCTATGAATATTGTTGACTTCAGCTCCACTTGAGAAATTCCTTTTAAGACTTATGCTAGGAAAAGCATAGCTTCCTAAAGGAAATGATAATTTTTTTTTCTCTCATGGCTCACCAAAAATGTCTACCTGACCATAGTCGCCTTTACAGGTTGGTTTCTCTGAAGGTTAAAGATATTCATGGTCCTGCTATAGTATCTGTGTTGGCCCTCCTGGATATATGTGTTCTATTTTCACCCAACACCAACACCCCAGTTATTAACCTTCTGCTCTATTTTCCATCTGCCATACTTTTTAAAAAATGTATTGTTTTACATGTGTATATGTTTTTTATACCTGGTGAACTACCTCAAGTCCTTGGTTGAAAAAGGTGAGGTGTTTACATTTAAATTATGAATAAATTATTTAATATGGGTGCCATCATTTCCAATTAACCCCTCTTATTGTTTTTAATGTTCAAAGTCACCCACATAGTTCATGCATTATCAAGGGGAGGCACCTGAGCAGAGTGAGCTCACCCGACAATCACAGTGACCACCCTCCTGCCCAGACTGGGCACAGCAAGCAGTCCTTCCCCACCTGGGTGTGCCAACGCATCTTATCCAAACAGCAGGCCCTTCTCTCCTCCAGTGTCCATGCTCCAAATAGGGTTTAATGAGATAATGAGGTGGGTCAGATGAATTTATTTTTCAATAAACTCATATTATTTTCCTTCTCCAATTTTCAATTAAGAGTCTTAATTCTATTACTCGTTCCTCTCCTTCCTCTCTCTTCTGGCCATTTAATTATTTCATTCTTCATCTTCAAAAAGAAGAAACAGGAAAACAAGACCAAATATTAGACTATTTAAACTGTGCACTGAGAGAAGAAAAAATTCAAACACCAATTTTCTGTAGTCCAAATGGAAAGTGAGGGACATTCTTTTCTATGTCAGAAAGCTCTGTGTGTGTGTGGTGGGGAGGACAGGGTGGGGGGGAGAGGAGGGGAGGAAAGTTTCCTCTAGAATTATCTATAGAGAATGCTTACATTTCCTACAGTAAACTTCTAAATTGTCCACTTCTTTTTGATCATGCAGATCTAAGCAAGGTATGGTCAGGAAATTTTTTCTTTCCCAGTTATGGAGAAATTATTTTAAACTTAGGCTCCTTAATTTCCTCTTTCTTTTTTTTCTTCTTCATTTTCAACCACTGGTTAAACCCAATATTTGTATATAGCATTCTTTGAGAAAATTAATTATGTAGATACAAGCAAGGTATAATAACCTTATTAAGTCTCTAGGAGAAAAATCTACACTGAAGGAAAAAATGCTTTCAGATATGTATAATCCTTTGTTTTCATTTTCCCCACATCTCTTAAAAGAGCTACTTGTAATTCTGGCTATTTCTCTTGAAAAATGCAAAATGGTAAGAATTGTTCATTATTGTATCATCTTCAATCAATAAACTTGATAAGAAAACTCTGTCAACAGAATAATTCATCACCTTGTGCAGGTAGTTGATTATTTGCAATGCTGCCCATCCCCAAGGATCAAAACCAAAGAGCTTTGTCATTAATTTGGGAAGCTGGAGTGCTCTCAGAAATTCCCGCGGTAATATAGCCTAGTCAGAGGTGAGTTCACTGTGAAGAGAGCGAAGCTGAAGCCTCGGGGACCTTACCAACATGTTCACAGGATCACACATTTTTGTAAAGTCTGCAAAAGCCAACTGTTTGATTTTTTTTTCTCTTCTTTTTCTCAAAGAGGGACTCCAGATTTGCACAAGCTTCAGCCTGATAAAGCCTGGATCTGGGCCTCATCTCAATGCAAAGCAGCTTGGTAGTTTCTTTTTCTGCAAAGTAAGACTGTAACTACAGCAAACCAGCACTCTTCCGCAAGATTCTGTTTTAATTGCATGAGACTGAGAAAGAATGTGTGCCTATGGGGGTTATTTATATTAGGCTATTTTAAAAGTAATACAGAAATACAAGTTAGAAAAAAAAATGGCATTTTTCATATTCAAATAAGTCCAACTGCAACTTCAATTATTAGCTTTAATTTCTATTCATAATATAATCATAACTCACATTTCTTAATAAACCAGGAGAACTTGGCAATAATTCAACATTTAATTAAAATTTCACAGACATGACCAGATTTTTAAGAATCTGTGCCCGTAAAGAGTCAAAATAATATGCCTCCCCCAGCATTTCTTCTAGGCCAAGTATTTAAAAGCAACAAAACTATTACAACCGTAAAAAAAAATTACATATCCATTAGGACCTGTTGGTAGGAGACTACGGTTTTATCAAATCAGAACATTTACGGAATGTGAGCACCTATCATCAAAGAACACGCTTTCTGTGGTTTAAATCCAGCAATTATACTCCTAAGTGATGCTTACTAATCTTAGCTGCCAGGAACTTGGAAAGAAAGGTAATTCCAAAGACAGCTTGGTACCCAAAACCACCTAGATTTTTGTGGTCCACAGCCATTACCTCAAATTATACTGAGAAACAAACAGGCCGCCAAAGGGAAGCGGGGAGAACAGTTCTGAACAAGTTATAATTTCACTCCTTGTAGCCTGTGCCTCTCAGCTGCAAAGCAGCTGGACTGCGTGACCGGCAGCTTCCAGAAGGCCCCTCAGAGTGCGTTCAGACGACCCTCTGAAGCTCACAGACACCACCTGGCATAATGCTGTAGAGACATCTCCACCTACACGAAGCTGTAGTAGGTGCTCACCCCTAAAGAAACATGATGATGGCAAACCAGTACTGACTATCTATTGCTCAGGTGACCTTGCCCACAATCCCCACTGGGCTCAGCTTCTGTGCCCCGTGCCCAAATGCGCTTATACATGCATTGTGGTACGGATTCCATAGTTGAAATAAAAGGTTCAGGGGTATGTTTTTGCAGCTTGAGATCAAAGAGATTAGGTCAAGGCTGAGTGTCTCAACTTCAGGGTGGTGTGGGAGAGGAGACAGCCAAAAATGTCACACTGTGTCCTGACATGGGAGTTACAATCGTGACTTCCTGCTTTCAAAGTGACTGACATTTTCCAGGTACATACCACATGCTGGGCATTATGCCAAGGCCTGTACGTGAATTATTTCATTTAAATAGCTACAGAAAGGCCTGCAAGGGAGGTTTTATTATCACTGCCAGGCAAGTAAGGAAGCAGATTCATAGAGATGGTGTACCAGAGAAGAGCTAATGAGTGAGGGAGAGACTTGGAATTTAAATTCAGCCTGTGTCTGATTCAACAGCTTGGATTTGAGAACCTTATGCTAATGTTTCCCGAACTTTAAAACGGAATCTCTGGCAAATAGGATTTTATTTGGTGCATGGATGCTTCATTAAATATTGAGAAAGTCACGTTCTTTTGAAGGTCTTTCAAGCCTTCTTTTCCTGTCAAGGAGAAAGGCTCAGTGTGGTGCTGAATTGTCAACACCTCTCTACCCCTGGCTCATCTCCTTGTGTAAACAGTGAGACCAAGCTCAGGTTCAACCTGGTGCAGGCAGTGGTATCTAGCTGGAATTTAACAATATTTTCATGGTATTTATTTTGACATACTTACGTTGATGGAATGTAACATGGGGTTTTCATTATGTAGTAAAACAAAATTTCCTTTTTCAGTATAAATACTTAATAGTGAGCATATTTTTAAAAAATTATTAAGTAAAGGTGATGATCAGCTTTATGGCGAGTCAATAGTCCCTCCTTATCCATCAAACACTAATATAGGTGTGTGTGAAGATATATTTTTAAAATATATTTTTATTGCTTTCAGAGAGGAAGGGGAAGGGAAGGAGAGAGAGAAACATCAATGATGAGAATCATCAATCGGCTGCCTCCTGCACACCCTCAACTGGGGATGGAGCCCGCAACCCAGGCATGTGCCCTCCTGTTACATAGGTCAAACCTCAACCACTGAGCCACACCAGCTGGGCTGCTTTTATATTTTTTATAAAATGTTTTTAAAATTATGTTTACTAGCTGAGCAAATGTAAAAAAAAAAAAAAAGCTATATATTTACTTCTGGGAAAAAAAAAGCTATATATTTACTATTTTTATCCATTTTGCCCATGGCAACATGGGCAAAATGGATAAAAATGGTGCTCAGTATATATTTTCAAATGACTTTCATTTACTAAATTAGTACTGAGTAATCCAACTGGCAAAATAACCATTGTCCCTAAGTGAGCTATATAAACTCTTTAGACCGACTTTCTGCCACAATGTCAAGTTCACAACCATCAGCTGCTCTGCTAAACAAAGTTCCATGGAGACCCAGGATAGCTCAGATGGGAGCTAACTAGACTACATAATCACGACCACGTACCAGAAAGTTGAGAAAACTGGTTATGTTTCTCTCCATTTCTTATATTCTTTGTACAAGAACTTTTCACCTGAGAAATTGCAAAAAAAAAAAAAAAGTTTAAATGAATACTGAACTAGCAATTCAATAATTCTAAATTTTAAGAAGGGACTGGAGAAAAGTTGAAAACGTTTTTCAAAAGGGTTCCCTGGGATTTAACAGGAAAATGTTATTTTGAGCAATCTAGGCACAATTATTATAAAGTGGGGATGGGGAGCTGGACGCATTGAATGAGAGATCCCAGGCTGGGATTCAGACTCCGTGGGGGCTGGGAGCAGTGTTCCCTGGGCTGGGACAGGCCTTTTACCCAGAGTCTGGCCCACTGCAGGCACTAAAGCAAACAAAATAATTCCAATTAAAAAGTAAGACATTATACTGAAAAAAATGCAAATCTGAACATGAATAAGAATACACTCCACGGTCAAGCCCTAATAAATTGTTAAGTAATCCTGGTGGGCAAACGAATCATGGTCACTAAGTGAGCCATACAAACTCTTTAGACTACATTTAAAAAGACTAAATTAGGAAGACTAAATCATTAACCACACACTTCTATGTTATTGAGACACACAAATGCTGAAAGAATTCATCACCAGCAGACCCATGCTTTAAGAAATATTAAGGAAGTCCTTCAGGCAGAAGAAAAATGACATCAGATGGAAATATGGACCCAAAAAAGAAATAAAGAGCACTGGAAATAGTAGCTAAGTGGGTTTTTATATAAATTTTCCCATTATTTAAGTATTTTAAGTAATAATTGAATAGTTAAACAAATATAATGTGTTATACTTAACAACATATGTATAGTTAAAAATTTTAAAAATAACAAATATATAATTAAATGTATCACATTAAAAATTTTTAATAAAATAAAATGTATGATGTCACTAGTGTAAAGGCTAGGAAGGGAGAAATGAAAGTATATATTATATAAAATAAAAAAATGTGAAGTGATACAATATCACTTGAAGATAAACTGTGAAAAGTTAAAAATTTATACTATAAACCTAAAGCAACCACAATAATAACAAAACAACGAGTTATAGTTAAGAAGACAATAATGGGGAGAAAATGGAGTCATAGAAATACTCAAATTTTAAAATGTCAGGGAGAAAAGGGGACAAAGAACAAGTAAAACAAATAGAAAATAAATACCAAGACAATAGACTTATACCAAGCATGTCAATAATCTTCGTAAATCTAAATAATCTCAACATCCCCCAATGTTGACTGTTTGAAAACAGAGACTGTCAGGTGGGTTTAAAAAACAACAACAACAATCCTAGCCAGTTTGGCTCAGTGGATAGCATGTCGGCCCCCAGACTGTAGGGTCCCGGGTTTGATTCCAGTCAAGGGCACATACCTTGGTTGCAGGCTGGATCTCCAGTCCTGGTTGGGGTGGGTGCAGAGGCAACCAATTGATGTGTCTCTCTCACATTGATGTTTCTCTTTCTCTGTCTCTCCCTCTCCCTTCTACTCTCTCTGAAAATCAATGGGAAAATGTCCTGGGGTCAGGATTAACAACAACAACAAAAACCCAACAACAACAAAAAGCAAAAACACAGAACTAATTCTATGGTGCCTATAACAAAATACTTTAAATATTACTAGGAAAAAAAGAAAGTCACTTTATAATGATAAATGCAACAGGACATACCATCATAAGTGTCTGTGCTCAATAACAGAGTTTCAAAATATACAAAGTAAATACTGATAGAACTGCATGGAGAAATAGAAAAATCCACAATTAGTCAGAGATTTCCATATTCCTCTCTCAATAACTGATAATACAAGTAGACATAAAAATCAATAAAAGACATAGAATAAATGAACAACACTATCAACTTGATCTAATTGACATTTATAGAATACTTCACTCAACACCAGCAGAAAACATAATTTTTCAATTGCACATGGAACATTTACTAAAACAGACCATATTCTTGGCCACAAAGTAAGTGTCGATAAATTTAAAAGAATCCAAGTCACACAGAGTATGTTCTCTGACTACAACAGAATTGCTGTAAATTAGAAATCAATAACAGAGATTTCTGGAAAATTACCAAATATTTAGAAACAAAATAACGCTTCTAAATAACTCATAGGTCAAAGAAGAAATTGGAAAATACTTTTAACTGAATGAAAATTAAAACATAATTTAGTGGGAAATTTATAGCACTAAATACCTATATTAGAAAAAAGAAAAGGTAACAAACCAATGATCCAGCTTCCACCTTAAGGAATTAGAAAAAGAAAAGCAAGTCAAAACCACTAGAGTAAATAGAAGAAAGGAAATAATTAAGATTATAGAGAAATAAAATAAATAGAGAAACAATAGAGAAAATCAATGAAATAAAATACAAAAATCAATTGTATGTCTATATATTAGCAATGAACAATTTGATATTGAATTTTTTAATGATTTATAGTAGCATCAAAAACATATAAAATACTTGGGGATAAATCTGACAAAATATGTGCAATATCTCTACACTAAAAACTACAAAACTCAGCTGAGAGAAGTTAAAGAAAAACGAAATAAATGGAGAGATACTTTGTCATGGGTCCAAATACTTGATATTGTTAAGATGCCAATTCTCCCCAAATTGATATATAAACTCAATGCAATACCACTCAAAATCCCAGCAGATGATACATGCTACAACATGGATAAACCTTGAACTTATTCCAAGTGGAAGAAGACAGACACAAAAGCGCAAATATTATATGATTTCATTTATATGAAATGTTCATAAGAGGCAAACCCATAGGAAGGAGGTGGTGGGAGGGTAATAGGAAGTGATTACTAAAGGATGCAAGGTTTCTTTTTGGGGTGATGAAAAAATCTGGCATTAAAGAGTGGTGATGGTTGTGCAACATTGCGAATATACTAAAACCCACCCTTAGACACATTAGAATGGCTAAAATTGTGAATGTTTTGTGATGTGAATTTTATCTCAATTAAAAAAAAATCTACCTTAAAAAATTCCAGCAGGATTTCTTTAGTAATTGACAAGTTGATTTAAAAATTTATAGGGATGCAAAAGACATGACATAGCCAAAACAACTTTAAAACAGCAGAACAAAGTTGGAGGGCTAACTCTACCTAATTTCAATGCTTACTATAAAGGTACAGTATTCAAGACTGTGGTAATGAAATAAACAAACAATCAATGGAACAGAATAGAGAGTGCAGAAATAGACCAATACATAAGTGTACAACTGGTTTTCAACAAAGGTGCAAAGGCAATTTAGTAGAGAAAGGATCATCCCTCTCAACAAACAGTGCTGGACTAATCAGATATCCTAATAATCCTATATAATAAAAGTGTAGTATGCAAATAGACCCCTCGACCGGGAGTTGTCTGGGAGTTCAACCAGGGGGCAGGACTGGCTGGGGGAAGAGAGGAAGGCCCGGGCCAGCAGCCACCAGCCACTAGGGACCCTACCAGTGCACAAATTTCGTGCGCTGGGCCTCTAGTAGCGATACTAATACGTTTCCATGCATACCTTGCACCATATTCAAAAATTAACTCAAAATTGATCATTGACCTAAAGGTGAAACCTAAAACTACAAACCTTCTAGAAGATAACACAGGATAAAATCTTTGACCTCCTGTTGGGCAAAGATTTCTAATTTAACAACTCCAAAATTCACAATTCACAGAAGAAAAGTATTATTAAATTGCACTTAAAATGTAAAACTTCTGCTCTTTGGAGAATGTTGTTAAGAGAATTAAAAACAAGCCATGGATTGCGCAAGATATTTGCAAAGCATGTATTCTGATAAAAGACTTGTGTCTGAATACAAAGACCTCCCAGAGAAAGCTGTGCTGCTGCAAATGAGTGAAACTGAGAAGCAAAATGAGTCCTGGCAGTTCTGCCCTCAAGGGCTGGTGTCCTGAGCTGCAGCTGGCCTGGGGCCTTCCCCACAGTTTGATTACATGGGCCAAAAAGTTACCCTTTCTGTCTAAGCTAGTTCAATTAAGTTTTCTATTGCTTGCAACCAAAAATATGTCTTTAATCTTAGAGGAATGGAAGTATCAGAGAGAGGAAGCGAAAGAGGGGATGTAAAAATGATTTTCTGTAAGAGTAATGTTGAGAAACAGAACCTTTGGTGTGATCACAGGAACTGGTGGTATATGGCCATGTAGTTGGCTATATATTCTTTTTTTTTTTTTTTTTTACCATCTATGAAAATTGTCAAGCACAAGAAATTGACTGCTAGATATATCTATCCTAGAGAAATGCCGGCAGATACGCACAAGGAGATTGTACAATATTCAGTGCAGCTTCATTGTGGTAGCAAACAATTACAAACAACTGAAATGTCCATCAGAAGAGAAGCAGTTAAATAACCCATTGTCGATTACATCACGGAACGCCCGGCAGCGGTCTAAAAATGGGATGGATGCGTTTGTACTGACACGGAAAAGAGCTCTACGCCATGTTGTAATGAGAAAGTCACTTTCATTCATTAGCATCTTTAAGTTTTTAAAAATAAAACACACACCACAAACCTCTATGTAAGTAAAAGTATAGAAAAGAACTGGAAGGTTCCACTTCTGATAATTGAGTTCAGTTCTAGGGAAGGATAGGAACTGGGAGGAGGAAAAAGGAGCCTTTCACTTTGCCTGTGTTGCTTGAAGTTTTTACACATAAACACACTCACTAGATCTTGTTTAAAACAAATGAAGGAGTATGAAGGACTTTTACTAAGCAAATACAGTGAACTAGCTATTATGTAAAATAGGTAAGGTCCCTGCCAAATGGAGACGGCTACATGTACACAATTTTAGGGTCAATATAGTACCCTAAAGTACCACGTAGTACGAAGAAGGAGACCTTTTTTAAAAGTTCGATTAAGATAGAAGGAATAAAAATTGTTTATATTTATGAATACAGTATCTGACTTTCTAATGGATTGTTTTTAAGAAGCTCTATAGGTTTCTTGTTGGAAAAAAAATGTTGAGATTTCCTAATTATGACCCAAATCTGTTGTTATCAAGTGTTCTTTGATAGGAAGCATTAGAAACACTCTGGAAATTAGGGGGGGAAATGTATTGAATGCTACAGAGGGGCTCACAGAATCCAAGGAGACATGCAATTTCGGCCCCCAGGAAGAATAAGAACCGAGGTGGCTCTCAGATCCAGGCTACTGATGGCAGCTGAGCCATCATCAGTCTTCCCAGGAAGTCAGAATCTTGAATCACATGATACAAGGACAGAAAAGCACTGGCAGGCCCTGGAATCTTTCTGTTCCTGCCTCCTAGATACCCCACCCTGCCAGTGCGGGGCCAGAAAGTTCTGAAGTTTTGAAGACTTTCAAAGTTCACATTCCAGCTGTGCTACTGACTAGCATGTGACTGAGCAAGTTCCTTAACCACAACGATCTTCATCTGTAAACATGGGGATAAAACTGTACCTAGCTCCTAGGGTTTTTAAGAGGATTAAGTTACATAATACCCTTAAAATTACTGGCATAGGGTATGTATTTCATTAACATGGACTATTATTTATTTCCTACTCATAAACAGAAATACATCGAAATGTTAAGTATTTGTCATAGTAAATGTATGAGGGGATCTTCTCTTGTTTTACAAAGTTACTCTGAGAGCATTTTATTCTAAAAGTAGAAATATTTTTAAAGCTCTGAGTTGCAATTATATGATGATTACAATTATAGTAGGATCTGCTACTCAAATTAGATATTTTAATGATCAATAATGTTTAGCTGTCTTTAAGAATTTTAAGAATTTAAAGTTTAAGAATCTAAGAGTTTAAGAATTTAAGAGTTTAAGGATTTGAGCCACGTAAATTAACAAAATGTTTGCCTCCAAAGAAAGACATTACATTTTTTAATAGGAATTGACTAAGTTCAATAGACTCAAGTGAATTTCAAAAGTGTGTTATCTTACTGTTTGGCTCTGTTTTCACATAGTCATTATTCATGATGTTTCTGTCTTGGTCTTGAACAAATAAACACCAGAATATTTAAAAACACTGAACTGTCTGTCCTGGCAAGATATCCGTCCCCAGTGACTAAAACCGAAAGGTCACAAGATGTTTCCCTTCATTTTGTCATTTGATCTTAGATATGCTGCTTTCAAAACACAAGCTACAATAAGTAGCTATTTAGAGACAAGACAGCCCAAATCTATCATTTTAAAGAGAAAATAAGCGGTGAGGAGATTGCATTCTGAAACTAGAACTTCTGAACTGAAAACTTTTTTGCCTGTTAAAAACAATTCCACATGACAAGGAATCAGAAAAATTCCCAGTCAGTGGTGGCAGATCTTGTAAACTGGCTCCCTCTCCGCACATCCCACCACCTTCCCACCCTGCCTCCTCTCCTAAAAGGCAGGTTGGGAAGTGAGATGTTTGCTTTCCTAGGCTCCTTGGATGGAAGAGGGGTGGCCAGGTGATCCAGTTCTGGCCAACACAGTGTCAACGGAAGTCTCTGCTAGAGGCTTCCAGAAAAGCTTTTTGCTTTTCCTTAAATAATTTTATTGATTTCAGGAAGGATGGGAAAGGGAGAGAGAGAGAAACATCAATGATGAGAGAGAATCATTTATCAGCTGCCTCCTGCTCACCCCCTACAGGGGATCGAACCTGCAACCCGGGCATGTGCCCTGACCAGGAATTGAACCATGACCTCCTGGTTTATAGGTTGATGCTCAACCACTGAGCCACATGGGCCGAGCTCCAGAAGAGCTTTTATAAAGACCCGGCTGGCAACTTGCTTTACACTTTGCCCTTCCTTCTCCCTCCTTCTCCCCACTTGGAACCCTGATATGATGCCTGAAGTGAAGCTACCTTTCAACCACGCAAAGAAGAGCCACGGGAAGATGTTGCTGAGCCACCATCCCAGCTCTGGGAGCTTCCCTCAGATACCTTGCTGCTTAAAGCACATAAATGCCTTACTTGTTTAAGCCTTTCTGGCTTTTCAGTTGCTTGGAGGCAAACACATTTACAACTTATAAAAGTAGCACATCAGCGAAAATAGATTGCTCCCTGAAATTAGTATTTTTCCAGAGACTGTAAAAAGCACCTAAGAAAAGGCGTTTTATCAAATTGCACTAGGAATGCCTGAGAAACTTGGTTTACATAATGTGTAATGTGAATTTTGCTTTCCTTGCTTATTACCAGAATCAAACTAATGAAAAGTAAACATTTTTAAAGTTTTATTTTCATAGAGAATAAACATATAATTTAAAGAATACCAATGTGATTCTGACTTGTGGATGTATAATAGAGTCAGTCTTTTCAGTTCTCTTTCCCTAAAGAAGTTAAAAACATTCTTCATTACTAAGTTGAGATGTCACAAGGAAACAATTACATAATGTCCTTCATTCTGGGAGTGGGGTGGGGTGGGGCGGATGAAGTAAATATGGGCAATTCACAGAACCCAATAGAGTGATTCCACCTCAACCACTCCCTGCCCCAACTCCCCACCCATGAGATGATGTGAATTTTGGAGATATGTCTTGTTTCTTTCTTTCTTCTTCTTTTTTAAAAATGTATTTTCATTGATTTCAGAGAGGAAGGGAGAGGGAGAGAGAGATAGAAACATCAATGATGAGACTCATTGATCAGCTGCCTCCTGGATTGAGCCCACAACCCTACTGTGGATTGAGCCCACAACCTGGGGATGTGCCCTTGACCAGAATTGAACCCGGGACCCTTCAGTCCCCAGGGTGATGCTCTACCCACTGAGTCAAACTGGCTATGGCTGTCTCGTCTAATTTTTATAATCAAAAGACATAATTGAACATTAAACTGAAGAAAAATTCCTACTATGCTGCAATCTCTCCAAAAGGAGAGAGACTTACTTCTGAGCTATACGCAAGGTTTTCTGCCATGAAAGGGCTCGCCGTCCACCTGTGGCGGGTCCACTTGAAGATCTCTTTGGATCTTCTAGCTCAGAGTGCTCAGCCCCCTGGGGTTAAGTCAGAGGTCAATCAGCACAGGTAGAACTTAGGGCACACTTTGGGGTTGCTGAGGGGCATACTTTGGGAGGGGGAATGGAAGAAGGGAAGAACTTTCAAGTTCACCATCTCCCCCACACCGCTGCATTTGAGTCAGAGCCACTGTGCTTTAGGGGCTTCTATTAAAGGGGCTTTGGAGTAAGCTTTCATTTGTAGCAAGTTCATATTGCTTTTTAAAAAAGCAATAACTTGGCTCAGTGGATAGAGCATCAGCCTGCGGACTGAAGGGTCCCAGTGGGGAGCGTGCAGGAGGCAGCCGACCAGTGATTCTCTCTCATCAATGATGTTTCTATCTCTCTCTCTTTCTCCCTTCCTCTCTGAAATCAATAAAGAAATATATAAATAAATAAATAAATAAATAAATAAATAAATAAAAGCAGTAACTGGATTAAGATATATCCTAACACCAGTTTATAAATGTAAATATATTACTCAGGAGAGGTAACATTAATTCATCCATCGAATTTAGCTGAGTTAGTAAATCAGAGCAGTGGAATAGTCTGGAACTATCCATTCGACCCTCAGGTTGTTAATTCTTCAATTGCATTAAATAAAAATTAGTGCAGCCCTAGCCGGTTTGGCTCAGTGGATAGAGTGTCGGTCCTTGGATTGAAGGGTCTGGGTTCGATTCCGGTCAAGGGCATGTACATCGGTTGCAGGCTCAATCCCTGGCTCTGGTTGGGGCCCGTCCCTGAGGCAACCAATCGAAGTGCCTCTCTCACATCGATGTTTCTCTCTCTGTGTCTCTATCCCTCCTCCTTTCCTCTCTCTCTAAAAATCGATGGGAAAATATCCTTGAGTGAGGATTAACAACAAAAAATTAGTGCAGCCCTAGCTGGTTTGACTCAGTGAATAGAGGGTTGGCCTGCGGCAAACTAAAGGGTCCCAGGTTTGATTCTGGCCAAGGGCACATGCCCGGGTTGTGGGCTTGATCCCACCCCCCACCCCCAGGGGACATGCAGGAGGCAGCCAATCAATGATTCTCTCTCATCATTGATGTTTCTCTCTCTCTATTTCTCTCCCTTCCTTTCAGAAATTAATTTTTAAAAAATTAGTACAATACATGAACTTATACTCACATCCCAATAAGTGTTTAATCAATCAGTCACTTCATAGTTTCATAAATGTCAGCAAGTTAACTTCTCTAGTCTGTTATAATGGAGCTACCACCACCCCAAGTATTTGTTCCCATGAACACGTGTGAAGCTGTCACCTTCCCCTGGAGCAGTCTGATATTTTCCCAAATTGTGAGTATAGCTCTGTGGAAGCTTCTGAATCTCTCAACTCTTACTGCTATTCTTATAACAACTCTTTTAGGGACAATATTTTTTTATTCCCAAATCTGAGCTCTCTTTTTAAATTGCTGTACACACTGCCTCAGCTGGTATAGGATCTCTAGAGAAATGACAGAGCTCTTGCGAGGGAAATGCCTGCTTGCTATTCCTATGGCCAGAGTTTCTGCCTGATCTTTATCTCCTACTCTGTGAGTTGGGCTGGACAAGACGGAAACCACAAGTATGTCTCCCCGTGAGGCACTGAGCAGAGCCAGGCCCTCGTTTCTCGTAAGCTCGGGGGATCTGAGGGTGAAGTCATGGACCAAGAAGAAGGTTTTTCAGGGGAGAGGGAAGATGACTCAGCTCAGGAGAAAGAGTCTGTTGATGCCTTTGTTTTTCCAGAATGATGGCCCCATTGTGCTCCTCACATCTTTGATGTGTCCTTTTATGCAGGCCAGAGCATGATGTTAGGTTGGGGGTGGAGGACCCGTGATCAACACTGGCTTTCAAGGCCTACTTTAGTATCAACTCCCTGAGAACCAGAGTCCATGCTCATCCTTCCCGCCTACGAAGCCTTATAACACTTACCATTCTTACCTGTACAGTTCTCACTGGACGGACTTTATTTTCGTGTGAGTAACTTGTCACCTGAGGTAGATTCTGAATTCTTTGAGACCAGGATGGACGGATAAGCAGCAGATTGTAAAGACAATGGACACGTGCTAGATGTTTATGATTGATCAAGAGGAGGACCCTCCTATTTGGGATAAGTATTTGATGAAGAGATAACTCCTGCCTAATATAGAAGGAATTTGGATGCCTTCTTATAAATAAGAGATGTGCTGCATGTGAATATCAGATCACCTTTCATCCAGAAAGATTTGTCCTTCAACCTCACCAGGAGAGATAACAAGGTTTCTTTCTCTCACATTTGTAACCCCTCACCCAAAGTATCATTAGAATACAACCATCCCATAATACAGGTATAGTCATTTATTTTTATATTTATGCATGTTTTTGTTTTCTTCTGTGGCCATGAAAACAATTATAGAAACTTGTAAAATTTGTAATCTTTATCTATCCAAAAAAAAAAGTGAATTATAATGATCTAAAACAGAATAGCAGCTAGGCCTTTACTCTCAAAAAAATCAGATTTTCTATGTAATTGATGTGTCAGAATCATCTCCAGTGAGCATAGGACCAGAATTTCTATCCATCATTCATTATGACACTGTTGAAAGTCCTGACTGAGACAGCATCCTTGCTAAAGGGATCATTAACAAATGATTGAAAACCTGGGAGTTCTGTTTGTACTTCACACACTTTTGTATTATTTGGATGTCTTTCAACAACAAGAATATGTCAACTCAGCTTGATTGGAGTTCCTTTACCTGTTACTTGATATCGGTCAAGTGCTTTTCATGCCTAAGCGTTGGTAATTTTTGAAGTTGAGTGATGGGTATGTGTGGGTTTGTTATACTAGTCTCTCCAACCTATGGAGTATGGATTATTTGACACTATCCATAATATAAAGTTTATTAAACAAGATATCATTAGGGTAATTTAAATTATATATAGCTAGGAAAATAAGTTTCCTAGAATCTGCATAAGTTTATAATTTTATAGTATACAAACTGTTCATCACAATTCCTGACTTCTAAAACTTGAAACGTGTATGAAATGCTTCCTTTCAAAAGCTCCTATGGAAGGAATGATCAATAATGCAGTAATGAAAAATAAACCCCAAATTAAGTTGTTTGCAAAAAATAAAATGAAGAAATGTCACAGAATAATGTCTGGAGGTTTCACCAGATTAGGAAAATGGGTCTAGAAGGATGAGAAAAACAAGCTACCACCAGAAGAGGAAGTGGATTTAGAGGCCAGGGAGAAGGTCACGCAGCAGACACTGCAGAGACAACCACAGGAGCAAGGAGAAATTCCAGCCAGGAGACGTCCACGTGTCCACTCAGGCCCAGGGCTGAGGCACTGTCTAGTGGATAGATCCACATTTGAATCATTTTGGCGACCTCTTATGTGGCATTGGAGAATACCCACTGTAGGACTTTGGACCACTCTGATTTGTCTATTGCACAACATCTGTACACAGTTATTGTTTGTTTATCTCTAAATAAAACTTGGTTTTCCTACACTGCAATTATTGAACTTGCAAGTGGAATTCATGCCAGTTTACTGCATTATCAAGTGAACAGTTTTCTTGGGTTTTGGCTCATGCCAAAGTACATGATTTTGGAGTCAAAAGACAGTCACAAACTTTCTGAGTCTAGTTTCTGAAATGAGAGTGTTTCTCATCTCAACAAGTCTTTGCTTCTAGCACCTTACCAGGCATATAGTAGACACTTCATAAATGTGAGTTTCCTTTCTTTACGCCAGAAGTATATCTGGCAAGATGATTTTAACTTGAGACATTAGTGCATGTTTAAACTATAGTAAGTGTTTCCTGTAAGAAAGCAAAAGAAATAGCCTACATTTTCAGGAAAACTGAAAAAGACCCAAGAAGGCATTTAGTTGCTTTAGTCTTGCTCTTCTCCTAAGTAGATGACTTACCATAAAAAGCAAACTGTCTTTCAATTAAATTCTTTCTGTTTTATAATCTAATCAGTTTTCATGAAATCAACTCTTGAAATTAATTTACTTCCTTCTAAGAAGGATATACTCTTTCAGAAAGCATTTTTTTTCACTACCTTTCTCATGCATTATTATCCTTTTATATCATATATAATTTTAATTTTAATGCTTTTTCAAAGTAATTTTAAGTGATATTTTCATTGGTTGATATTTATAAACTTGAAAGTTAGTAGATTTTGCCTATATTTATGCATGTTTCTAACTACCCTATTGAGATTTTCTTTTAAGGACTCTTAGAAGATTATGTAATTAAATAATCTTAAAAACAGACCTAAAAAGGAAAAGCAACCAACAATTTGTATTAGTCCTAAAAAGAGCAAATACATGCTTATTGCTTTTCCATGTTTCATGTTATAAACACCTTTTTGGTGTAACAGACACTAATGAAGTTGAAGGACATTGATTATATATACAACATTATATTAAAAAAGAAGATGTCTGTTAAGGTACAAGTTACCACCTGTGGATAAACGTTAGTGAATAAAAAAATGTACTTCAGTGGACAAGTATTTATTAAGCACATATCATATGCCCAGCACTATGTTAGGGCTATTAAACTGGCAGTGAGTGAGACCCTTATCTCTTACACGTTGCTTTGTATATTTTAGTATACAACAAATGACAGAATCATTTACATTTTTGTTTTTAACTGCATTAGAACACAAAAGTAAAGCTAATTTTATTTTAAAATATTTTATCATATTCCTGGCTGGTGTGGCTCATTTGGTTGGATTGTCCAGTGTACTGGAAGGTCACAGGTTCGATTTCTGGTCAGCACACATACCCAGGTTGTGGGTTTGGTCCCCTGTTGGGGCACTTATGGAAGGCAACTGATTGATGTTTCTCTCACATCAGTGTTTCTCTCTCTCTCTCTCTCTCTCTCTCTCTCCCCCTCCCCCCCCCCACGCGTGCTCTCTCTCCTCTCCTCTCCTCTCCCCCTTCCTCCCTCTCTAAAATAAACCAAAAAATAATAAAATATATATTATCATAAAAATAAATCAACAAAGAAGCCAGAAGTTTGAGTAAAAATGGAAACTCAGCTGTAACAGCTATTGAATTTATGGCCATTAAACTATCTGGAAACTATTCTCTTTCTTTAAAATTTAAACTAGCTATATAGAAAGCCCTCTCCCTCCCACAGGGCATATTAGCAATAGAAATTGAGATCAGTAGGTTGGAGGAGCAGAGACAGAGTTCATATAAAGTAAAGCCATATGTACTGGATGGGATTAGTCACAATCTCTCCATCCCCAGCATGTAAACCTACAGCATGCTAGAGTGGGTGGCTGTCTTCCCGCTTTGTATGGATGTTGCACCATGTGACTTATTCTAGTCAATGGAACATCAGTGAACGTGACATGCACAAAGGATTTCAATGTCCTTGCATCCTTTGGCCCAGTCTTTAGCACTCTTGTGATTGCCACGAAGAGAGAGTGCACCAGCTAGCTCCTCCCCCTTCAGCCTGGGCCCCAGAGTAAGATACACAGGCAGTGCTACACCAGACTGAAAGCCGAGAGCCAAGCTGTGCTGACAGGCAGCCGGAAGCAGAGCTATCCTGCTAACCTGCAGCCCTGTGAGCAAGAATATAGATGCCCCATGTTATAAGCCACAGTGTTTTTGAGGTCTCTTTGCTAGATTGGATCAATAGGTGATTAATTAACCATTCCTGGTTAAAATAAGCAGTACATGTACAGAATATTATACTCCAACTAAAAGACAGTATGAACACTTTATATGCAAATTATAGACGAAGAGATGAAAATATTGTAGTTAGTTAAAAAAAAATTATTTTAATCCTCACCTGAGGATATTTTTCCATTCATTTTTAGAGACACTGGAGGAGACAGGGAAAGACAGAGAGAAATATCAATGTGAGAGAAACACCTCAATTGGTTGCCTCCTGCACGCCAGGGCCGGGGAGGAAGCCTGCAACCGAGGTATGTGCCCTTGACTGGAATCGAACCCAGGACACTTCGGTTCGAAGGCCAAGACTCTATCCACTGCGCCACACTGGCCAGAGCTAAAATTTCTAATAGAAGTAACAGAGCACACCAGTGAGCAGAATTGTGGGACACAGGTGGGAGTCAGTGGAAGGTGCAGAGGCAGGGCCAAGAATGAATGCTACAGCTTTAGACATCACAGGCTTCCCAATCACCGAGAACTGGCATGTCCCAACGGCAAACTGGAACAGTCACCACAGTTGAATTCATTTCCTGTTAAAAGCACAAAGCTTCTCTCTTCAATTAATAATTGAAACATATTTTCATAGATCAGAGACTTTAGCTTAAGAAACTTCATAAAATGAGACTTAAATTTGGTATCAATATAATTTGAAAGGCAAGCACAATAATGTTCTTCTTTGTTTTAGTAACTAAGGAGAGTACAAAGGCAGACTTATGTAAATTAAATATTTGTACCAAGAGACGGCTGAATGTTGTCACAGCAAGCTCTGTGAATAAAGGTTTTGCAATAGTTCAAACAGAGAAAAGCGATGAAGCATAGCACACACCATATGTGTAGGACACAAAGGTATGCAAGAGCTCAACACAACCCACACGTATTAGCCAATGCCATGTTCCCATTGGGAGCAGGAATTTAGTTCCAATAAAACAAAACAAAAAAAAAAAACACTGTTCATTTGAACTTGCCTAGATTAGTGATTACATTGGCATCTAATTTTACACTTTTTGTTTTACAGTTTTAACAAATGTGAGAGGTAACGAATTTTGCCTCAGTTAGTGTCCTGTTGTGACCAAGAGCCTAAACTCAAACTAACTTAAATAGGAAGGAAAATGTATATGTTTATGTAGCAGAAAGGCCTTGGGGTTGTTTAGTATTATGAGTGGCTTGATCCAGGAGCTCCAAAAATGTAATCAAAATTCAGTGTCTTAGTTTCTTAGCTTGGCCTTCTGCTGTGTCAGCTTCGTTCTTAAGATTCATGTGGTAGCCTCTGGTATCTCACATCTTCCTTGCTGCTAAAAAGTTCCTGTGGAAGGAGAGAGCGCGGACCCCAAATTCACGCCAATTGAACCAGTCACTGGAGCCAAGGCTAAGATGTGCTCCTATAGCACAAGCTGAAGCATATGAACTGATGGGTAGTCTTCAATGAGAGGTCCAAGTAGAAAAAGTTTCCTCAATTGAAATCAGGATCCTATTAGCAAAATCAGGGGTGACTTTGGGTGGACAAGAGCATCCAGCATCTCCTATGGCAGGAACCTGCAAACTATGGCTCATAGGCCAAATATGTTCCACTGCCTGTATCTATACAGCCCACGAGCAAAGAATGGGAGGGAAATCAAATGAAGAATATTTCCTGATGTCAAAATTACATGAAATTCAGATTTCAGGGTCCCCAAATAATAATGAGGTACGGCCACAGCATTTGTTTATATACTGTCCATAGTTGTGCTCATGCTACCATAGTCACAGCAGTGACTCTATGCCTCTCAAACCCTAAAATATTTGCTATCTGACCCTTTAAGAAAACTTTTGCCAAAATCACCCCTTATTTTGCTCTTCTTTAAAAAATATTTTTTATTGATTTCAGAGAGGAAGGGAGAGGGAGAGATGGAAACATAAATGATGAGAGAGAATCATTGATTTGCTGCCGCCTACACGCTCCACACTAGGGATCAAGCCTGCAACCTGGGCATGTGCCCTGACTGGGAATCGAACCGTGGCTTCCTGGTTCATAGAATGACACACAACCACTGAGCCAAGCCGGCCAGGCCCTTATTTTGCTCTTTTCCAGATGATGTACAACACTTTATGAAAGCACATTGAAAACTATAAAATAATATGTACTTTATATTTCATCATGTATATATCGTCTATAAAAACGGTAATTATCATCATTATCTAGCATGCATGAAGAACTGTGCTAGGCAATTAAATTTATACTAGAGGCCTGGTGTATGAAATTCGTGGATGGGGTGGGGGGAGTCCCTCAGTCCAGCCTGCACACTCTCCAATCTGGGACCCCTTGGGGGATGTCTGACATCACTCTTGCAATCAGGGACTGCTGGCTCCTAACTGCTTGCCTGCCTGCCTGCCTGATCACCCCTAACCACCTCTGCCTGCCGACCTGATGCTCCTAACTACTCCCCTGCCAGCCTGATCGCCCCCTAACTGCTCCTCTGCCTGCCTGATCATCCCTAACTGCCTCTGCCTGCTGGCCTGATGCCCCTAACTGCTCCCCTGCCAGCCTGATCACCTCTAACCATCTCTGCCTGCCGGCCTGATAGCCCCCTAACTGCTCCCCTGCCTGCTGGCCTGATCACCCCTAACTGCCTCTGCCTGCTGGCCTGATGCCCCTAACTGCTCCCCTGCCAGCCTGATCACCTCTAACCATCTCTGCCTGCTGGCCTGATTGCCCCTAACTGCCTCTGCCTCCTGGCCTGATCACCTCCTATCTGCTCCCCAGCTGGCCTGATCACCCCCTAACTGCCCTCCCCTGCTGGCCTGATAGCTCCCTAACTGCCCTCCCCTGCCAGCCTGATCACCCCCTAACTGCCCTCCCCTGCCAGCCTGATCGCCCCCTAACTGCTCCCCTGCTGGCCTGATCGCCCCCTAACTGCTCCCCTGCTGGCCTGATAGCCCCCTAACTTCCCTCCCCTGCCAGCCTGATCGCCCCCTAACTGCTTCCCTGCTGGCCTGATCACCCCCCAACTGCTCCCCTGCTGGCCTGATCACCCCCTAACTGCTCCCCTGCCAGCCTGATCTCCCCTAACTGCCCTCCCTTGCCAACCTAATCACCTCTAACTGCCCTCCCCTGCCAGCCTGATCACCCCTAACTGCCCTCCCCTGCTGGCCTGGTCACTCCTAACTGCTCTCCCCTGCCAGCCTGATCACTCCTAACAGCCTCTGCCTTGGCTCCCGCCACCATGGCTTTGTCTGGAAGACATCCGGTCTAATTAGCATATTACCTTTTTATTAGTATAGATAATTGTTCCTCTAAGAAACTTAAAACCAATAGGATACTTGCTTTCATAGCATACATATTATTTTTTAAGTATTAATATATATTTAAAACAGCAATAGATGAACTAACCGATGGAAAATCCCAGAAACAGTATTATATCTACACAAACACATGCGCGCGTGTGCGCGCGCACACACACACAAGAATTTGATATATGAAAAAATTGGTATTTTAAATCAGCACGAAGAGAATGGATTATTAAATAATCAGTGATGAGATAAGTGACTAACCATTTTTTAAAGTTAGGTCCTTATCTTATAATTTGTCCTTAAATAGATTCCAGGTGAATAAAAAAGAAATAAAAATGTTGGAAGAAAATGTAAAACGTGTGTCACTATAATTGTAGGGTTAGAGAAAGATTTTCTCCGCATTACACCAAAGATAGAAATCATACGGTTTTAATAGATTTGATTGATGTAGTGCATACCTCAAAATGTGGTCCCCACCGAAAGGGAGCCTACTTAATTCACGAGCCAACAACCCCGCCCCTTTTCCCACCCATAAAACTGCATTCTCAGCAACTATGTTGGAACCACATGATCCTGCCCCACTGGCTCAAATATGCCAGGTCAGCACTGGAGACCTGACCCACGCTTAATTGATCACATTTACTTTTCAGGGACTTTGGGCTTGTTTGTTTCCCACCCGCCCCATATTGTGAAATAAAGAAAGCTAGACTGCCAGGAGCTGGGAATAGAGCAAACATACAGAGGAAAGCAGACCAGGAGACAGTACTTAACAGGAGGTTTGAGTTCTTGACTTCAGATACTTTTGATACCAGGCTGCACTGTTACCCTTGAGGCTCATGAGCTACCCCAGTATACGCACTGGAAGCCTTTTGTGTACATCTCCTGTCCCCCCCTCTCACTAGGATTCCACATAGGCTCCAACCCTTTTTCTCCCACTAGCCTCTCGCTCAGGAGTGGGCCGCGCACACCTGCTTCCTGCTCGGGGCTTCCCTGGTGCTGTGGTGAAGGGCAACGTAACACCACACTCCTCGTCTGACACAAGTCTGCAGGTCTCAGAAGTAACAAGCACTAGTCTCCTCATAAGGCAAGATTAAATGCTTTTTAATGCAGCATCTCAACAAAACAGAAGATCAGTAGATATGCTGTCTGCCTAAATTAAAGTAAGCACCCAAAAATGTCCCCTCGGATGAACAGCAAAAAATGATCGAAATTGAATTTCCCCCCATTTTTAACAGGACCACCCATAGAAAAGTCAAAACATTTGATGATTAAATTATATCTAGTTTATATCTTATTATACAAAATAACATTTAAAATTATATATTTTTTTATTTTTTTTTGTTAATCCTCACCCAAGGATATTTTTTCCATTTATTTTTAGAGAGAGTGGAAGGCAGGGAGGGAGGGAGGGAGAGAGAGAGAGAAACATTGTTGAGAGAGAAACACATTGATTGGTTGCCTCCTGCACATGCCCTGACCAGACCTTGGGATAGAACCTGCCACCCAGGTACATGCCCTTGACCGAGAATTGAACCTGTGATCCTTCGGTGCGAGGGCCGACACTCCAACCACTGAGTCACACTGGCCAGGGCAATGTAGAAATGTTTTTAAGTGAGAAGGGGCTCCTTTTCCCCCAACAATGTGGCTACTTGATTTAAGTAATAATGTCAGGTCCTCATAGCTGCATCGCATGTACTCCTTCATTTTACTCTCACTGCTGTATAGTATAAAAGTTACATTTCATGCCCTCGCCGGTTTGGCTCAGTGGATAGAGCGTCAGCCTGCGGACTGAAGGGTCCCAGGTTTGATTCCGGCCAAGGGCACATGCCTGGGTTGTGGGCTTGATCCCCAGTAGGGGGCATGCAGGAGTCAGCCAATCAATGATTCTCTCTCATCATTGATGTTTCTATCTCTCTCTCCCTCTCCCTTCCTCTCTAAAATCAATAAAATATATATTTTATAAAAGTTACATTTCACAATGTGCGGCATAGCAAGGGGAGTGCTGCATATTTTGCAATATTCAGGTACTTTTGAAATAGGCTGTTCCAAAAAAAATCACTGTAATATTTTTAGTAGTTCACCTCCCAATTCTTAATGTCTAATATTTATGGTAAAAAAAAGAAAAAGAAATTCTAACTGTACCAAAGGTCAAGAGTGAGCAGCCAGTTTCCCTACATCCTACCCTCGAGCCACACCGGCAGAGGTTCCCCGCCCAGAGGACCGCTGCTCTGCCTCCAGGGTCCCTGCAGAGCTCCCAGACGGCAGCACACGCCATACGCACGCTCTGGACCTTGCTTTTGTCACTCTCCTCCCAGCTTTTCAGAAATGGCTGGTGCCATTGTTCAGGCACACTTTGTTTTGGATTCAGAAAGTGTGAGAAACCCGAGAAAGTTTTTTTGTTTTGTTTTTTTTAATTGGCTTCTTTTAGCCTTAGATTCATTGGGAATGAGTGTGGTTAGAAAAGTTTAATTTAAAAAGAAATGGAGTAACATCGTAAATATGTGTGGCAGATGGAAGAGGAAACAAAACCACCACCACCAACACCAACCACAGCAAATCAGAAGAAAACTAGCGACCCAAGATGCAGCCTATGATGGTGGGAAAGACACCTGGCACTAGAGGGAAAACCCTTGAGAGAAAAAATGCAAGAGGCAGCCGACCTAGTAGTGAAGAGTCTGCTGGTTGGCTTGGGTGTGAATCAGCACACCACAATTCACTGATCCGGAATGAGTTATCTTCTTCGTGACTCGATTTCCTCATCTACGAAATGGGGCTAAGTACCTTAAGAAGATGTCAGATGACTGTTAGGTACAAAATATACGTAAAGCTAAGGTGGTGCCGGGTGTAACTGTGAGTGCTCGATGTTTGCCCCGTGGACTAGAGCAGTGGTCTTCAAAGTGGGCTCTGGCCTACCGGGCTCTAGGCACCTGCCACCCCTCCCACAGCCCCCACCCCATCCCCACCAATGCTGTTTCTAACCAGTCAGGAGTCCTGCATCAAGGCGTTAGTTTCCCCCTTGTGCCCCCCCATCCCCCCCACCCTCCCACAATGCTCCTCCCCAGATGTCTGCAGGGCTCACTCCCTCACTCATAGGCTTGCACAGCGGGATCTTCGTGACCACCCAAGAGCTCCCCACTTCCCCAACTCGTTCTCTGCTTTTTCTCCATAACACATCTCACTTCTCTTACAGGTCATATCTTCCTCTCTGTGTGTGTGTGTGTGTGTGTGTGTGTGTGCGTGCGTGTGTTTCTATCTCTTCTCCTCACCCCACATTCCCTCTTAGTAAAATGTAAGCTCTGTGAAAGCAGGTGTTTTTGTTGTTTACTGTTGTATCTCTGATACCCAGAATAGCACTGCCACTGCAGGTACTCAATACATTTTTGTTGAATCCATGAGTTAAGCACATCTTTAGTTTACTATATACTAGTATACTGCCAATCAATTTTCCCAAGTGGTACTTATGCATCTTCCCACCTGCACTGCACGTGACTCCTGTTTCACATTGTTGACACCACTCGATATTGTCAGACTTAGTTTTTTGCCCATCTGAATAGAAAATGCTATTTTATTTTAGTTTTAATTTATAGTTACATAATTACTAGGGAATTTGAACAACTTTTCATGTGTCTATTGGTCATTTTTATTTTCTCCTCAGTGAATTACATATTCATATCTTTGGCCCACATTTTAAATTATATTATGGGTCCCAATCTTTTGTCAATTATATGTGTAGCATCTAACTTCTCCAGTCTGTAGTGTCTTTTAACTTTTCCAAAATGATCTTTGATGCACAGAAGTTAGCACTCCTGCCGAAGCCGGTTTGGCTCATAGGATAGAGCGTCGGCCTTCGGACTCGAGGGTCCCGGGTTCGATTCCGGTCAAGGGCATGTACCTTGGTTGTGGGCACATTCCCAGTGGGGGGTGTGCAGGAGGCAGCTGATCGATGTTTCTCTCTCATCGATGTTTCTAACTCTCTATCCCTCTCTCTTCCTCTCTGTAAAAAATAAATAAAATATATTAAAAAAAAAAACAACATTACTTGGAACCCTAGCCTAACTAATATTTAAAAAAAAAAAAGAAGTTAGCACTCCATTTCTTAAAAGCAAATTATCCTATATTAATAACTTCTTAAAAGTACTTAGAATTTTTGCCAGGCCAATGTGGCTCAGTGGTTTGAGTGTCAACCCATGAACCAGCAGGTCACAGTTTGATTGCCTGGGTTTTGGGCTGGATCCCCAGTGGAGGGTGTGCACGAGGCAACCAATCAATGACTCTCTCTCATCATTGATGTTTCTATCTCTGTCTCCCTCTTCCTTCCTCTTTCTGAAATAAATAAAAACACATTAAATGTTTTTAAGTACTTAGAATTTTTCTTATATATGTAGATTTAAAAATACATTTTAGAAAAAAGTTTTCCACTGACATCTATTTTTCACAAGATCTATTACTGTCTTATAGTAAATCCCAAGTGTTTCAGGGTACAGATTTGGGGAGATGCTCCTCTAAGAAATAGAGAAGGACAGAGGCTCTTGAGCTATGTACATAGAAACAAGATGGGAACAGAGCACAGGAGCAGAGAATAAGACCTATTGTCCCCTTATTGTGTTGGGTGGGAACGTCTGCCTCTGCCCTCTTAAGCTTACAGTTATTCAAAAAACCTCGAGTGACTTATACAACGGCTGAATTTATCATTCCATCAAAAGGTCTTGTTTTATCAAGACATTTAACCAAGCTGACATCATCCCGCATGCTTCTCTGCCATGGAGCTAGCAGAGGCCTGGGAAACGTCTTTCCTGGGAATTCTATATGCCTAACTTCACAGATGCAATGTTCTGGCTGTTCTAAAAGTTTGAACATTCTGGGATTGAAGTGAGGGGATTCGGTCAGGTGTGCTCATTTTAGTTTACCTAAATGACTAAGGATTATCAACTGATCACTAAATGCCTAACTTCTAGTGTGACAGAGGAGGCTTTGAGCCCAAACTTCCTTTCCTCGGCTTGTCAAGCAAACATTCCAGGGTCCTTGTCAAGTTTCATACTTTAAAGATAGAAACAGGAAGAGGCTCCTTCTTGTAACTCAATTCTGATCCTCTTCCTTCTCTCAATTACAGTCTCAGGTGGGCGACGTTGATCACTTAAGTGATCTTTACTTTTCTCATTGTTTTCCACCTACTATTCTTTTGACTTCTATTCATCTTAACACAGTGGTCGGCAAACTCATTAGTCAACAGAGCCAAATATCAACAGTACAATGATTGAAATTTCTTTTGAGAGCCAAAATTTTTAAACTTAAACTATATAGGTAGGTACATTGTTATTAACTTAATTAGGGTACCCCTAAGCTGGCCTTTGCTAAAAACTCAAGGGGCCAAAGAGCCGCATGAGGCTCGAGAGCCGCAGTTTGCTGACCACTGTCTTAACACAATTTTAAATTCTAGATTAATGGAGTTAATAGTAAGGTTTTCTAAGCATTGTTAGCTCAATGATAAATATAACATTCATAGCAATAAAAATGTTACTAAAACATAAACTAATTTAATTTAGAGATTATCTTTTTAAATATCATAATTATTGAAAATGTTTTAATGAAAGGAATTATTGAATAATTAAACCAAAACAATTAAGAGAGATTACTAAGTAATCAGACCAACACAATTAATAAGACAAATTACTAAGGACATGAGATAAAACCAAGGCATAATTTTAAAGCATCAAATTAAATGCCTATAGCTTCACATGTACATAAAGAAAAAAATAATTTAATGATAAATTAACTAATAAATAAACAAGAGCAGTGATTTGACTAGTTTCACTATAACATACTTATTTTAATATTTTATCACCACCTTGTAAGCCCCTTTCTCTTTTATTTTATTTTATTATTATTACTAGAGGCCCAGTGCATGAAATTTGTGCACTGGCGGGGGGGGGGGGGGGTCCCCTCAACCCAGCCTGAACCCTTTTGCAGTCTAGGAGCCTTCAGGGGATGTCCGAATGACAGCTTAGGCCTGCTCCCTGGGGTTGGCAGTCAGACATCCCTCTTGCGGGCCTAAGCCGGCAGTCAGACATCCTTAGCGCTGCCATGGAGGCAGCTCGCCAGCCATGAGCCCAGCTCAGGGCTTCTGGCTGAGTGGCGCTCCCCCTGTGGGAGCGCACCAGGGGGCAGCTCCTGCATTGAGCGTCTGACCCCTGGTGGTCAGTGTGCGTCACAGCAACCAGTCATTCCGCCATTCGGTCTATTTGCATATTAGCCTTTTATTATATAGGATTATTATTATTATTAATCCTCACCCGAGGATATTTTTCCGTTGATTTTTAGAGAGAGTGGAAGAGAGAGGGAAAGACGGAGAGAAATACCGATGTGAGAGAAACACATCACTTGGTTGCCTCCTGCACCAGCCCTGACCAGGACCTGGGCCAGGGAGAAGCCTGCAACTGAGGTGCGTGCCTCGACCGGAATTGAACCCGGGACCCTTTGGTCCGCAGGTCAACACTCTATCCACTGAGCCAAACTGGCTAGGGCTCTCTTTTATTTTTTAAAACATGTTTTATTTATTTTAGAGAGAGAGGACGAGAAATGGATAGAGAGAAACATCAATCGTTTGCCTCCTGCACCCCCCGCACCAGGGGCCTATCCTGCAACCCCAGCATGTGCCCTGACTGGAGTCAAACTCAACCACTGAGACATGCCAGCCGGGCTGTTTTTTTTTTTTTTTTCTTCATTTTTGCACATCCCTCCTCTTCACCCAACACCCTTCCCCCTGAAAAATAAAATAAAATAAAACACTGTCTACCTGATCTCTGATAGGTTTGGAGTGGGCCATGGTCACACACCCCCGACTTGAGGCCATAATGTATCAAAAGAACTTTTATTCCAGGCACCTGGGTGCAGGTGGGCTGAGTCCGAAAAAGGTATTTTTCCATTGATTTTTTTTTTTTTTTAAAGTAAGGGGAAGCGGGAGGGCGGGGGGAGAGAGAGAAACATCAATGTGAGAGACACATCAATTGGTTGCCTCCCATTCGCACCCTGACTGGGGCCTAGGGTTGAGCTTGCAACCCAGGTACATGACCTTGACCAGGAATTGAACCCATGGCCCAAGTATCCTCCGGTCCTTAGGCTGATGCTCTAACCACTGAGCAACCAGCCAGGCTACATTTCTTTTCTTTCTTTCTTTTTTTAATAACAAGAAACTTTATTGAATTACAAATTTTAAAATGCATCACTTAATTTAAAAGTGGAAATATTTTATTTTTATTCTTCTTAAAACTCATTTTTTTCAAAAATGCACTTTACTTTTCAAATGCTAAAACAAAAAGTTAATCTGTGAACTGACAAAGTAAAGATAGAATGATACCAGGGGCCAATTCTTATATATGGGGTCTTAACAAGGACCTTTAAATGCTGCCTTCTATATTATATCAAATTGATTTCCAATAAGAAATGAGAAATGGGAGCAAAGGGGAGTGAAAGTATGTACTGAGGTCTTCTGTAGGTGTCTGATAGAATATAGACTTAGCATGGTAAGTTGTGAACTTTGTTAACAGTGGCCTTTAAGATGTGCTAGAGCAAGCATACACTAAGGAATTTATGTGAAAATCCATTTTTCTTATTCCTAACAGAATAAGTGGTAAACACTTAAGCAAAAAGTAAAACCTAATTCTAATATCTGTACTATAAAATGAGTTGCATTATAGCCCATATATTCATTTTGTTCAACAACCTCATTAACTAATAGAAAAGGTCAACTTATTAGTCTCAGAACAAAAATATTTTCTATCAACCTCAAGATGGAAAGATTTATATAATCTTTATACTTAATCCTTGGCCAGTAGAGATTTCCAAATCAAAATCTACTTATGAGCTATTTATAATAACTACACTATACTAAAACGCTAACATTTCCTTCCCAGTATATCTTCCTATGAGGGGAAAATAATTAGACACTTTCATTCTTTGCCATTGCAGTGTTCTGCAAAACTAAAATACTATAAATTCAAACAGGTACATAAAACAAAACTGAACTGACTCCAACAAAGCCAAGTCGTATTTCCAAAAGTAAAATCCATTAGGAAAAATAAACATGTACAAGAAATTATAAGAAATAATGATCATGGTTAGTTACAAATGCAAAATAATATCTAATTATCCCATACTTGTGAATATAATAATTAAAAACAATTTCATATGCTAGTTCAAATATTATGTACAATTTAGATAAGCTGGTCAAGTATACACCACATTTATTTAACTTATAATTATATTACCTCTCTCCTCCTTTAATATTTGCAGGTACATGCCAATAAGGGGAAAAATGTAATTTTCATTTATGTATTAACTGAGGAGAATAACATTTCTACTGTGTTTGTTTCAGACTGTAAAAAAGTTAAGGTAATTTTCCTTTAAGAAGGAAAAAAAGGTAAAAATAAATTGCCAAAAATTTAATTGATAAAAGTTTAATATCAATTACTTATAAAAATGAAAAAAAATTGAAATAGATACCATATAATTATTATGTAGTCTCCCTACTGATCTGAAACTACAGGCATTTAAGAAAGGATATACTATGTCAAAAACAAAGATTAACCCAAGGGATGCATTTTCTTTAAAAATCTGACTTGCAGAAAAACTACTTCCTTGGCCTAGTTTTAAAGCCAGTTATAAAATCCATTTTCTCAATGGTCCAGACATTTTCTCAATTCTTCCAACTCAACAGAACTTCCATCGATTTCCACATTCATTGCAGACAACAAATGTTGTCATTGGTTCATCAGCACTACGATTTTGTACCTGTGTGTAAGTACAATTCTTCTTTCTACATTTGCCACATGTGAATAAGTCAGTCTGGGTTCCGCCCGTCTTGGCCATCTGATGCTCTCTGATGGCTTCTTTGGTCAAGTTTTTCCTCATCTCTTTGAGCTCATCACTAGCCATTTCCTCTGCCGTCATTCTAGCAAATAAGTCAGGAGAGATATTACCACAGAGCACATTTTTCCTTAAATTTGGATTCTTCACATCCTTAAGATTTGATATTCTACTTCGTACTCTATTTTTGTATTTCATGTCTGTATTCCTTATTTCTTGATATATAGCTTCCTCAATTTGAGATCCTAATTCTTCTTCATCAGCTCCAATAGCAATGTAGTCATCTCCTGTCCGAAGAGCTGCAGCAAGCATCTCCCTACACTTTAACCATACAGAGTCAGAAGTGCTTGGTGCCCGAGGAAATGATGACACGTAAGTATCTCGAGCATTCGTCTCATCCTTTCTGCTGCTTACATTGCCACTGGAGCTACTTTCTTCTCTTGCTTCAGGGCTATTCTGTGATGTAATTGTAGTATCTTTTTTCTTTTCCTCAGGATCTTTATCAGTTGATGGTCCATCTAATAACTTTTTCCAAGGCTTGATGAGAGACTTTGCTAAAGATGTAACTTCTTCATCTGTACTCTGCTTGCGAATAGCATTTACAGACATTCCAATTCTTGTGGACTGTAATAATTCCAGGGTCATGGGAATATTCTTAAGCTCCTTCAGCAAATCCAATGCTCCAGCCGCGTTCTTCTTCTGCACCATCTTGTCCATCTTCTTGGCAATGCGGACCACCTCGTCCTCCATGGCTCCGGCGGGTCTTTGCCGTGCTCAGCCCGTTTGGGACGGGGAGCGGGTGAAACTGGGGCAGGGACGTCGGCGGGACGCAAGCTCAGGCGCTCGGCGAGCCCAACAAGGCAGGCCCGGCCTAGGCCAGGCTACATTTCTAAAATTAACTCTAAAAAAGGAAGCTATATGTATACAAGGGGATATAGCCATTGTTTGTCGGTACTTTTAATATTCTCCTTTTCTATTTTTTCTGTCTCAATTTTCTAATTTTGCTGGTTCATCGTCTTTTTCCCAGGGCTCAGTTCTTAACAGTATTCTTTCTCTGTATTCTCTTGGTGATCTCATCATGTCTCATAAATTTAAATATCAACTATGTGTTGAACAAATGTATATGTCCAGGCTAGAGCAGAGCTCCAGACTTAAACATACAACTGTTTACTCAATATTGCCACTCGGACATCTAAACGTCATCTCAACAGTAACATCCCAAAGTGAACTTCCTGCAATCCCCCTTCCAACACACAAGTCCTCCCATCTTAGTCTATGGAAAAGCCTTCCTTGCAGTTGCTCAGGCTCAAAACGTGGGAGTCATTCTTGACTCATCTTCTCACATCCCACATCTCAGTAAACCTTGTTAGTTTTATCTTCAAAATGGATCTAGGTTTTCACTACTTCTCATCAACTTCACAGCTGCCACCTGGTCTGGCACCACCATGTCTCGCCTAGATTACCCAATGGTCTCCAAATTGGTCTCGTGTTTCTCTGCTTTACCACCTATGGTCTGCTCCCAACAGCAGTCTGAGGCAGTGATCTATCAAACTGCAGGCCCAATCATGTCCCATTTCCACTCAAAACTCTTCAGATGCTTCCATTTCTCAAAGGGAAAAAGCTCAAACCCTTAAAGTAGCCTACAAGGCCCTACATAATTCACCCATCCCTTCCCGCACTCCCACAGTCTTACCGCTTCTTGCTCCTTCTCACACTCATCCCTCTCAAGCCAACCTGGCCTCCTTATGGGGCTCTACCCTCCATGCATGCTCCCACCTTAAGCCATTGTGCTGGTCCTTCCTCTGTCCTGACCCCAGATAGTCTCACAATTCATCTCCTCCCTTCTTTGAACTCTTAGCTTAAAACTTACCTGCTCAATTAGACCTCCTACTGTCCTATCTAAAATTGCAACTGCCTACCCATTATCCATTTCTTCTTTCCCAACACTATTTTTTCCCTATAATACTTATCCCTTTCTATTCTGTAGAAATGATTTGATTTTTTTAAAAAAATATATTTTATTGATTTTTTACAGAGAGGAAGGGAGAGGGATAGAGAGCCAGAAACATCGATGAGAGAGAAACATCAATCAGCTGCCTCCTGCACACCCCCTACTTGGGATGTGCCCGCAAACAAGGTACATGCCCTTGACCAGTATCGAACCTGGGACCTTTCAGTCCGCAGGCCGACACTCTATCCACTGAGCCAAACTGGTTTTGGCTGATTTGATTTTTGTAGTTATTTTAAATATATATCTTTATTGATTTCAGAGAGGAAGAAAGAGGGAGAGAGAGAGATGGAAACATCAATGATGAGAGAGAATCACTGATGGGCCTTCTCCTGTATGACCCCCACTATGGATGGAGCCTGCAACCCAGGTACCTGCCTTGACCAGGAATCAAACCGTGGCCTCCTGGTTCATAGGTTGATGCTCAACCACTGAGACACGCATTGTAGTTATTTTATTTTTTAATAATCTGCCATGCTCACATTAGAATACAATCTATCTCCATGAGAACAGGGATTTTTTTTCTGCATTGTTCAGAGTTACAAAACATATAGTATATAGCAGATGCTCAATAAATATATGTTAAATGAATAAGCTTGTATTATCATGTAATAAAGAATAATCTTGAAATAAAAGTCACTATATGAATGAATGCTGCAGTGTCTATTTATTCGTAAATTGAAGGCTTTTTGGAACATTTACCCATGGTATATTTTGCTTTAAAAAACCTTCTATTTTTGTTTCCTTAGGGAAAAATATTTCTGAGCTTTACTTAGTTTCTCCCCCCTATTTATCAGGACTGGAGTAGCAAAGGCTTTTTAAAATTTTAATTCTGGAAAAAAGTGTACACCATTTCGTTTCAGTGATAGCATTTTCTCCTGTAAGCCGCAATGCAGAGGGAAGATCAACCCTACTAGGGCTAAACGATCGGGGTGCCTATGAACACCACGATATTAGCCCTTAGGTGCTGTCAAACAAGTATCTTCACCCCCTGAGCCTCATTTCCCACACCCACAAAATGGAATGTACCTCACAGGGTTGTGAAGATTAAATGGAATCACAGTTAATATTTGCCGGATGCTTACATCACAAGGTGGGTAATATCATCTCTGTTTTCACAGCTTAGGAAAAAGGAGCCAAAGGTTAGAGAACTAATTAGGTAGTAGGGTCAGAACTCTGCTCCCCAAACCTTAAGTCCAGAATTCTTTTCCCTCCACCCTCACTACCTCTTCTCTCTGTGGAGAAGATAAAGGGTGCACAGAGTGTCTAAAGACAACTAAATGGGGATGGGGATTTAATGCTTCCTTCGGCACAAGAGAGACTGTCACCTTGAGCAGGGGCCTTTGGAAAGTCCGCTATTGCCACCACTGGGTGGTACATGAAGCACCTTGGGTTCTCACCAATCTGAGCAAGTTAAATCCTATCTAATAAAAGAGAAACATGCAAATTGACCATACCTCTGCTATGCCCACCAGCCAATCAGAGTGAGTATGCAAATTAACCCAATCAAGCTGGCAGCGGCCATGGAGCTGGAGCAAGCAGGAGGCTTGGATTGCCCCCGGCGATGGAGGAAGCCAAGCTTCCCGCCTGCCCTGGCCGGCCCTGGCCTCTGCTCAAGGCTACAAAGTTTCAATTATAGAAGATAAATAAATCCCAGATACCTGCTTCCAGCTGGCCCTGGCCTCCACTCAAGGAGGCACTGAAAAAAAAAAAAAAAAAAAGAAAGAAAGGAGGGGCTGGGAGCTTGGGTCACCAGGGGCCGTGGCCAGCCTGCAAACAGCCATCAGCCCCTCACCCAAGCTGGTCAGGCACCCCAGTGGGGACCCCCACCATGAAGGGAGTGTGGCCAGCCTGAAAACAGCCCTCAGCCCCTCACCCAGGATGGCCACCCCCCATGGGGTGAGGGTCCCTGCAGGGGGGCTTGGCCAGCCTACAAACAGCCACCAGCCCCTCACCTAGGCTGGCCAGGCACCCCAGTGGGACCCTCTGATCCAGGACACCCTTCAGGGCAAACCAGCTGGCTCCCACCTGTGCACCAGGCCTCTATCTATACTAATAAAAGGTTAATATGCTAATTAGACTGGGAGACCTTCCAGGAGACCTTCAGATGTTCTTTTGGACAAAGCCATGGTGGCGGGGCCAAGGTAGAGGTGGTTAGAGGCCAAGAGGGGAGGGTAGTTGTGGGTGATCAGGCCAGAATGGGACTTGCAGTTGTGGGTGATCAGGCCAGGATGGGACTGCAGTTGGAGGTGATCAGGACAGCAGGGGGGCGCAGTTTGGAGTGAGCAGATCAGCAGGGGGTCAGTTGGGGGTGAGCAGGCCAGTGGGGAGGGAAGGTGGGAGCGAGCAGGCCAGCAGGGGGGGCAGTTGGAGGTGAGCAGGCCAGCAGGGGAGGCAGTTGGGGGTGAGCACACTGGCACGGGGGCAGTTGGGAGTAATCAGCCTGGCAGGGGAGGGCATTTGGGGGCAAGCAGGCCAGCAGGCAGAGTGGTTAGGGGCAGGCAGGCAGGCAGGCAGGTGAGCAGTTAGGAGCCAGCAGTCCTGGATTGTGAGAGGGATATCTGACTGCCAGTTTAGGCCCGATCCCTGTAAACCAGCAGTAGGACATCCTTCAAGGGGTCCCAGATTGGAGAGGGTGCAGGCTGGGCTGAGGAACACTACCCCCCACCCTGTGCACGAATTTCATGCACCAGGCCACTAGTAGAATTAATAATATCCCTCTCACTTCTCCTTTCCTATTCATGTAGATAATTATGGAAAGTCAAACTGTCCTCTCTTTGATTTTTCTTTTTAGGTATCAGCTCAGTTAGTTCCACTCCAGAAATCTCTTTCTCATACCCCACACACATGTTCTCTTTAATCCACTGCCATCTTTCATTAATTCTTATCCAGTTACATCTGGATAAATCTTTCTCCCTCTTTCTGACATCCTTTGTTCCACTTACAAACTCCAAAATAGTTCCATTCTGGTCAGGAAGCACAAAAGTAGTATTCATAATACAGCTAAACTAAGGGAAAGACCAACCATCCACTTTGAACTCTTCTAGGCTCAGTGCATGCACTACCTTGGACAGTGAGCAGCTGTCCCCTCAGAATCTTCTCAGACCCTTCACTTCCCTCTTTATTCTGAAGAAGGGTGACTGTGGGATATAGTGGTTAATGCAGCTGTGGGCTGGCTCAGAGCCCAGTTCTCCCACTTAGAAGCTGTATAACTATGGGCAGCCATTTGACTTTTGCCCCAGTTTTCTCATCTGTCATGTGGGATCATAAGGGAATCTACCTCCCAGGGTTATAATGAGGATTGAATGGGTTAATTCACTTAAAGTGCTGAGAATGGTTTCTGGCACAGACAGAGCAAGAGCAAAATAAACATGGGTTATTGATATGTCTTCAAACCTGAATATTCAATATTCAAATTTTTTTACTCTTCAAAATACTACTATTAAAATAACCTTTTTAAAAATAACAATTTTTGACTACAAATACAGTGGTTCAGTCATATGATCAATTAAATACACGCTCACCAGGAAACCTGAAGATCTGATTACCATTCATAATATTGTTTCTATGAAAAGCTTACTTTGAATTCAGAAATATTTACAGCCCAGCAGGTGGCTCAGTGGCTGTGTGTAGACCTATGAACCAGGAGGTCATGGTTGGTTCCTGGTCAGGGCACATGACTGGGTTTCAGGTGGGGGGGTATGCAGGAGGGGGCGTGCAGGAGGCAGCCGGTCAGTGATTCTTTCTCATCATTGATGTTTCTATCTCTCTTCCCTCTCCCTTCCTCTCTGAAATCAATAAAAATATATACTAAAAAATATTTACAAATGAAATTTTGAAGTGCATTTTATTTGAAAGATTGGGAATGCTTATATTAAAATGCAAATGTACATAAAACTGTGATATATGATTTACCAGAAAATTCTTTTTTTAAAAAATAGGACTTACATCATGAGCAATTCGTCTATTTCCGTTGGCATAGCTGGTATAGATCAGGTCCCTCTGAAAAGTGTAAATCAGAGGTGAAGGGTATGGGATCTCCTTCCTTATTCACTAGTGCTATAAAACAGTGCTTGCATAGGAGAGCTACTTTAGGCTGCAACATTGGCACTTGCCAGGATGGTCAGTGTCCTGAAGATGAATTACTTAGGAAGGAACTTTGATCTGCAGGGGGAAAGTACCAAGAGTGTTAAAGTTAGACTCAGGAGGAAGAAGCTGACCCCACCAGCTGTTTCCCTTTGCTCTCTTCAGACTTGGTAAAGTTCTGTTTATTTTGGAATTAGCAACACCAAAATATCCTACCTAATAATAGACAAATATGCAAATTGACCATACCTTCGCTATGCCCGCGATTGGCCAGGAGGCGCGGCGGGGGGCGGGACTCGGGGTGGCTGATTGGGTCGGCAGGACGCTGAGCTCGCGTCGCCAGCGGAGGCTCGAGATCAGCGTCTGCTCCATGGCTGTGCTGTGGCACAGTAGGGGCCTCTGGGGCAGCAAGCTCACGTCCCACCGCGGACCATCAAAAGTGTGGGAGCTGGGTGCCTGTCCACTCAGGCACCAGGCCTTTCAGAAGCCTTCGCCGTGCCGGAGGCTTCTGAAAGGCCTGGTGCACCAGCGATCAAAAGCAAAAGCATGGGAGCTGGGTGCCTGTCCGCTCAGGCACCAGGCCTTTCAGAAGCCTTCGCCGCGCCGGAGGCTTCTGAAAGGCCTGGTGCACCAGCGGACAGATACCCAGCTCCCCTGCGATCGAAAGCAAAAGCATGTACGGGACCCTACACACGTACATGATTCAATCATGCACTGGGCCTTTAGTTATATATATAAAAGCCTAAGCAACCAAACGACTGACCGGTTGACGGGTCACTATGACCCTCATTGACCACCAGGGGACAGACGCTTGTAGAGGGCCCCCTGGGAAGGCACATGGGCATTCCTTAATTATTGTCAGCTGAACCCAGTGGCGTTGGCAAAGCCACGCCCTGGGAACACACCTTGCCAAAAGAGCAAGGGTGTTGTCAGCTTGACCTTCATTTCAGCCCATGGTGTGGGGAAGTGGTTTTGATATCTAAATCCAGCCTAGCACCAGGAATGCTCAGGGCCTACTCAAGAATGCAAATAATCTCCTTTTGTCTTGACCTTTTGGTGAAACTTCCTGATATTTGGTATATAAAATAAACTCACTGGATTGGCTCTGGGTCACTGTCCCTGTCTCTCCATCAGAAGAGGACGGTGGTCCCACCTGGTCCCAGCTTTTTCCTTCTATCTCTGTGTCTTGTCTCTTTCTTTTATTTCTCAATCCCCAGCTGCCCCTACTCAGGAATTGGACCTGCTCTCTAGCTGCGCTGGAAGTGGAAAGAGAGAAATACCTACAGACGCTCAACACAGGAGCTGCCCCCTGGTGGTCAGTGCGCTCCCACAACCAACCTCCCATGGCTGGCCAACCTTCCACAGTCCCACCCCCAGCCGGCTAGGGTCGGCTGGCAAACCTCCTGCAGTCCCTCCCCCTGGCCAGCCTGCCCCGATGGCCCAGATCAGAACCTCCTGTGGCCCCTTCCCCTGTCTGGCCAACACCCCATGGCCCCTCTACCTGGCCAGCCGGCTCCCATTGGCCCCGATTGGGCCGGCCGGCCAACCTACCGCGGCCCCTCCCCCCGCCAACTAACCTCCCGTGACTCCTCCCCCAGCCAGCCAATCTCTCATTGCCCCGATCTGCCCTGATCACCAGCCAGGCTAAGGGACCCTACCCATGCATGAATTCATGCACGGGGTCTCTAGTTTGTTAGTAAGATTGCCAGATTTAGGTTAAAAAACAAACAAACAGATACCAGTTAAATTTGCTTTTCAGATACACAAGAAATACTTTTTTTGGTATAAGTATGTCCCAAATATTATATGAAACATATATATAAAGTATCCTTTGTGTGTCTGAAATTCTAATCTAACTGACCATCTTGTATTTACTCTAGTCATCCTATATGTTGGGATATGGCTTACTTTTAGATATTTTACTTCTCTCTTTTGCTCTCTCTCACATGTTTTCATACTCTGAAAAAGTACATGTGTTCTGTAAACAAAGTACACCAATTTGTATTTGCCTTTAAGCTTTGGAAATTACTAGAATTAGAGAACTAACAGTAGTTTTCATTTGTGTTTAAGTTGGGAAGGAAATCCATAATATTATTTTTTGTTTTTTAGTTGGCTCTGCACAATTACAGAAATAAGCTACAGAATTGTTTTTAATTCATACTTGTTCTCAAAAGTTAAATGGAATCTGGTCTTGAAACAATTTAACATGAGATAATACTGCCACCTAAAGATCAGAGGCAGGTATGACTAAGAATCAACCTAATTTCTAATTCCTGAATAAAACATTTGAGATATGGTGACACTTGATCTAATTAATAATGCCATTCTGCCACTTAACATCATATGAGTCTAATTGTCCTCACTTATTCACTTACTTAATGAACATCTTCTACATTTCTACTGTGTGCTAGACACTATGCTAGGCTTTGAAAAATTAAAGATGTTTAAAACCTAGCTCCCTTGCCCTGGTCTGTAAGTTTGGCTCAGTGGATAGAGCATTAGTCTACAGACTGGGAGGGTCCCAGGTTCAATTCTGGTCAAAGGCATGTACCTTGATTGTGGGCACATCCCCAGTAGGGGGTGTGCAGGAGGCAGTTGATCGATGTTTCTCTCTCATCGATGTTTCTGACTCTCTATCCCTCTCCCTTCCTCTCTGTAAAAAATCAATACAATATATTTAAAAATAAAACCTAGTTACCTTAAGTAGCTAAAAACTACTGGGAGATACAAGCAGATTATCAGATGTCATCCCGGGTACCCTAGTCCTTCAAGGGTAAAGTGAAATTAAATATAACCCAATATCCATATGGTAGAAAGCTCATCTCTCTCGCTCTTTTTAAGATTGTACTCTAGCCTGCCATTTGTAATTTCCCCATTTACCTTGGTCTGTAAGTTCCTACTTCATCTGACATAGGCCTTTGATGGATACTTCACTGTTATACATATACTAGTGGCCCAGTGCATGAAATTCATGCATGCGGGGGGGGGGGGGGGTTGTTCCTCAGCCCAGCCTGCACCCTCTCCAATCTGGGACCCCTCTAAGGATGTCCTACTGCCAGTTTACAGGGATCAGGCCTAAACTGGCAGTCAGACATCTCTCTCACAATCCGGGACTGCTGGCTCCAGCTGCTCACCTGCCTGCCTGCCTGCCTGATTGCCCCTAACTACTCTGCCTGCTGGCCTGCTTGCCCCCAACTGTCCTCCACCACCAGCCTGATCACCCCCAAATGCCTCCCTGCTGGCCTGCTTTCCCCCAACCTTCCCTCCCCACTGGCCTGCTTACCCCCAACTGCCCCCTGCTGGCCTGCTCACTCCAAACTGCCCCCCGCTGTCCTGATCATCTCCAACTGACTCCCACTGACGACCTGCTCACCCCCAACTGGCCCCCCTGCTGGTCTGCTTACCCCCAACGGTCCCTGCTGTCCCATCCCAGCCTGATCACGCCCTGGCCACCCAAGGTCCCAGCCCCTCCTTTTTTTTTTTTCTTTTTTTCAGCACCTCCTTGAGCGGAGGCCAGGGCCAGCTGGAAGCAAGTATCTAGGATTTATTTATCTTCTATAATTGAAACTTTGTAGCCTTGAGCGGAGGCCAGGGCTGGCCAGGAAGCTTGGCTTCCTCCATCGCCGGGGGCAACCCAAGTCTCCTGCTTGCTCCAGCTCCGTGGCTGGCTGCCATCTTGGTTGGGTTAATTTGCATAGTCGCTCCTTATTGGCTGGTGGGCGTGGCTTGGTGTAGCACAGTGATGGTTAATTTGCATGTTTCTCTTTTATTAGTGTAGATTGCCCTTGTTTGCCACTCAATCTCCTACACAAGTAGAATTTGATATTTTCCTCTTGGTTTCCATGATTAATTCACACAAAACTTTGAGTTTGCAGGGGATTTATCTTGATTTTTGGAAGCATGGAGGCTGTGTGTGTGTGTGTGTGTGTGTGTGTTTAGAACAACATTAATGATTATCTTTACTAATAAAAGGGTAATATGCTAATTATGGTGGACATCTTCCAAATGTCCATCCAGACATCCATCTGGACAAAACCACTGTAGCTGCGAGGCCCAGGGCACAGGCAGCCATGGGCTCAGGCAGCCATGGGCTCAGGCAGCTATGAGTCCCCACAGTGGCAGCAGCAGTGGGGCGATGGGGGCGGTGCCTTCCCCTGATCAGCCCGGTTGCCTCCCACAGAGGGAGGCCAGACTGCGGCTTAGGCCCGTTCCCTGTGGGGAGCGGGCCTAAGCCATCAGTAGGACATCCCATGAGGGCTCCTGGACTGTGAGAGGGCGCAGGCCGGGCTGAGGGACCACCCCCTCGCCCCCATGCATGAATTTTCGTGCACCGGGCCTCTAGTAAATTGAATAATAGACTTCATTTCTCTTTTCAAAGTCCTTGCCACCATTTGACTCTCCTTTCTCCCTCTGCCCCCTTTCTTGCTCTTTTTCCCCAATCACCACCCTCTACCAGTGACATTCTTCCCACTTTGTTATACAAAACAATTCAAGTTTCTCAATCTCACGTTCCCAAACTCAGCCTCCTGCCTATGTGTGCACATACAGCTCTCACTGTTGTATTATGGCACACAATGGGCCGTCTACCTGGGGCAGAGTCTTACCCCTTTTCCTGCCCCTATATAAAGATTTATTTCTTCACTGACAGGAATGATGGCAACCCCTTAAAAGACAGAGAGATAACAGTTTTAAGTTTTTAATGACATTTTAAAATTTCCTCTTTAGATGGAGATATAAACAAAGCCTCATGGGAGTCTTTCTTACTCCTCCATCCCTTCCTTCCTTCTATTTTCTCTGCCATATTATGAGCTATTCCTATGGGTATTTCTTAGCAGTCTGTAACAGTCCATGGTAATACTGCTGAACTTGAAATAAAATTCAAGAAAAGGAGAGAAAACTGATGGAAGGGTTGTGATGCAATATAGCTAATTTGCCTGTCCATGGTACACTTTCTTTTCTGGTTAAACTTATAACACAAGGCTTCTTCAAAAGCTGGATATGACAAGAGCTTGGAGACAGGATATTAGTAAGATGAATCATCCTCATGTCTTGCTGATCATCATTCTCCAATCCTGTTAACTATTCTTGGCCTTAAAAAGGAAGTGTAACGTGAAATTGGACTAAAACTTTAATTTTGTAGTCATAAACTGAAACTATCCCAAATATTAAGTTTAAAAAGAAAACTCAATTACAGTTGGCATTCAATATTATTATTTTTTAGTTTCAGGTGTACAGCATAGTGGTTAGATAATCATACACTTTATAAAGTGATCCCCCCAATATTTCAAGTATCCACCTGACACCATACAGTTATTATAATATTATCTACTATGTTCCTTATGTTATAATTTACATCCCTGTGACTGTTTTGTAACTACCAATTTGTACTTCTTAATCCCTTCCTCTTTTCCACCCAGTCTCCCAAGAACCCACCTCTCTGTCGATCAACAGTCCGTTGTCTATGTCTATGAGTCTGTTCCTAATAAAAAAATTTTTTTTAAAAGAATCAATCAGTCAACAATTTCCCTAAACTTTAGGATTAATTCTCCATTAGATCCCTTTGGTATGAAGGCTGATATACCAAAACATAAAACAGCATTTGCCTGGGCATTAGTGATGCCATCTGACGGGCACTGTGACTGGGCCTACATCTTTGGAATATAAAGAGGGATTGCATGAATTACTTCGCTTTCAGAAATAAAATCAGAGGACTTATGCAATACCTTAAACAATAAAGAATTTAAATAATAAAAAAAAGACCTATGGTTTAGCCATGTTTTGCCCAAGAATGCTCTTCCCCCAGATCATTCTATGGCTGGCTCCTGTCTTTCATTCATATCTCAATCCCCAAAGTTGCCTTTTCAGTAAGCCTTCCCTGACATCCCCTCTTCAGTACTCCACCCCTTAAAACAACTACCTATGACCTTAAGCTATTATTTCACGTAGGCACTTATCACTAAATGAAACTGTTTTGTTTACTAATTTATTGTTCATCTCCTTATCAGGAATGTAAGACTTCCAACTTTAAGTAAGGTTTTTATCCATCTTGTTCACGGATGCCCCCTGACATCCTATGAGAGACAGAGTGTCTGGCCAAAAGAGGGACTCAATACAGACCTTTAAATACCCGAAATATGTAAATTTTGAAGGTCACCTCCTTGTGTCCCTATTTTATATTGGGGGTTGCAGATTCAAGCACCACAGGGCTCAGATGGGCACTAAAGGCGGAGGGACTGAGAGAGAAACTAGAGATCACTTGAACTGAGCTAAAGGAGGCAGCTGCTCTTCAGCTTGAACTGTTGTTACTGGGCTGCAGTGCAGATCTAGTGTGGTCAGAACTTCCCATGGTTATTGGGATGCCAAACGGATGGGATGACATCATTTTTTTAGTCTTCCAATTTTAATTGTTAGCAACCAATGTGAAAAAAAAATAGTATGTAAATCACCAGTTTGCAAGCTCTGCTCATACAGATAGGATAATTCAGAAATTAGTTAAGAGGCAAGATTAGTTTTGAGGAAAGATACTGGGAAGACTGTACCCTACTGCATTGTTTGTAATGGTGAAAAATGGGAAACAACCTAAATATTGATCACTGTGGAAATTCGCAAATAATTTGTGGCAAACTTATTTAATTGAATACTGTATAGTTAAAAAACTGAAGCCTAGCCATATGTATCAACGTGGATAGACCGCCAAGACACAGAACTGGGTGAAAAGGCTAAGTTTTAGATCAATGTACAAAATATAACAGCATTCCTATAAAACTTCAAGAGCCCCAAGTCATTCTCACTACTGTTTATAAATACACAGTAATGGTGAAAGTATACAAAACCTAGATTAGCAAGATGCATATCAAATTTCAGATCGTGGTTGCCTTTCGAAAGGGGAGTAGAATGGCACCGGGAATCGGTGGCTCCTGCTTTATCGGTGATGTTCCGTTTATTTCATTAAAAAATATAAAGCAACAAAACGGAACACCCATTCATTCTGGAGAGAGGGCACATGAATGTTTACTCTGTTTTTCTTTTTAAAACATTTCAGAATTTGTAAATACGGATAACCGGGGTCGTCTTTGCTCTGCTTCCCCGGCACTGATATACCCTCCAGGTTCGGTTGCCCATTTCCTCACCAGCAAATGCGGGAGCAGTGCGTGGTGCTCTCCCGAGTCTCTTCCATCAAACCGTCTCTGAATCTAAAACCTCCCACCTCCACGCGGAAAGGCTACGAATGAAGCACGATGCCTCCCTTCCTTTAGACTAGTTCCACCCCCCTCAATCCGCAATTCGTTCTCCGGAGGCAGGATGTGCAGTGGAAGAAGTGTCTCGGCGACAGAGACGTGGATTTATCAATCCTTCTGAGCGTTAGATCCCTCTTTTCTGAAAAGAGTCAAGTTTAGAGAAAGCGTCTGTCTAGTGCCTGAACAGAGTAGCTATTAACAGCAATAGAGTCGCATTTAGGCTCTAATGGGGCTCAGCATCACGATTTTTACGCTGCCTTCCAAATTCAAGTTGGTTTACCTGGCCAAATTCAGGCAATGTGTCGGAAACAAGCCAGGAACGGTTGCTAGGGCGACACTCTGGCTCCGCCCCGGGCTTACCAAATAGCATGCTGGGAATTGTAGTGCGTAAAAGCGGACACTAGCCGAGGGGGCGGAGCAGCTTCCGGAAAGGGTGCCTCCACCGCCACCCTACCTTTCTCTGCTCTTGGGCCACAAAAACGCCAATGAACACCCAGCGATGGGTTCTCCTTTCCACGCCCGCAGAAGGCATAGCTGAAGGCAGGACAAGTGAAGCAATACGATTCCCAAGAACCCACGCGAGACTAGTGCCGCCGGAAGAGGGGAGGCTTCCGGCTGGGGCACGGAGGCTCCACCCCCTGACGTCACTTCCCTAAACAAAGGGAGCTGTCGCGGCGCGGGCTCTGGGATGTGACCCCTGCTGAAGGTGCTGCAGCTGCGGCGGTGGCTTCAGAGGCTTCGGGGTGTTTGCAGGTTGAGGACGAGGACGCGATCCCCTCTTTCCTCAGGTAGGAAGTGTAAGCAAAGGCACCCCCGCAATGTCCCCCTTTAGGCCCCGCCCACCACCCACTCTGGCCACTGCTGGATTCCGGGCGGTGAAGGGTGGGCTGATTGGGGAGGCGAATGGGGCGAAATCTGGAGGGACTCCTGGTGGTCCCGCTTGGAGGCTGTGCGTTCCTGATCTCAAACCAGCGTGAGTAGACAACGAGCTGTTTATAAAGGCCTTTTCTAAATGGTTCCTTGCTTCTTGGTATACAAGAAGGATTTCAGTGCTCTTGTGCCAGAGATCTTACCTTCCTTAACGGATACTTTTCGAGCCCCTCAAAACATCTTAGTTTAGACCACTATTGGTCTATTTGCATTGCTTTGATTCCTAAATTTTTCTTCTTTTCCTAGTATCACCAAATGTGTATTAGCATTAAATTCAAAGGCCAATGTGTTTATATGTATCATAATTTTATACAGATCTTGCCACTTTGGAGAACTTATATCCCATTGTCTCTATTCAGTTTTGTGTGTGTGTGTGTATTGATTTGAGAGAGAGGAAGGGAGATGGGGAGAGAGAAACATCAGTGATGAGAGAGAATCACTCACGGGCTGCCTCCTGCACGCCCCCTACTGGGGATCGAGCCTGCATTCCCTGACTGGAAATGTGAGCTCTGCTCTTGGATCAGTGCTCAACCACTGACCCACACCAGCTGAGCAAGCACTATTCAGTTTTTTTATTTTTGTTTTTATTTTTTTTTTTTCATTTCATTTGTGTTGCATGTGAAACAGTCCCAAAATGGCTGTTCCGTTACTAAAAATGCTTTGTTCAAGGGAAAATTGTTAGCCACGATTTCAGGGGATTTTCACTTAGTATCTGGGATTAGAGGCGGGCATTGGAGCCTTTCCTTTAAAACCTCTCCTTTGGAGGTGTCATATTCCAGATATGATTGTCTAGAGCCAGCCTGAGCCAACTGAGCTCAGTGGTTTAAATTCCAGTGCTAGGCGCACCAATTTCAGACAGTGGCAAAACATCTGTTTTTGTTATAATGCTGAATTAATTATTTAAGAGTGACATCAGTGGACCTGAATCTTTCTGAACAGTCATAGCATGATTAAATCCAACTCAACATACAAAAAAGGCCTAATGCTCCTAAGGCACTTTAGGATCTGGTGAGGTAAATAACCATATAAATTTCTCATGACACATGAAGCAATATAATTGAGAATAATTTAATATTATGCATAAATACAAAGGAAATGTAGGGGATATTTTTCGATGGATGACTTAGGAAAATAAAGCTGGTTAATATATAAAGTAGGGGGAAAATATTGAATAAACACAAGACCTTACGTTTATACTCTATGGAAGGGCCAGCTGTAACTTCATAGTGTAACATTTTTGATATTAGCAAAACTAAACATATATAGTAAAGTTCCATGTTTCTGTGGAAATAGGTAGAGAAAGTATGTTAAAAGTAGTTACGGAATAAATTTAATTGTACATAACTTCACTTGATCAAGGAACTAGAATCAATATTATCCCTAGGCAGACACTGAGTTTTTGATTGGTAAAATTCAGATACCCCTGTCAAGTACACATCTGTTTGAATCTAGTTGGTTCTTCTAAGAATATATATATATTTTTATTGATTTCAGAGAGGAAGGGAGAGGGAGAGAGAGATAGAAACATCAATGATGAGAGAGAAGCATTGATTGGCTGTCTCCTGCTTTCCCTCTACTGGGGATCGAGCCCGCAACCTGGGCATATGCCCTTGATAAGAATTGAACCTGAGACCCTTTAGTCTGCATGCTGATGCTCTATCCCCTGAGCAAAACCAGCTAGGGCTAAGAATATATTTTTGAAGGGACACCTAAAGGCCACTTGAAGCTTGAGTCAGGCTGGGAATATCAAGTGGCTGTTTTGTTTATTTTTTTTATGTATTGTTCCCCTTCAATAATGTAGGTTTTTGGAGGGCAGGGACTTTGCCTTGTTCACTGCCATCTCCTCAATGCGCAGAATAGTGCTAGGAAACTGGAAGAAAGTTAATATTTATGGGATGAGTGAATAAAGAAAGTGATGAAATTTTTTTTTTTTATCACTTTGGCTTAGGGCTTCTGTGTAAAAATACAGTAGATTAAATTTAAGGCACCCTGTTCTAACTTTCTTTAACAATCTCTGAATTTCTTGATCGTCTTTAGTCTATGAAGTGGGTACCGAACCTTTTTCATTTTGGCATATTACAGCATACATGTGTAATTCTGCCCTATTTCCTTAGGTCATAAGAAGCTGGCCTTGGTGTAATAAGGAACTTACAACAATGGAGGAGCGGAAAGTGAAGAGGAGAAGTCCTAAGTCTTTTAGTGCCCACTCTACTCAGGTTGTTAATGCCAAAAAAAATGCCATTCCAGTTAGTAAAAGCACAGGGTTTTCAAATCCTGCATCACAGTCAACTTCACAGCGACCAAAGTTAAAAAGGTGAATATTTTTTCTGCCATATTATTACAGCAAAATGCTATTGAAGTAAATACTAAATCCTATAATTCTTATAATATTTTTTCTCTTGACTTTTAAAACAGTTGAAGCACATATTATATGTGTTTTAGAAAAAAATTATGAAGTTTAAAGTGCATGTATAGAGATTAGAAAGTGCAAAATGAATGATGGGTTTGAAGGTCCTTACTTTGTCTCAGATTAAAATAAACAGAGCAAGAAAACTTGTAGAAAAAAGTTAATGAGCTAGCCAGAAATGAATTTAAAGGACATATGGGATTCTTTGTTCGTTTTTTTTTTTAACTAAGATGAGTGTTTGTGCTTTGGTAGTTTTTATGTTTTAAAAAGTGTGGTTTCATTGTTTTTGTAGAAATGACTTGTATGGATTGTAAAAATTTGAACACAGGAAGAATTCAAAGCAGAAATTTAAAGCACTAAAATTTCATCACCTAGAAGTAATCATTACTATTTGGTGATCATCATTTGTCTTCAGATGCCAAAGGAAACAGGAATGGTGTTTAAATGTGTTGCCTATTACTGTTGTATATGTGTGAATATTTTGTAGTATTAAGGGGGGAGTAATGAGGGAATAAGGACACATATATAACACCTTAATCAATAAAGAAATTTAAAAAAATAAAGAAACTTACTTCTAATTGCAAGCATCTGGTGGAGAGTCAGTTAAGGAAGTAATGCGTGTGGTACTCTGTAGCCATTGGGTTTCCACTAAAGAAAAGATTCTTGCCTTGATGATGGTCTCTCACTCTGAGGAAACAAAAGGAACATTCCAATAGAAGTTAAATGATAAACAACAGGAGTTATGAGGGTTTCATAAATTATCATATTGGAAAGGGGTTTTCCTTCTGGAGAAGTTTAACTTAGAGTCAAGTCCTGAGGACGGGGGCTATCTTGATAATCCTTATGTGTCAGACAGTACTTACAATATGGCTTTGCACCTAATATAATTTCAACGAGTGCTTTTTTATTGTTGAATTATTTTAATATAAAATGAGACAGTGTAACAGATCAAAAACACTGAAGTGAAAATAAACAAAGCTACTGAAGGGTTTTATCTCAGATTTTTAAAAAAATATATTTTTATTGAATTTAGAGAGGAAGGGAGAGGGAGAGAAACATCAATGATGAGAGAGAATCATTGATTGGCTGCCTCCTGCACGCTCCCCACTGGGGATTGAGCCCGTAACCCAGGCTTGCGCCCCTAATTGGAATTGAACCCGGGACCCCTCAGTCTGCAGTCCTGTGCTCCATCCACTGAGCCAAACCAGCTAAGGCTATCTCAGATTTTAGTGTGAAAATGGATCTCTTGGAAATCTTTTTTAAATGCAGATTCCAAATCAGTTAGTCTGGGGTAGGGCCCCAGATAAGCATTTCTAATAAGCTCCCAGGTGAAGTTGATGCCATGGGTCTTAGCACTTTGAGTAGCAAGGTCCTAAATAATGGATTAAACCTAATATGTATATAAGACACAGATCTTGCTTTGTGAAGAGCTGTTAGTAACCTACTGTCCAAAGCTTATTTGTTCTAAGTTGATTTCTTGTAAAGAGTATTAGTTTCGTTCTTGCTACGCCCTCTGCCACACCCACCATCTTCATCTTATCCTTATTGTGGTGAGTACAGTTGTGGAAAAGATGTCTTCATGCAACATTACAAAGAAACTAATTGAGTACTGAATATGTGTGTGTGTCAGGATTATAGTATGTATTGGGGTTCACAGATAACATACAACCCCGTCTTCCTTTTTTGCCTGGTGAACTCCTACTTACTCTTTATGGCTTCACTCACATGTCACCTTTAGAATGCTCTAGACATTCTGAATCTAGAATTGTCCCTTGGTTGAGTGTCCTTGGTTGAGTGAACTGCTGTCCCTTGGTTGAGTGAACTGCTCTGTCTCTGTTCCCGTATCACGGGGTGTACAGCACCATTACTCAAGTGTTGGAGAGCCTGGTATACGTAGATACAAGTAGTAAGAACTAACTTAGTCTAGGAGTTCTAAAAAGGCCTTCCTGAGGAAGTCGCATTTGAACTGAGATAAAGATGGGAGTGAGGAGAGGATGCTGTTGCAGACAGGGGTTAGCATGTAGTTAGGTAAGAGAACAGAATTATAGGAAGCCAACGAGATTCAGAATGTCTAGAGCATACATAGACAGGAGAGGATAGGGTTTCTTAAGGATATCGGGCTTTATCCAGCAGGCGGTGCAAAGCTACTGAAGGGGTTGAATTAAGTAAATTTATATGATCTGATTTTACTTTTAAAAAAATTGACTTGGCTGGTCTATGGGGAGACTTCATAAGGGTCTCAGAGACAACACAGAGAGACAGGAAGGAAGACCAGTTGGGGAGTGTTCGAGGGTTCAGTCAAGAGATAGGGTAGTGGCAGTGGAGAGAGAGAAGTAGGAAGATTAGAGAGATATCTGTGGTTATAATCAATAGGACTTCATGACTGCATGTGGGGGCCTGAGGAAGTTGGAGGAGTCCAGGTTAATAACGGGCTTTTAGCACTCCTTCATATGGTGATTTGTCATTTATATGACTTCCTTTCTCCTTAGATTGGGCACTCTTCCGTGCAATGACTGATGCCGTGTGCATCTTTATATATCCAGTATCTGGCATAGTGTCAGCTACGGAGTAGGGACTCCATAACCACTTGTTGAACAACTGATAGTTTAAGAAACAAATAGGGTAAAGTTTAAAAGGGAAAGGTGTATGTTTTGCTGAGAAATAAAATATGAAACACGGCCTTGGCTGGTGTGGCTCAGTTGATTGGAGCGTCCTGCACACCAAAAAGTTGTGGGTTTGACCCGTGGTCGGGGTGTGTAGGGGAGGCAACCGATCTATGTGTCTCTCTCATATTGATGTTTCTGTCTCTCCCTCCCTCTCTAAAAAAACAAATCAATTAAAAATATTTGAAACATAGGATAGTAAAAATACTAATTTTCTTTTCAGTTTTTTTGTAGTCCAAAGAATGAGCATTTTATATAAATGTATTAACCAAACTTTTTATATACCTTAGTAGTTATGTTTTATACATTTGTTTGAGATTTTTCACAACTTCTTTTAATTTCCAGCTTGGTTTTATTAATACTGAATTTGTTCTGATTTCTTGTTTTTAAGGGAAATTTTAATTCAGAAATTTTGCTTAACCGAGAACCGTCTGAAAATAACCATCTCTTTTTAAAGACAGGTATATGCAACCAGTTTTTATTTGTATCTTATTTGCAGAGTGATGAAAGAAAAGACAAAACCTCAGGGAGGAGAGGGAAAAGGTGCTCAGTCAACCCCGATTCAGCATTCCTTTCTCACTGATGTCTCAGACGTTCAGGAGATGGAGAAGGGGCTTCTCAGCCTTTTGAATGACTTCCACTCTGGGAAACTTCAAGCATTTGGTAAGCAATAGATGTTTGTATTTACCACTTTTCAACATGCTTACATCCTATTTTCTGTATGTATTTTGTTACTCCTTTTAACGGTGTCATTTTCTTTTGTTTAAAAAAAAAAAAAAAGAGTCCAGAGGCATAAAATGCAGTCATCTTAGATTTCATTTATCAATTAAGTTATACTACTGTGTATACAATTGTAAATATTGCGTTGTGTGCTTCATAACGTTCTACATGCTTCATGAATATTTTCATATATTTTTCTTAAAGGAGGAATACCTCATTGATTGACAAGGGATTTGTGGTTGAAGTATTTATATGACTTAATTTTATCGAGATTATTATAAAATGTTGGATCACTTGGTTCAAATGAGAGTTGTCAAATTGGAGATAATTATACCTGAAGAATAGTTATTTTTGTGTTTTTTTTTTATCTTTCCTATCTGACTTGTTTAGTGCTCATGGTCATTTCTTAGGTCATCATTGTTTTTCCAGTCAGAAATTTGACTTACTGTATCCAGAAAATATTCAATCATTAACAGAGCAATTTACAAAAGAAAATGATAATCAATTTCTTTTGCAGCACCTAGAGTTTAAGAGTATTTCCTCTATCTTAATCTTTATTAATGTTTTGGAATGTTCCCCCAGGAAATGAATGTTCCATTGAACAGATGGAACATGTTCGGGGAATGCAGGAGAAATTAGCTCGCTTGAATTTGGAGCTGTATGGGGAGTTAGAGGAACTTCCTGAGGATAAGAGGAAGACAGCTAGTGACTCTAATCTGGATAGGCTTCTTTCTGATGTGAGTATAGTTCTTTCTTTTTATTCTTTTTTTTTTTTTTAAAGATTTTTATTGATTTCAGAGAGGAAGGGAGAGGGAAAGAGAGATAGAAACATCAGTGATGAGAGAGAATCATTGATCGGCTGCCTCCTGCACACCCCACACTGGGGATAAAGCCCGCAATCCAGGCATGTGCCTTCACCGGGAAATGAACCGTGACCTCCGGGTTCATAGGTCAACACTTAACCTCTAAGCCACACCTGCTGGGCTCTCTTTATTCTTATTTTTATTGAGATAAAATTTACTATTTTAACTATTTTAAAGTATACTGCAGACATCACCACCAATTTCAGAACATCTTCCTCACTCCAAAAAGAAACCCTATAACTCTCTGTTCTCCCCTTCCCCACCCCCTAGCAACCATGAATCTACTTTCTGTCCCTATAAATTTGCCTATTCTGGACATCTATCTATAATAATAAAAGCATAATATGCTAATTAGACCGGATGTCCTTCCGGACAAAGCCGGGGCTGTGAGGGAAGCCCAGGTCCTGGGTGCCTGCCGGTGGCCAGAGGGAAGCCCGGGTCCCGGGTGCCTGCCGGTGGCTGGAGGGAAGCCCAGATCCCGGGTGCCAGAGGGAAGCCAGTGCCAGCAGCCAGGGGAAGGAAGGCCTACTCTTGCACGAATTTCATGCATCAGGCCTCTAGTATATATGTAAAAGCCTAAGCAACTGTTACAACCGAATGACCGGAACAACCGGTCAACCAGTCGCTAAGATGTGCACTGACCACCAGGGGGCAGAAGCACAACGCAGGAGCTGCCCCCTGGTGGTCAGTGCGCTCCCACAGCCAACCTCCCAAGGTCCCTCTCCCCCCACCTCCCTCCCCCCCCCAACCAGCAAACCTCCTGTGGTCCCTCTCCTTGTCCCTTTCCCTGTCTGGCAGGCCCTGGACCAGCGGCCGATAGGCCCCCAGACCCTGGCCAGCAGACAGCAGGCCCTGGCTGGCCTGGCCCCAATTGGGACTGGGCGAGACGGCCCTGATAGGCCGTGATCACCGGCCAGGCCTAGGGACTCCACCGTGCATGATTTCGTGCACCAGGCCTCTAGTTTCATATAAGTGGAATCATGCAACGTGTGGTTTTTTTGTTGGGATTCTTTCACTTAGTGTAATGTTTTCAGGTTTCATCCGTACTGTACTTTACTCTTTTTTTAAAGAAACACAACCCAAAGAAATTATGCATATATTCTGAGAATGCTGGCTAATCTTCAAGCAAAATATTACCTTCATTACATATATGATAATATCTTAAGATGTAGAAGGTAATATGTCAAAAAATCCTAACATGATTAATACATATTGCCTTATTTATTCAGGGTAGTTACTTATTTTTAAATACAGAACTATGTTTGGTAATTATGGTAATTTAACACATTTCCATGTATACTAGCTTGCTAGAGTTGCCATAACAAAGTACTGGGTGGCCTAAACCACAGGAATATATTTTCTCATAGTTCTGGAGGCTAGGAATTGAAGATAAGGTACTGGCAGGGTGGTTTCTTCTGCGGCCTCTTTCCTTGGCTTGTAGATGGCCATCTTCAAGTTCTCCCTCTGGGCATGGGTACCTGTGTCCAAATTTCCTCCTCTTGTCATATTGGATTAGGGCCCAACCTAATAACCTCATTTTAACTTAATTACCTCTTTGAAGACCCTATCTCCAAATACTGTCACATTCTAAGGTATTTGGGGATAGGACTCAAAAATGAATTTTGGGAGGACGTAAGTCAGCCCCATAACACCACCTATGATTCTTATACTGAGAAGTGTGAACTAAATTTGCCTCTTTAAATCTTTTTTTGAACAAAAATATTAAAAATTGAATTCAATGTACTTTAGTTTCCTAGTCACCAATGACATTTTATTGCTTTTTTCTATTTTTTGAATAGGTAAAAGTGAGGGAAATTATATGCCCATACTTTAAAAAATTCATGCTTATACTTTTTATTTCAAGTCTACTGTTGTTTTTTTTTAAATATATTTTATCGATTTTTTACAGAGAGGAAGGGAGAGGGATAGAGAGTTAGAAACATCGAGAGAGAAACATCGATCAGCTGCCTCCTACACACCCCCTACTGGGGATGCGCCCGCAACCATAGTCCGCAGGCCAACGCTCTATCCACTGAGCCAAACCGGTTAGGGCTCAAGTCTACTGTTTTCAGTGTTGCATCTATTTCCTTTTACAAATATAAGCTTAATTTGTAATACATTTAGGAGAGTGACTGTGGTGTGCTGAAAATAACACTGAATTTGAAACCAGAAAGCCTTTGTTTAGTCCAGGGTCTGCATTTATAACTCTGAGCAATTTTAATTTCTGTAACTCAGATTTTTCCCTGTAGGGATGATTAATTCTACCTCATACTGAAAACTGAATGTCATGTGAAATCTTTTTGTAATCCATAAAGGTTTTAAAGATTTTGATTATTAAAATGGCAACTTGTCTTTTAAAAACTATTATTAGAGAAGACTATAATTATGCATGATTTTAAGCATACTTAGGAATCTCCACTTGTATCATCTGATTTAATTCCCTCCACATATTCTTATTTAACAAATGCTAAAGCTACTTTATAATTATTTTGCATAAGTGAATTTCCCAGTCTGGAACTTTTAGTATTTTGCTTTTTCATTTAAAGAAAGCTTACATGAAAAATAATTTATTTAAAAATGTATAGTTATGATATTATGTTTATATTATAAAAATTAAAATATGTGTTTCTTTATGTTACAGTTAGAAGAATTGAATTCTTCCATGTATCCTTTGTCTAATATCAACAGTGAAAAGTATACAAATTATAATTTCTGGTGAATAATCCCAATCATGTATTAGAAAGATGTGATTTTTAGATCTATTGAACAAAGACACCTACTATTATTTAGTAGGGCCATCTCTCTTCCCCTTTGGTTTCCAAATGGAATTTTCTAGTTGTTTTGATTGTTTTTGGTTTGTTCTGCTTTACTTTGTTTTGTTTTGTGTTTTTAAAACGAATTAAAAATACTTTTTCATCAAGAGAATCGAGGTTTAGGCTAGTTGTCATATAAATTATTTGAATCTTATATTCTGAGGCTAAATGGCAGTTGGATATCCCAATATACTATGCTTAATTTAATATTATTACATAGAATATTGTAAATGTATAAAATTGAGAATTAGACATTTAAGGGATACTTACATAGTTTGTGAAGTGACATTTTCATAAGTGTACAACGTGTATTATAAGATTTGCTTAAAGGAAAGCACCAAGGTACATGTAAAATATTCAGGTTTTGACATTTTAATTTAGAGCAACTATTTCAGGAACTTAAAAAAATATTTTTTTTACATAGTGATAGGCACAATGTGAGGCACATAAGAACAGTAAGAAATAATTCTACCTACAAAATAATTTCATTTGAGAAGTAAGACATCCCCTTTGAACCAAAAATGAGATATTAGAAAGGATACTATAGAGTCAAGAGATTTAATTTTTGAAATTTGGTTCCACATTTTGGTAATGTAACCTTGGTCAAATTGTTTAACATCTCAGTGTCCTCTGTAATATGTGGTGATTGCTACACATAATAATGTGTATGAAATTTTCCAAACCACATTATATATGTAAAATGTATAAATATATATATTTACATATGTATGTAAATTACTCTTATTACTATAACATATACTGTTACTAATTGCTGGATTTTAGTCTTGAGTCAATGATTTTTTTTTAAAGTCTTCAAATTCTAGGTATAGTATAATTACTTCACTACATTTAAAAATTGTCTTATCACTTCTAAGTTTCTCAAAAGCAACATAGGCACTTTCCCTTTAGACATATTTCTTTCTTTCTTTTCTTTTTTTTTTTTTAATGCCCCTGTCTCTTAGTTTCGGAATGTAATTTCCAGGAATTTACAAGAATTACTTATTGTAGAATGAAAATCTTAACTCATGAATTCAGACAAAAACTGCATTTGACAGATGCACAAGATGTTCCAAATACTTCTACCAGCTAAAATGAAATGCAGTTGCTTTCTTGTGGTTTGAAGAAAAGCAGCATTCTTTACTTTTCCAGCTGAATCCAGTAGCAGAATAATCTTCCACAATAAGGGATTAAAGTAATTAAAGTGCAACTGTAATGATTTTCTCATAACTGCTTGTGGTAAATTTGACTTGCTGTAATTCACCATAACTGGAGGCTAGGCCTTGTGGAAGGCTTAATCAGGAAACGTGATACACAGGTTGTGCTGCTATGCTGATTATTGTTGCCTTCTGGGTTATACTTGAAATGCATCGTGCTAAATGTTGTTGATAGGGCTGAGGGATTATCCCTCCTGAGCTCACCAGACTTACTCCGCTGCTGATCTAAGTTGATGATGCACAGGCTTTTGTGGCAGCCCAGCTTCAGTTTACGTCAGACAATCATACACACACCGGTGTGTTTGCCAATGGCCAGTGGTAACAAAATGTGAAATGAGTATTTGTGAAATTTGCTATTTTTAATAAAGTGATTGTTTTAAATTTGTCTCTGTTGTCTGTTTGGAAGAAACCCGTAGTTTTCAATCTGGGAATATAAGAGTTCAATTCTCAAAAGCAAACTGTTCTCATAAAACTGGAGGTTCTGTAACTTCCTTGCAAATTTTGCACCTTGCGCCCATTTAAACGTGGATGTAATGAAAAGGGCCTGGGCCTTAAAGTCAGACCCCGATTTGAATCCCCATTCTGCTCCTTAGCTTTGTGTTCGTGCACATTTACTCAGTTTGTCTGAGTTTAATGTTTGTTCTTATCGAGAAAAAGAGGTTAATAACCAACTCCCAGAGGTTGTTATGAGGAAGTAAAAGTGTGCACTAAGATGTTGAGCACAATAGCTGACACTGGCCTCGTGACCCTTTTATAAACAATTTGATTGAAATAACCCATATACATATACCATAAAATTGACCATTTTGGGTATATAACTCAGTGGTTTTTAGTACATTCAGAGAGTTGTGCACCCACCACCATAATCTGATTCATCACCCCAAAAAGAAGCTCATTAGCAGTCACTCCCCAGCCTCCAAACCCCTCAGCACTTGGTAACCAGGAATCTACTTTCTGTCTCTGAATTTGCCTGTTCAGGACATCCTCTCCAAATGGAGTCATTTCTCTTAGTATAATGTTTTTAGAGTTCATTCATGTTGTAGCATGTGTCAGTACTTCATCTCCTTTCACAGCCAAATCATATTCCATAATTCAGATATATCACATCTTGTTTATCGATTCATATAGCTCAGTTGCCTTCACCGTAGACAAGAGACCTCCATGATTCTGCCTCCTTATTTTCAGACCTCAGAAACAAGCACCTAATTGGAGGTGGGGAGGATGGGAACCCATTAAATGACCATTTTTATAAGTGATGGTTTTAGTAATTCTGGGGATTCTGAGTTGAAAGAATTTTGACCAACTTATCTAATCAGTCTTTTGAATATCCCTTGTAAAAATGAAATCACTAGAACATCAACTACAACCCGGGAAATGTTTCTGTTGGGTTGAGAGAATAGGGATGGGGCAGGGGGGCGGGTAGGGGACTAGCACTCTAGGGTCTGACAGAATAAAAGGAAACTGGCATGAGACATGCTTTTCTTGGATGGGTGCTGAGACAGGAGAGCGGAAGCTGTTTCCTGTGGATTAGTGACAGCAGCAGATTGGCCTTGTTTACCATTTGTTTTCGCCAAGGGACCCCATGTGGGTCCCGGGGAACAAAATTTCAGCTTACCCAATAATTTGTATGTTTACACAACTTAAACATGTTAAAGGCAACCGGGAAAATAATGAGGTGCCTGGCTTAGAATAAAATGTATAGATGTTGCATATTCCTTATAGGTAAATTTTAATTACAAGTGACTTTTAAAAAAATACTACCAGAGCACACCAACGTCCAGACATCTTAAACTTGTTCGTTTACAAAAATTAGGCCATACTATTTATATGGTTTTCTAACCTTCTTCTCATATTATGGATCTCTTTCCATGGCGATAACTATTCATCTCCATAGAAAAGAGAAAAAAAAAAACAAACAACTTGCAAGCTTCACAATAACTGTTTAAAGACATTTTGACCCGAATCATTAGAAACCAATTAGGAAGGGTGCTTTTAGGTTTTGGTTTCGGCACCTTCTGTATCATGCTAAAATTGACAATAATTAAGTATTAGAATACTCTGAGGATTGACTGAAGATAAGAAACCCCGCCTTCCCCACAAGTGGCCTTCAAACTGCTGGCTTTCTTTGGGACCAAGCAAACGCTGGCTTGGGCATCCAGGTGTCCTCCTGGAGCCCCGCACCCCGGGGGCTTACCCCTGCTTCTGGGCACCCGGGCCAGGCGCGCCCAGTGGTTAGCGGGTCTGGCTGCAGCCCTGGCGCTGGCGCTGGGGAACGGCGACCTCCGGGCGGGAAGGGGGCGGAGCAGGTCGCTCCCCTGTTGTCAGGTCTCTATGGAGACCGCGTGGGGCCATCTTTTCCACCCTCCACCCCAGGCTGCAGCGGAGGTCTTGCTCCGGATTTTCACTGCAGGATCCAGAGGGAGGCAGCCGCTGGGCGCCGTCCCTCGGCCACCTTCCGGAGGTAGAGCCCGTGGCTGTGGCCGCGTTTTTGCGTGGGGACATCACAGGCACAGGCCCGGGCCGGGTTAGTTCCCCCCGCAGCCTCAGGACCATCCCACGCCGCGCGGAGATGACCTTGGGGAACCTGAGCAGCTGCAGAATTATCCAGGTGGACGTGGCGCTGGGGAGAAGCTAAGCGGCAGTCTCGGAGGAGGGGCAGGTTTGGGTTGGGCTGTGGCAAGGAAGCGCTAACCTCCAGCGCAGCACTCTTTGGGGATGGAAATAAAGTCCAGTTATGGGGCCCTCTGGAAATCACTGCTTTCCTTAGGGCTCCCAAAGGGGTTACACCATCAAACGCCCTCCCTCTGCCAGTTCTCACCCTCTCCCCTACCATGGAGTCCAAATTGTGGGGGGTGGGAAGGTGGGGAGGGGATCCCCCCACCCCTATCCCAAAGGAGTCCCCTGGGGGAGATGAGAGTTTACTTGTCACAGCCCAACCCTAACCTGGCCCAACGCAGAGACTGTTTCGTTCCCCCCCCCGCCGCGCCACTTCAGCCTTTTGGAAAATTATGAAGCTGCTCAGGTTCTCCAAGGTCATGGGTGGGGAGCCCAGTGCCCTGCCTGGGAGGGAAGTGAAGGAGAAATGGAATCTACAGAGAATCCAGTTCGTGGTTATAATTGTATAGCTCTGAGTTAATACGCGAGGATTTGAAGAATAGGACACATTAATTAAACCGTGGTGGGCATATTTATCTTTTTAAAGTGCTTACCCTGTGCTTATTAACAAATCTTGCCGTACGTATCAGAACAGAACATGCAGACCTCATCTGTATTAGAGTTTGCACAACCCATCTTGTTTGCAGGCCCATCTCGACATTGGTGCACCTCAGGAACCTCAAACATCATGCTCTAAAAACTCTTTCAGTGAGGAAAGTAGGGTTAGAGATGTGAAAGTTTTAGAGCAACGTAACTGCTTACTCTTCCCGAATGAATTTAGATAGGACAGTTGCTTCTTGTTATAGCTTTAGTGTTACAGCTTTAAATCGAGCAGATCCAGTTTGGGCTCACAGGCGTGGCATTTCCTATCTCCTCCTGTGCTACCCAAGAACACAAATTTCCTCAAAACGTGCTATTGCTTTCGTTACATGTGTGTGTTTAATAAAAATGATATACTGGTTAGGCTCAAAATAAGCCATGCCCTGAGTAGGACATTAACTGGAATAGTCTTTAATTTCTGTTTTTTACTAATCACATGCACTTTTCTACTACTCTGGTTATTTTTTTTTCCTCCTGCGATCTTTAGAACCAGATTACTTCTTGGGAAGCATATTTAAGGGATTAATTTTTTTTCTCCACTCCTACTAGTTTATTTCTTCTTCATGCTTCAGGAGGAAGACTTGCTAATAGATTTTTCCCCACAATGCATAGAATCTAAAAGTTTCTTAAGGAAAAAATGCCAGGTACATATTTCTAAAGGTATTAGAAGATATTGACGACTACCATATAGTAAGCATAATTCAGTCAGTGTTCTTGCCCCAGAGTGAATTCACATCTCAAGTAAGTACCCTCAAATACTTCCCTTTCTTCCAATTCACTAATGTCATAAAATAATAGTCAGATCTACCTAATACTTCAATTCTAACCTCATTTTACCATATAACTCATTTAACATAATGATGGAAATTTTACTAATAAGAAGATCACATAAGTTGATAAATTGCCACCGTGGTGACACAGTTGTCAAATCCTAATAATCAGTGAAGGGATTTTTCTTAGCTAGTAACTTGCTTTTCAGCCCTGGAATTTGAAAAATTGATAAAATGTGAATAATTATTCAATTACTCATCAGATACTCATGAAATGCCTATCCATGGGCAGGCGCTATGTGGGAGGCAGCTTCTGAAATGACTCCCAGTGGCCCTACCTAGTTTGGCTCAGTGGTTAGAGCGTTGGCCTGTGGAATGAAGGGTCCTGGGTTCAATTCCAGTCAAAGGCACATGCCCGGGTTGCAGGCTCGAGCCTCAGTATGGGGCATGCAGAAGGCAGCCAATTGATGATTCTCTCTCATCATTGATGTTTCTAACTATCCCTCTCCCTTTCTCTCTAAAATCAGTAAAAGCATTAATCTTATATAATAAAAGGCTAATATGCAAATTGACCAAACGGTGGAATGACCGGTGGCTATGACGTGTACTGACCACCAGGGGTAGATGCTCAAGGCAGGAGCTGCCCCCTTGGTGGTCAGTGCGCTCCCACAAGGGGAGCACCGCTCAGCCAGAAGCCCTGAGCCAGGCTCACGGCTGGTGAGCGCAGCGGCTGTGGCGGGAGCCTCTTCCGCCTCTGCAACAGCGCTAAGGATGTCCGACTGCGGTGGGGAGCGGGACTAAGGCATTATTCGGACATCCCCCGAGGGCACGAATTTCGTGCACCGGGCCTCTAGTATAAAATAAAATAAAATTACTCCCAATGATCCCAACTTCCTGGTGTCCATGCCCTTGTGAGTCCTGCCCCTCAAGTATGGGCTGGACTTGCTTCTAATGCAGGAGAGCCAAAGCTTTCGGTAAAGGGCCAGGTAGTACATATTTTTGGCTTTGTGGGCCATATGGTCTCTCCTCCAATCATTCATCTATGCTGTTGTAGTTATATTAGCTATGTTCCAATAAAACTTTATTTTAAAAAAATGAGTGGTGGGCAATTATGGCCTGCTGACCACATTAGCTCATCTCTGTTCTGACTAATCAAAAGTGATGTCCATCACTTCTGAGACGATGCTGCACAAAGACTCTGGCTTCCATCTTGCCTACCCTCTCTTGCTCTTTCACTTGCTCACTTGGCCAGATACCATCTGTGAGCTAACCTATGGAGAAGCCTCCATGGGAGGGGAGCCTCCAGCCAACAGCCAGCAAGGAACTGAGGTCCTGGTTCCAAAAACCACTTTCATGAGCCTGGAAGTAGACCATTCTCCCATCTGGCTTTGGGATGACTTCAGCCCCAGCTGACACGTGGAGCATGAGAGACCCTGAGCCAGGGGATCCAGTTAAGCCATGCCTGACTCCTGACAAAACTGAGATAATAGTGTTTGTTATTTGAAGACACTAAGTATTGGGGCTATTTGTTACACAGCATTAGATTTGTTACACACAAGATAACCAATACCATTTCCTCCACTTGAAAATATTAAATATTAAAGTTTCTAAAACATCCTACAAAATGAGACATGTTTAATTTTGTTCAATAAAGTCTTTCCCAAGCATATTGAACTATGGATCCTGTTTTTCCTGGGAAACACCTATTAATATCTTATGGAGCTACTATTTGGAGAAATATAAAATGCTTGAATATGAAAAGAAATCATTCCATTTAAAGAAGTAGTGATTGTCAGCATTCCATTTCTTCCTGGGTTGAGAGTCAGCAAAGTTGATATCTTAGAGAATAAAGATAATCCTGTGGAAATTTATCTCTCTGTCCATATCTACATTATATATATATATATATATATATATATATATATATATGATGTAGTGTATACCAGCAATGTTTGGCTCAGTAAGCCATTAACATGAGGATAATAACTCTGAGAACTTGCTAAATAAAAATCCCTTGTTTTGGCTCTTGGAGGGATTTCACATAACAACAGCTGGGCATCTTATGAAGCTAAGGATTTGTTTTGATTTAATGTTAATTCAGAAGTAGGTATTCCCACATTGCCATGAGGTTTTCCTCTGAACCACACAGTATTACACGATAGTTCACCAAAACACATCACTGCCTTGATTTACACATGAGGAAACTGAGGCTCAGAGACTAAATTACTTGTAAAGCTTCAATTGGGGGTGAGGGGAGTCAGAGCAGGGATCCAAATTTGGTGCTGTCATACTGCTCTTATAATATTTCTAAAATTGTTCCTAATATGGTATATGCATTTCCAATATATTCATCTTCAAAATGTGCTTCTATCTTATTGAAATGTAGTAAGAGTAGAGGCACTGCAAATGTTTGTCTTTTTCTTGAAATCTTCTGGCTCTCCAATAAAGTTTTCTCAGCTACTCCAGGCCCCATTGTTCTCTCCTTCTTGGAATTTATAGCAACAGATGGTTGCTTAGAAACATAGACATTTCTGATGCTTGAATCCCAGCTAGAGTTTCACTGACAAGTGGTCAGTGGATTTGTGTTTTAATGTCTCCAATAATGGACATAACCTCCTGAGACAGCTAAAGCTGCTGAAGTGGTTGTTTTCCCACTTAGATTGATTCAAAATCTGTTTCTCTGACATCATCCATTGTTTCTAATTTTGTCTTCTGGGGATTTACAAACCATATGTAATTGAATATATATATATATTTTTATATATATATATATATATATATATATATATAGACTTCAGATAATTGGTGTGTGTGTGTGTGTGTGTGTGTGTGTGTGTGTGTGTGTGAGTGTGTGTGTGAGAGAGAGAGAGAGAGAGAGAGAGAGAGAGAGAGAGAGAAAGGGGTCCTATTTAAAAAAAAAACAAAACAGATACCCTGCTTTCTATAAATGTAAGAATCCACCTCTTCCTCTTTGATTTACCATCTTACCAGTGTCTGTCTCCATACTAATACCATGTCATCCTATTACTCTAGCTTGACATTGAGTCTTGATATCTGGAAACACATCTCCCTCCCTTGCTCTTCCAGACTGTCTTGACTATTTTGGGCCCTTTAAACGCCATAAATATTTTAGAATCAGCTTTTCACTTACACACACACCCCACAGTATTTCTTGGGATTTTAAAAATCGAGGTTGCATTGAATCTGTAGATCATTTTGAAGAGAATTAAACTCTTCATTCTTCTGACTCTCTAACTCATGAATAAATATATATCTCCAGTTATTTAGGTCTTTGAAAATGTTTTTCAATAAAGTGTTATAACTTTCTTCATAAAGTTTGTACTTTTATTTTTTTAGGTACTTCATAATGTTTAATGATATCATTTCTAAAACACCTTGTTTGAAAGAGAAGACATAGAAAAATATGCAACTCATAAGCGTAGAACTCAATGAAGGATGACATGACTCAGCTGGCCTCCCACCACTAGATCAGTAGCAGCACCTCAGAATCACCTTTCAGGTCCTTTCCCTGTCTTTACCCTCTTTTTCCTCCCCAAAGGTAACCGCCATCCTGACTTCTAACGCTATAGTGTAGAACTTCGTATAAATTAAACCATAGAAAATGTACTATTTTGTTTTCAGCTTGTTCTGTTTAATGTCTTATGTATGTGAGTCCTACATATTTTTGTGTGTAGCAGCATCCTGTTACATGAATAAATGACAACATGGTTATCCATTCAACTGTAGATGGGTGCGTGGGCTTTTTCCAGCTTGGAGCTATCTGACGCAGCTGTGAATATTGTGGATATATCTGGTCCACATGTTCATGTTTTTCTGTTGGGTCAAATGTATGCACATGTTCAACTTTAGGAAACAATGCCAAACAGTTTTTCGAAGTGCTGATATCACACCAGCTGTATGTGAGAGTCCTGGATGCACACCAACACATGGCTTTGTCAGTCTGTGCTGGATAACAAACCATCCTGACTGACAGTTAGTAGCTTGAAACAGGAACCTATATAGAGGTAATGAAAGTTAAGTGAGGTTGTAAGGGTGAGACCTTAATCCAATAGGACTTATAAAGAGAAGAAGAGACAGTAGGTCTCTGTCTGTCTGTCTGTCTGTCTGTCTCTCCCATCCCCTTCCCTGTGTGTGTGCACAGAAGAAAGGCCTTATGAGAATACAGTGAGGAGATGGCCATTTACAAGCCAGGAAGAGAAGTCTCACCAGAAACCAGCCCTGATAGCACCTTGATCTTGGGCGTCCAGCTTTCAGAACTGTAAAAAAATAAAGCCACCCAGTCTAGGGTATGTTGTTATGGCAGCCTGAGTAGACTAGGACAGTATTGCACTAAGCTGTGCCTAGACTCCTGACCCATAGAAACTTTGAGTTTTAGGTAATTTGTTATATAACAATGGAAAACTAATACATTAGCCTATTTTTTTCTCTACATTCTGTTTGACTTGTGTCCTCAAAAGACAGGCAGGTGGAGTGGTGTCTTTGTGCCCTTCAGATTATTGCTTTCCGGGGTGGGAGTAGGGTATGTGTGTGGTGGGGGAGTCAAGTCCACATCCCTGTCTGATACAGAATCACTCCAATTTCTGAGTCATTTCCCAGCAAAGGGAAAAACACCTGGCTTAGATTCACATTTGGGTGCAACCAGAGGAGGACAGAATAAATTACAATTACTTGGAGTACATGAACTTCCTGTGTATTATTTGTATGGATTCTCTTCCATGGATATATATGTCCATGCATTGCTGTAATTACTTAATTCCTATAAGGACAATATTAATATACTGGATGTTTCCAGGTGATCTTAATGAAACATCGTTTGAAAGGAACCTATAGTTTCTAGGACTGGAAGAAAATAATTTGCTGGGATGTCAGCTGGGGATTCTTCCAGGAAAACCCTGGAAATGGAGAGCTTCCACACGCGATTCAGTGCCTGGACACCATGTAGCAACAAGGCATTAAACAGACAGGTGAGTTACACACTCTAGAATAGAACAAGTTTAATTTGTAAGGCTCATTTCACTATGACATTTTGGGTCTCATGTTGCCATATATTTTCTAAAAACACCCCTAAAGGATTTAGTTTTTGAGTCACTTTGAATAAAAATCAACCTACATTTGTCTCACCCCAGTCCCCAACTCCTACCTTATGGAAGGCTCCAGATCTGTTTCCCTTTCCTCTGTACCCCCAGGGACAAAACAGAAACCTCCACCACACACACTGTTTACTGTGACAGGAAAGAGAAAAGCGAGGTGCTTTTGGTGTGGAGTGTCAATATTCCAGGGTGGGCAAAAGTAGGTTTACAGCGCTGGCCAGGTGGCTCAGTCGGTTGGAGCATCTTCCCGTGCACCAGAAAGGCTGTGGGTCCAGTTCCCGTCAGGGCACATACTTAGGCTGCAGGTTCGATCCCGAGTTGGGGTATGTATGGGAGGCAACTGATCGTTGTTGCTCTCTTATTATTACATGGATGTTTCTCTCTCTCTGAAATCAATAGAAACATATCCTTGGGTGAAGATTTAAAAAAAAAAAAAGTGGATTTACAATTATATGTGAAACAGAGTTTATTTTTGTATTATTTATTTGTATTATTAATATTAATTATTATTTCATATCCTTATTTATTTATGATTTATCTTTTAGGGAATGATGGCTGGTAATTTAAGCCACCCTTGGATATTCCTCTGTGTATTTCTTTAATCCTCTCTTCCCTCCTGTGCCAGCTGTGTGGCCTGGGGATGTCCCCTGTGGAAGGTAGCGCAGGAAGCAGTCCTTGAATGGCTCTGGGGGACCTTGATGGGGACGGCTGGTGGGGCCTTCAGAGCTCGTGCGTGGTTCAGGCCCGCCCACCAGGGAGGGAGACCACAGGAGCTGGGAGAGCTGGGACCGAGGCCTGACGGAGGAATAAATCAGCGAGTTTGTATATGTCATCTGAGCAAAGCTGGGCTGACACCCAGGCTTGGGGGGATGCTGGTTCTTGGTGTTTGTCCTTCCTAGAGGCACGTCTAGCAATGGCTATTTAGCAGTATTTATTAACTTTCCTTCTGGTGGGTGCCACGAAGCTATAGGACTGTGGGTTAGTAAAAACCATACCTGCTTCAAATGGCCTCGTTTTCACAGCTCAACAAGGGTAGGTAGCTTGCTTGTGTTTTCAAGATGAAATATTTGCAGTCAGTTTCCCCAGGCTATCTCAGCCCAGGTAGAAACAAGAGCCAGGATTCCTCCCCTCTCTGTGTTGAAAGAGGCCTCGTGGGCCCCTCTGTAATTATCTCTCCCACCAGCCCGTCCACAAGTCTGGGCTTGTCTGTGCCCCGGGATACACGCAGGTGAAGCTGGAGGGAGAGACCTCCACTACGCATGTGCTCTGTGAACTGTAAACTGCTGTGCAAATGTGAGCTGTGAGGTGGTTAAATTGCTTAGCAACTAAGAATATGTTAAACTGTACAGAGAAAAATGTAATTCCCCCTCCCCCTTACAGCTCTTTCAGGAAAGAGTTGCTCTTATAAGTCATTGGTTTGACCTCTGGACTAACAAGCAACGTCAAGAATTCTTATTCACGATACTTTTACGCTGCACTAAATCACAACTAAGGTAAACGTAGCTGATTGATGTAGTTACCATTGGTTCTTAATGAAAACAAAATGTTTATATAACCTTTAAGGGTTTTTTTTCCCCCTAGAAAAAACCAAAGCCCTTGGTGTTTTGACATTTGAAGGTTTATGAACACCCTTCTGCTCCTGATTCCTTGGGAGTGACACGGAACCTCTGGGGCTTTAACATCTTCATACCACGGGGGGATGTTTAGTTTTTGAAAAAACTTGTCAATAGCCCTAACCGGTTTGGCTCAGTGGATAGAGCGTCGGCCTGCGGACTCAAGGGTCCCAGGTTCTATTCTGGTCAAGGGCATGTACCTTGGTTGCAGGCACATCCCCAGTGGGGGGTGTGCAGGAGGCAGCTGATCGATGTTTCTCTCTCATCGATGTTTCTGACTCTCTGTCCTTCTCCCTTCCTCTCTGTGGAGAATCAATGAAATATTTAAAAAAACAACAACAACAACAAAAAAAACTTGTCAATAGCCTCAGCTAGTGAATGTTTAACACCCCCCTTGGGAACTATCAGACGAGATACATCAAGTAGATATCTGGTGCATAGATAGACACTCCCTAAATAGTTGTTACCTGAGTGGTTGTATCTGAAACATATCTGAGCAGTAACCATGGCAGCAACACTTAGGAACATGGGCAAGACTTGCACAGCATGGTCACTGATGACCAGTGTGTCCTTGTTCTCGCTCGTACGCTTCTCTCCTACCATGTCTACAGTCTCCTTTGAAATCCTGCAGCAGAGACGGTGTGATATTTGAAGGTGTTAGTTGAAATACCAGGGGTTGCTAGTATTCTGATCAGGAATTAATACTCTGGAGGTAGTTAGCTAACATTGAATTGGAAAGGTCACTGTCTCAGTCATTACCAAGTGTTTTACTAATTAACATAGCAAATATCCGGCATCAGTTATTATCAGAGCAACTAGCGGCTGGTTAACTCGTCAGATGAGTGTTAGGAATGGAGTGTCTCTGGTGAAATTAAAGATGTGGACAGACCGGAATATTCTAGAGAGCCCTGCAGTGCGCCTGGACATGGTTGAAGAATCCAGCCCCGCTGGTAGCTGGTAGAGAAAGGATGGTTTTTGGGTTTCATCCCCCAAACACACAGCCTTATCAGTCTGGGGATTTCTGGGAGTCTGAGGTCAACTATGAGGGTATCGATAGACTTCTGTTTCTGGAATGTGAACTGCTTCTCGTCCTTTTTCATTTAAGTGAACCTTTCACCCAAAGGACAGCGCTGGGACGTCAGCCTACAGGAGAGGCCGGCTTGGGCTTCTTCACCCAGGTTTGCTTCCTAAAATTCTAAGTATGGCATCACTCGGTGTGAGTGGCTTTCACTACAACCTGGTGGGAAGGTTGGGGGACTTTGAACTTCTTAGGTAGCTACTGAAAAGTACTGGAGACTTGTGCAAGACCAAAATGGCTTTTTCAGTTTGTAATACCCGCCTCCCACGTTTTCTTGCACTTTTTCCTGCCCATCTATTTTGCTCAGCCATTTCCTCTCTCCTACCCACTCGCTCACCTTCTCCGTTGCCAGTTTTCTCCTGCATCCTGGGCACATAGTGGATCGTTAATCGACTGTCGCTTATGAAGCCACTGAGTCACTGGAGGGAGACAGACACCTTCCTGGTTGTGTTTAAAGAAGCTGCAAAAACAAGCCACAGAGAAACAGCTCTCCAGTCAGTGCTTAAGAATGAGGGAAGGGAACTTTTTATGGCAGTCGTTGGCTAGGTTTTCTTCTACTCCAACTTGACAGCTTTCAAGATAAGAAAATTACAGGCCAAACCCTATATCCATAATTGCTTTGTGGTGTAGTCTCACGTATCACAGACCAAGCAATTTTAGTTGTAACCACTAGAGGTCACTAGAGAACTTCTGGTATATTTTGAGGCTCATTAACATTAGGCCTGACATTTTGTCGCTGGAAATTGCATCCTTTGTCTGGTACCTGAATTCTTCTTTCTATGGGACAAGGGTACGGAACTCATCTGTTGAGTGAGATTACTTTCCTTTGTTTCCTAGCAGCTGTGTTTCGGCAGGGCGCTGTTTGTATTTCATCATTCCACAAATCTGTTATTACATTCTCTGGCTGCTGATTTTAGGGGAAGCTGTATGTCAATTTCTGGTCTCTAGATTTGGCATCCTGAACCCATCTTTAATTAGTAGTGGTGGTTTTTCTTGTTTAACATCAATCAGTTCACTCCCTGAAGTCTGGATTCAGTTTTTCTTGTACCACTTCCTCCCCATGTCTTTCAGCTAGCCATTTCTTCTCTCCTATCAGCATCTGCAGATCCCATGTGCTCATAGTGTTATCCAATCTGAATGGTGCTAAATTTTAATTAAATCTTAAAAGGCCAACTCATTTTATTTTTTAGATTAAAGTTAGAGCAGTCACCTTTCTTTGAAACATCTTTATTGAGAGGTAATTCACATACAACAAAATGTATCTATTTAAAAGGTATAGGTCAGCGGTTTTAGTAAGTCCAGAGTTGTGCAACCATTACCACAACCTAAGTTTAGAACGTTTTCATCACCCCAAAAAGAAACCCCATACCTATTAGCAGTCACCCCTTATCCCCACCTCCCAGCACTGGGAAACCACTATTCTACTTTCTGTTTCTATAAAATTGCCTTTTCTGGACTTTTCATATAAATGGGATCATACACTTTGTGACTGCTACTTTCATGTAGTATAATATTCTTACCACTCACCCATTTTGTAGCATGTATCAGCACTTCTTTCCTTTTTATTGACAAATAATATTCCATTGTATTGATATGCTATATTTTATTTACCCATTCAGCAGATGATGGACATTTGGGGTGTTTATGCATTTTGGCTACTGCGAATAATGCTGCTATAAACGTGTGTACAAGTTTTTCTATATGGATGTGTTTATTTCTTTGAGGTATATACCTAGGAATGGAATTGCTGGGTCAAATGGTGGCAGGGCAATTGACTTTTAACTATTAAGCATTTCTTTTGAATCACATTTATTCCTATAGTCCTTGTTTCTTGATAACTGAATAAGCCTGTGAATAAACAGGAGAATTTAGCATTTTTTATACATAAGCCAAGCTATATTTATGCAAATTACCTTGTTTTCAAGGCAGAGAAGCCAAGCTTTAGTTTTGTTTTGTAATTTCTGAATAAGATTTTTTAATTGTTGACAGTATTACCGATGTTCCCCATTTCCCCCCCTTTGCCTCCCTCCACCCAGCCCCACCCCTCCCAGACCTTCCCCACACTATCGTCTGTGTCCGTAGGTTATGCATAATATTGTTTTAATTCAGGCAGTTACAGCTATAATGCATAAACAAGATATGCGGTATTGGTCAGAAACATGCTATCCCCTTTAAAAGTTTCCTTTAAAAGTTTCTTCTTAATCTCTATGAGATGTAGTCAAACATCTAATATTTTTTCTTTCCTAATAAATATTCCACATTGTTATGATTTAAGAAGATTTCTTAAATGGAGTTTTATGATATTTAAGACATTTTTCAAAGGTTCAGCTTCTGAAATTATCCCCTTGGCAGAGATTCTCCCTCTCACCTTGACTTAAATGTCACCTCTCCCGGGAGGCCTTCCCTGCTCATTTTCATCACCAGCAATTTTTACAAACCTCTACCATGGCATTTCCCCAGTACATTGTGCTTATGTGGCCGCGTGTCTCATGGTTTCCAGTGGTGTCGTCCCCCTGCCGCTGGACTGGGCTGACCTCTCCTGCAACTCCTTAAAGGAAACTGGGCTGCTATGTCTGTCACACTCGGAGAAACCTAGAGAAGTTTGCGTCTGTCTCCTAGCCACACTGGTGAGACCGGTTCCAAATTGCCTCTGCTCAGTACCAGGCAGCGCCCCACGCCAAGGCCTTTCTGGAGCTGTTCACACTTGTGCTTTCCCTGGTGGGTGGGGCCACATTCATGCAAATTCCTTCCCCAGAGATGGATGGAATTTCTGTGGGTGTGTGTCTCAGGGGAGAGGGAGATAATGATCAGTGAAGGGCTCTAATTATTGGTCTCCCTCTGAGCCACTGGAAATGGGGTTTCAGTGCAGAACACCCACCAACCAACATACAGATGAGAGAGCACCCCCCCACACACCTCCCACTTCAGGACACCTGCCCTTCTTCCCAGCACCCCCCGGGAGGGCTCAGTGCAGGATGTATATCTCAGTTGTGAACTGTGAGGGAATCTTGTATATAAATTTTTCAGAGACAACATGCTTCTAGGTTAATTTTGAATACAGAACAGCTACATCCCTGTGAGTCACTGCACACCTGTTAGAGAATATTTCTGTGAGGAGGCAGTGGGGAGGAGAAGAAAGTGTTAAGAGACACACTGGGTTTCTGAATATCTAACACAGTCTTGAAATTAGAGTCATCCTGACTCTTCCCTCCCCTCAGCTCATAGTCTGGACATGTTCCTGTCCTTTCATATAGACCAGATGGTCATAGGCAATTGTATGAAATACTGTATGTCAAACATGTCAAACTCATGTCCTGTGGGCCGCATGCCTCGTTAAATTGGCCCATGTTAGCCTTTGAGTTTGACATGCTTGCTGTATGTATTAACATTCATTGTTGGGGTGGTTTTTAGGGGTGGATAAAGCTAAGAAAGAAAACCCTTGAGTTTAAAAAAAAATAAAAAGGAGAAACCCAATTAAAACCCCTAAGCTGTTTAATTGGGTGGAGATAGACATAAAGGAGCACAGATGGCCAACCCGTGCATTGACACTCTCACTTCCCATTGTGTAAATGATGTCTCTGCTTAATAATGTTTCACTTATCTTTGTAGCACTGAGCACCACCCGACATTATGTTATATCCAGTGCTTGTTGGCTTATTTCCTGTCTACATGTCCATGGGAATGGAAGAACTTCTTCTGGTGACTCTTTCTGTCCCTAGCACTTAGAGCAATCAATACCAGCTACATAGCAGCCGCTCAATAAATGCTTATTGAATGAACGAGATGTTTAAAACACTCCCATGACAACAATAACCAAAAGGTGATCAGAAAAAAAAAATTTTTTTTTCATTTGGTAGTTCGCAGGAGGAAAACATTTTTTAATTTATTGAAAGTTTTTGAATAGAGGTGATTACTAAAACTTGTCATTATTTAATTAATTCCAGACCTCTATAGAGCAATCCAAAGGAATTGTGCACAACAATACAACCTAAGGGGCCCTGCCACACAGCTCCACGGGCTGCTGTTCCACGCTGTCATCTGTGCGAATGGCACCTCTCGAAGTTCATTGCACAGCTTCTCAAACGCAGCAGCCCAGATAGTACCACCAGCCATTTGTCAAGTACACGCTATTAGCTTTCAGCTCCTCCAAGTGTCCTCTTACCCTCTGTGTAAGAGGAGTCAAATTCACAGGTAATCAGGGAAAGGGAGACCAGGTTTTAAGAGACGATTAGTCTGTGCTCTGTATTTACGAATCTCTGCAAGAAAGGCCCGGGAGGGTCGCAGCAGAACCAGTGCAGAAGTGGCTGCCGGGAGACCCGCATGGCTCGCCAGTCTGAGAAGCAGAAGGAGCACGCCATGGCGCACCGTGAGCGCTCAGTGACGTGTGCCATCCCTCCTCCTGCTCTCTCTATTGTTCTTTTATTTCATGGTCAGAATGCTTCCAAGTACAAACAGCAGGAATGGAATTCTAACCAGCTTAAGAAGAAATGTGAATTTATTGACTTAAGATTGGTCTAGCTGCCTGGCCAGTGTGGCCCAGTGGTGAGTGTTGACCCATGAACCAGGAGGTCACAGTTCGAATTCTGGTCAGGGCACAGGCCCAAATAGTACTACCAGCTATTTATAAAGTACACTAGCGTTCCCGTTGCAGGAAAAATCCTGCAATAGGATTTCCTGCTGCACTCTACCCCGCCTCCGCTCCGCCCTTGTCGCCCGCCCCACCTTCTCCTCCAGCCCGCCTGCTTTTCCCTTCGCCCCCGGCCCCGCCTCCGCTCCGCCCTTGTCGCCCGCCCCGCCTTCTCCACCAGCCTGCCTGCTTTTCCCTTCGCCCCCGGCCCTGACTTCGCTCCTCCCTTCTCCTCCCCCCCCGGCTTGCTTGCTTCTTCGAAGCTTTACTCCCTTCTGCAGCTCTTGGCTTCTTTCGACGCTGTCTTGATATGCAAATTAGCCACCATCTTTGTTGGGGTAATTTGCATACTCGTCCCGATTGGTTGGTGGGCGTGGCTTGACTGGTGGGCGTGGCTCAGGTGTAGCGAAGGTGCGGTCAATTTGCATATTTGTCTATTATTAGATTAGATGCTCCATCCCCAGTAGGGGGTGTACAGGAGGCAGCCGATCGATGAGTCTCTCTCATTATTGATGCTTCTATCACTCCCTCTTCTTCCTCTCTCTGAAATCAATTAATAAAAAAAAGATTGGTCTAGCTTCAGGCTGGGCTAGATCCTTGGAGTCAAATAATGTTACTAGATCTCTTTCTCTCTGTGTCTGTCTTTCCTTCCCCTCCTCTCCCTCTCTTCCTCTCCCTTCCCCCTACTCTGCTTCCCTATCTGTGTTGTATACAACTAAAAAGATATGTGCAAGGCCATTAATTAGGAAATTATAAATTAGTATTAAAGGATAATAAGAAATAATCCTGGATAAACAGATAGATGTACCATGTTTAAAGATGCCAATTTTCTCTAACCTTCAAGTTTAATTAAATCTCAGCAAAAATCCCCAAATAGGATTTCCTTATGAACCTTGAGAAACTTATTCTAAAACTAATCCAGAAAATAAAATGGACAATAGTTAAGAAAAATTTGAATATAGAAGAAAAAATGTGCAAGAATTGTACTGCCAGATAATAACACCACTTTTATCCATTTAATAAATACTCCTTACAACCCTGCAATTTTGCTTCTGGGTATTTATCTGAAGAAAACAAAAACACTGATTTGAAAAGATATACGCACCCCTATATTCACTGCAGAATTATTTAAAATTCTCTAAAATAATTTAAAATAAGATATGGATGCAACCTATTTGTCCATCAATAGATGAATAGATAAATAAAGCTGTGGTACATATATACAATGGACTATTACTCAGCATTATAAAGGAATGAAGTATTGCCATTTGCAACAACATGGATGAATCTAGAGAGTATTAAGCTAATGGAAATAAGTCAGACAGAGCAAGACAAATACCATATGATTTCATTTATATGTGGAATCTAAAAATACAGAAAAACAACAAACAAAACAGGAACAGACTAAGATACAAAGAACAAACTTATGGTTGCTCTCGTAATCGCTGAAGACTTTAGCACCTGGTTCTTCATTTCCTTTGTACCCCAATCCCAGTCATTATTCTACATATCACTGAAATGCACATGGAAACCCATCTCATACACACCCTTACCATGCCATAGAGTGTTTGTAAAGTCACCAGACAAGACTCAAGAGGTGCTACCTTGGCAACTAGAAAACGGGTACCTCTACCAAACCCACTTGCCCCTCTCCAGGCCACCTCCCCCAGCTGTTCCCCCAGTCACTTTCATCACAATTTTGGCAGCTTCTTTCCACTTCTTATCAGGAATTTAAGAGCAGAGAATTCAATTCAAGTCCCATATTACTAAGCCTTGTTATTTTTTGCAAAGTACACATTGTACATTCAGTAGCACACTGCAAAGCATTAGCATGAATTATTTAAAAGAAGCTATCCTTGTCACAATAAATGAGCAAAGCACATTTTGTTCATTGTCTCCTTACGTGTTGTTATTTCTCTTCACAGATTTATTACTTTGCAACACTAACTAAAATGCAACAAGCCACGGTGTCATTACTGCAAACTCGCCCTGTTCTGCTGCGCATGCACTGATTTCTTAAATGTGACTGAAGCATTTTCTCTCCTTCTTTCTTAAGATTCATTCATTATGCTTGAATGTGTCCTTGTAGCAGAAGCACAGACTAGGAAACATCTATAAAACATGTATAATTGGGATTTTCTTTAAAAAGTAACTCAATTCTTCCCATTTACTCTGCTGGTATGAATCAGTAGAGGCTGCGGGGTGTGAAGGGGATGGGAACAAAAACTCCAAAGATACTGAGTCCCCTCTTTGAAAAGGAGGCTGAAGACATTCCTGTTTTGCATCTTATTTGATGGATGTGTTTTGTAATTCCAAATGAGAGCAAATTGTCTGTCAAGAGCCAGTGAAATGACGGCGAAGCCTGCCGCAGACAGTGATGAGTTAGATCAGTGACCCATTGGGGTTAACTGTGCTTGGTGCTGGCATGGTCTCATTCAGCTTGAATGTTAATCCCTATCAATACTGAGAAGATTCCCCACGTGACATTTCTGTCTGTGGACACTATATGCTGCAGGACATGCACCACTCCATTCTTTGCCCTCCTGCTTACATGACACGTACATGCACACGCATGCATGCGTGCGTGCGCGCGCACACACACACACACACACACACACGTGCTTCCCCCAGACTGACATGCCAACAGGTTCATTTTAAAGCCACTCTGTCTTGTCTCAGGTTGTGGCAAAGCTGCAGGGACAGGAATCGAGAGAGAGCAGGGACTTAAAATAAAGCCAGGGGAGTAGAAACACACACAGTAATTGGCAATCATTAACCCTTGGAACTAAAACAGGTAGCCTCTTTCTTTTTTTAAAAAAAGTCCTTTTTGTTTTGCAATAACTTTTAACTTACAGAAACATTGCAAAATAGTATAAATAATTTATTTACACTGTTCATCTGGATTCCTCAATTGTTAACATTTTACATTTTTTTGGCCATATTATTCCAAATCATTTGAGAGTAGGTTGTAAACATGTTCCCCACTAACCCTATGCATTTCAGTAAGTCCTAAAAAACAAGGACAGTCTGCTGAAAAATCAAGTACAGCCTCTAATACCAGGAAATCAGCATTTATTGAGCACTACCATCCGACTCACAGACTCCATTCAATATTCCTGATTTTTCCAACAATGTCCCTTATAATCATTCTTTCCTTCTCATTCCAGAATCCAGTCCATGGCCACTGATGGTATTTAATTTTTATGTCTCTATAGCCACCTTTCATTGCTCAGTGTTTCCTTGTTTTTTCTTGACACTTGAAGAGCACAGATGTGTTACTTTGTTGAATGACCTTTAGTTTGTGGTTGGCTGACATTTCCTCAAGATCACGTCCAGGTTATTACATTCTTGGCAGGAAGAACACAGAAGCGATGCTGTGCTCTCAGTGGATCACATCGGGGGCCAACCATGTCCATTAGTCTCTTACTAAATAAATTATTTATACTATTTTTTGCAATGTTTCTTAGTTAAGATGACTAATTATGAAGTATTTTGTACTAATTAGTTAATAACTAAAAAGTAGTGGAGTGATTCCTTTGAAATGAATAAAAAATATTTGAATCTATGCAAATATCCTGTTTCTCATCAAACTTGTTTGCTGCATCCATTGGTGATTCTTATCTGAAGCATTTATTACTATGATAGCTACCAAGTGGTGATTTTCTAATCTAATTCCTTCTACATGTATGAGCTGATGTTCTGTTGCAAGGTAGAATTTGCCCTCCTCTTACGACTTGTAGATGAGGCTCTAGCTAAGCCAGCAGTATGAGTAAATTCCTGGTCAAGACTCTCTCTGGGTCTAGTGGATGTTCAGCAACTTGTTCATGAATGTAGCTAAGGTCTTTTTGTCCCTAACTGGAGGCGCCATTTTCATTTCACTTGGAAACTTTCTGAGGCTTGACCCACTCTATGGGAATGTAGGTCAGAGAAGACCCACGGCAGAATGAGATCTGTTCAGAGTCATGACTTTTCTTGCAGTGAGTTCATCTGTCCATTAGGACCCAGTAATAGGGCAGCAGTAGCGCCTTAGCAGAGAGAAAAAGTTCTAGTGTCAATGGCCTGAGGTAAATGAGTTCTGGTAGGTTTTTATTGTCAAAGTTTCCAATCATCTGTGAGACTGGTCACAAATGTCTGTAATTCCATGAAGTTTGGAGGAGATGAGAAGTTCTAGTGAAGAGTTTGATTTACTGGTACCTGGACTGCTCCCAAACTTTCTTATTCTTGAGATTCTTATTCAGTGATGACCACCCATCTGGTAGCTTGGGACTGTAGCAGATGTTTATGCTAATATCTAAAAAGGACAATCATTTTTGTCGATTTTATAGTTGGTGGCTGCAGGGCCAGCAATGCATCTTTCATGGGCTGTCAATTGTCTCTTTGGCCTCTATAGTCCCAAGATGATCACTTTGATAGGGCCTTAGATTTTGTCTTTATTCAAGATCTGTGCTTAGGCAGCTTGAAATGCAGTGTAAGAAGTTTTCTTGATGGATGTCATATAAAAAAAGTTTTCTTTATAGATGTCACATTAAGAAATTATTGAATTTCTTTAGGTATGATGATAGTATTAGATAATATGTTTTTTAATGTTCTCATTGTTTAGTATACACACTGAAATGTTTATAGATAAAATATGATGTCTTGGACTTATTTTAAAATAACATGGAAGTGGGGAAATGAGGAGGAGGAAGAGGAAGAGGGAGAAGAAGAATTTTAAAAGCTGTGTTATCTGTCTCCTTGTGAATACCTTAGAGTAGGGGAGCGCCATAACTGACACAGCTCTATTTGAGAAGTGTCTGTTGTCCACATTAGGATTAACCACACAGTTGGATCATGATCATATGTAGTCTCTTAAAGTGCCCTAGAAATTGTCAGTGGTTTACATGAAGTGGCCGTGGTGTCCGGAGTACCCTTGAACTATATCAAAGTTGTACATATTTCCAAACATTTTTAAATGAAAAGGCTCTCGTGTTCTCACTCTGTGCACTTTGCTGTTGATGTGATAAAGCATTTAAAGATGTTTCTGGCATTTTCTTCTTTTTTTTAATCTGTAAGATGGTGTTAACTATTTGGTTATTGGCTAGAAGTTCTGAGTTATCTATATCTATAGTTTGTAAAAAGAACAAAACAACCGAGACAAGCTCTTGATGCTCTTTGCTTGGCATCGAGGCGGTGGGAAGGTGCCTGTGAAGAGTGGACCAGGGACACTGCAGTGGGCATCCACTTAGCTGCAGGTTGTCCTGTTTTTCTTCATAGTGACACAACACTCTGCTATTCTCAGCTCTGGAAAAGGGGGTCAGCTGGCGTGAGAAGAGTTTGGGTCTTTTTTAGTTAAGTGTGGTAGTTTTAAACTGTTCTTAAACAAACTGTATAACTCTTCATTTTCAGCAAAGTGAAGACTCACTGCATCAATGAAAGTTCAAGAACCTTCTGGACTAAACACAATTTGGAATGTTTTTTTGTTTTGTTTTGTTTTTACTTTTATATACTTAGAGTGCTGAAATATTTTTGAAGTTAAATAAACAGTATTACATTTAAAAAATGTTAGAAAAAATAGCAAATTTTACCCAAAGCAAGTAGAAGGAAAAAAATAATGAATAGTAAAAATAAATAAAATAGAAAATGGACAATTTAAAAAATCTACAAAACAAAAGCTGTTTTTTTTTTTTAAAAGTAACAAAGTTGACAAACTGAGTAGAAAAGAAAAAAAAAGAGAAAACACAAATTATCCAATATCAGGAATAAAAAAGGGGGTATTGCTATAAATCATACAAACATAAAAGGTAATATAAGAAAACTATCAATAATTTTATACTCATAAGTTCAACAATTTAAATCATTGTTTTGTTTTGTACAGTTCATGGATATTAGTGTTCTGAACTAAATTTCTGCATCTTTCTTCTTAGGTTTGTCCATGATCGGTTTTCAGAAAGGATGCAAGTGGCCAAAGTGGATTTCTCCACAGTGTTACCACGCTTCATTTCTCTCTACATCCTTTCCTTTCTGAGTCCAAAAGATTTGTGTGCAGCTGCACAAGTCAGCTGGCCCTGGAAGTTTTTAACTGAACAGGTAGGTGTACTACTTGTTACTTCCTAGGGTTCAGATACAACAGCCATCTCTAATGAGGCTACTGGGGTAACTTTCTTCCCAGAGATAAATAGGGGTATCTGAAACATAACTTATCCGTAAGGAAAAAAATAGGAATAAGTACATTACTTTATTTTGTAAGTAACAGCTATACATTATTCTAATAATTCATGTAATTATAATAATTTTAAGTACTCAAATATTTAGAAAATATTTTACCTTGGCTAAAAAAGTCCATTCTTTCCTAAAAATTATTTAAGCTTTGGTTTTTATATAATACTAGAGGCCTGATGAACGAAAGTTGTGCACTCGGGGGCGGGGGGTGTTCCTTAGCTGGGCCTGTGCCCTCTTGCAGTCTGGGAGCCCAGCGATCGATGGCCCCACAGAGGGAGGCCCCGCCCACCCGCCGGCCTCCCTCTTTGGGGTGATCAATCGTAGGGCTCCACAATCAGTCACCCCAAAGAGGTAGGCCCCGTCCACCCGGCCGGGGCTCCGCCCACCTGCCACAGTCCGCCCGTTGGTGGCCTGGGCCTCCCTCTGTCTACAGGGTGATCATGGGGTGATGGCAGGGGCCCCCCAACCAATCGCATCACACTCACCTTGGCTGGCCTGGCGCCAGTGAGTGTCATAGTGTGGTCGTCCTGACAGTCTGGACAGTCGTTCCGCTCTTCGGCCGTTTGGTTGATTTGCATATTACGCTTTTATTATTATAGATTATTTTATCCATGATAATTCACAATTTCAACTGAGCTCTCTTTGGCTAATATCTGTAAAGAAGATAAGCCTGCCTCTGGCCTATTTGTTCCTTCATTTCTTTTTAAAAGGCTTAATAGAATGTAATGGGGACATACTTTACAAACAAGTCAATAACTTACTTCTTGAACCTGTACCCACTTCCCAGGGTGGCTTGTGCTAGATTCTGATCCCAGAGAACACCTCGCTCTCTGTGATGGGGCCACATGCAAGAGCCACTGTGAGCCCTGGACTTATTGCTACAAAAAAGTCCAGGCTTAGTGTCTGCATGGCGGATTGCTCTCTGTCTTTCTATTTTCAACCTTTCTATGTTCTTATGTTTAAAAAATATGTCTTATAAACAGAATATGGTGGTTGTGGTTGTTTTTTTTTTAACATTTAGCAGTCTTTGACTTTTAGCTGGAATAATTTGGTCTGTTTACATTTATGTAAATACTGATATATTTGGGCCTAACTCTACCATTTTACTATTTTTTGTTTGTTCCATGTGTTTTGTATTTCATTTTTCTCCTTGTCTTCTTTTGGAGTACTTAAATATTTATTTATTTTTATTGTTAATTATGAATTCTTCAGAAGTTCTTGCATGGCTACCCTAGCAATTACAGCACTCACGCTAGGATTACTTTACCACTTACGAGAGAATGCAAAGAGCTTAGAATCCTTTAACTCCATCCCTCTCGTCCCCCTTTGTTTCTATGCTTTTGTTGTCAGGTATTCTAATGTCATCTATGATTTTATATATATTTAAACATATGTAAAAGATACAAACACTTAAATATATGTTAACCTCACAAGACTTTATTACAATTATTTTTTAATTATTTTTCAATTACAGTTACATTCAATATTATTGAGTATCAGTTACAGGTGTACAGCATAGTGGTTAGACAATCATGCACTTTACAGAGTGGCCCACCTGTAATTCTAATATCTACCTGGCACCATACATAGTTATTATTGACTATATTTCTTATGCTGTAATTTACATCTCTGTGTCTATTTTGTAACTACCAATTTGTACTTCTTAATCCCTTCACCTTTTTCACCAACCCCTACCCCCCTTATTACTATTTTTTATATAGTCAATATTTATAGGTAACAACATATTTACTTTTTTTGTTGTTGTTACTCTTCATAACTCCCTACATCTCTGAATTTCCATTTGAGATCATTTTCCTTCTGAATTCTCTTTAATATTTCATTTCATGCAACTTGCTGATGACAAATTCTCTTAGTTTTTATAAAAAAATGTCTCTTTTCACCTTCATAATTAAAGGCTAGTGTCACTGGAAATTTGAACTCTAGGTTGGCAGTTAATTGTTTATAGTATATGATATTTTTCCATTGTTCTCTGGCTTTTACAACTATTTTTTGAGGAGTAGGAAGTTTTATAGTTGTTCCTTTAAAGGTAATATTTCTATTTTCTCTAGCTGCTATATGTTTTTCTCTCTTTTGTTTTGTGTAATTTTATTATAATGTACCTAGAGTTTGAGTCTGTGTGTGTGTGTTTGTACATTTATCCTGTTTTGTAGTGATTTTTGAATCTGAGATTTAATGTCCTTTATCCATTTTGAAAAGTTCTCGGATGCTATCTCTTTATATATTGCTTCTGCCCCATTTTCTCTCTTTTCCTTGTGGGATTCCAATGCTTATCCCATAAGTTTCACATTTTCTCATATGTCTTTTCCTTCCTTTTGGCTGTCAGTGTTTCAGTCTGGACTTTTCTTCTGGCCTGTCATTTAGTTGACTAATTACCTCTTTAACTGGATTCTAATTTGCTCTTAAACTGGTCCATCGAGTTCTAAATTTTAGTTATATTTTTCAGTTCTAGAATGTTGATTTGATTATCTTGCCAACATTTTCCACCTAGCTATTTCATTTCTTAGACATATTAAGTATAGGTTATTTTTTTTAAAAAAGTTTATATCTGATAATTACAACATCTGGATCTCCTGAGGGTCTCTTTCTGTTTACTCAAAGAAAAAAGAAAAAATGAATGTCTTTTTGTGTGCCTGCTATTTTTGATTGAATACCACATACTGAGTATAAGTAGTTAATGTGATAATTTGAGTCTCTGGATGATGTTATCTTCCTCCAGAAAGAATTTGCTTTTGGCTCTGGCATTTGGTTTGGCTAGGAATAGATGCCTGAAATCCAATCAGAGAATGAGCTGTTTCAAAGCTAGCTTCAGTCCTGGTGATAGTTTACCCAATTCCTCATTGTCCTTGCTGAAAAGGATCTCAACTGAAAGCCTGGTGTGGTTACCAGGGTTCCTCCCCTTGGTGGGCCTTAAATTTAAATTTGTTTCCTCTCCTCCCTGTGAGAATGTCTAGAAGTCTTCACAGCCTCTAAGTCTTTCACTCGTAGCTTTCTGCTCAGCTTGTCAGCCTGAACTTCACTTTGGAGCTGTCAAACTCCCTGATGTGAGAGTGATGCCCAGGATCAGGCTTCTGAGCTGCACAGGTCCTTATTGCACTGGTAGCTCTACAATGACTTCAAATAATTGTTGTATAATATTTTGTCAAGATATTTAATTAGATTCAACCACATGAAATCCGTGTTTTCATATATCAAAACTGGTTGCACATTGGCAATATCATATGGTTCAATCAAAGTTGTTCTCTGTGGGAGGATTGGTCTGAAACAAACAACTATATCATTGCTAGAGGCAGAAGTCCCAGAATCTAGGCTTAAAGTAACCAAATGCTATGGGGCACTAGATGTGTGGACCAAGACAACTAATACATATACTTGAGTGGCCAGATTATTATGATCTCTGAACGCATAGTAATCTGGCCACTCAGTGTATATCCTATATAATAAAAGGCTAATATGCAAATTGTCCCCTTGACCAGGAGTTCGACCAGCAGGCAGGCCGGCCAACCTCCCATGTCCCTTCCCCCTGGCCAGGCTGGCCGGACCCCACCCATACATGAATTCATGCACCGGGCCTCTAATATATATATACTGAGTGGCCAGATTATTATGCATTCAGAGATCATAATAATCTGGCCACTAAGTGTATATTCATACATAATCAAAGGATCATTTTGCTATGGAGAAATGAATGTTTCTTATTTCTCAGCATCAAGATTAGATGGCAAATCAACTGCACTAGAAATCTGAAAGTATTAAAAAATATTATTTGTGTACCTGAAAGCATTATTACTAGGAAACTGACCTTTAAAAAACTCACAACTCATCTTTCTCATTTCTTTCTCCGAAGGATTGCATATGGATGCCCAAATGCATCAAGCTTGGATGGTTTCTGCCCTATACGCCAACAGATCATGAGTACGGTGCTTGGAAGCACCATTACATTGCTTGTGTGTGCAACTTAGACTGGCTGACACCTAGGGAAGCTGCTGCTGTTTATGGGACCCTGAATGAACCCAAAGCAGACGACGAGGAGCTACAGGAGAGACACAGAGAAAAGTGCCTGAGGAAAATAATTTGGGGGGAGATTGCACTGCGTAAGAGTGAGTAGCATTTAACACTTCACATCATAACCAAGTGTTGTAGAAACCAGTGGGTTTACATACAACTTGCCAGAGAGGAGGATAGCGCTGTCTTTCTGGAATAGCAGGTGGATGGCATCCTCTGAAGTATGTTCAGAACAAGCTCTTTTTCTCCTCACTCTAGTTCAAGTTCACGAATAAGCCAAAAAGATTTCAGATGGATTATATAAGGTCAATTATCAGCACCTCCATTGCTGTCCTAGTTTTTCTTTTAGTTATAAGACCAAAGATAAGGAGGAGAGAGAAGTACAAACACAGGCTCAGGACAGGTCAGAAGAATTGGGATTGGTGAAAAGGGAGGAGAAATGAAAAGGGAATGAAAATAGGAAGAATGGCTTTTTTTTTTTTTTTAAGTGGAAAGGGAGTTGGGACAGGACACATGTTCAGCTAAGCCTTCTGATTTGTGTGTAAAGTTAATTGAGAAAGCTGACTTGAGTTCTCCTGTTTTTGTTTTTTTTTCCTGACTCACCCTCTGTGAGATTGTAACAAATGGGAAATTACTTGAAGCCCAGAAGAAAGACAGAAATGGATAGGAAGCCTATAAATTAACTGGCTTCCACAAGAAAAAAAGAGTTGCTTGTTCTCTGAGCTTTGTTTCTTGACCTCAAATGACTGGGAACTTGCAGCCACAGTGCTGACAGGATAAGAAATCCAAACAGAGTCCATAAAAGTGGCTATAATGATTGCCGTTTGGAATACTGCCCTGGGACAGCTTTATTTTTGATGCCTTTATCTATGGAGCCTTGGCTGGGGGAAGCGTGCAATCAACAGCCAAGCCGGCTGCTGTTTGTTTTTCAGAGGAGTTATTCCGAGTCCGACCCCCCTGGGTGAGCGGAACACGCTGCTCTAGATTGTTCAAATCCCGATGCCAACCACGTCTCCCCCAGACTGTGAGGGACCGAGTGGGATTACATGAAGCTTTGGAGAAACAGCTTGTTTTGGCTTCCTTAGAAGCTTTGCCCAAGCGGTAAGCAGACCTCCATCTACTGAAGGCTCAGGACCATCCCCTGATACCAATTCTAGAATAATCTAGCTGACATGCAGGATCTCTCACCATTATATGGCTCTTATCCTTTGATATAGCAAGAACAGTTGTCTTTTTTTTGTTGTTAATCCTCACCTGATATTTTCCCATTGATTTTTAGAGAGTGGAAGGGAGGGGGAGAGACACACAGAGAGAAACATTGATACTAGAGAAACATATCAATTGGTTGTCTCCAGCACACGCCCTGATGGGGCCCGGGGATCGAGCCTGCAACTCAGGTACATGCCTTTGACTGGATTTGAACCCAGGACCATTCAGTCCGAGGGCCGCTCTATTCACCGAGCCAAATCGGCTAGGGTAACAGTGGTCTTTAGCATGCTTTCTATAAAGAGGCCCCATGGTGGATATAGTATATTTTCTGTATAAAGTTACTGAGCAAAAATATTCTTTTTTTGCAGAAGTGTGTTATAGGGCTTAAGCATATCCCAGTGGTAATGTGGGGGTGGGAGTGACTGGAGAGAATGGAGACATCGCTCGGAAAACCGTGAGGCCTGGATGATTAAGGAAATATAAAATCTCTCAGCTGCCCCTTTTCAAAATGTCGTCTTGAACCCCTAACTAAGTCACCACCTTCATTTTCAGAGCCCCACGAAAGCTAAGCTGCAAGAGAACTTTCTGGCATCCCACAGACGGAGGAAGGGAGGCCTAGAGAGCAGCTTTGGCCCCAACCTGCCCAGGAGACCCATTTGCTTTTGTTCCCAAACTACAGGGAGAAACGGAAGTACTGAGGCCACTTGCCTTGTATACAATATAGCTGACGACCACAGAGAACATACGATCAAAATCAGACTCAGAGAAAAGGAGCCCTGGCCAGGGTGGCTTAGCTGGTTGGAGCATCATTCCCACAACAAGGGATGGCAGGTTCAATGCCCCGGCGGGGCCCATACCTAGGGTTGTGGATTCAACCCTGAACAGGGCACATGCGATGTTTCTCTCTCTCCCTTCCTCTCTCTAGAAATGAATAAACATTGAAAAAAATATTTTTTTTTAAAGAGAGAGAAAATGAGAACTTCACTTATTTCCCCTTCCCCCCTACAGAAGTAATGTTTTTGGAAGACATTCCTACCCTTCATTATCAAAGAAAAATTGGCGTGGAGTTTTAAAAAATGATGACAGCCCTTCGCATGCTTTCCAGACACACTTCATATTAATATCGTCTCGGATTCCTGCGTATGAGGTATAGGGCTGGAAGGCCAGGCCTTTCCGGAGTCAAGTTTTTTCACTGACATTAGAAATTGTATGGCGATCTCTTGGCCACCATGTGTGTGATAATGATTCATCTAAAAGAAAATTGGTCTGATCTAAGTGGAAATTTACAGACCCAAAACAGTTTTAAAAATGAGAAGCCGTAAAGATAACCATAAATTAAAATTATTTTTTAAAAGGCCTAAACTGCCTTGTATTAGTAGGTATCCAATAAATTCTTATTGAATTGAATTTGTTGCACGTAAACCACAAAAGAGCAAGGTTACTATAGATTATTTTAAAACTTCTTTGGAATACCAAGGAATTTAATAATATCATGTACCTACCATCTCTCAAAAAAATAAATAATGTCAGAAATCCTATTTTGTGATCTATTTAATGAGGGTGTCATTAAATTAAATATGCTCTTTCTATAATGAAGTTATATGTTTTAATTTTAATATGAATAAGAAAAATAAAAGAAGTACACATATACATTAATACACACACAGGACATATGTAAGCAATAACATTTAGTAGGTTATATCCATTGGCCTTCTTAAAGTTTTCCAATAAAATTTCTATTTACAACAAAATGTTTGTTTTCAAGATATGAAATCACTTCTATCTCTGGGCATCTAGGAGTTGACCTTGATCATTCACAGTGGCTCGCTTAGCGTGTCCACATGGAAGCAAGGTCAGAGTTTTGATCTCCACATGGGCCACAGATAGTTTCCCTAATGGTTTAAAAGTGCATCATGCTGGGCACAGAGGATAATTGGTGACAGGCTGTGGGTGAATAAGTAGGTATAAAGTAAGTCCATTCTCCTATTTGTCTTCTTTATAAAAGACTGTCATAATTACTTATTTGATTATCAATATAAAGGGGGGTTAGATAAAAAATAGGGTGTTACCATGTGGTAATTCTCTATTCTGTTGAATTGTGACCTCCAGAAAGTGGCATGAGGTTTGAGAAAAAAAAAAATCAATGACTTCAATGACTTTTTGACCTGTCTGCTCCTAATAAAACTTAATCACAATGAAAAGTTTATTCATTTGTTGAATTCAAGGAACAGTGTTTTAAATTTTTATTTAAATAGAAAATATTTATAATTTAAAAATTCAGCCTGGCCATTGTGGCTCAGTGGTTGAATGTTGACCTAGGATCAAAGAGGTCACCGTTCGATACCTGGTCAGGGCACATGCCCAGGTTACCTGCTTGATCCCCAGTAGGGGGCGTGCAGAAGGCAGCTGATCAATAATTCTCATTCATCCATGTTTCTATCTATCCCTTTCCCTTCCTCTTTGTTTTTTAAAAATTCATAACTTAGAAGAAAACAAAAACTAAGAGGTCTGTTGCAAAATTGAATGATCTCAATTTTATTTATTTTTTATTTTTTTTAAAGTATATTTTATTGATTTTTTACAGAGAGGAAGGTAGAGGGATAGAGAGTTAGAAAAATCAATGAGAGAGAAACATCGATCAGCTGTCTCCTGCACACTCCCTACTGGGGATGTGCCTGCAACCAAGGTACGTGCCCTTGACCGGAATCGAACCTGGGACCCTTGAGTCCGCAGGCCGATGCTCCATCCACTGAGCCAAACCAGTTCGGCTCAATTTTATTATTTTTTAAAAGTTGTATATAGGTCTCTGTATATGAGTGGAAGAAAATAACTTAATAGAATTTACTTCTGAGTGCTGGAGCTACAAATGTATATAATTTTCTCCTCTTATAATTAGAAATGATTTTTAAAAACTCCAGTGAAGGAGAAAGCTTATCATTCTCTTTCCATAATTTCTGAAAAAAAGTCTTTACAAACCACAGATTACAAATTCATTCAATTCCTTTCATTAGCAATAGTCTAAAGCGATGGGCTTTGGTTTCTACAGCTTCGGTTTTATTTTCTAGATGGTGGTGGACAGTGTTAGGGCAGGTGTCATTTCTGTGGTGTACGAACACAGTGGCATGACCTTGGAGAGCCTGCTGTATCTCACAGATAAAGCCCTGGGTGGGCAAAAGGCACACAGCATGGGGATATTCAGCGATGGAGATAGCAGGGAAATCAATTTACTCCAAGGTAAGATGGGGCTGGAATAAACAACCCACTTTACACTGGTGTGGTATTTGTCCCAGGCAGTGCATGACCTTCAGAGTACCATTGAAATTCCAATTTGTTAAGAAGGTTGATAACCCAGCTCAGAGCAATCGGGCAGGAGTTCTATTCAGGCCTTCCACTGATTTAATGAGGCCCACCCATACTAGGGAATCTGCTTTACTCAGTCTATCTATTCAGATGTTAATGTCACCCCAAATCACCCTCACAAACACACCCAGATTAATGCTTGACCAAATTTCTGGGGAAAGTGACAGGTAAAATTAACCATTACACCATTAAACAACAACTCCCTTTTCCCCCTCCCCCGGGCATTACTATCCAACTTCCTGTTCCTATGAGTGTGACTATTTTAGATAGCTCATATAACTGGAATCATACAGTATATGACTTTTTATGACTGGCTATTTCATTTAACATAATGTCCTCAAGGTTCATCCATATTTTAGCATGTAACCAGCTTTTCTTCCCTTTTTAAAGGCTGAATAATATTCTACTATACCTACATACCACATTTTGTTTATTCTTGCATTGATGAACACTTGGGTTGCTTCCACCTCTTGGCTATAGTGAATGGTGCTGTTAAGAATATAAGTACGTAAATATATCTTAGAGATCCTGTTTTTAATTCCTTTATATGTCCCCAGAAGTAGAATTTGTTGGATTATATGGTAGTTTTATTTTTAATTTTTTTGAGAAAACGTTATGCTGTTTTTCATAGTGGCTACACCGCTTTACAATCCCATCATCAGTGCACAGGGTTTGAATTTCTTTACATCCTCACCAACACTTGTTATTTTCTGTGTTTTTTTTATTGTTTTTTTTTTTCTTCATAGTAGCCATCCTAATGGGAATGAGATAATATCTATTGTGGCTTTGATTTGCATTTCTCTGATGATGTTGAGCATCTTTTCATATGCTTGTTGATCATTTGTATATCTTCTTTAGAGAAATGTCTATTCAAGCCTTTGCCCATTTTTTAATTTGGTTCTTTGATTTTTTGTTATTGAGTTGTAGGCATTCTTAAACAGTCTGAATATTAACCTCTTATCAGATATATAACTTGCAAATATTTTCTCCCATTTTGTAAGTTACCTTTTACTCTGTTGATTATATCACTTGATGAACAAAAGTTTTAAGTTTGATGAAAGTTAAGCAATTTTAATAATAGCAAATACCAAGACCTATACATTGGTGTGCACTCACAACATTCATTATACTTCCAATGGCTATGCCACAAAGGAAAGGATTGGCTGATATCATTAACTTGTTATGGGCCATCTTTTAAAAACTTTAATGGTTACCCTTTTTTGGGGGAAGGAGATGATAAATGTTTTAGAAATAAACTTTTAGTTTCTATTCTCCCTCATACTATAACTTGCATCCTTCCTTGTTTATACCTAAAATAGAATTGTTTTAAGTTTTGCTAACTTGGAATCTTCCATCTTTGTGGGATGAGGGAAGAGAGATGGCCAAGGATCCAGCTGGCAGGGATCTCACTAGATGGCAGAGTGAGTCCCTGAATCACCCATCAAACTGCCATCTCTGCGGCTGGAACTCTACAACTTGGAATAGTTTCAGTGAATTTTATTATTAGCAAAAACTAACTGCTTTTGGATCAGTTTCGCCTTATTTTTGGCTTTTCTTGTTTAGTTTACCTGTGCCTGAAGCAAGTTGTGTTCCACATTAAATTTTTACATCCCCAAAAGTAGAGCACAGCTGCTATTTGGCGTTTAAATTTATGATTAATTACATGGTGGCTCCTCTCTAAATGGTGGAGAAGTAGCAAGTGCAAGTTTACACTGTGGTAGTTGGTTCACCTCCTATGGAGCAAAAGAGCCTGGTGGGGCTTCCTGGTCTGAGCTTTTTTGTTCTCCGACGAGAAAAGGTTCCAAACTCTGCCTTTTCTTTGTTTTCTTTTATTAAAGCAATAGTAACAATAACAAAAATACCTCAGAAAACTAAAGTTTCCTTCTATATAACTGTGGTGTTTTCCTGTCAGGTCCAGCCTGACGATTGAACCAGGCTGAGGTAGGGAGGTGGGATTTGAGAAGAGAAAGAAAGACAGGACAGCGGGATTCGGGAGGTCCACTGCTCTCGAGAAGCTCTGGCAACTTTTATTAGTAATACAGTGCTTTTTATACATAAGACACTAAGCAGGGAATCACTCACAAGGAAAACATTCTTTGTTTCTCTAAAATCACTACTGGAGGGATAAGTTGAAGGACAGGTTTCTTGTTACAATAAATCTCACTAGTTGGGTACATATTTCTTGGTAGGCCATGAAAGTAGCTCTTATCCTACTGATAGCAGTCATATAAACACACCCTGGGAAAGCTCTGTAGGCAGGGGCTGCTCTCGTTATACTGATTAGTTACCATCCAAACAGGCCTGGGAAATCTGTGCGGGTAGGGTGCCAGCCTTGCTAGCCCCTACAGGTGCAAGGACCGTGTCAGCTTACAGCCCGTTCCCCACATTTTCCCAAATGCTTTTGCCTTAACAACAACAGAATGAAATCTCTTAGTCCAGTCACCTGAAGAGGACCTTTCAATATGTATTTAGATGTCAGGATTCCTGTGACTGACTTGATTTGCATTACGTTTCTGGGGTTCAGGAATGCAGAGTCTCCAGAACTGGTTCAGAAATGGGTCCAGACACACTCACTTTAGCTGAGTCATCACACAGATTCCCAGGGAGGGGGCTCCACCTCCGGGGAGCATTACTTCTGCTTGGAACAATTTATTTTTTTTAATTATGTTTTTAAATCCTCACCTGAGGATATTTTTCCATTGACTTTTAGAGAGAGTGGAAAAGAGAGGGAAAGACAGAGAGAAATATAGATATGAGAGAAACACATTGATTGGTTGCCTCTTGCATGTGTCCCAACCAGAGTCCGGGCCAGGGAGGAGCCTGCAACCAAGGTACGTGTCCTTGACCGAAATCGAACTCAGGACCCTTGGGTCCACAGGCCAATGCTCTATTCTATTCATTGAGCCAAACTGGCTAGGGCTGAACAATTTTATTTTTTGATTGACAACTGTGGGAAACATTTCTATTGGAACTTGGTTGTAAAATTCCAGGACTTGACTGGCCATCCATTCTCAACCCTGTTGTGAGCCTGGTAACTCACACTGCTACACAGTGGAGGCAGAAACACATCCTAAACTAAGTGCACAGTGTCCAATAGATCCAGAATGTGAAGGAGACCAGGCCACGCGGAAGTCCAGCGGCACCTTTGGTGGCCTTAACATGGCATGGCGTTGAAGCAGAGGTGCCATACGGATCTTGGTCTTAGGAGCAGAGGGTGGCTTTTTGAATTGTGGTTCCATTTTCACAAACTGCTGAGAGTTCCTTTCTGTTCATGATAGTATTACAAATTGATGTGACTTTTCAATTTTTCCCCTCAGGCTATAAAATTGGTATTAAAAATTTATTGAGGCCTGATGTGAGAGACTTCTGGGAGAAATTAGGAAGCTTCGTGGCCCCCGAAGAAGAAGGGGGTCACGTGGACCTCTTCGTACCACTGGGAGCATCAGGTCAGTTTTGAAAGGTCGTGGTCATGCCTACTTTATGATGATGTTTGGTGAATTTGTGACATACCCTCAGTTCAAATGGTTCTGTCACACTTACTCTTTATTTCTTTTTTGCTTTATACTTCATATACTCGGGGATGTAGAGGAAATGGGCATTGGGGTTAGTAGTCAGAGTAACCTGTTCCTGTAGAAATATAGCCAGTAGTGACAAGAGCCAGCCAGGAACATTATTTCTGTTTCTTCTGGAAAACACAGTAAGATCAGCAGGCACAGCATAGGGGAAAGGCCTGACCAGCACAGGAGCCGTAACTGGTCAATCTGAGAAAGCTTTCCCTGCTGTGTCTGAACCTGGGATGCGTGAGCCTGAACTTGGTGACAAGGACCTGGACTGGAACCCCACTCAGGGCACTTCAGCTGTGTAGCCTTAGGCACTTTGCGAACCTCTATTTCCTCATATGAGTGTTAGGGTAGTAGCATCTTACCTTATAGGACTTGTGAATACCCAAATAACAAAAACTTCAATTACACAAATACATAACGATAGAAATACCTACTATTAGAACACTAGAAACAGTGAAGTGCTTTGTGAAGGTGAGTGTGGTTGCTGATATAAGTTTAAGTGCCTACTTATCAAGTATCAAAGTTGATTTCAGTACTGGAAGGGAAATTTCGAAACATTAAACCAAATTCACTTTTGGGTTATCTGTTGAATAAAAGCTCTGCATTCATGGGCACTGGGTTTGTTTGTTTATTTACCAAGCAGAACAGGGGAGAGGGAGTGTGAAATTAAATTTTCTCATACTGTTTCTTATTACCCATTCTTTAGAGAACTGTGTGTTTTTAAAGTTCTTAATTTTCAAATTTCACTGTCAAGCTTCAACCAGGGGAAAGGATAAAAACCAAAGGATGGGAAGGGGTTTAAAAAAAAATGAACTACAAGTTTTTGTACAAAATTTTTACAGTTATTAGAATTATTTAATCTCAACTATGCATAGAAAAATCTATGCAGAAATATAGCAAAATATTAATAGAATCTATATATTTTCTTTTATCTTATTTGCCTATACTTTCTGTAATAAACTAGTATTACCTTCTTTTATAATGAGAACAAAGCCAATTTTCTCATTGGAGTAGAAGGAGAAAAAAAGGATGCAGGAAAGTATAATATTGAAAGGCAGACAGCAAAGGCAAAAGAGGAAAAGAACAATAGTTTTGTGACATAAAAACTGTCTCAAATGAAATTTAATGGCACTCAAACACTAGATTTTCCATCACTATTCTGGGCCCTAAAACCATCCCTAAACTTCTTGTCAAATGTAATTTCCACTTGGATGAACCATTAAGATCCTGGTTCAATCAGAAGACCCTGGCTTCTCAGTCCAAAAACCTCTTTCCCACCACCTCAAGCATCACTCTTGAGCTTGTCAGCCCTGGCAGCTGTGTCACCTGTGATATCTTGGACTTCAAGCATATGTCTCTCTGAGTCCCACTTCCAAATCATGTACCAAGTATTCCCACTCTTTATCGATTTTTTGCCTGAAGACCTCCAATCCATACTTCCACATTTTCACTCTCCATCACTATGCTTCCATGCTTGGTTTCTTCCTTGTTAAACTTGGATTTAATGGTTTATTATCACATTACTCTCTTGCAAAGACACTGAACCTCTTTGTCTTTTTCCTGGCGAAATCCCCACCATTTGGCTAAATCCCAGTGCTGGTTAAAAACACAGCCATCTGCAAAATCTATGCCTGCCTGCACTAAGACAACTGAAGATTGTTGGAAAAAGGAACACAACTGTTCATATAGATCTAACTTTATTTAATGGCATAAATATCCAATGGGATTGCTGCCCTGAAAAGCAATCCTACCACATTTCCTGGTAAATTCATTTTTCTACTCTTTGAGATGACTATTTATTACAGCCCTTCTCCCCCCTAGTCAAGCTTTCCAACAACGCTCTCTCAGCTGCTGACCTCACTTTTGACTTCCCTAAGAAAACTCCCTAATTTCCCTCCCAACACCAAATCCACCACCTACTTCCCTCTTACCTTCATTCTCTGTCTTCCCTTCTGTTGACGATGGAATAAGCACTCCTGTTCATATCAAAGTTCGACTACTCCATTTAGACTCGGTATCCCACCGCCTTTCACCGTCTGACTTCACTTCCATGCTTTGATCTTCTCGTGTAGCTTCAATTCTCTGTCATTATTAGATATTCATATTAAATCAGGAACACCTGTAGTAGCTCCTGCCTGCCCCCCCCACCTCCCCCCAAAAAAGGAAGGAGAGATCATAAACTTTTCCTCACCACATTTTGAATTGACTATACCAGTGGTTCTCAAACTTTCGTGTGTTTTTTAACCTTTTAAAGGTCTTGTTAAAATACACATTGCTGGGCCCCACCCTAGCATGTCTGATTCTGTAGGTCTGGGACGGAGCCTGAGAATTTTTGTTTCTAACACGTTCCCAGGTGCTGCTGCTGCTGCTGCTGATCCAAGGGCCACACTTTGAGAGCCATTGTTCTATGCTGACTGCCTCTACCTTCCTCACCTGTCATTCGCTCCTCAAGCTCCTACAAGTGGTCTCTCTATCTCTACTGAAATTGCTTTAGAAAGAAAATAAATGACTTCCACACGCCCAAATCCAGTGGCCCCTTCTCCATCCTCACTTTGCTTTGACTTCTCAGCAGCACTTGATGCAGACGGACATTCCTGAAACTCTCCTTCTCTTGATTTCCCTAATACCACACTCTCCTTGTTGTCCCCCTGCCTGCCTCAGCCACACCTTCTTCTCATTCTCCTCTGTTGGCTTCTCCTCCTCAGCAAGACCCTTAAATGTGCTCAGGCTGGATCTGGGCTCTCCTTTTCCATGACTACACCTGTTTCCTAGGCAGTCTCATCTATTCCCAAGACTCTAAATTAATTCAGTATATATGCTGGACACTCCCAAATACATGCTTCCAGCTCTGATATCTCTGAGCTGCAGACTCATATCTAGCTCCCACTTGACATCTTCATATTGTGCATTTCTACTAGCTTCTCAAAGTTAACACATCTAAAACAAACTCTTGGTTGCCTGTTTAGCACCAGACCTCCTCCTCCCCAGGATTCCTCAGTTAAGATGGTGTCATTCACCCAGTTACCCAAACATCTACATTTCATTTTTTAGGAGCATTGTTAAAATTTTAAAACAGCTTCATTAAGGCATAATTGATATACAATATTTAAATGTACAATTAGATAAATTTTGACATGTGTAATATACCCTGTAAAACCATAAAGCAATCAAGATAATGAGCATACTTCAATCTATACAGGTGACTGAAGGAGTGAAATTAATGCCATGCTGAACTTTGACCACTGTATCCATTCTGTGTTTAACAGTTTTAAATCTGTCCCTTTACAATGAGACTTCTCCCTGGTGTCACGCTATTTTAGAAAATACATGCGGACTTTCTGTCTGTGGCCTGAGTATGCCAGATTGAAAATAAGCCCCAGGTCAGACCCCGTGCCCTCTTTTCCACCCTGTTGTGCAGTCCTCATGAATGAAGTGTTTGGACTTCAGCTCTGAGGGGTGAACTGTAACATGCTGATAAACTATTCCACGAGGGATCTGAATTGAGAACAAGAACTGCCACGGCTTTTCCTGGCCAGCTCATTAGTGCTCTTCAGTAACACTTAACTGTTCCCTGGCAAAACCTGTGAGGAAACTAATGGAAGTGTTTTTGTGCAGAGGCGGGAATAGAAGTTCTTTCCCAGCTGTCTCAACTAACCGGCACGCTCTTTACTGCCCCCGCTGGGATTGCAACTGGCTCTTACCAACACAGTAAGTGCATATGGGGGCGGACCCGCGTGCCCGCGCCCTAACTCGGGGATCACCAGAGATGAAGCACCGCTGAAGGACACTGGTTCTGGCTGAGGCCAACGACTGTCTTGCATTCCTTCTCTGAAACTGTCATTTCCCAGCACTCAGTCATTTGCTTAGAAGGGGATTATTTTTTGCAAATATTTGCTTCAAGCCATCATTTGTAAAACTCAGTTGAAAACATCATCTTTAACAGTTAAACAAGCATGTTTAGTTGCTGATCTAGAGAAATAACAAGGACAAAGAATAGTTTTTTAGTAAATATAATTAATATGGTTTCATTTGAAAAAAATGAACGAAGAGATGATTAAGAAGGGGCTTGCTCAGGTTTCATTGGTGTAAACATTATCTGAGAGGAAAAACAGTCAATGATATTATACACACAAAAATGTGTGTGTGATATCCATTTAGATATGAAAGCTGAAGATACTGGATCAAAACATAACATTGGCTGACCAAGAGGAGAACCAAATTGCTTTGTTTGCTCATCATTCTCCCCTTTAACACTCCCAGCCTCTTATCAAAGAAGGTTAGGGGTGATGCAGAAACTCTATATAAAGCATTTGTTCTCTGGTCCCAAATGCCAGGGGCCTTTGAAGACGGGAAAGCTGCCATAATTGGGGAGCTTGTACGGGAAATGATGTAACAGAAAGCACATTGACTTAGTAGAGTTTTGTAACAGAAGTCACTTGTTAACTGTAGTTTATATTATGATAACATATTTGGCCCCGGGGAGAGAGGAATCTGCCTAGCAGAGCAGAGCAGGGTGCAGACACTCGTTTGCAGAACAAGTTTTCTTCTTTTCTGCTCCTCTGTCTCCTCTTCCTCCTGTTCATCTTCTTTCCCCTACTATTCCTATTCTCAGTCTAGAACCGTGGTTGGCAAACTGCAGCTCGAGAGCCACATGCGGCTCTTTGGCCCCTTGAGTGTGGCTCTTCCACAAAATACCACGGCCTGGGCGAGTCTATTTTGAAGAAGTGGCGTTAGAAGAAGTTTAAGTTTAAAAAAATTTGGCTCTCAAAAGAAATTTCAATCGTTGTACTGTTGATATTTGGCTCTGTTGACTAATGAGTTTGCCGACCACTGGTCTAGAAGAACTGTTATATAGATTTTTCACATGTTTAGCAATAAACATAATGGGAGGAGAGTCAAACAAGTCTATTTAGGAAAGAAAATCACATTTAACACGGCACTGTGTCCTTCAGTAACTGGTTTTCAAGGAGAGAAACGTGCATAAGCACCCACTGGAGTCGTGCAGAGATATATATAGAGACAGCAGCTTGTAAGAAAGATACAGGGTTGGCTATGACACGGAGGACTTTGGATGGTGTGATGGGGAAGCCAGGCAGAGTGGATTTCCCTGTATTTTCATTTTGAGGATATCAACATAAAACAGTATATTCTTACTTAGATGCCTGCTTCACTTCCCGATGCACAAATCCAGCAGCTATTTAATTTTTAATGTCAAACATAATGACAACCTTATCTATCAGAGAATAGGCAGGTATTTGCTATTATTCATTGTAGTCTTTTTGAGTTCCTAATTTTATCTCTGAAAGCAGACTATCTTAGTTTTGTAATGAGAAAGGATAATAAGCTCGATATAAATACAGTTACAAACAAGAAGTAGAATTGTTTCACCCGAGCTTACGCCTGCGATAATAAACGGAGAAAATAATGTCAGTTCTCAGTGACTGGCTGGGACCACAGCAGGACAGGGCGCCCCCCTCCATCTACCTCAGCGAATCAAAGCTGCGGACGTGGTGCAGCCTCACGGACTTCCTGGAAGACACCTTGAAGGCGGTGCGGAAACAGTTCAGACCTCTCCTCAGGGAGCTGCAGAAGAACGTCAGTGGCCGGGTAATAGGTGAGAGCTCTTGCTACTCCTGTTGCAGATGTTTAGTTGACTCCTAAACATCTTCAGTACTGCTTTATTCCGTTTGTTTTTCGTATCTTCCTTCAAATACAACAAATATCCACTAAGAATAAATATTAAATATTATTTACTAAGTATTAAATAGTATTTAATAAACATTAAGTATTATTTAACAAACATTAAATATTCTCTAATAAACATAAATAAATATTAAACCTTACTTAATAAATATTAAATATAAAAATGAATAGTTATAGTCATCTTCAAAATGCTGAAGCTAGTTCCTGGTTTCAAATTTTACCATGTTATTAATCCTGTGTCAGTCAATTATTTACCTAGACAAAATTTGCTATTTGCTCAGCCATGGAACTCTGTCCTTTTCCCATTGCTATTTGCTCTCAAAGCTAAGCAACTCTTAAACCACAGCACCCATTACTTAAATTGTTCTGCAATTGTGTTCTATTTATTTTTTTTACTTAAACTGTATAATTGGGTGATGGATTCCATGGCCTTCTGTGGAACCTATTGGACATTATTGAATCTCTCATTTATGTCCCATATCCAAGATCAAATTATCACAATAGAGGCTTTTGGAAACAATGTCCTATTCAACTGGATCTTCACCTAAATCAGTGGTCCGCAAACTGCGGCTCGCGAGCCACATGCGGCTCTTTGGCCCCTTGAGTGTGGCTCTTCCACAAAATACCACGGTCTGGGCAAGTCTATTTTGAAGAAGTGGCGTTAGAAGAAGTTTAAGTTTAAAAAATTTGGCTCTCAAAAGAAATCTCAATCGTTGTACTGTTGATATTTGGCTCTGTTGACTAATGAGTTTGCTGACCACTGACCTAAATCAATCCATTCTTTAAATAACCTTTTAAAAATATTTTTTATTGATTTCAGAGAGGAAGGGAGAGGGAGAGATAGAAACATTAATGATGAGAATCATTTATCGGCTGCCTCCTGCATGCCCTCTACTAGGGGATCAAGCCCACAACCTGGGCATGTGCCCTGACCAGGAATCGAACCGTGATCTCCTGGTTCATAAGTCGATGCTCAACCACTGAGAAACACCGGCTGGGCAAAATCAGTCCATTCTCTAAAATACTTTTTTTTATCATACGGGTAAATGAATTTTCCCTCCATCTTTACCTATTCGGCTTTCCCCTAACTCTTCCCATCTGACTAAATAAAACACCCTATAAATCAAGTCTTAGATATATATATCCTTATTTTCTTTCTTCCCTTCCCCAGCACTCCTTCTTATTTAACATCTATTTATACAGTTACTGTCTATGCAAGAGAAGGAAACACAAGTAAGTATGCAGATACTTTATGTCAATATATAACATATTGTCAGTATATATCTTTACATAAATGCCTCCAAAACAGGGATTTGTCTTCCTGGTTTTAACTCTACCACATTTAGTAGATGTTCAACCAATATTTTCAAATAGTTATTAAATAATAAATAGGGAGAAATTATTTTTCCTGGTATTTCCTTGATATAAAAACTATACATAAAAATAGAAAGATTACCTCTTTAAAGATAGATTTTTTGATGATATATGTAAGCAATAAGAAGTAGAATAGAAGGTAATTCTTTTCATATAAATTCAAGTTGTCTAAAATATTTTTTAAATGTAAAAGATATCTCTGTATGTATGTTAGTATATTATTTTCTGTGTGCTTAAAATCTTTATGTATTTGAGTGCAAAGATAAAGGGGAGTGTGAAGGAATCTTTGGGGGGATTACGATTCTACAATTTAAATTTACTCCTGGCTGGTGTGGCTCAGTGGTTGAGTGTTGACCTATGAATCAGGAGGTCATAGTTCAATTCCAGGTCAGGGCACATGCCTGGGTTGCAGGCTTGTTCCCCAGTGGGGCGCCCGCAGAAGGCAGGCAATCAATGATTCTCTCTCACATGGTTGTTTCTATCTCTCCCTCTTCCTTTCTCTCTGAAATCAATAAAAAAAATTTAAACTTATAAGGTTCATTTTCATGTGTTCTCTCCTTATTGTTCAATTTATAGATTTTATTCAAGATCAGCTTTGTCAGGGTGGGTACTTTTTATGGGCTGGACATTTAGTTGCTATTACTTGTTTTATATTTTATCATGGAAGATAATCCTCATGGCATAATAGAATTTTAATTTTTACTCTTTGCATTTTTATCCACTAAAAAGCAACTGTGAGGACTGAGCTGTGTTCTTCTTGATCACATCTCTTACATAAATTAATTACAGTGCATATGGCTTTATATTACAGGACAGTTTATGTTTGACACCATGAGTATGACTAACATTCTGAATAACCAAGAAATTGCACAAGCTCTGGCAGATGGATTGGCGGAGCTTTCAAAAGAAAATCCTGTAAGTATTTTTTTTTTTTAAAGAAAGCACACTACAAAAACCCTAACACTTAAATAAATTTTTAGTTTGTGTTTATTTATCGTTTAATTTGTATATCCACTCAGGGGTGCAATTCCTTAGAAAAATTACACCCGTTTGTAAAAACAGCTACTGAGAGATTCTGGGCCCAAGATCTATTAGGTACACAAAATAGGCAAATAGTAAAATCTGGGTTATTTACAAGTTGACTCCGTGGTGCACTGTTTTCTGTCTTGTGATTAATTTCAGTCAGAAGTGACTTATTTAAAAAACACATGAGTGGCTTTATATTTCACATAAACATTAGTCAATAGTTAAAACAATTAAGTGTATGAAAGGGTAAAAAGGCTAGATAAGAAGGAAAGCGAACACAAAGGAACAGATCTTCCAAGCGACAGGAAAGTGCAATAAGCAGGCTGGCCGGGGAAGTGGAGAACAGGGTGGGGACTAGGGATGACATTAACACACCGGATGCTCTTTTCAAAGGGGAGAGTCTCAGATCCTTCTCTTCCACTGTAGTAAATCAACTTCCTGGGTAGATTTAACGTTGTCTTTGCATATGTTTTCCTTATCTCTCATGTGTCTGTTTTGGTTTCACCTTGGCTTCCTGGGTAGCCACCAGGTGTCCCCAGGTTAGCTGTCCAGCGTGGAGTCTGAGAGGCTGCAGGCAGCCATGATTTGCCTCCTCTGCAGTCTCAGTTCCCAGCACTCTAACCACCCCAGGGGCAGCCCAGTGCTGAAGGCCCCGGTGAGCTTTGTCAATAAAATGATCAGGGATAGTCACAGGGATAACCCTGAGGCTTTGAGAGATCCTGCACTGTCTCCCGAAATACCAACAACTTACTAAATGCGTTTGGTGTAGGTTCAGTGTACTTATTATTTAAAAGTAACCTGGTATGATATCATTTCGATGGTGCTCAAACTATAGCCTGAGAGGGAACCAAACTTGAGTGTTTTTCCCAGTAATTCAGCTGCTGTAGCCCCTTTCTCAAGCCTTCTTTCTCCTGAAAGACAAGATCCCTCCTGTCCCCTTCCTCATCTGGCCAAGAGGCTGGTAGGGGCCACTTTGGTTCTGACGATATTGAGACCCATATCATGAGACCTTGGCAACCTAACTGAATGGTGACAACTGGTTGAGAACCAACAGTATACATGGTAACTGGAATATGTGATGAACTCAGAAGTCCCATTTACTGACTCTACATGAATAATCATTACTTTGTTTTCTGGACTTACACATTACAAAAGCTGAAAACGCTACTAAAAAAATATATATCCTCTTTTTTACTGCACTTTTGTTGACCTATATTTCCAATGAATGCATTAAATATGAATTTTGGGGGGCTGGGGTGTGGATTTTTCAGGACAAACCTCTGGAATTTTTGTCATATTTTCTGTTGAAGAAATGTAGTGAAAAGAGCAAAGGTTTGGAAGAAAACGTTATTCTGACAAAATCTGACCCAAAGGCAACCTTCAATTTATTCATGAAGGTAAAGTTATTGCTGCATTTTTATGCTATTGCTTCGCTATAGAGTTAGACACATGTGCTTGAGAAATTCATAGACAATAATGATAATTATTGTCTTCCAATTGGTCATTTCCTCTAAGAACTTTATTTTCTTGAAAAGGTATTTGTAGGATCATGAGTGACATTTAAGCCACTTGCTGCACCACGTTGACTGGAATACCCTCTGGTCATGGAGGAAAAGTCGGACATTTGCATTTTGCCTCTTTTTCAGTTGAGTCCCGAGATAACATAAAGATTTTTTTTTTTTCATTTGCAGCCCAGGACAGTTTGTGTGTGTGTGTGTGTGTGTGTGTGTGTGTGTGTGTGTGTGTGTAACTAAGAATTGTTCTTCTTAGTTGAGATTCAATTTCATAACAGAAAAGTGGGTTTGAAGCTAGTACTTTAAGCAAAAAGTAATCATTCTGCCAGTACTATATTCAGAACCCATACTTTCTTGATTAAGTGAGATAATCAGGATTCAGAAAACACTGAAAATTGCACTGTCAGAGAGCTGATTTCTGTAAAAATGTCATTTTAGAACCATTTTATGCCCATAGAAAATCATCTACCCATCTTGCATGATCACAGGCTTGGGATACCAGCCCCAACACAAACCCCCCATGGAGCCTGGAAATGGGTGTAGACTTCTGGCTTCTTAATGGGAGTCAGGTACCCCGTGCGCCTTTGACTGACAGGGGACAGAGCAGGGCTGAGGCAAAGGCCTGCCTGGACCATGTGGGACCCGCTGCCTGTGAGGAGCTTCTGAGCAGCAGTCTCACTCCCCCAGCTCCCGGGGGGGGGGGAAAGGGAGCTGCCCGGAATTTACTTTCTCAAGCGCAATGCAGTGCAAAGGAAGCTAAAGGGTTTTTTATTTTTCACATAACATTTGCTCTAAGAGAGGCATCGATTTTGTCCAGTGCCGATTCACTGACTCGGAACACCGTAGTTAGGGCTGAAGGCAGGGCCACAGAGCCTCCTGTGGGCACAGCACCAACGTTCAGACCTGCCTCCGTGTAATCAAGTCTGCATTGAATCCTCAGGAAAGAAATGTTCTGGAAGACAATCCTCAGGACACAAAACCAAGTCTCGGCAAAAATGATCCAAATTTTGAGGTGCTGGTTCAGCTGGTAAGCCAATTATTACGTAATAAAAATTTTCCACTTGTTTTTCTCCTGAGGCCCCCCCCCTCCCCCCAAAAAACAAAACAATACACCCTACAACAACACTCAACCACTTTCGCCTTTATTCTGGTTAGTTCTTTTTTCTTGAAAGTTTCGAGAACAAAGTAAAAATATGTCAAGGGGGGAAAAGCTCCCAAATGTAATTGGGGGAATCCAGTCAGTAGCTTTTTCTTTTCTTTTTTTAAATTTTTATTTGTTTGTTAGTGAGAGAGAAACATTTATGTGAGAGATATACATTGATTGGTTGCCTCCCACACAGGTCCCAGGACTGGGGATCGAGCCTGCAACTGAGGTATGTGCCCTTAACCGGAATTGAACCTGGGACCCTTCAGTCCCAGGACCAGTGCTTTATCCATTGAGCCAAACAGGTTAGGGCAGTAGTTTATTTATTTATTTTTTAAATATTTCCTGGTCTGAAATGAAGTTGAGTCGAGGAGATGGAGGTATCACATCTTGGGAGCAAAAGCCACCTCTGCTACTCAATGCGTTTCTAACTAACACGACACAAGGACGGCAGTTAAAGGAACGGCGCAGGCACAAAAAGGTTTAGTCTATCCGACCCACCAATTCACAGTCTGACTTCAAACGCTGAGTAGCATCAGTATAGCGTTTAGGGCTTCGTCTCTCAGGCCAGAACGGTAGGGCTCAGAGGAGGCTGCAGTACAGCAGAGCCTTAGTCCTGCCCCAGTACACAGCTGTGCGTGCTGTTTTGCTTTTCTTCAACACATGTCCACATTTACCATCCTATTTCATTCTGGAGATCCTCTAACATAGATATTAGTAACCACATTTTTGTAGATGAGGAACTAAAGTTAGAAGACTTAAATGACTTCTCTAAGGTTAAACAATTGGCAGACATTTGCCCACCATATCCAAGGACAGATGAAGTTAAGAGAATAAACCTCATTTTGGTACATGAGCACAAAGCTGATGAATATTCTATTGAGATCCTCCCCTAAATACCCAGCCTTTAAAACCTCCCAAAACAAAGGTCCCTGCACATGCTCTCCCTCCCAGGAGTACACCCACGTTTCCCCTGCCCCCCAACCTTCTTTCCCCACAGGCAGGCATCTCCTAAATCCTCAGGGACCCCTGAGGCTTGCAACCAGGACAGCAACTGGAAGCAGCAGTTCATCCCGGGAAACCCCCTGAGCCTGTCCCCAAGTCCCCTTTTCCCTCTGACTTCTTAGTGCGCCAAAGCAGCCCAGCCGAGGCTCATTTCCCCGGCCCTTTCTGGTTTCACTGTCCCCAGCTTTAACAAACGTCCTCTAAAATTAAAAAAACAACAGCAGCTGGCAGAAAGAAACTTGAATCCCATGGCCCTGACCTCAGCCCTGAGGCTGTTTTTCAGCTGACGACACCTGGGTGGGTACACCTACTGCAGTGCAGGTCCCAGCCCTCACTGGCTGGGTGTCAGAGAGTAAGACTGGGAAATAAATACCTGACAACAGTCTTAAGACAACAAAAAGTTTGACAACTGAAACCTTAAGTCAAAATCATTATAAATGTTGGATGGCCCCAATGAATAAAAAATATGCAAATACACATAAAAATATAATATGGGCTGCAAGCCAGTCCTCAAGTGGGAAGCAGTTGTATTTTTTAACTTATTAGATAGATCTAAATAGGCATTATATACAGACCATGTGTTTGAAAGATAAAATCAACTAAGAACTGTGTGTTTATAGTATTGCAAACAGAGAGTTTTCTAATTTTTCTCTTAAGTTACTTTTCCATTTTAATATTAGTTCATAAACTTCTGGTTGACTTGTTTTGAGTGAACCTCGTGTGGCACTAGGGCTTTACTCCTGTCATTTTATTTGGGGCTTGGGGTATACTGAGGGCTGGAGGGGAAAGAGGAAATTGTGTTCTAAGAGTATTACTAGTTCTAGGCTCAAATACAAGCCCACTAAATTTTTAAAATTCAAATATTATAATTGTTTTCTTTTGTAAAGGTGCTGCTCATTTTACAACTTTTGAAAAGTACAGATAAAAGGAAAAGAATTACCTATTCCCAGGAATGAAAACTAATTTCTCCAAATATAAACATAGCACACATAATAATAGGGTGTGGAATTTCTTTACACCAGTGTATGACTTTTCCCTCTGCATTAAGAAAATAAAACAAGACGTTGAAATATAGGAGGAAACAGGACATTTGGCAACCTAGCTACCCAGGGGAGATGGGTTCACAGTTCCCAAGACAGGTGCTTTTCCCTAAATACTGAAAGAAGAGCATGAGTTTCCATATTTCATAACGTGCCCAGGGGAAGTAAATTACTTGATAACGAGAGGGCTAGCCCATTTCAGGTCTCCTGTCTGCAGGATAATCAATAAAACACTACTGGGGGAAAACACACACAAATACGAGTGGGCAACCCAAAGGCCTCCTCACCAACCACGGAGGCAGGATGCTGTCTTCTCATCACTGTACAGCCAGCAGCTAGCACAGGACACAACGTGTATTCAAAGGACAGACTGAGAAAAGTAAAGTCTCAATCTGCCCTCTCAGGATCCAAGAGTCAAGTCCCATCTCTACCACAGCATCACACTGGCCCGGTGTGAGGGTCTATTTGGCGATACTAGGGACAAGCGATGTTCAGCGAGGTCCTCCATAGTCCCCTATAAAGATTCCCTTCAACCCTGCATGTCACAGACCAGCCAGGGCCATCTCAGAGTGACTGCCCGACTGCTAGTACTTCCATTGCTCTGTCTCCCTCCGCTTTCAGGCTTTTGGGGGGACTGTACGCCTGGAAAGAATCACTATGCTTTCTCTGAGTTCTTAATGCTTTTCTACAGGAGGGAAAGCTCCAGAGGGACTGGGCTGCCAAGCGAACTAGAGTTGCAGGGGAACTCTTACAGAGTGAGAGAAAATACGTGCAGATGCTGGAAGTTGTGAGAGATGTTTATGTCGCACCACTAAAAGCAGCACTGGACTCAAACAGAGCAATTCTGAGTGCTGCAAACCTCCAGATCATTTTCTCTGATATCCTGCAGGTTTTAAGTCTCAACAGGTAATTCCTGAATACGTATTTTCTGAAATACTCACTGTGCGGTGGGAGGAACCCACACTTACCTGCACAGAGGCTCAGGCAGTCTCTGCCTCTCCTGGGGACTCTGATCATTGCACAGAAGAGAGAGAATTTTTGCCACCGGGCTGCAACCAGTAGTGATGATTCTCAGGGGCTGATCCCTGCCTCAGTTCAAACCCCTGGTACTAGGAGTGGAGGTCAGTGCCAGGCAGTTCTGTATTCAACATATTGTTCATGCAAAAGACAAGACAGTATGTTGAGCAATGGGAAAGGAACCAAAGGATTTGAAGGGACTAAGTTACTAGGATACTTTGCTTAGAGAACCCATGGTCAGCTTAATAACAGTAGATGTTTTGAGTATGTCATAGGACACAGAGGAAGTGATCATTTGATCTGTGGTAAAGACAGACTAAGCTTGTGGTTCTCTGCCAGTAACCTTCCAGATCAAGCATGTCAAACTCAAAGGCTAACACGGGCCAAATAAACAAGGTTTAAGTCTATGTGGGCCACAAAAAAACAAAAGCTTCAATTTTCATAGAAACGTAGGTTTATTTCGATAGAGACATGCTGAATACAAAAAACTGAAATAAATGAGTAACCGTTAACATAAAATAATAGAACATTTTAATAAAAATTAATATTTTCTTGAACATTAACTTACCAGACACTGAATAACTGCACAAATTAAGTGTAACACAAATAAACCTATTTTTCTCATTCTCCAAAAGCGAAATATTTCCTGTTGTGCACACCAAACAAGTCAAGACTAATGATGTGGCAATCGGCTGATAAAATATTCGCTGCTGGTATTAGTGGAGAGAAATGGTGCGTCTGCGTGTAAGGCGCGTAAGGGAAATAAATGCAACACGATGATAGTAATCAGTCATTAGCAAACATTGTAGTTCGTTATTAAAATTATGTATAACAGGATATTGTAAAAATTAAGTTACGAAAATTTTATTAAAATGTTTCTTACATACCGTTATACTAATATTGGCTGGGCTGCGAGTTTGACATGCTTGTTCCAGACTGGGAACAAGTTCCTTGCCTTCCCTCAACCCAACTTCTACAAAGTAAAGAGGTTGAATGAGGCCTGTTCTGTTTTCAAGGCCTGTGATGGCTGAATGAAGGACAACCTTAGATCCACGGGGAAATGGCCTGAGGGAAGGTTATGGCCATTTAAAATGAATTGAGCACTCTGCTCTGGGGACTATAAGAAACCTTCTTGCCTGCCTGGCTGGCCATGTGGGAATGGGAGAGTCAGGGGCAGCCTATGGAGGCCAGGATGGGGTTCTGCTTCAAGGGATTAAGGTGAGAAGGTGGGATCCCCCCACAGTCAACCTAGTTCCTCCCTTCCCAGCTCCTCTTGTCCTGTCGAATCTGTATCAGCACAAAAGTATGCGACAAAAGCCCAGCCATAAATGAGTAGGCTGAAGCAGGCTGCACTAATGACCACTGATTCATTTGTTAAGTTTATAGGTTATCACTGGCCAATATTTAATCTTCATGCTTTTCCCGTCTTGCAGGCAGTTTCTAGATAACCTGAGAGACAGACTACAGGAATGGGGCCCAGCTCACTGTGTGGGAGAAATATTCTTAAAGTTTGGAAGCCAGCTGAACACATATACCAATTTCTTCAACAATTACCCTGTTGTTCTGAAAACCATTGAAAAGGTAAATGATTGAGTTACCATCCAGTCATTTATGAGACCTGAACTTGAAAGGAAGTGTTGTGTGCAATCCAAAGAACGAAGACTAATAGGGCTTGGCTTCCAGACCCACGCCTCCAGTGTACTGTGTACGCTGAGGACGGGGACCCGACATTTAATTTTGTATCACGAGGGGCTAGCACAGTGCTTCACACAGCAGGGCCCAGAAACTAGTTGTTGGACTGAACTAATCCTCATGCAAATTGCCAGTCTTCCATTAGCTGCAGATACCCTGTGGGTCACTTACAGGGAAATGTTGAACTGTTAGATACAGTGGAGCCCGTGAGCTCCAATCCCACTCTGCCCCCACAGACCTGTGTGACCTTGACAAAGGTGGCTGTCTTATAAAGAAAAGGAATTAATTGTCTATGTTTCTTGGGGTAAGGCTACTCAATTTGTGAAGTTTCACTATGCATAAGGAATTTCTTTGTCGTACATTTCTTAGAAAGTCCATTGTGACTTGTGCCATATGTAGTTGAGCAGGAATATTCGCTTCCCTCTGCATCACTTGCTGTTCTGGTTGGGATCTTTTCTAATGGCCGTAAGATCCCTTTCTTCCCTCCTCAATTTGTATCAGAAATGCAGCCAAGAGGCTGCCTTGCGACATGGGGCACACTTACGCCAGTGGCCGCTTCGGCTGTGTCCCCCTGGCTGCACTGAGCCCCCGGGGCCGTTTTCTGACCGTGGGCACCTCCCTTTATGGTACACCTTCACCCTGCCCAGAGAGCTTAACACTGCTAGACATACTAATTATGTATTGGGTGAAAATTGCACGAATAAGGCAATTTCATAGAACTGACCATGAGGACAAGAATTGGAGTCAAGTGTCACATATTATCAGAAATAGATTGGTGCCAATTTTTTATAGTTGTGAATAATAATGATATCTGGTTCACTAAAATAGGGTGTGCATTTAAGTACTCAATAACTGTTAGCTATTACTATTATTGAAATCAGTCAGTATTTGATTTCTAGGAATTAGCATTACTGGCATCTTTTAGGCATGTCCCCACTGAGAAAAATGGGTACTTCCTGGGCACTTTACTGGTGATGAATGAGTACACTTTAAAGCAGATGTTAAATACAATGGAACACCTTTATTGTGATTAGCAGCAGCTATTATAGGTGAATACCATCAACTGTCTTTTACTACAAGGAAATAACATTTACTGTGCAACAGGCATTTTATGGACAGGATTTATTTTTCCTTCGCAAGTGTTAGGTATGATATCCATGAAGAAACTGAGGCTCGGGGAGTTAGGTAACTTAACAAGTTCACAAAGAATGAGGTAGAATTAGATTAGAATTCTAATTCTAATCCAGGCCTCCCTAGTTGCAAAGTCTGTTTTCATTTGTCAGTACTGATTAAGTTCAATGAACAGGGTTAGCTCTATGGTATGAATAAATCACTATACTTAGTACATTATATTAGTAAGTACTAATAGTACTTTGACCAGAGGTAGATGTTGCCCTCTTGCTTTGAGGGCTTCATAGATCATGTCTGCCCAGTGTAACAGAATGCTTTACACCTGTCACACCGAGTGAAGTTTTGACAATATTATGCTCACCTTTAGTGCAGAGAGATGGTACCAGCATTCCGAGCTTTCCTGAAGAGGCACGATAAAACCATTGTCACCAAAATGCTGAGGTAAGTTCTGAGGGAGAGCACAGCTGAGGCACCCCGAAGACCGGGCCTTCTTTGACCTTCGGAAAGAGACCAGGTTCCCTTCTCTATGCCCCACACAGCCTGCCGGAGCTGCTCCTGTACCCATCCCGAAGATTTGATGAGTATGTTCATCTTCTCTATGCTCTGAGGCTTCATACTCCTGCAGAACATGTTGACCGTGGCGACTTGACCACTGCAATTGACCAAATGAAAACATACAAAGGTTATATAGATCAGGTTGGTTGCTGATAAGTCTGTGTCCTTTAAAAATGCTACAATGCTTTTTTGGTAGTCTCACTCAAATTCTTCAGCCTTTGAATGTGAAATCGTTGTGTTCAGAGACTTGGAGCACAACAGGCATCTATTTTAAGCCAAACAACATGAGACAGAATGTTTTCAGAAAACTATACAAGTACAACAAAAGCTTTATTAATATGAAAGTTTGAAGAATGGGGTATTTGGATTGATTTTTCTAGAGGACTAAAAGAAAAAAAGTAAAATCCTTTTTGCGGAAAGAACTTAATGTATGAGATTTCCTGAACTAAGTCAGCATCTCAGAGTGTGGTACTATCGTTCTGAACAATCCTTGTGATGAGCACTCTGCACGGGTCCAGGCTGAATGTAAACTGATGACATATTCTGCCCAGAAGATGCTTTTTGAATACAGTCTTGTCATTTGCCTCTTTGTTTTAAAACACTGGGTCCATGAAATTAGATTCTTATTATAATGTATGGAAATAGCAAGCCCTGTATCAAGTGCCATGAAATATTTTAAATCTATTTTTACGTATACATGTTTCACAATTTTATTTCCCTTAAAATCACTTTGTTTTCTAGATGAATCAAAACTTCAATATGAAAGATCAGCTGTCAGACATACAGAGAATCATCTGGGGGTGCCCTGTACGTATTCTGATGTACTTGCTACATCTCATGCTCATGGATAAAACCGCATATCATTGGCAAAAGGAGACATACAGATGTCCAATCAGCTAACATCTGTTGAATGCCTGCTATGTGCCTGGTGCTGCCAAGCCCTCACATTTCACATCCTTCTATCTGCAAGAATGCTAAGTGGGCTTGACCCCATCCCTTAACTTTTGTGCAGTCTTAGCTCCTTTCTTGGTACTACTGTGATCACGACCCCCTCTGAGGAAAGGGCCATGTATTCCATTGCTTCATATTTCTCTATGCATAGTACCTGGCTAGGTACTATGCACACTGAGGATACCTGAAACATCTTAGAAGCCCTCTGTTGGCTGTTACCTATAGAATAACATCTGGTCCCATTCTACCTTTTCTTTTACTGCCCTGCCTACCACTTTATGAGCCAACCATACAGATCTACTCACAATTCTCCAGTAATGTCAGTTTATTCTCCCCTCACGCAGTTGTGCTTTGCCCATGCTCTTTCTTGAAAATGACCTTCCATTCCTACCCTGCTGGATAAACTCCTATTCATCCTTTACAAATCCAGTTCAATCATCATCTTCCTGTAGTTGCTCCCATAGTCTCCTGCTGGGAATTGCCCCTTTCTGGGTCTCGAACATCTGTCACATTTTATTACAATCCTTTAATCACAAGACTGGGAACTCTATCAGGTGTGAGCTATGTTTTACTTGTCTTCTAGAGTTTGGCATATAACAGGAGCTCAATACATGAATTATATTATTAATTGGAGATGTTATTTTTATTTGGTCAAATTGGGGAAGATGGAGTTATTTTGTCATAACTTAGATCTGCATATTTTGGTAGGGAAAATGAAGTGGAGTTGATTGAATTACAAAAAGTTCAAAATCTTGGAACTTCCTCTCTAGATGACTGTTCACACCAAGTGACCATCTCCATGGCTACCGTACATCAGTGCAAGGGCCTGACTTCTTAATTTGTAACAATTCATTCCCTTCCTTTTTTTGATAGTTTACTTCTTATTCACCCCACTTCCACTTTATTTTTGATGCTAAGAAAATGTTTATAAATAAAACAATTTCAGTAGCTTAAGAAATTAGACAACACCCTAAAAGTTTTCATTGTTAATTCTGTGGTCTTTATCTAAAGAATGCCTATTTTATAAACAAAATCATTGGCTTTTTTTATAATTGAACTGCGTTCTACTCAACACTTGCGTATTGTGGGATACAAAATGGTTCTGCAGTAGTGGGGCCTTTTATTTTCTAAAAATGTATGTGTCTGATTTTGGTTTTTATTTCATAGATTCTATCAGAAGTAAACAGATATCTGATTAGAGTCCAAGATGTAGCCCAACTTCACTGCTGTGATGAGGAAATAAGTTTCTATTTAAGGTAAACATCTAACTATCTTGCAGCTGTCACTGTGTCTTACTCACACCCTGTATCCTGTACAATGTCTGACATAGTAGAAGTTTACGATAATCTGTGTGTTGAACTGAAAAGTTACACACACCCCTCTGAGATGCTTTATCACCTTACGTGAATTCCAGGCAGCTACTGGGCAAATGGGAGAAAATAAATAGTTTCTGCCAGGACCATGAACTACACAGAAACAGAAATTCTAAAGTTAGTCACTTCCCTACTGAGAGATGATCCAAGTGTTGTGGGATATCACATGTATGATCTGCTCAACTATAAGAAGGAGAACACCAGTTTATCCTCAGATATTTACTGTGGTCAGTATTTAAAAGGTCTCACCATAAGATCACCATGATATTGAGGTCTCACCATATCTAGTTTGCACACTGCTCAGAGTAATGTATGAACAAAAGATGGGAGGGTGTCAATTTCCATAAACTAGCATCCAATTTTCTCCTGTGGAACAAAGATGGGCAATTTCTGTAAAGGGTCAGCTAGTAAACATTTAGGTGTTGCTGGCCAAATAATCCCTGTGGCAACTACCTAACTTAGTCATTGAATCGCAAAGGCAGTTATATAACCTATATAATACATAACAGATACCATCTTTAAAAACAATATAATACATAAATGAGTGTGGCTGGGTTCCAATAAAACTTCATTTACAAAAACAAGTGGTGGGGGTGCCTGGCTGGCGTGGCTCAGTGGTTGAGCCTCGACCTATGAACAAGGAGGTCGCAGTTCAATTCCTGGTCAGGGCACATGCCTGGGTTTTGGGCTCGGTCCCCAGTAGGGAGTGTGCAGGAGGCAGCCTATCAATGATTCTCTCTCATCATTGGTGTTTCTATCTCTCTCACCCTCTCCCTTCCTCTCTGAAATCAATAAAAAAAATATATTTAAAAAAAACACACAAAAAAACAAGTGGTGGGGCCAGTCTCTGCTTTAGGAAATTGTTTGCCAAACTGTGTTCTCAGTATTAATGGCAATGATGATGACTCAACAAATAGCAACCAAATGGAGAGGGAATTAACTTCTTTAATTTGTCCAACTCCAATAAAAGAAAAAAAAATGGTTTATCTGTTATTTCAATGAATATTTCAATTAATGTTTCCCAAAATCACAGGGTTGAGGTGGGGGATGATTGGAAATCAGTTCTCTCTCCTATTCCCCACCTAGAGTAACTCTTAAATGAAAATCAAATCACACAATTGTGTCACTTTTCTCATTGACACAGTTTTTGTTTTGTTTTGATTTTGTTGTTTTTGGTCAGCAGCAATAGAAGAGATACACTGATGGAAGGAGACCATCTGCCAAACCAGCAATTCTAAACACACCCGTGTAGTAGGAATGTGCTAGGAATTGCTCCAGTTTATTTCTTTTCTTAAATTGTTTAAAATTGATTTCAGAGAGGCAGGGAGAGGGAGAGTGAAATAGAAACATCAATGATGAGAGAGACTCATTGATTGGCTGCCTCCTGCACACCCCCTACTGAAGATTGAGCTGGAAACCCCAGGTATGTACCCTGACTGGGAATCGAACCATGCCATCCTGATTTATAGATCAATGCTCAACCACTGAGCCACACCAGCCAGGTTGCTCTAGTTTCTGATTACTAGAATTTATTTTACCTTCCTAGGATATATTTTACCTTAAACACTCTTCCTCTTTTTATGTAATTCCAAGTTTCTGACCTATATAATTTTCCTTCTCTCTGAAGAACTTGCTTTAACATTTCTTGCTAGGCGGGTCAATGAAGTCCTTCAATTTTTGTCTGAGAAAGTCTTTTGAAGGATAATTTTACTGGTTACAGAATTCTAGCTTAGTGGGCTTTTTCTTTCAACACTTATGTCACTCCACTGTCTTCTTCCTTGCATGTTTTTTGAACAGGAATCCAGTATAATTCTTATCCTTGCTCTTCTGTAAGTAGAGCATTTTATAATTCTCTAGGTCCTTTCAAGATTTTATTTTTGTCTTTGATATTTTGGAGTTCGAATATGATATGCCTAGGTGTAGATTTTAAGTTTTTCATTCTTCCTAGACCTGTGATTTGGTGTCTGTCAGTGATTTTGGAAAATTCTCAGCCATTATTACTTCAAATATTCCTTCTGCTCCTCTTCTCCATGCTGATATTCCTAGTGGACATTGTTACATCTTTTGTAATTGCCCCACACTTCTTGGATATTCTGTTTCTTTCTTTCCAATCTTTTTTTCTCTGTTTTTCAGTTTGGTAAGTTTTATTAATGTATCTTGGCTCACTGATTCTTTCCTTAGCTATGTCTAGTCTGCTGATATGGCTATCAAAGGAATTATTCATATGTTAAGTGTTTCTGATTTCTAGAATTTCTTTTTAATTTCTCAACATTTTCATTTATATTTATATTACTCATCTGTTCTCGCATGCTGTCCACTTTTTCCAATGGAGTCCTTATTTATCATACTTATCTTAAATTCAAAATCTCTACCATAGCTGAGTCTGGGGATTAAGCCTGCAACCCAGGCATGTGCCCTGACTGGGAATTGAACCAGTGGCTTCTTGGTGCATGGGTCAATATTCAACCACTGAGCAACACCTTCTGGGCTAAGCCTGTGTTTCTGTTGTCTATTTGCTGTAGCTGTGTTGTTAGAGGCTTCAATTTTCTCTGATGTCCTTGTTTTTGTCTCCTTTGTAGTCCTGGGTTTTCTAGAGATCCTTTAAATGGAGTCTGAGCCTTGCTGTTCTTTCCAGCCGTAATCCCTTGTTATTATAAAGAATCCCATTGATGGTGATTTGGTCCGTTTTTTAGTGAGCCTGTGCACCTGGGCTGTGCTTCTCAGGTGTTTTTTTGTTTTTTTTTTTTTTTTTGCCTCTCAGGTAAGACAGGGAAGCTAGAGGGAGCTGGAGTTGGGTATTTCCCTTCCCCACTTGTCTAGGTTTTGGTAAAAGTTTCCCTTGAGGCAGTCTTTGTTAAGGAGAATAGCACTTTCTGGGGGTGTTTAAAAATGGTTACTTTTCTCCTCCCTATTGGGAGCAATGAGATTTTTCTTAGATTTTCACGGTAGGAACCGGGTGGGGCTCCTGGAGGTAAAACTGATGCAGCTAGGCCTCCAGGAGTTTTTAATTTCTTAACTAGCTCAGAGTCTACAGCAATTAGTCAATTACCCTTAAACTATTACCCAGTGCTGGCTCCAGTGTGCAGTTTCTGCGTCCAGTAAACTGTAACTCTCTGTATACACTGGTCTCTCCAGCTTTTAGGGCAGTGGTTTACCTTGTGACTTCAACTCTCTGATGGCTCTACGGAGAGTTGTTGATCGGAGTTTTTCAGCTTTTTTTGTTGTTGTTGTGAGGATGGATATGATGACTTTCAAGCTCTTTACATATGCAGCCAGAAACTGGAAGTCTCAATTATTAGAATTTAAACGTCTGTCTTTAGTGTTTCTACAACAGAGTACATTTGAGAATTTCAGGATAGTGAGATAATACTAATTATTTCAGACTCTAATTATGAGGTACACTTATATTTAAATAGGCACTATCAGTGATTTTCCAAACAATAAACATACAGTACATGTAATTTTACATATTTGAAATTAAAAGTAAATGCAAAATAGGATTACATTCCAAAAGATATCATAGAATAAGTATTCTGCAATCTTGTTTTCAGCCATTTTAGGAAATTACATGAAACTCAAGAAATGGCATTCCTATGATTCCCATTAGGGATTTCTACTTAGTGAAAACTCTGCTTATATTTATAGATACACTACCAACTCACATGAGTAGAAGGCTTTACAGTTTACCATATATTTTAACTTCTCTCACTTGATATAATCTTTACAATCACTTGGTGAGGAAGGTAGGACTGGAACCATACTTATGGATGGGGAATCTGTACTTAAGCAAGTTGTCTGATATCACAGACTAACAAATGCTGGTCTAGAATTCAAGACCGGGTCCCAGTGCTCTAACCACTGATTAGACCAGCAGGTGGAAAGCTGAACTAAACCTTCCTCATAATAAACTTACCAATATAGCAGCAGTTGCTAAACAAATTACTAATAAAATCTGCCAAAGAGAAAATAATATTTGCACTATAAATAAAAACTTTTGCTCTGGGTAGAGATGAAGTCAGAGTCTTTGTAGAGCTAGGAAAATTGGAGGTATTTGTCTTTCTGTGGTCATAGCCCACAGAGTTGGGGGTATATTAAACTTTTAGAATACTTTATGCATTATTGTGTTTGGTTTTTTTTTCAGAAACACTGATTTTCATTTATGTGACTTTAAGCTTGATGATTTTTATTGTTTTCCCCTTCCCATAGGATCTCCCCGAAGTTACAAAAATGGAGCCCTCTAGGACTGGTGAATAGAGCCTTAAATAACCGCTCCTCAGACCCAGAGTCTTCTTAAGGAAAAACCCTACTACAGTGCCAAAAATGCATGGTTCTTCCCTTTTAGCTTTACCCAAAGGGACCTACAGTCATTTCCCAGGGCAACCATGCATTGAGGAAAGGGGAAGAACCTAGACCTCTCAGGGATACTTAACTCTGGCTCTGAATTTATTCTTTTCCTGGGGACCCAAAAAGTGACTATGATTCACCAGAGTGGGATGATGGGTGAGGTGATAGTATTGGCTCAGGTTAGCTTACAGAACCAATGGTTTACTGATGTCTGTTCATGCTAAAGGTTATGTTCTGAAAATTCCTTTTAAAGTTTTATGTATTTACTAGAGGCCCAGTGCATGATTGAATCATGCACGTGTAGGGTCCCCTACACACTTTCGCTTTTGATCGTGGGGGAGCTGGGTGCCTGTCTGCTGGTGCTGGAGCAGACAGGCACCCAGCTCCCCCGCTTTTGATGGTCCGCGGTGGGACATCAGCTCGCTGCCCCAGAGGCCCCTTCTGTGCCGCAGCACAGCCATGGCGCAGATGCTGAGCTCGCGCCGCCGGCCCAATTGGCTACCCCGGCCACTCCGAGTCCCGCCCCCTGCACCTCCTGCTGGCCCAATCGTGGGCATAGTGGAGTGATGGTAATTTACATATTACCATTTTATTAGGTAGGATAGAAGTTGGGTACTTTGTCTATAAAAGTCGGGTACATTGTGTTTCAGGCTGGCTAATGCAATAAACAACAAAATGCTTCTAGAATGGTATTACGAATTTAAACTATAGTAGACCTGTTTCATCTTGCTGAGACATTGAACCTATTTGTGAACAAGCAAAAAAAAAAAAAAAAAAAATCCTATTCAAGTTCAGGGAAAATACTCTAACCTTAGAGTTGATTCTTTTGCATATGAGTAGAAGCAGTTTTCTGAAACTCTACTAGGATCCATAGTTTCCATTTCAGTGGCTCTATTATATCAATGAGAAAGGTGAAATTATTTGCTTTTGCATATGGAATTAAGATTTTTTAGAAAAGATTCTGATTTTTTTTGGTCTTTGGATGAAAATTATTGGAGATCTTGGCCTTAATTTAGCAAATTGCTTTTTAAAAGCTTTTTCTCCCTAGATAAAACTCAGATTTATATGTATTTTAAATAGCACTCTAATAATCAGATTGAAATAAAAACTTATTTGTATGTTTATCTTTTCCTGCTCCTGTTCTCAGATTACAAGTGACCTCAACTCCCAACTCAGTTAATATGCCTGCTCCTTCCCTTCCTTCCCTGAGCCAACCACCCACGGGGTCCAAGTGGTCACAAAATTGGAATTCTCATTCATTTACCTCTACTCTCGATGTTGTTCCTTCCAAAGCAAAAAAAAAAAAAAAAAAAAACAAAAAAAAGAAACAACCATTTACCATAGCAAACATCCCTTTCAGAACCACTTCTTTAAAGCACCCTTGTAGGTACCTTCTTGGCTAATTCACATAAAAAAGCAAACTTTTATTATAGCTTTCAACATTTTTCTAAGTTGGTATAATAGAGGAAATAACTGTTCTTATCAATGATATAGTAAAAGTATTGCCACAAAGGGGCAAGAATACGATGGAGTTCTTTTGCCCATTTGAAGCAGCCTTTCACTGCATATCACCCATCACACATTCTTGAAATGCACCCACTGCCTTTCTTGCTTCCTTTCTTTCATACTCAGTTCTATTTGATCCATTATTGTCAATTGTCTATATCAACTTGATTAGAACATTATTTCTTGCAAGGTATCAGTATACGTGCAGCATCCCACTCCTTCCAGCTGGAGTTATAACCAGAGATGGGAAGGAAATATATGAGTTGGCTCTAGGGATTGGATGACCATATTACCCATCCACGCAACCAACACGACCTGAACTCCCTAACACTTGTTCAATAGCTGAACCTGAGGTATAGTACTCTTTAGAAATGTTGAACTCCCTGATCCAGTCCTCTGCCCAGATTACAGGGTGGTTGTAACTGGTAAGTGCCTCACTACTCAGTACGGCCTGCTTACCAACATCCCCAGGGCGCTTTAGAAATAGAGTCTCAGGCTACTCTAGCTCTATTTAATTAGAATTTGCATTTTAACAAAATCTCCAAGTAACTCAAATGCACATTAAAATTTGTACTATGTACAAGTCAGAGACATCTGTCACATGAAGTAGAATCTAAATATGAAATATAGCAGCTTCTATGGAGAACAATCTGGAAGTCTTTGATTAAAATGAATACACCCTTTCACCAATCAATCCTACCCTTGGTAATCCTATGATAGAATAGCACATGTAAGAAATTTATTTCTATATAAGGATCAGTTTATTCCAACATTGCTCAGAGTGGCAATAAAGAACAAGTGAAATGAGAGGAAGGGAGGAGACCCAAACCTGTAAAGAAAGCAAATGTCCATCAAAAAGGGATGGCCCATTAAAAGTCGACGAGTTGAATAAATAATGGTCTATCTACACCATAAAGTATTATTTACCTACTAAAAAGAATTAATTAAAGCCATAGCAGCTCACTTGATTTCCATTCCCAGGTGAGAAAAGCAGGAAAAAGTGTGAATAATATTACCATTTTTGTAAAATAATGGCAAACTACCTAGATGTGTATATATGTTCATCTATGTGATTCCTGGACAGATAAAATAGGAAATATATGTATTAGCTTGGTATCTAGGGTGATCTAAGTGGAGGGGTGTGATGTCACTTTACATTTATTAAAACTGTATGTGAATCTAAATTGACAAATTAAAAGTTAAACAGAAAGGGGTGAAAGTAAAAATAAGAGGTTTCCTCTGAACAAGCTAGTAGATTGACTCCCTTCCTCAGAGTAACCAAGGGTTGCTTGATACTTCTAAGAGAAAGTAAGTTTTTTGGTAACCCTCCTTCAAAACATTGAGCTTGCTTTACTTCGCCACTCCTGGTGGGGTGGGCCTCCCCCAAGCTCCTCCCTGGATGCCACTTGATGCTCGGTTGAGTACTTACACCACCCATTTAGCATACAGTGACACTACCTGACCGGCTCCAACAATAGAACAGCAAAGAGGGTAACAATCAGATGGAGGCTGTGGACACCACATTTTGCCTGTTGATACACATATATGTCTACATTTGACCCTGGTGGCAACCTCAGTGAAAATCAAGAGCTACTTAATTCTAACCTATCATACTCATGAGGTTACACATCCATTTCCCTCCCTCCAATTGAAATTAGAAATTAGTATTTTCTACCAGTTCAATGCTTTCTACTTAAGACACCTTGAGCCTCACTAATTCTTCACCCCAACCTGTTACCCTTAAACATGAAACCAAAAAATTATTTTCCCTAGGTCGCCCAAATATATCATACACAAAATATCAAATTTGACAAAAGTTTAAAAACACAGCTTTAGCATGATGCATGTTATAAAGGAGGGAAAGCTGAATGTTCACTTTCCCCACTTTGCATATGGAATGCTTCTGAAAGTGCCCCTTCTGCATTTTAACACAGGCTCTATGAACACACCCGAGACCTCGGTCTTTTCCTCTTCAATGATGCACTGCTTGTTGCTAGTCGGAGCACATCTCACACTCCATTTGAAAGGACTTCAAAATCAACCTACCAGTTCATTGCATCAGTAGCCCTTCATAGGTTACTCGTAGAAGATATTCCAGATTCCAAATGTATGTATTCTTTTCCTCCCAAGACTTTAATACCTTTGGAAAGCTATATTATGTAGTAAAGCTCATTAACTATTACAATAGAAAAGTGGGAAAAAGACTGGAACTATACTTTGCAGTTTGCAAATACTGTATTTTCCAGCGTATAAGACGACTTTTTAACCCAGGAAAATCTTCTATACACCCAGTCGTCTTATACGCCGGAAAATACGGTAATTCCCCAAATATTTTTAGGATTTCATTCATGTAAGTTTTCATCTACTTGAAAGAGCAAAAGAAGGGAATGCTGGCATTGTCAGACATGCACTCTAGACATTAAGATGTTTCAAAATTCACAAAGGGGCATGACTCCACATCATCACAAGGGATTCTTTGAAGTAGTCTGAGAAGGGTGGGAGCCCCTAACCACTACCCCGCTACCATATACTGCCTCTGGATGTTACAATTGTAGACTTTTATCTATTATTTTTCCATTCTACTAGAAATGTGATTATTACATATTTGACTGTACCTTTTCTTAAATTCACATTGAAATTGCGAATAAAGAAGGAATAAATCAATAGATTTGCAAAGGATGTTCAGTAACAAACATTGCATTCATAATAACCTCAATAGAAATAGCATCCTGCCGAAGCCGGTTTGGCTCAGTGGATAGAGCGTCGGCCTGCGGACTGAAAGGTCCCAGGTTCGATTCTGGTCAAGGGCATGTACATTGGTTGCGGGCATATCCCCGGTAGGGGGTGTGCAGGAGACAGCTGGTCAATGTTTCTCTCTCATTGATGTTTCTAGCTCTCTATTCCCTCTCCCTTCCTCTCTGTAAAAAAGCAATAATATATATATATATAAAGAAATAGCATCCTACCCAATAAAAGAGTAATATGCAAATTGACCGTACTTTCGCTACGCCCACCAGCCAATCAGAGAGAGTATGCAAATAAACCCAACCAAGATGGCTACAGCCACAGAGAGCAGGAGGGAGGCTTGGGTTTCCCAGGCAACGGAGGAAGCCAAGCTTTCCGCCCGCCCTTGCCGGCCTAAGCCTCTGCTCCAGGCTACAAAGTTTCAATTATAAGAGGTAAACAAATTCCAGATACCAGGGCCTCTGCTTGGGTCGCCAGGGGGTGTGGATGGCCTGCAAACCACCACAGGCCCCTCACTCAGGCTGCCCCACGCCCCAAGGGAACCCCCACCCTGACCCGGGATACCCTTCAGGGCAAACCAGCTGCCCCCCACCCATGCACCAGGCCTCTATCCTATCTAATAAAAGAGTAATATGCAGATTGACCATCACTCCAACACACAATATGGCTGCCCCCATGTGGTCAAAGATCCTGCCCCCATGTGGACACAAGATGGCCACCACAAGATGGCCAGCAGGGGAGGGCAGTTGAGAGGGACCAGGCCTGCAAGGGAGGGCAGTTGGAGGCGATCAACCCTACAGGGGAGGGCAGTTAGGGGTGACCAGGCCAGCAGAGGAGGGAAGTTGGGGGCAAACAGGCTGGCAGGGGAGCAGTTAGGCATCAATCAGGCTGGCAGGCAGAAGCAGTTAGGGGCAATCAGGAAGGCAGGCAGGCGAGCAGTTGAGAGCCAGCAGTCCTGGATTGTGAGAGGGATGTCCGACTGCCCATTTAGGCCCGATCCCCGGGGGATCGGGCCTAAATGGGCAGTCGGACATCCCTTGAGGGGTCCCAGATTGGAGAAGGTGCAGGCTGGGCTGAGGGACACACCCCTCTTCGTGCACGAATTTCATGCACCGCGCCTCTAGTCTATAATAATAAAAGCGTAATATGCTAATTAGACCAGACATTCTTCCGGACCACCATTCAGATGAAGCCGGGGCTGCAAGGGAAGCCTGGGGTCCCTGCCAGTGGCTGGAGGGAAGCCCGGGTCCCGGGTGCCAGAGGGAAGGAAGCTGGTGCCAGCAGCTGGGGAAAGGAAGGCCTACTCTTGCACAAATTTCATGCATCGGGCCTCTAGTTTGTTATAAAAACAATTTTGACTTAAACCTAAACCAACTGTGCCTATTTTTAGTTTTCCTACCCTCTACTTCCCACACCTGAAAGGACCAGTCTCTTTCTTATATTTCTGTTAGGCCAGACAACCTGAATGGAGCACTCTCATTCCAGTATTTTTCATTGCATGTAAAGACAGGACTCAAGGTTAAAGTGGAACCAAGATTTCAGAGAAAAAATTAATCTAAAAAGAATTGCTTCTCATTAGCTTCAGTCTCATTTTAAATATGAGTCTGAGAAAAAAAGAAAACCAAGTGTGGGAATAAATATTTCCACCTACAAGACACACTCAGATAAAATGGGTTACCTATAACCACTGTGTATGTTTAAAAGTGTGTGACTCCCCTTAATTAGCTATGCCCTATGTTAAAATATCATCATGTACCCTAATAGATAGTGGCCATTCAGCTACGTAGTTGCCTTAATTCTGTCATCAGCCCTCATACCAAAGTTGTCTAGGTCTAGCTCTCCACATCTCCATCTATAACTCTCAGTGAAGACCTTTACAAGTTCCAGTTCTTTCTGGAGTGGCTAAGGCAAGGATTTAAATAACATTAAATATCTATCACTTAGTCTTTAAGTATAATTGCTAATTAAAATCAGTTATAATATAAAGACAATATTATTTTAGATGTCATATATTTGAGTTATTCTAAACTTGTTATATCCTAAACTGTATTTGTTTGAATTCCTTTTAGTATTCAAAATATTCTTATAGATAGAAGACACTGGTCAATTCTTGAATTTTAAACAATTTCTCCTTTTGATTGTTACCTGCAAAGATTAATTAGTGAACCTCAAATATTTTCACAGATATCAAGAATGCCTTTATTCTTCAAGGTCCAAAACATGAATGGATTTGTGCCACAGAAGCTGAAGATGACAAGTTCCTATGGTTGTCAGTACTCCTAAATACAATAAAAAGTACCATGGAGAAGTGAGACTGGACTTTAAGAAAACACCAGGGCTGCCAATTCTCCTGGCAAAGATAGACATGTATTTTTTGTTCCATGCGAGGATGGTCCATACGTTTCCTCCTAACTTTTAAACTTTAGCATCTGTGTTCAAGAATGTGAAATGCACAGTAAGAACAAGTTGAGTCCAAGATTTTTGAACCACCTCTTTTGGTAGTTATTTTTCATGGACACTATTAGAGTTACTTAACTGACAAAACCTAAGACAGAACAAGCATATTGTATATTTAAAGTTTTCTTTTACGATCTAGTAAAAAATAAAATCAGAATGAAATTTCTTAAATGATCAGTCTAGAGAAATATTTCAATTTGTTGGTGATTTATCAATCATCTTTAACATTTTCATGAATTAATTTAAAAATATGTATAGGAAATATAAATGGCAATTTACTCAGTAACTTGTCACATCTATCCTTAATATGAATGTATTCTTCCAGAGAGCATTAAAAATATACCACTACAAAGTACTAAAAAGCTTTCTTTAATTTTTAAATGTTCTTCGATTGCTAAATAAAATTCTTAGATCTTCCAAATAAAAAGCTTTAACATTTTGTGACATTGTTAAATTGAAAAGCTGTTGGAAAAAAACAACAACACTTTTAAAAAAAGAAAAATAAATGGAAGCCTACCAAAACTTACCTGTAATGGAATTTAGTTGAATAAAAATAAAGAAATGAAGACAAGTCTATTTCAAAACAGAGAAACAGCAAAAGAGGTGTTGAGCAGTTTTCTGGGCCATTCTTTAATGTCTTCATTTATGTATTTAACAAACTGAAGCCATAACCTTTTAGGTACTTGGAAACTTAAGCTGATATATGTAGTAAAAGTATTTTTATTTAGTTAATGGTAGATAAAAGGTATATTAATCTAGGAAGCTTTTGGTTGTCAGCTTCCTTTTAGTTTCATATTCTCCTGTAAGGTAATACAATCTATAGGATTGTGAACTAGGCTATTTGAAACATTTCTTTTTCCAACAATGAAAATATAAATTTCTTCTAATTATTAAAAATTTAAATTCGTTAAAATTGTATAAAACTTTAAAATATTATTTCATTAGTGTAAAACCACACTTTTGATTCAGTTATAATATATCCATGCAGCTTAATATGTATGATCCCACAGACAGAATAAACCATTAAAGCAGTGGTTCTCAACCTTTCTAATGCCGCGACCCTTTAATACAGTTCCTCATGTTGTGGTGACCCCCAACCATAAAATTATTTTCGTTGCTACTTCATAACTGTAATTTTGCTACTGTTATGAATCGTAATGTAAATATCTGTGTTTTCCAATGGTCTTAGGCGACGCTGCTAGCGGTTCTCAACCTGTGGGTCGCCTAAGACCATCGGAAAACACAGATATTTACATTACGATTCATAACAGTAGCAAAATTACAGTTATGAAGTAGCAACGAAAATAATTTTATGGTTGGGGGTCACCACAACATGAGGAACTGTATTAAAGGGTCGCGGCATTAGAAAGGTTGAGAACCACTGCATTAAAGGGAACATCTGCCATTAGTCAGCCATGAATGCAAATTTACAAATTTGACCAAAATGTATATATATCATGTGGTCTGAAACAAATCCTAAGACAGTGTATCATCCTGAATAGGGCACACTTCGGAAACTCCGTTAATAGGAAAAACCTGTCTACATGGCAAAAGAGTGTGTGACAAGACAGCTGAAGATAAACTAGAGATCCTAAGACATTTCTATTTATTTTGTGAATAATTAATGTCCTCAGAAGTTTTAAAACATATTACTTGAAAATAATCTCTGTGGAGACTGATTAGTATAAGCTTTTAATTGAGAGTTAAGTGTATAAGTCATGCAAAAAGCAGTGATGTTTGCAAGTGGATGGTACTTAGGTAGTTTGTGAAAGTGTTGGCTCAACACTTTCCCTTCAACTTTTAGGGTATAATTAAGAAAGGTCTATCTTCATAGCTACTTCATATGTTTGAATGCTGCTGAATTAAAATCTCACACAAACAATTTTAAGTTACTGGTGAAACTGATCAAATTTTCATAAAGAAAATAATATAGAACCTGAGCCCCAAGTTGACACGGAGAACGCTGAAAATACCAAGGACTCCAGAGAATGTTGATTACTGCAGAGTTTATGGTTAAGGAAGGTCTTATCCAACTCAATTCTTTCAAATAAAAATTTTAAAAAGGAAACCAATTTTAAAGAATTTTACGTATATAGATGCTTTATGTGAAACATTTAAGAGAAGACAAATTGAATTTACTTAATTTTGTCTCCTTTTGCAAATATGCTTGAGATGTAAAAATAAACTCATTCTGTAAATCAAATCAGTGTGAAGTTTTGGCCACATAAGTCTAATGGACCAATGTTATGTATTACTGATGCTTTGGAATAACAAGGGTGGGCTGTGCCAACAAACACAATATACCCTCGAGAAAAAGTCATCCTGACCCTTTTATTGTTGAAATTAAAAAATAAAAGATACTTAAATACAATGGTGAACATATAGGGCAAAACAGAATCATAAAATTTAATGTTGAGTTAAGCAGTGAGCTGAATGTTTGGGCCTCCAAACTGGCTTGAACTCAAAACTGCTTAAAAATGGGTATGTTCACAGTTAACGGCAATTGGCTTATAGGTGAGAGAATGGTCGAAGTTGTTCCAGTTGAACTTCCAGGGAAATTCTCTCCTCAAGAACATCCTGAAAAAGATGCAAAGCCAAGTTATGTTTCAACATCTATAAAAATTAAGGCACATCTAACAACAGCTCTGCATCAAAAAAACAATTTAAATTTGTTAAGAAAACAAAGGGACAGCTGTTCATTTTTTAAAAAAAAGACACTTTAGAAATGTTTCTTTATGTATGTAATATTAAAATATGCTATTAAAATATTTTTATTATATAAATCAGGGTAATAAAATGTTTTTTTTTTGTTTAATTATTAGAAAAGCCAATATTTGCAAATGATGGTGAAAAGGAAAATGGGGGCTTACAACCTAGTTCAGTATCTGGTTAAAACTGTAGTCTTACTTCTCCACTCTGACTTGAGCAGAGCTGCAGAGCCTAACCCCAGGGCCCCGCCAAGACTGACGGGTGGAGCTGCGGAGACCCTCAGGGGCCAGCCACGGGAGGAGTTACATAGGTCAGAGCCTCCCCACGTGTTCAGTTTAGGCTTTGCATCCGGAATTGCCCTGGACTAGCAGATCTGCGAAATAAAGTTTAAACTTTCCTCCCTCACAGTGCTGGCTGATTGTTCTCCATGCGTTCTGCCACAACAATGGCTATTATGTGTGAATCCTATTCCCTGCAATAACTGTAGATAAGTTAACTAACATAGAGTCTTTCCCTTGGTGATTACATCTGGTTATAGCAATGCCTGAACCTCATTATGAGTTTGTGTCACAAAGAATAAACTTATTTTGCAATAGAATTTCTAATCACTGTTGATTTTGAGCAGTCTTTGCAGATAGCCAGCAAATTTTAATCTATCTACTTTCCTTCCCTCCCCCCCTCCCCCATAATACTGATAGTATTTCAACCAGAACTACCTTTCCCTATTTGGTACCATACTTCCTATTTTCTGTTCTCAGAAATAATGAGAAGGGTGATTCTTAAAATGGCTCCTATATACATGTATCTATGGTTTTCTTTAGTTCTTCAGAAAAACACCTATGAACAAAATTTTCGTCTTCAGTTTGGTATTAGCAAGCTTGTCCTTAGTTTTATACTCTTCCTTTACAACAAACCAAATTTATAATCATAGACCAACTATGTCTTCTTGATCAAAGAATTTTGCAAGAATATCATTCATTCAACAGACATTTATCTAATGCCTAAAGCGATATTATGACTTATAAGAAATAATACATTTGTCATTCAGATGCCCAAACTCTGTATATCTCATACATATTTGGTCTTCATCCACAGTTCCTGGCTCATAGCTCCCCAAAGCCCTAGGAATTTCCCAAACATTTGGGTTGGGGGAAAGGTATCTTGTTAAACTAATGAAAATGACTTTTAGAAAGCACCTAAGGCTGGTTGCCAGGAGAACCAACCAAGCGATTAGAAAGTTGGAACTTTCAGTCCCATCCCTGGCTGAAGGTTGAATCAACAGGCCCCACCAATGATTTAATCAATAATGCCTAAGTAATGAAGCTTCTGTAAAAACCCTCAGGAGAATATTTGGAGAGCTTCTGGATTGGTGAACATATGGAGATGTGGGGAGAGTGCAGCCTGGAGAAGGCATGGAAGCTCTTTGCCCCCTTCCCATATACCTTGCCATATACATCTCTTTCATCTGGCTGTTCCTGACTTGGAACCTTTTAAAACCAGTGTTCTTAATAAGGGACACATTTCTCTGAGTTCTAGCAAATTAATGGAACCCCAGGAGGGGGCTATGTGAACCTCTAATTTGTAGGCAGTTGGTCAGAAGTACCAGTAACAACCTGGACTTGTGAGATTAGCATTCTTAGTTGGAGGAGGGGGGGAGTGGTGGTATTGGAACTTCCATCTGTAGCCAGTTGGTCAGAAGCTCTTAACCTCTAGAACCTAGTATTATCTCCAGGTAGACAGTGTCAGAATTGAGCTGAATTCTCATAGAGACCCTGCCAGTGTCAGAACTGTTTGTTGGCATGGGGGACCGCCTCCTAATATTGGAATTGGGTCTGGGAACCCTAAAGACCTAACATGTGCTAGGTTTAGGGAATGGAGACAAGATGGTTCCAAGTTTATGTAGGACAGTTCCAGTTTACCTCTGATGTCCTGGCCTAAGTACTAACACCTCACTCCCTCTTTGTAATCAAAAGTATCTTTTTAATCAAAAGTTTAGGCATAAATTATATAGTTATCCTAAATAGAAATAATTATAATTTATCCTTGGTGAGTTCAGTTTAGTAGGGCACAGACAAATGTGCCACACTCCAGGACAGTGTGACAAATGCTGGATGAGGATATGAACACAATTTTATGGAAATTAACAAACTCTGTATTCATTTTACATTTCTACAAACTCTTTTTTACTCATTTTTGTGGTTTACAACCTTGCTACCCAAAGCAGGTCAACAGCCCAGCAGCATCTCCAATATCTGAAGCTTATGAAAAATGTAGAATTCTCAGAGTCTACTCCATACCTAATATGAATCAGAATTTGCATTTAACATGACCCCAGATTAACTATACACATTAAGGTTTGAGAAACACTGGTTTATAAAACATGAATGCTTAATAATGTTAAGCCATAAATAATTCTGGTTGTTAATTTTTATTCACAGGGATTGAAAAAAATCTTGGCTAGAGTAAGTAAGAAAAACAAAACCATTCCTCTCAAGTACAGATGACAGGAACACACACTGGTCCTAAGCACTTCTATTTAAGGCTTGTCTTTTCCACATGCAAGATGATCTAAATTGCCTCCATCCCTCTTCTTCTTTAGACCTGTTTAGTCCCTTTAAGAGAATCTGAGTTATCTTTGATAAAATGATAAGTTGACCATACTCAAATCAGAATTAAATAAGAGTGTAGAGAGAGCCATGTATGTGATCTTAGAGGTACCTAAGGTCACCATATTTCCTCTCCAGTGTTTCATTATGAAAAGTAAAGGAACATTATAAAAATATCGATGCCTTTATAAGATATTCATATCAGCATTTAGTATAAAATATTCTTTTTAATATTAAAAGACTCAAAGGCATATAAAACATTTTAGATACATATTTCTCTGGCTACATAGCAAGTTTCATACTAGTATAAGCATTGCTGGATCACCTCTAAGTTCCAGTTCAACCCTGAGATATTCTGTGCCCATGGAACTTCCCAAACATTCAGAAACCACATTACCTTTAATTGTTGCTGCAATTCACTATTCAATCTGGCCAAAACTGTGTTGGTTTCCTTATTGCGTCTAATTGATGCCTGAATAGCTTTTTTATCTTTCCCAACAGACCTGAGGAGATAAAGAGGGCAAAATAAGTAAATAACCTTGTCATTTCTTATCTTTAAATTCTCTCCATTCTTCCGTGATCTACCTGTAAACCAGAAAAATAGGAGCATTTTTTGCCTTATCAGTCTAGCTTAACCTCACTTAGTTTCAACAGCAACCAAAAGTATCTAAGCTTCAGAAGCTTAATTTTTGTTATTGTTTTAAGGCTACCAGACCGCTGTACCGATTTTTCGGTAATTTCTGAATTTGCCGCTATACTGCTTTACCTAATTTTCTGTACTTTGCCTAGTACCTATTTTCTACAATGTCTCCAAGTTCCATCTTATTCTAACCACTTGTTTGCATGTAACTAACTTTTTTCTATATCATGTTGATTTTTTCTCTTTAATGCTCAGGAGCCCAGGTATAGGGGACAGTTAGGTTCAGGGCCTCAGGTCTGGTAGGGTTAATTCTTCTTCTGTAAAATAACTTAAGTTAGTCTAGAGCAGGCATCAGCAAACTTTTTCTATAAACGGCCAGACAGTAAATACTTTAGGTTTTGAAGGCCATTATTTTTTTTTTACAAAAATGTAAAAGCCATACTTCATGGTACTTACAAACACAGGCCATATGCTGATTTTGGCCCATGAGACCTAGCCTGCAAAGTCCTGGTCTAAAAGAACTAGAGTTAAAATATCAGTGTTACTCTACACTATTAATTTTTAAAAGTGTGCAATAGGGTACTAAAATGAAATTGGAAAAGAACTTAATAATACAAGGGAAAAGTGGAAAGAATATTCTACCTACTCATAAATGAGAAAACTCTCAAAGAGCAACAATTAAGAAGCTTTCTTCAACTACAGAACTAGTCTGACCATAATTTCTTTCCGTTTGATATTTTTAATTGCTGTACTTTTTGTTCCTAGTAATTAACTGTATTTAGGATAGCTCTGATTACCTAGGAATAGAAGGCTGTGATGCAAGAACACCAGCTAAGACACCTGTCTTTTGTGTATGTTCATCAACTTCAGGCCTTAACTCATCTTCTGATTTTAATCTTCTTCGAACAGGTTTGGGTGGTGGAGCAAGAGGTGTTGTACCTTTGCCCTGGAAGACAAGAATTCCATTAATAATGAAGCATTTCCTGAAGACATTCATGGTTAGTCAGAATTTTGTCAACATCATTTGCTTTCCGTAAAAGCCACTTATTCTCCAAAAATTAAATCACTTTTCCTACTTTAAAACAATTTACAATTTGTAGCAACACCTGACGTAAGTTACAATAGGAGATGTTCCTACTTGACATCACAATTGTGAATGTACTGACTAGACAATTTTTAAAGGGTAATATTAGACCTGAATCTGACTCAAGGCTGTAATAGTCACAGATTTAACATGATCATGACACATGCTCAATATATATCTGTTCAATAAATATAAAAGCAAGTGTCCAGAAATGTACACTCATTATCATCATAAAATTTCCTACTCAAAAATACTAAAATACATCATCTTAATGAATAAAGCCATTTATAAAGAAGTGGCAAGTTAGGCACTGTTAAAAAACCCTTCACTAAGGTGCATAATAATTATAACTAATGAAAATGAGTAGATATTTTGTTGGAAACTGTGAATCTGTCTTCAACAGAATCAAATATGGCATTTTAGTATTTATCATAGCCTGACTTGACTTGTTAATAAATGAAAAGACTCAACTGCCATCTCTTTGGTTAAGTGCTATTTTTAATTTGTTAATAAGAGCTGACAAAAATTAACTATTAAAAAACACTACAGAAAATTATTAATGTAGTAAACAATAAAGTATTCATAAAGTAGAATTTAAGCACTTTCAGAAACAAATGCTACTTTAATAACTATCAGAAATGTCGGGATGAAAATAGGGAAAAAATTAGCAAAATTTTTCTTTCAAGGGGAAAATAGCAGTTAAGGATTGACATAGATCAGTAATTTCCAACCAGTGTGCTGCAAAAAATTTTAAAACACGCAATTCTTGAGTTCAGTTAGGGGCACTGACCTCTTTTTCCTTACACTGTCAACAGTGTAATAGAAAAATGACAACAGCCAACACAATAGGCATCTGGTATGAATGAATCAAAAGTATATCTATTTTTTTGCAAAAATATGTATTTTTTGGTGTGCCACAGATTTTTAGTAATTAGTTTCTATGTGCATAAGATAAAAAAGGTTAGAAATCGCTGATATAGATAAGATACAAGAATAGAAAGATACGTGATAAAGCAAGTATGGTAAAATATTAATTGATATACAATGTAAAATTCTTTCAATTTTTCTGTATGCTTAAAAATTTTCATAAAATACTGGAGAAAAAAATTATCCCTAAAACAGTTGAAGAAAAGAACACAGAATATAACATTAGCCTTAGAGGGTCAATATAATTTTCCCTATTATACTTAAAAACACACACACCTGAATATGATCAATAAGGAAGTTCTACTTTATGTATTTAGAAGACTGTAATACCACATAACTTTTCAGAACTGTGGCATGTACTCATATGGATGATAGACTATTATCTAGAATATTTAATAGGCAGATCATATTCTGAGACAGACTAAAGATGCTACAGTGAAAGGAATGGGTTAGATGTTCTCTATTTCTAAGATTTTTGTCATCTTTAAAATCTTAAAAAGTATAAATGATCTTCTCTTTTTTATGTACAAAATGATCCTATCTAATAAAAGAGTAATATGCAAATTAACCATCATCACACCCACAAATCACGCCCACCAGCCAATCAGGAGTGAGTATGCAAATTAACCCAACCAAGATGGCTGTGGCCACAGAGCAAGCAGGAGACTTGGGTTTCCCTGGCAATGGAGGAAGCCAAGCTTTCCGCATATCCTCACGGGCCCAGGCCTCCATTCAAGGCTACAAAGTTTCAATTATAGAAGATAAATAAATCCCAGATACCAGGGCCTCCACTTGGGTCACTGGGGGGCGTGGCCGGCCTGCAAACCACCACAGGCCCCTCGCCCAGGCCGCCCCACGCCCCAAGGGAACCCCTACTCTGATCCAGGACACCCTTCAGGGAAAACCAGCTGGCCCCCACCCCCACCCATGCACCAGGCCTCTATCATATCTAATAAAAGAGTAATATGCAAATTGACCATCACTCCAACACACAAGATGGCTGTCCCCATGTGGACACAAGATGGCCGCCACAAGATCGCCAGCAGGGGAGGGCAGTTGAGAGGGACCAGGCATGCAAGGGAGGGCAGTTGTGGGAGATCAAGCCTGCAGGGGAGGGCAGTTGTGGGGTGACCAGGCCTGCAGGGGAGGGCAGTTAGGGGCAAACAGGCTATCAGGGGAACAGTTAGGCATCAATCAGGCTGTCAGGGGAGTGGTTAGGGGGTGATCAGGTTGGCAGGCAGAAGCAGTTAAGGGCAATCAGGAAGGCAGGCAGGCGAACACTTGGAAGCCAGCAGTCCCGGATTGTGAGAAGGATGTCTGACTGCCCGTTTAGGCCCAATCCTACCAGGATCGGGCCTAAACGGGCAGTCGGACATCCCTCGAGGGGTCCCAGATTGGAGAGGGTGCAGACTGGGCTGAGGGACACACACCCCCGTGCACAAATTTCATGCACCAGGCCTGTAGTCAATATTATAAAAGATTTCTTGCATACCACATTGGCGGGAGCACTAGCAGCTGTCTTTTCTTCAATTTTACTATCTGTTTTGGCAACTCGAAGAGAACTTGCAGGATCAGAAACTTTTTCAACCTAGAAATGAATATATTATTACTAATTATATATAAGTAATATATAATTATGCATAAATATATACATAAAACACCAGAGTAAAATGTTAAGAAAATATTCGTTATGACAATAAGGAATCTGAGATGAAGATGAGAAGGAATTTGAGAAAACCCAGTAAAATGACCATTCTCTATGACTGAAGAGCAGAGAGGAGGGAAGGTAATAGATCTGAGGGCGAGGGGGAGGGCTGAGGATGCAGCCAGAGGGAATTTAGGAAGTTCTTGAGCTTGGGAGGGATGCATCCACCCAGGGGCATGCGGACCAGCACCCTGTGCACACTGGTACTTCCCCTCAGGTTCTCCCCTGCCTTCCTGGAGGTGCAGGCCATACCCTGTGACCCCACTGTGAGACAGGTTACAGGCTTGAAGAAGTGGCTAGTAGAAAATTTTTTACGGATCAGATCTATAAGAAACCTTTGGCTAAATGATGCCAGTCAAATGAACATGGATTTTGGGATCTGTCAGAGAGGCTCAATCTGGGTTGAGACAATCAGAACCAAGGTTTTAGAATTCCTCTAGTCCCTGCAATTCCACATTTATAGTTAGTGAAGTCAGGGACCCCTAGAGGTCTTGCAACTAGAAGTAAACAGAGTCTCCCGGAGCATTGTACCCAGAGATTATAGTATATTTTGGCATCCTGTAGTCTGTAAGTCTAACTAAAGTGACTTACTCTCATACAAACTGAGTGTAGCTATGGCAACCACAGCCTACTGCTACATGGATATCTTCACCAAATCACACAGTCAGAAGCTTAGCATTAAGATGCAACCCCAGCCCTAGCTGGTTTGGCTCAGTGGATAGAGCGTTGGCCTGGGGACTGAAGGGTCCCAGGTTCGATTCTGGTCAAGGACATGTACCTCGGTTGCAGGCTCCTCCCTGGCTCAGGCCCCGGCTCTAGTCGGGTATGTGCAGGAGGCAACCAATCAATGTGTTTCTCTCACATCAATGTTTCTTTGTCTTTCCCTCTCTCTAAAAATCAATGGAAAAATATCCTCGGGTGAGGATTAAAAAAAAAAAAAATGCAACCCCAGAGCAGTGTTTTTTCACACAACAGCTACTCCCACCCAGATTCTGATTCTTATTAAAGCAATACACTGCAATTAGCAGGAGTCTAAGGACAATGAAAAAATTGAGAAGCACTGGCCTAGGGAATATAAATCATCTCCAAGCAGCAGCAGCAGCAGCAGCAATTTTGCTCACTGATGTTCACTCTAATATCTGCTCTTTTAGAGGCTCCTCTGTTTACAGACCGGCTCTGAGCAAGATATGGAAAGAGTCCCTGTGGAAAATTAGATAAGCCCTTAAAAACTGACCGGCAAGACTTCTGGATGTTTCTCAGCTTCATCATCTTGTTCTTCATTTACATTTGATGCAGCAAATACTTCAAATTGGCTGAAATCTGCAAAATTTGGTTGCTCTGGTATCTGCTGAGGTGAGGTACTAGTGTGAGTTATCATGCCATCGGCATCCACTGGGCGATGCACTGTGGGACCAGGAGCCTGCACGATGGTTCAGAATAGAGGAACAAACAGTTCATTGGTGTACCAGTCACCAAGTGGCCTCTTTTCCTTTTAAAATATTATTAAAAAATGCTCTGTTATATTATCTGTAAATTCAGGGAGGTGACCTACAGGAACATTTAACTCTAAAAAACCCAGAAGAGAAATGCTAAGACACACACACACACACACACACACACACACACAAAGATACAAAACCCCAATAAAACAAATACCTTTACAAAATTCTTATTGCAAAAAAAGTGTATAAGGAGAGGGGAAAGTTAGGTTCTACTCTCTGATTCTCACTTGCATCTATTTTTTTCTTAATTGGGCTATTGTGCAATTGTTTGTTCTTCAAACAAGTTATTTTTATTAATGTTTCATTATGTTTATAAAAAGGTTATTTTTTAAAGTGTAGAAACCAGTGTGCTAATTATTCTTCCAACACTTCCGTGGGCTTCTCTTCAATTTATCCTCTACTCCTTTGCCGGACCAATCCTCCTACAATCTTCAATCAAAAATATTTTTTGAGTATCTACTTTTGGCCAAGCATTATGGTTATAACAGTGAACAAAACAAATAAGGTCCATGCCCAATAAAGCTGACAGTCTACTGCAGGATGAGACATAGGTTAACAAGGAATTAAAATAGAGTGTGAAAGTTTTATGACAAAGGAAGTACAGGACTCCATAAGAATATATCAGAAATCTCTTCCTTGCTTATCCGTTAAAAAGTTTCCATCTCCTCTAAAAAAAATTGTACCCTTCTTATAATGATATAGGAGATGCTCTGCCCCTTTCGGACCTCTTCAGTTTCCTTTCCCATCATTCCAGCTGTTCTAAACTAACTCATTTTTCCTTGAAGACTTACCCCACACTTGTATGACTTTGTGGATGCCATTCTGTCTGGTTGGAAAGCCTTCTCCCAAAGCAATACAACTTTATCTTTCAAGTCTCTACTAAAGTGTTACTTCCTTCACTTTACTTATATCTTTTCAATGTGATCCCTGACTTTACTAACTAGTAAAGATGTAGCAAGACATTTCATAAACACATCTACTGTTGCCCTTACAATTCTTTATAGTTGTCTTCCCCACTAGACCGGTTCTTGAATCAAGAGACCAACTCATTGGGTTTCACAGCTTAACCCCAGTAAGAATATTTTTGCTGGCACTTTAGATAAAATAAATACTGGAATATTCAAATTTCAGCATCTTTAATGATTAAGAAACCATCTTTTTAACTGCAAATACTCAACTTCATTTTAAGACTCTAACTCAAAAATATAAACCAAATTCATTCATGTAAAAGGTAGTCATAGTCAGTGACATAAACTAACAGCTATAATCCAGAATCTACCCTGGAACATAATAGTTTTGTGCATATCAAAACAATTTCAACCTGGCAGGCATGCAGAGGTCATCTGACACTTCCTTTACTGACGCAGTAACACATCCAGACCGACACAGTGAGGTCACTCTGAGTCACTGCTAGATCCAAGACACAGACGGACATCTCCTATCTCCCAATCCAGTTCTTTCAACTAAACTCTCCTTTGTCAAGACACTATCATTTGGTTTACTAGCAGCTTCTTTCAAAAAATAACTGAAATTATTATTGGAATTCTCTTTCAAAATAAGACTTATTTTCCCTGAATTAAATGCTCAGCAAGAATGAAAATTCGGTAATTCTGGATCTTCAAAACAATTCTAGAATAGAATCAAATACGTAACAGTTAATCGTGAGGAGTGTAATAACCGATGTTTAGTAATGAATATGTTGCAGAATACCTGTGAAGGCTGTGGTCTTGGAGGCACGGCAGGAGGATGGGCAACAACTCCAGCCTGTTGTTGTCCTGCATGAATATACAAGTCTTCTTTTTAGTAAATATATAATTACTTTGCTAGAACAGGTTGAATGAATATGATCAAATGATAAAGATTTCTAAAAGATTGCTTTGTTATGTATAGAAAGGCACAGATGTGATCTAATGGCCAAATCTCATGGTCTTTTCTCAGAATCCATTTCTCTTGTTCAATTGCACAGGGAACTCTTGACATGTTCCTCCTTGTTTCCCTAATGCTACACATTCTTGGTTTTCCTTCCTTATTCTGACTGATCTTTAGCTATCAAATATGAGGACTTCCAATTTTCTCTTTTAATTAATACTTCACTCTATTGTTTCTATGAAAATGATTATCAAATAATGCATTCATCTTTCTTAGCCCACAAATCCAGTGGCCTGTTGATTATTTCTTTTTCTTCATAATTCCAAACTCACAATGTCCAAATAGGACATCAGTACCCAGTGTCTTAACTTTTTATTTTGATCAACATAATAATGACTGATCATATAAAAATTAAAATATTGGAGTAAGCTGTGGGTTCTCTCTCTCTTTTGTTGTTAACTTAAGACCTATTAGCTTTTCCTTCTTGATATCACCATATCGTATTTTTACAATCTCTGTGGCATTTCTCAGGATCCCATCTTTATCACTTGAATTCAAACACAGTTTAGAAAGACATTAAGAAAAAAATTCCCTCTCTGATACTTTTTAAATCCAAATTTTTTCTTTGGGTAAATATAAAAACAGACATGTTGAGAAAACATGAGACATAGGTTAACAAGGAATTAAAATAGAGTGTTAATAGATAACACACAATAAATCCATTAAGATGTTGTGTGTCCTTAATGACTTTAATTTGATTCACGGCTCTCTAGCCCCTACCTGTGGTGACTGTAAAGGTCCGATTCATGTCCAAAGATGACGATCTAGAATGCGAGGGCTGTGGCCTTGGAGGGGGAGGTGGTGGTGCAGTGTTATCAGGGGATGTTCCTGAATGAGACCTGCAAAAAGTCACCACATTGCAGTTGGTCATGACTGATACTGGAGCTTTTTCTTTTTAAGCATTCAAACTTGGCTAAGCAGCAAAGGATATTTTCTCAAGTAGGTATACACATATTACAATGAGTAAAGCCAGTACTATTTATGATGTGCATTCCACAAGTGGTTATTTAATATGGCAAATAATTTTTTATAAAGTATAATTTTACATTTAACTATATTTCAAAAAAATTGAAAAGTTATTAACAAGAATTTAAGGTAGACTGCAAAACTAGTGTAATGTTTTCCCATTCAATTATAGATATTTGTTTAAAATATTTATTTAAAAAAAAACACAAAAACTCTAACCCTGACCAGTGTGGTTCAGGGTTCTGTGAATGCCATCCCATGCACAGAAAGGTAGCTGGTTAGATTCCTAGTCAGGGCATATACCTGGGTTGGGGGCTCGATCCCTGGTAAGGGGCATGCAGGAGGCAGCCAATCAATGTTTCTCTCTTATGATGTTTCTCTTTCTCTCCCTCCACTTCCTCTCTCTCTAAAAATCAATTAAAAAATCTTAAAAAAACAAACTCTACTTTCAGACATGGACAGTTTTTAGCTTCAAGTCTGGAGTTTGGCAAGTTGAGGTAGAATCTGGCTCACTATCTGCAGTTCCCATTCTGTGTTACCACAGGCCATGCCATTTTAGAGGTGGCTGTACTCATGCTCAACTCACCTGGAGATGCAGCACTTCTTTGCCACCAACTTTTTCTATATTCTGAAAAGAGTCTCATGGACTCTGGAAATCTAATCTTCACTTATAGGGATAAAAAGCAGAATAAAATCCAAGATGACTGAGAATTTTAAGAAACACAGGAAGAACTATGAAGAAGCAGCCTCTGGCTCTACGATCTTTGGTGATTCTATATTACTAGCCTCTCTCTACATCCTCTAGGCGTGTGGCAAAAGGATCCTTACCACACATAAGAAGTGAGAGGAGAAAGAGGCTTCTGTCCTGCACACAGTGTTCTATGGATGGTAAAGCCCTTGAAGACAAACCCTTTCCACCCTCACCTTTTTAGTTTATGCCTGAAAAGTTACATGTAACACAGATCTTCAGGGTAGACAGGTAGCTCAACACTGGGCTGGGATTCTGGATAGCATTTTAACCTTTTGCACTCGGATGTCGAGTGTGACTCGACACGGTTAGCATTAGAATAAAAAAATCGAGAAAAAAGCAAGCGAGTGCAAAGGGTTAAAACAGAATTCTTTGGGTACTTGCCATCTACACTTATAAAAGAGAAACATGCAAATTGACTGTACCTCCCACCGGCCAATCAGGAGTGAGTATGCAAATTAAACCAACAAAGATGGTGGGTTAATTTGCATATGCAGGCAAAACTGAAGACTGAAGATGACTGAGGACTAAAGACTGAAGAGGCTTGGCTTCTCCGCTGTGGCGGAGCAGAGAAGCCAAGCCTCGCTCTGGCTGGAGTGAAGGCCTGGGTCCCGGGTGCCGGAGGAAAACCGGTGCTGGCAGCTAGGGGAAGGAAGGCCCACTGCATGAATCTTTGTGCAATGGGCCTCTAGTAAGGCTATAAAAGGAAATGTGCACATTTATTACTTAAAGAGACTCAATTTACCTAAAAAAAGGACTGTATTAAATTGCTACTGTCAAGAAGTTATCAGTCCTTCTTAAACCTTCCACAGAATACCATGAGACAATAAGGGTTTCATCTGTTTTCTATTCAAGTTGGAAAAAAAATCAAAAGTACTTCCCTTTTACATAAATCAATAGATAACCTAACAGCCTTCAGAGAAGTGAAGAACTAAAGAATAGACAAAAATATGTAATTTATACTTGGTCCTATATAATTTTAAATATTAAAATGTAACAAGATATTTTAATATGCTTTTTTATTGACAGAAATACTGACCTTTGACGAGTTACATTGTTCCCGATCTGTTCTGGGTCTGAAGTAAAAGAGTCTGAACTACTGTAACCATCTGCTGATAAATGGAATATAGCCTACTTAATAATAATCATTTTTTCACTTTAACTCTATGTGCCCCAAACAAATATAACTGAATTATTGTTTCAAATCAATATTCAGACTGGCTAACAGGTTAACAGTTTATACCAGTTTTATTATAAAAAAATTAAATATATTTTGTATATTGTAAAAAATATATATATATAAATCAAATAAATAATTGTTTATACAACAAAATACTATGCATATAGTGTAAGTTAAAATCTAGAAAAGTTAACATTTAATACCATAAATATTCCAAATAAGTCACATAAAAGGGATCACAAACAGTACATACATTACAATTTCATTTTATATAAAAATATGGCATATGCACAGAATGGTGATTAAGCTGGACAATGAATGCTAATCATGGTCATTTGTGAAACAGTGAGATTATAAACATTTTTATTTTTATTACACTTCTATAGTAAGTGTGAATTACTTTTGTAATAAAAATTTTTAAAGAACAAATTAGAAGTATTTTAAATAAAGAAAACATTTAAAAATTGTTAATGAGAAAAATTAAAAATTTCACAAGAAAATAAAATGTGCTTAGGCAATAATAAAATTTATGAAATTAGCTAGAGGCTCCTAATTTTTTTCCTGAGGAAATATCATTTTCAACTTCTTCAAAGTCCTATGAAGGAGTAGAGAATCCAGAAGTAGACTGACACTTATGACATAATAAAGGAATTTTAAAATAGTAACTCTAGGAACAATATAAAGGAAAACTACCTATTCACTTTCAAGAATTATAACTTAAAGGGACTGGTTGTTTGGACATATTTCAAAATGTATCCCTTTTTCTTGTCAAATCACTGAATTATTTAATTGGTAAAAGAATAAGGCTAACATATTTCTATTTGGATGTTCTAATGGGTATTTCAAACTTAAGATGTCTAAAACTGAACTCCTATTCTTCCCCCACAAACCTACTCCTATCACAGTCATCCTCAATTCCCAGTTGCCCAGGCCAAAAATCCCATGAGCCACCCCGAGTCCTCTCTCACACATCCTATATCATATAGATAAGCAAATCCTGTGGTCTTATCCTACAAAATACAGCCAGAACTCGACCATTTCTCAGCATTTCTACTGCCACCACCATAGACCAAGCCATCATCTTCACTTGTCTGCATTATTATACTAGTAACTATCTCCTAAATAGTCTCTCCCTGTTTTGGCTCTTGCCTTTTGGCCCGTTACCAGTATAGCAGCCAGAGTAATCCTGTTAAAGAAGGAAGGTCAGACCATGTCACTTCTCCATTCAGAACCCTCTAACGGCTTTTCATCTCACTCAGTAAGAGACCGTCTTAACCTGCTACCTCTACCTGCTAAATTTGCTAAGTAGTTCTATTCTAGGTGTTTGTTTGCTGTTCCCAGCAAAAGTATGGCATGTTTCCTAAATCAGGGCCTCACATTTGCTACTTCTGTGCCTTAAATGCCTTTGCTTCAGAAATTCACCCAGCCAAATCCCTCCACTCCTTCAAGTTTTAACTCAAATGTCATCTTTTGGTAAGGCCTTCTTTAACCAGCTAATTGAACATGTCACTCCCTTTCCCCTTTCCCAACTTAATTTTTACCCAGGGTGTTAATCACCTCCTAGAACATGAGTTATTTTTTCCCCCTTTTCATCTCATCTCCCCTACAAAATATAAGCTCCATAAAGGCACAGATTTTTGTTTGTTTATTTTACTGCTGAATCCCACTGTCTAGAACAGAGCCTGGCACATAGTATTCAATCAACACTGGCTGAATGACTGAATATACACACTATTTCTTGTGAGAGAAGAAAGGACCTAGTGGGAAAGAGTCAATGGACTAAATCTGGCTAATTGAGAGGAATGGCAAACAGGAGGCCTGTCCTGAAGCAGGTTCAGGTGGCAATGGGGACCCATTTACTCATACAGCGGGTAGGGTGTTTCAAAGGGTTGACTATTCTCTACTTTATTCAGTGAAGATAATATTAAATGGCTATGCATTTGTAACATTCAGTCTCTAAATGCAGACTTAATAAACTTCTAGTGGAAGATGTAGTGGTATCTTTCACTTACCTACAGTATTTCCAGAAGCAAATTTCACTGATGAATTTATCTTATTTTCTTCTGAAAGGTCAGATGTTTTCACAAGTAATGGGCTAGTGGGATTAGTATGATCTAGTAGAAAAGAAAATTAGTAAGTAAAAATATAAGATATAGGCATTTGAATTAATAAATTCATAAAGCTCAGAGTATATGAGACTTCATTTAGATATTCCAAAGAAGTAGCCAATAAATCCATGGAAAATAATACAAAATAATGTTTTTAATAAAAACAAATATAAACCTATTTATATAGAATTTTGTTTTCTGCCATATAGAAGACATTTTACAATAAAAAAGTCAATTTGCATGTTAATATTTTGTTAATTTTATCCCTTTAGATAAGCAATTATTTAAACAAAACATCACACAAAGGGTTATAAATAAGTAATTTATGATGTTGACTAATATAGGAAATAAATTTATCTTTGAGAAACTCTAATTATAAAACATTTAATCTAAAATGAGGAGAAAATTGCCCTGACTGGGTGGCTCAGTTGATTGGAGTGTCCTCCTGTATACCATAAAGTTGTGGATTTGACTTCTAGTCAGGACACATAGCCAGGTTGTGGGTTCAATCCCCAGTCGGAGCTTATACGAGAAGCAACTGATAGATGTTTCTCTCTCACATCGATGTTTCTCTCCCTCTCAAAAAATAAAAAAAATGAATAAATATACTCTTGGGTGAGGATAAAAAAAACTAAAATGAAGAGAAAATTCAAGAACTTAAGCAAAAGAATTTCAAAGCCAAAACTCACTATAACATATGCCTCTTCAGTTACAATTTTATCATCCTTTAAATGTAAATTCACCAAAATGGTCATAAAAACACAGAATATCAGAAAATTCCTATTTTCAATGTCCTTATTTAAGTTTTATAATTTAAATTCAATAATTTCCTTTTAAAAACTGTAAAATAAGTTAAAATATACATACAAGCACACACTTATATGTATAACTGTAGAAAGTACTATGTTAAAAAGATAAGCAATTATGAAAGAAATCTGAAGCCTGATAATTACTTCTGTATTTATGTAGTTGAAGCTAACATAAAATCCTACCCGCTAACATAATACAGACCAGCCACAGATTCCTTACCACTGCCAGTTCTTTTAAGTTCCATTTCCTGCATGTGGATTTTGCTTGGAGTCATACGAATGGGAACTGGATGAACAATAGCAGTATCCTAGGAACAAATGAGAGGAAATACAGAATTTGTATTAAAAATGCCAAACTGATGCCAAGAAATAATCAAAATTAACAGTATTTTAAAAACTGGTGGATAGACTCTCTCCTTCACACTAAAGCAAGCATGAAAATGAATTTTTAAATTAAAAGTTCTAGAATTATATGTAAAATAATAAAGTTTACAGTACATGCCTAATAATCTGATTTTTTGATAAAAAATACATTTTAACTTTTGAGTGATTAAAGATTTGAATAAAAACAATGACCTTATAAAAATATAGTTTAAGATAGTATTCAAAGGCAAAGTGTGAAATGATCTGATGAAATCATACAAATTTGAACCTCTCAGGTTAAAGTGAAACAAACTACTTCATTAGAATCCAAAATTAAGTAGTAGACCAAACTCTTTTTCAGGAAACTGCTCAAGAAAACTTGAAACTTTTCTTTTTCATCTATAAAACAGAGTTAAAGAGATGCCTGCTATATTATAACAGTAGGCACAATGCGTACTTTCACAGATTAGTTCTATAGAACTTTAAAATTTAGCCTAACATTTCCACCAAGGGATCCAGTTTTTAGGAGGGATAAGTAAGGCTCCTACTCTAAGATTCTAATATTTTCTTAAACCATTCAAGATTATAACACATCTGATATTCCTAAACTTCATGAGTGGCAAGTCTAGTTAGAAGGGTAAAGAAACTGATAGAAGAGACTTTTCAGAGTGAAAGAGTAAGGCCAGGAAGAGAAGATGAAGACAGATGGTAGCCTCTCTGAAAGGAAAGGAAGAGAAAGGTACACCTGGGTACACAGGTAAGCCTGATGGTGGGAGCTGCCACACCAGTGGAAGAACCGGAATAGGATCAAGCATTTGGCTTAATAATTACAGACCAGATGGAAAACTGGGAAGAAGGCTCAGCTCCTTGTATGAGGAGTCAGTTCGCATTTTGTGTGTGCTGCTGCTAAGGACTGAATATTAGATCCTTAAATTTTGAATATCTAGTTGAGTTAAGTTTATAATTTAGTGTAAAGGATAATGATCTTTCAGTTTAAATACAACACTATTTTGGTGACAGTACTAACACCAAGCCTCTGCTAGAGAAAGTTCCAGTATACCATTTCTTGTTTGCAGCTGTTTGGCTTATTCTTATAATCTCTAAATTCAAACAATTTATAACAAACAAATTCTTTATTGCAATTATACTGATAAATCCATTCATAGCAAATTCCTGCCTCTACATCAGTGAAATGCTGGAGAGAGTTCATGTATTATCCAATCAAAATGAACTAACATTTCCCCTACAACTCTACAATCCTATATAATAAAGAGGTAATATGCAAATTGACCATCACTCCATCACACAAGATGGCCACCCCCATGTGGTCAAAGATGGCCACCCCCATGTGGACACAAGATGGCTGCCACAAGATGACCAAGAGGGGAGGGCAGTTGTGGGCGACCAGGCCAGCAGGGGAGGGCAGTTGGGAGGGACCAGGCCTGCAGGGGAGGGCAGTTGGGGGTGACCAGGCCTGCAGGGGAGGACAGTTGGGGGGGGACCAGGTCTGCAGAGGAGGGCAGTTGGGGGCGACCAGGCCTGCAGGGGAGGACAGTTAGGGGTGACCAGGCAGGCAGGCAGGCGAGTGGTTGGGAGCCAGCAGTCCTGGATTGTGAGGATCCCAGATTGCAGAGGGTGCAAGCTGGGCTGAGGGACACACACACCCCCCGTGCACGAATTTTGTGTACCGGGTCTCTAGTTACAATTATAAAGGGAAACATTACAAATGGATAGAAGTTTAGATTTCTCACATAATAATGAGTCACTCACAGGAAAATATTTATAACAATACACTTAAGATGTTGTTATGGTTATAAAAAACATGGCTTTAGAAATAAATACTATTTTCTTAACTTACAATTTTAATAGCAGAAATAGCTGCTATGAAAATCAGAATTTAATATAATAAGGCAAGATTAAAGGAGAAAGAAATGATAGTTTGTGACACAATAAGTTCTTATTGCAAACCCCCCAAAACTAGGAAAAAACAAGAAAGGAAAATTTATTAGATGCTTTAAACTCATAGTATTTATCTAATATATATTCTATGTGTATGTTTATAAAATCAAATTTATAAAGCTTATAATAACTGGAAATATTAATTAGTCTTTTCATATATTTCCAGTACAACAAATGGAAGTACATTAATGACTACAAGAAAAGAAAATTTTGAGTGTCCTATTTATTATCCAAATAGCTTAAGTTTCTGTACCAGGAAAGCATTTTGTATAGCATACTTCAGCCATACACTGACTGGTTGCTAAGAGCCTGCAATAGCTTTAGTCCAGTGGGTCTTAGCTACTAGCAGGACAAGGTAATTCCTTGAAAACAGGAGACCATACATCAGAGGCTTCATTTATGACTATGATGTTACAAATGACTCAGAGCATGATAGAAGGCTCTGATTTTAGGCATTTGAACATCCTAGAAGAAGAACTATGAATGCCTACTAGCCTCTGAGTCCTGAGTTACAAGATGTCAAAGTAACACTTTTTCTGCTCCAAACTAGCATCCCCAAATGTAAAAATAGAGAAAAAAAGTGTAAGACTGACTGGCAGGTTCCCCCCACTTTCTTCTCCCTATTCAAATCACCCAAAGCCTTTAGGAAACCCACTTGTAATTACTCATGGCACATTTGCATCATCTATTTGGGTATTTGATTTTATACAATTCAGCATTTTATTGAATATTATATTAATGCTCACATAATCTATATTTTCTACTTGATTTAAATCCTATTATCCTGTCTATCTGAATCCAGTCCTGCCTACTTTCTGTTTCTTAGTTCAGGTGCTCATCGTCTCTCTCTTGATCCCATCAATCCTTCATATTATAGCTCTTCCTTGACCCCATTTTATCATGGTACTTCTTTTTTAAAAAAATATATTTTTTATTGATTTCAGAGAGGAAGGGAGAGGGAGAGAGAGATAGGAACATCAATGATGAGAGAGAATCATTGGCTGCCTCCTGCATGCCTCCTACTGGGGATCGAGCCGGAAACCCAGGCATGTGCCCTTGACCAGAATCAAACCCAGGACCCATCAGTCCCCAGGCTGATGCTCCATCCACTAAGTCAAACCAGCTAGGGCTCATGGTACTCTTGTTAGCCAACAGTGTATATGAGATTTAGTTCAGATCCTTGGTCTAACATACAAAGATCTTCCCAGTCCCCATCATTCCCCCATATACATGTCTACCCTATACTCTCATAACTACACTGAATTAATCCTGTTCATGATATCCGCTCTGCTTGGAATGCTCTTGTCCAAATCTGGCAATTCATAGTTCCATTCAAAACTCAGCATAAAAGCTCCTTTATGGAAACCTTTTGGGGTAAGTTGGCCCATGATTCTCTGCCCAGAGTTTTGTTCATAGCCATGGATGATAATTATCACAATCAGATGAATTGCAATCATCTTACCTAATAGACAAACATGTAAATTGACCGTACCTCCGCTACGCCATCAGCCAATCAAGAGTGATATGCAAATTAACCCAACAAATATGGGGGTTAATTTGCATACAAGATACTGAGTGATGGGGGCGGGATGCTTGCATCGTTACCATGGCGATGATGCAGGCATTCTGCCCCACCCCCCCCCCCCCCCCCGGTCTCTCAGGGCCTCTGGGCAGCGTGGGAAGGCAGGGCTGGAGCGGAAAGAGGTGGCTCTGGGGCCTGAGATGAAAGGGGCTGGGCTGGAGTGGAAAGGCAGTGCTGGCAGCCAAGGAAAGGAAAGCCCATTCTAGCACGAATCTTCATGCATCGGGCTTCTAGTCAAGCTTATAATAATTGAACTGTGGTGTGGTCTACTTAAGACTGGAATTTTGTTCTTGACATTTTTGTATTCCTAGAAAATATCACAGGCACCTAGAAAGGAGCTCCATCAAACCAGGTGAATTGGCTGGGCATAATCAGTGATCAAACTCACTTCCCTTGTGTACTCTAAATTACTCAGAAGCTCTATAGCATTCAAGATCAGGTATATCATGGAGAAGACTAGTGCACGACACTTCTCATCAGCCTAGAATTTCCTTGCAGAAGCAGATTCTACCTGAGTCTATTAACTGATAAGAAGTTCAACAAAAGTAATCAAGTTTCTGGAAATGAAATGTCAGAAACTCAATTTCATCACTATTCCGGGAGCCTAATAATTAACCACTGCAGTTTGCATGTGAGGTCAGTGCACTGTCTCTAAGTGCTACAGAGCAGTTTGGAGCTCTTCATAGACTTTCACTTTATTGAGCAAATGGATAATTATTAAATTTTAGCTTTTAAAAAATATTCCATTAAATATTTCCAATACTGTAATGTATGTCAAATTCACATTATAACTGTGATGGGTTTTTTTTCTCCTAAGTGATTCTGTTCTAATCTGAATGGACCTTATTTACTTAAAATCCTTTACATAAACCTTGCAAAGGATCATTTGGGATTGTAGTTATTATCAGTGCATGTATAGGAAATATGTCAGTAAGTATTAAATGAGGGTTAAGAAATTCAGATCTTCACTGAGAACAGTATATTCTCCTAATTCGAAATTTAAAGAGAAATTCCCAGTTGGGGAGCAAAGTTCAGATTTAAGTTTGCCACCATAAAAGAAAAAGGATGTTTCTAGGTACCAGATTATAAATACTTAAGACTGGCAACTCTATCAAATTCAGAAGCCTAAATTGGAGTTTAAAAATATCAATTAATAATTTTTAATTTTTCTAGAGCCTCCAGCCACACTAGAGATAACAAAAGAAAGTACTGAGCCATATTAAACCCTAGAGCAAGAATTCACAAATTTGGATATTATTTCCAATAGGTTACAAGAACATCACTGTTATTAAGCCAAATATTTCCCTGCATTTCTTGTAAGTCGTGAGTTAATTTATTTTGCCCTGAAATTCTATGGTTTTATATGTAATGTTCTTTCCTGGCCCGACAAATAATCATAATACCATGAATAATTATTTCCATGGTCTCTTAAGGGTTAGAGACTAGAGAGTTTCTTTATTGCTACGGCAAACCTTCGTTCCCAAAAAAGTACTTTTATGAAATACCTTAAATAAACTAACTTGATGGTGTAAGTAGGAGATAAGAATAATATGGAGAAATTTTCTTTTAGCTTACAGCACCTGTCACTTCCCAAGAGACCTTAATAATAAACAGCAAAAATTGTGTTTCCTTTTTATCTCTCCTTCACTTTTCAGAGACTAAAATAAAAAATTAATAAATGCCTTCAAAGTAGCAAGAGAAGCAAAAGGCACAGATGATCTACATATTAATGGACTCTTATTAATAAATTATAAAACACTTCCATACATTATCTATTTGAATTCAATTTAACAACATCCTCTGTATTTCAAATAGATACAAAGTCTTTAAAATTATAAAACACACCAAAGATTCATTAAACTGTTGATGTACTATTATCTTTAAATACCACTTCTCCCAAATACACATTAAATAACAAGACCATTTTTACATTTAATTCATGAATGCTGGCTGTCTTTGATCAAACATCTAAAAAGAATGCCTTCTCCGTATCTTTCCACTGAGCTCATTTTCTAATCCTACCTTTACACTCTTCTTCCCTTCCTACTTATTTCCTCTTTTCTTTTTGAAAAGTGGTTATTAGCATGTCCTTCTTTTTAAAAGAAAAAAGAAAAAGCAGGAGTGAACAGTGAGAAGAATGATTAGCAACTAAGGTTTTGAAATGTTCAAATAACTTGAGGGACAGGTGGGTCATATATGAAATTAAATCTAAGGTAATATAATTTATTTTTGAAATCATGATGTGAACTTTGTAGCATTTTCCAGAGCAACACAGTAACCACAGGAAGACAAGACAGGCTCAATGGGAATCTTTGACTAACAACTCTGTTGTTTCGCTGAACTTGATTCTCTTGTAACAGAACTCAACATACTATTTAAGTCAAAGCCATACCATCTGGACTATTAAAATAAAAGATGACATTGCATATTTACATATGTAGTACATATTACATGATATGTAAGCATACAAATAAAACAGTATTTACTAAGTGTAACTACACTAAAATAAACAGTATGTTTAATAGAACATACACTCAATTAGCAAATGAAAACAAGTCAACTAAATCAATTGTCACAAAATGCTTCTTTAGACACATGTACCAGATTTTTAAAACATAGTTTAACCAAAATAACTAGAAAATACAAACAATGGTAAAAAAAAAAATGTTCTTTCCACCATTAGGCACACAAAAATTGAAAAGCTTGCTACCATTTCCCTCTAAGCACTCCACTGAAACATGCATATCTGCTAAAAACCATAATGAATGGAAATTTGGGTTAATAAAATTAATTTCAAACAAGCAAGCTAAGTGATTGACTTACAGGATCAGCTGGTGCAATGTTAGAATCAAATTGGGTCAGAGTTTGTGAGCTTGAAGAGCGTTCACTAAATGTCTCCCACTGCTGAACAGACAGAGGAGAGACAAGTCAGCATGATGAGAAAGATGGAGTAAAAAGATCACTGGAGAAGATTTAGCAAAGTCATTCAGAGGTTGCACTGCAAGTTGTGTTTCATAGGCCTGACAAAATTCCGTAATTTCCATTTTTGCATAAACATTTTATACTCATCTATGCTGGGTCATCTTGTAATGTAAGGTGAGCACCTTCACAATCAAATGTATAGTAACAATTTATTGCAATCTCTATGAAGAGATTCAAAGCCTTATAGAATTCAACCTCAAAAGAGACACAGGAACAAACAGAGTCTAAGTGGTATAAATGGCAACAAGGTAAAAATGTAAAGGGGTTTGTCTTGACTAGAGAAATAATGTCAAATCCTCCTTTTAAAATTTAAATGCTAATGCACTGATTTGGTGATGTTAGTGAATCTTGACTACCAAACTTTTGGTCAAAACAAAGCAAGTCAGTGTCACTTGCCAGTGCCACCCCTGAAAGATGATTTTGTTATGTACGTGCACATATTTTGTACATATGTATATTTAATAAAATATAATTGAGATAAAGTGCAAAGAATTCTGGAATTATAATATATGTTTGAGGTTTTGTCAATCTGTAGCAAGTCAACCCCTGAAATCAGCACTATGAACAGGACCATGCCAGATCGAAAGACAGAGCTGCCAATCAGGCACCGCCCGCCCCCCTCCCCGCCCCCATGCTAGAAAAATCAGAGTGCGGCCACAATGAGAGCAAATCAAGCATCTGGGTATGTGTTATATATAGAGGATGTATTTTGATATGAAATACTACTCTTCTAAAAGAGGCACACAAATATCATACCTCTTAAAATAGGTGGAGTGATAAGCCAATAATAATTATAGTAAATTCCATTTGTTTTAAAGATCTTGGTAATAAAATAGTATAGAATTTTTATATCAAAATTGCATTAAAATTTGATTCTTAAGAATTACCAGTTGTATTCTGAAGAGGGAAAAACATCTACACATATACAATATACACAAACGAATGTTTACACACAGACACACCTATCCCATTAACCAAAATCCTCTTTTTGTAATTCAGCATGGAAAAGTATACATTTTTATGCTTCAAAGTTCGACTTATTTAAAATAGTGATATTCCATTTGAGAAGACTTGTAGAAATAAAATATTAGCAAATTAATACATTGATGAAAATTATCGACAAAAATGGCTAATACAATCATTCAACAACTCTGCCTACAAATTTTAAAATCATGAAAATTAAGACATATTGATGTATTCAAAGTGATTCTTGAATAACAAAAATTCATTCTTATCATGGGACATCACTTCAAGGAAGTGATTTACCATTATTTGTTGTTATAGTTTTTTCAATAATTATTGTTGCATGTGTACAGAGGAATTTTTAAAACCCTAATGATCTAAATGTGGAGAAAAGTTTAGATGTAGATTTTTGCCAAAAAAGAAGGCATTTATTTACCTATTTGGTTGTATGAAGTTTTACTTGGTTTCACAAGACTGTATGCAAGCTCCCTGGAGAGCAGAGAGACACTTTTATCTTCATAACTTTAGTATAATGGTTAGGAGCACAGCTATGGATCCAGACTACTGGAATCCTAGTCATACTGTACAACCTTAGGCAAGTTATTTAACCTCTCTGTAACTCAGTTTCACCATCTGTAACGTGAGATTAATAATACTATAAGATTGTTATGAGGAAGTAGAGTTCCTATATGTAAAAAGCTTTTGAAAAGAATTGGCACATCCCAACTGCTCAACACATATTAAGGCTTATTATTAGTGCTGTTGTTGTTGTTAGTAGTGTTATTCCTTGCAATGACTCATCCATTTTTAGATGCCAAATAATTACCTGTTGAGAGGATCATTAGTGCTTTGTGGTAGATATTTATTAAAATGTCTCAAAATCAATGTTAGTTTTATTAACATTTTGATTTTCCATAGAGTTGAAAAGAAAAATAACATGACATTCATAACCGAATTATTACTGAATACTACAAAATGAAACTTGCTCTAAAAAGTACAACTGCTTAAATCAGAATATGGAAGGGACTTCTATTCCTAGTCTTTAATGATCACACACAATTTTATTTAGAATGAATATGGGCTTTAGAATTGAGTATCAATGGAAAAACTACTCTTAATCTGATATTGCTTTTTAAAAAATGAGCAAGTGGTTTCAAGAGTAATGACCCCACTCTTTATAAAGCCTATTTACTAGTGAATTATTTCAAGGCTTAATTCTTCCCTCTAGAAAAACTTATATACATGACTTCACATCTGACGGTATGACAAGTGCTCTGTGTCAGGTACAGTATCTGTGATTATGTCATAAAGCAGCAGCAAGTACTTTAACCCTACCCGTTACTTCTGTTTTTCAACTCTCCAAAATTAATGAGTGTCTCTTTAATTCAGTATTTTATTACTGGCTTTAAAAGATATGAAAATTCCAGAAGTTTAGAAATTTTCCTGAAAGTCAACAAACTTTTAAATTTGTAAGCACTACCTAAAAGTGATATATATATATATAAATAAATAAAATTTAAGGCAAAAAAAGTTACTTGTTCACAAAGAAAACTGCTCTAACAGGCTAGAACAGCTATTTTTTAGCTGATGTTCTACAGAGCACTAAGGTTTAACACAGGGGCCTCCGGCCTACTTCTCTTATTCTAATCAGAGTGGCCCAACTTTTATAGTTTTATATAATGGAGTTCCCAAGTAATGAGGAGCAGAGGGAGTGCATTTGTCTGAAATTCTGTTTTACATGTTATCCTTGGTCTTATATATAATATCATTTAACCACTGCATTTAATAGGGTTTAATTCCATACTGTATTAAATAAAACTAAATTATTATCAATAGCCTGGGTTGAAGAAAATACTTTTTTCATGTAGAAGGCAGGATTAGTGACTTCTCATATCACTTCCAGTACTAAGATTCCAAATATATTATCACATACCTTGTTTACAGGAATGAGAAGCAATGTGCCATGGTGGGTGTGGTAGTTGGCTACATGTCAAAGGACTTGTGTTCAAATCTAAGCTCTTGTTCCTCAATGGCTATGAGTTATCTTGGCCAAGACATTCACCTTTTGACTATAACCTGCATGTTCCTGCCCCGTCTAACTCACAGGGTTTTAACAGGAATGAGTGGTGGAAACCAAATGACAGTATATATATGAAAAAGTACTTTGAAAACCTCAGAGTCACATAATTACAAACACTTACCATAGCCCTACTTTATATGTTCTCTTAACTATGCATACATGCTGAAAGAGCTAGATGCTGAAATTACTGTTTGGAACGTCTTACCTTAACAAAGTTAATGTTAATGAAAGGAAAGGGAAGCTTTGCTAACCTCACTGCTCTGATTCATCTCTGGCCAAGTCTGGTTTAGCGACGGCATTGATGGTGACTTGCTTGGAGGTGCTTCTGCAGGCGAGCCTGAATAACCTACCTCACCTGTCTGATCCCCAACATCTGCAATTGAAAAACAGAAATTCTCCATAAGTAATATATTTTAGTTTAGGGATATTACTTATAAAAAAACCCTGAAGACTTTGACAAGTAGTAATTTATAATCTGAATTTCCTTTCCTCATGTTCCTAAAATAAACATTTTTATATTAAATGTCAACTGTAATTTAAAAATAAACATTTTAACAATCAGACAATTAGGCAGTACTTATTTTTGCTACTTATTGTCTACCCAAAACCAAAGCTTTCCATGAAAATAAATTCTAGTTAGGAATAGAAAAAAGAGTGTTATGCATATTAACACGTCTAGCACAGATGTTTTGCATCATTTTCTGATAATAGGGCTGAATTTGTAGCAGTTCCCAAAGTGTATTTTATGGAATAATTAATGTGAGGTACTTTAAAAAATTAGGTTCAAGAAATTTTTTCTATTCAAATTTGGGAATACTGTAACTCGCTGTTGGAGCAACTCCATGAACATTTGTATATCAAAGACTTGTAATGTCTCAGAGCAAATTAACTATTTAAATCTTTTACCCCAAATAAAATCCCTCAATATTCTCTTGGAATATACTTTGGGAAATGCTAATTTACACTAAGTCACTCACATTTTCTCTGCAAGTCTCCTCTGTTACCAAAAAAGCAGCATATATTTGCAGGGCAGAGAGTAAAAGGAGAGGAAGAGTCCCAGGCATGAGTGAAAAGCAGTCCATAAGCCCACACCAAAGAAAGTTTTATCATTAGGCCACTGGCACTTAACCTTCATTGAGAAAGCTACAAATCCACGACACCATTGCAAAGTAGTTTTTAAAGTGTTATGTGGTAGAACATTCTGCTTGTGAGTAGTTAAGCCCTAATTTAAAATATCACTTAAATTTCAATTTGAGAACAGAAGGAATTTCAATGGTAACTTAATTCTCATTCCAATCTTCCCAAGTTTTACATATCTTTGAATACCAGTCTGAAAATCAAATAATTGCCAAATTAATGGGGAGTACCTAATCTATTTAGAACCTGTATCAAAACATTATTCCAGCATCTGTATCTCACTGCTTGACCATGGGCAAGCTGAATAAAATAGCACCTGAGTTTCTCCATCATAAAGACATTTGCCATTAAATGTTAGCACTGTATTTCAAATTCCCAAATAAAGTCATACAATAACTTAGCAATGTATAGGTTTTAACCTTTCAATTTATTCAAAAGTAAATCCTTCACATTTTAGTGCCTAACACAGAACCTAATACATACTATGTACACAAATCTTTATTGAATGAGTTGCTTTTTGTGTTCTTCTTCATTAAATTCACTCTCCTTTACTGTTATTTTCCCAGAACCAAAGCTAACTACCAGTATTTTGAAAAAGTACTCAATTTCTCTTTGCCCTTTGTTACAACTACTATCTCAAAATACTTCTGCTTTTTTGTAGTTATATCACACTGCAAGTTCGAATTTGCAGTCTAGCAGCAGATTTTGATAAATTTTTGTTTTGTAAGATCGGAAATTGTTGCTATTTCTTTCTTAATGCTATCCCTTTCTTGATAAAGATGTCGGAGTAGTATAGAAACAATAAGAGGCAGATAGGCTTCCGATAATGTTCTATGAAGACCTCTTAAATCAAAGCTCTTAGAGAAAAACTAATGAAATATTATTTATAATGAATAGTAGCAGCAAATTCCTCATGGGAATAGCTTGTGGTTTTAGTGTGAACAAAAATTATGGATTTTTTTCCCTATGATAACCAAGAGAAAGAAAGTTAAGGAAAGGATATAATGGCTATAAATCTGAGTTTAATGAAACTGAAACTCTGTTAGGAGGAAGGTGAACGGATAAGTGTCTTTAAGAGATCCAGCAAAGCAGGTGTCGAAGAAAAATAAATAGAATTAAAACAGTATTAACTATAAGGTAATTAATTTTCAAAAGAACCTATCTACAGTCAGACTATATTACTTCAGTTTCAAATATCATCTAGGGTAAAGCTGGGGCCCTGGCCTGGCTTTCTCATGTCAGTCTTCTACTAGCAAATTTAGATCCAGACTGTACCCTACCCCCACCTCAGGGCAGTTATAATTTGGGATAGATTCTGGGAACCTCTGTGATTCACTGATACAAAGTTGTAGTGGATGTAGCCTCTTGAAGGATACTATTCACTCAAATAATTATACTTGATAAGTATTCCAACATAGTCATTTTCCTAGAGTAGCAGTTCTCACACTGTGGACCATGGACTCCAGGGAATCCCCATGACTCTTATAGGGCATCTGAAAAGTCAAAAAGATTTTTGTAATCATCATATTATTATTTTTCTCCTGTGTTGGCATTTGAAATGATGGTGCAAAAGCAATGGTGGGTAAAACTGCTGGCTTATCAATAAGAAACAAGGCAGTAGCACCCAAATAATACAGGGGTGGGCAAAATAGGTTTACAGTTGTGAGGACACGAAACAGAGTTTATCCTTGTATTTTTATTAATTATTGTATTTTTCCCCATAGGAATAATTGTAAACCAAATTTTGCCCCATCCTGTACTAGTCATTGTCTTCTTCACCCGCACACATTCCAGTTTAAATAAACAGGCATGGCAATGTCACTGAAGAATGTTCACAATTAAGCGGTAAGAATAATTTTTATTAAATCTCAGCCCTGAATACACATATTTTTAATAGTCTTTGTAGGAAAAAGGGGAAATATATATTTGCAATTCTATATAATGGAGTCCCAAAGTAATGGAGAGGCGCAATATATATTGCACTTTTGTTCTTTATCAGAGCACAGGGATGATCATCTCCAGGAAGTGTTCTTGTGTGATTCAGCTCTGAGCTGAACAGGCCACTTTTTTCATGGAAGGAGGAGAGGGAGTGCATTTTTCTTTAAAGAACAGCTGACAAACGAATTATTCAGACTTTTATGCATTTTCTCAAAAATGAGTTAAGTGAGCCTGTCACTTCAGGAAAACAACTGTCTTCAGTATTGTTACTAATGACAAACTTTGTGCTTTCAAGAGAAAATTAGAATTTTGGAAAACGTGTATCCATATTTGTATAACTCAATGAACCAATATTTTACAAATAATCAATTATGTTATAAAATCATGCATGGGCAAAATATTAATCCAAAGCATAATATTCAAAGTGCAAAACAGATCTATGGAATTTAATGTAACAGTACAAATAATTCATTAATATGGTTTCAGCTTTCACATCGCAATTAACCTTTAAGAAATTACCATTTGTTGACATTTGGTGTGGTACCAAAGAATATCCATAATTATCTAAAAACAGTCCTTCCTTTCACTATGCCAGACAAGATTTTCTTCATGTATTTGGGATTGGAAACGTTTTTCTACCAAGCGCCAGATAGTACATATGTTAGGCTTTGCAGGCTATATGGTCTCTAGTGCAACTATTCAATTTTGCTGTTGCAGTGCAAAAGCAGCCATGATAATCAGTAAAAAATGAGCTTGGCTTTATTTTATTAATAGACAATGAAATTTGAATTTCATATAATTTTACAAATTTGAATTTCATGTGTCATGAAATATTGTTCTCTTTATTCTCCAATGATTAAAAAGAAAAAGACTAACAACCACTTTTTGTTGTGGGCTATAGAAAAACAGTCAGCTGACCGGATTTGGCACTCAGTGCTTAGTCTGCAGACACCTGATACCTCAAACAAAATAATATCTAACCGCCTGAACGCAGAAGCAAATATGAAAATCCAGCTGTCTTCTACTAAAATAGATATTAAACAGATTTACAAAATGTAAAACAATACCACCCTTTTCATAATTTTTTATTTTATTTTGGGGAATATAGTTATTTTCCTAAAAATATGTATGCTAATATTTAGGGAGTTTATAATTGTAATTTTTAAAAAGCTGTAAAAATTTTTAAAATTTATTATTTTTAATTTCTAATAGGGCAACTATTGATAGATCTAAGTCATATAAACAGAAGTTTTTTTGGGTCCACAATAATTTTTAAGAATGTAAAGGGGTTCTAAGACTAAAATGTTATAAAAAAAAATTTAGTCTGTTTTCGAAAACCCCCAAATTATTTCTGGATGGATTAGCAGAATTACACATTGTTTCTTTCCTATTTCATATATAGAACAACAAATGGCAGTAGAAAAAGAGCAAATTACCTACCTATGTTCTAGAAACTAACAGTCATGAGCATGAAGTCTGTAAATAAGCTTATCTCCTTCTACCAACCTGGCTCCCTACGAATACTCCAACAAAGAGCTTCAGGCCCGCCCACAAAAGTTAATCTGTAGAACGTATCCTCACGGAGGCAGGGGTGTAGTTTTACTCTTACCTGATGCAGTGTTCCAACCTAGCCTCCTGCTGGAACACTGTGTCAACCCTGCCTCCCTCCTGAGGGTTCTGCTCTGCCCCTGACATCATCAGAGCATCAGGGCTGAAAAAGAAGAGCATGAGCCTAAATTATTTGTTAAAGCCAACCCCAAAAGGGCTTTATGCAAAAAGTATTTCCATGTATAAGAGTGTGCCCGGAAGACACAACATTGTGTGATCATATTGACTGACATACTGTCAGGCTACATTTAAAAGTCAGCAACAAGTGCAAATTAAATGAGTGCAAACCATATTTTCTGTATTGCACTAGAAAATAAAAATGCTCTCAGTAGTTTCATCCTTCTATCCTCCAAAGATTCTGAAAAGTCTGCAGATTCAATTCAGTGCAGTGTACCTGCCAAACCACCTTTCTCAAAGACCTTCAGTTTTTACCTAGGCTTATCACCTACTCATCCTGAACTTCTGTTATTTTCTTAGTATTATATTCAACATACTAAAAAAATTGTTACTCCCAAAAGTCTTATGGTTTTAAACTTATTTTGTTTTCAAGTAGCAAAGCTTGTTGGAAGAATTCTTCAATCACAAAGATTCAAGGTTCCAATTTCATTTAATAGCTTCCTCAAAGCAAAAGTAAACTATAGCTTTTATTTATTTGAAATGTCAGTATTATTCTTATGAGAAAAAATATTTAAAAGATACAAAGGTTTTGATAAATTTTAAGTCTTCAAGAAAAACTAGAAATTGAACCTTTTTCATTCATTCTTAAAAGACAGGGAAAGAAATTAAAGACAATTTCAGATATGCTTTGTTTTAAAAATTATATACATCAAAAACTATATTCTATTTCCAAAATAATTCCATTTCTCTCAACATGCCATAAAATGGAACTTATTCAGTAGGCCGACCTTAAGAATGTCTATATAGAAGTCTATAGGTTTTAAATTAAAATCGAAGATTCCAAAAAAAGGAAGTAAAATGTGTCCAACAAAGTTTGAAATGAAGCAAAGCAATCACCCAAAATATGAATTAAATTGTACTGACTGCCTTTTTTGGCAGTACTGATCAACATTTTAGAGAAACTACTATTTGATTCAGCTATTCTACTTCAAAGAACATTACCTACAGATATATATGAGTTTCCCATTACCCAGGACAACTAAAAATGGAAAAAGCCCATTTAAAGTTAGTCAACTTATAATAAGGACTATAATTTCATAAAGTGAAAAAGAAATTTGATGGGTGTTTTGTTTTCAAAATGTACACAGAAAATTGTAAAAATGTGCATAAAAAACAAAGAATGAAAGATGTTAAATTTTGTGGGGGCAATTCAGCGGCAAAATTAATAAAGGCATGAATTCAGTCGATAAATTTACTGAGGACCTATACATAAATACAGTAAATAAAAATATGTTATTGAGCAAAAAGACAAGGCTCGTATTTCCATGGAGTTTTCTTACTAGCAGAAGAAGACAGATACCCTTTACTTCACTTTTGCAACACAATAGTAAAGAAAAAGGCAATTTCTGCAAAATAAATAAAATAAAGGTATAATTAATTATTCCCAAGGACTTTTACTAATCCACTGATATTTAAACTATCATCTTTTAAAGCCCCTACTGTGTCATCTTGTAAAGGTTTGCTCAAGTATTATTCAACCTTGATTGTCAATGTCTTTGCCAGAAATTCAAGCAGTTCTAATTATTATGGCCAATTTCATTAAATGGTGCATCTTTGCCAATATCTGTAATTGTATTGATTTCTGAGCTATAATACCCAACTATCTTGAGATAAATAATTCTAGTGTTAAAACTGTATTTGTGTGTGTGTGTCTGGGGGGGGGGGGGAAGCTTGAGAAGTAATTTCTTAATTGGAAAGTTAAAGATAATATTAGTGCATATTTTCATTATTTTTTTCCTCCGCAACTAAGGGCACCTGGAGAGTGAATTTTCAGAAACAAAAAATACTGGGTTCTTTATAAAAAAATTTATGTAGAAGCATGTCCACTGCAGCACTGTTTTACAGGTAAAGCCAAGAAACAACCTCAAAACCCATCAATAAGAGACTGGTTAAATTAAGGTAACCGGTCTGTAGTTGACAAAGTGCAGATGTCCAACATTATAAGAAAAAACAATCAATGATGTACAGTGTGAATGCACTTGTGTTAAAACAGATATCTGCATGTGTTACTTGTGTAAGCTTTTATGTTAAAATTTTCTGGATGAATACAGAAAAACTCTTAACAGTGATTAACTCACATCAGTCTAGTTTCAACTATAAATCTGCATAGTAAACGTCATTAAAAATTTCTGGCTTTTGGGGGGTGGGATGAGGCCATGCGACAGGGGGTAGGGGAGGCTGGGGGAAGGTCAATGAGGAAAGAAAAAGGAGATATATATACTACTACATGTAATACTTTAAACAATAAAAAAAAGAAAAAATATTTCTGGCTTTTAAAAACATTCATTTTAGAAGTATTTCTAGGATTTTGAGGATCTATGTTATGCACCATATCAACAATAATGAAAATTTGCTCAAATTTACTGTATAAAGCAGAGGTTATGAAAGAGGAGACAGAATGGGGAGCACATTCCTTTCCCTCTTTGAGCGTTCAGTCAGATATTATTGAGTTGTTCACGTGAGCATTGTGTGTGAAGACAGAAAACAGATTTTAAAAAAAGTAGTTCAGCCATTTAGTCATTTAAAAAACAACTACTTATGTGCTCAATTTGCATCCTCTTGGGTGCTGAGATATAATGAACAAGACCAATCTAGTTACTGCCCAACCAAGAGCCTCTAGTGTAGCTTAAGAGATATCTATCTACCTAATAAGAGAGTAACATGCTAATTGACTGTACCTTCACGACACCCACCAGCCAATCAGGAGTACATATGCAAATTAACTCAACAAAGATGGTGGGTTAATTGGCATATGTGGGCGCCGAGCAGCCGGGGGCAGGGCGGGATGCTTGCGTCGTCACCATGGCAACGATGCAGGCGGTCTGCACTACCTCAGCCACTCTGGGCCTCTGGGCAGTGTGGGAAGGCAGAAAGGCAGCTCCGGGCTGGAGGGGAAAGGCGGCTCTTTCCCCTCCGGGCCAGAGAGGAAAGGCGGCTCCAGGCCAGAGGGGAAAGGCGGCTCAGGCCAGAGCGAAGGCGGTACCAGCAGCCAAGGGAAGGAAGGCCCATTCTTACATGAATCTTCATCCATCGGGGCTCTAGTCATTATATATATAAAAGGCTAAGCGACCATCTGACTAGTAGCTATGATGCGCAATGACCACCAGGGGACAGAAGCTCAACACAGGAGCTGCCGAGCTGCAGTGACTTGGCAGTGGGGGTTCTCGGGTGACGCCCCCCGGAACCAGAGAGGAGGGAGCCCAATTCTGGGGTGGGTCACCTGAGAACTGCCCTCTCGCAATCCGGGACTCCTCTGGGGATGTCGGAGAGCTGGTTTCGGCCCAATCTCTGCAAGCTAGGCCGAGGGACCCCACCTGCTGGAGGGACCCTGATCACTTCGCAGACGCCCTTTGAGCCACTGCCCCAGGTGTGACCAGCCAGGGAGGAACTGCGGGAGGTTGGCTCCAGGGAATGTCCAGCCCGTCTTGCCCAGTCCCGCCCCACTAGCCACCTTCTAATTAATTTCCTTTCAACGTACACGAATCTGTGCACCGAAGCACTAGTTTTATCAAATCTTTATATATAAAAGCCTAAGCAACCATTCAACCGTTTGACTGTTAGCTATGACACGCACTGACCACTAGGGGGCAGATGCTCAATGCACAGGCATGGAAACATGGAACAGACTGATGAATCTCAGAGGGAAGGGAAAAGGGGGAGGGCGGGAAGAGATTAACCAAAGATCTCATTTGCATACTAGAGGTCCAGTGCATGAATCTGTGCACCAGTGGGGTCCCTCAGCCTGGCCTGAGGGGACTGGGCCAAAATTGGCAGTCCGACATCCCCCAAGGGGTCCCGGATTGTGAGAGGGCGCAGGCCAGGCCGAGGGACCCCACCAGTGTAATCACATAAAATACAGTATATGTAAAACTGCAACTGTGCTACAACAAAGAAGATTCTTTGGAGATTGAGTTTAAGATGCAAAGCATCACAACATGCTTTTTTTCCCTTTAAGAAACACTACTGTGGTAGGCTAGGAGGTCACCTTAACCCTATTTTAAAGAAGATAACCACTCTTGGAAGATAAACATTCTTTCTTGAATTCAGCTTCAGAAAGCTGTTTCCACAGATGAATTTTTATATGCTTTCTTTTGTAAGATAACAAAAATCAAGTTTCCCTTTTTCTTTACTTTAGTTGCCATATTTAGTGCTGATGTTAAATATAAGTATTTTAATTCAGGTCTGTGTACGTACTTATACCTATGATCCTTAGCAATTTTATTTTGTCTGCTATTTAATACCATAAACTTGTTCAAATAATTTTGGAAAAAATATATATCTATCTCACCCATGTTTGTATGCCTTTAGAAAGCCTAGCTTGTTTCTCCAAAAAATTTTAACTCAAGTCATCACTTTCGCCATCTATTTTTCTATGAGTTATTAAACTGTAAATACAAGATACTTGTAGAGTTAATATTTTAGTATATCCCAACATCACAAACATATAATAAAAGACTATATTTTCAAAGACAGAAATATATTAAGAAGAATATCCTACTTTAAAAATGGCACACATTTAGCATTAATTCACTCAGCAGTTATTTACTGAGCAACTTAGCACATGCCTGCAAAGTGCTAGATCCTGGGGATACTACAGTGAATATGACACATTTCCCTTTTTTTCTTTTCTTTTTCTTTTTTTTTTAAGAAACTCAGAATGTAGTGGTGGAAAGAGAAAAACAAAAAAAAGAACAGTGTGATAGGTGCCACAAATAAACAGCACATAGGAGATACTGTGAGAGATCAGAGAAGATAGTAACTACTTTTGTCTGAAAGTCAGAAGAGCTCCATAGAAGAAATATTTATGATAAATTTTTAGGTCCGCCAAAAGGAACTGGTTTCCTCTTCAACTGTGAACTTCTAAAAACACAGCTATTTAGAAGGATTTTTACAGATCTTGATGGATCCACAGTGTCACATAACAATTTCTATATTCAAAGAACTTGTGGCCTATGAATCTCAGGCTTATGATAGCTGGGAGAAAAAAAAAGGTTAATCAATCCCTCAACCTCAAATTAACAAAATTCCAAATTTATCACTTAGTGATTAGGCAAAGAAGATTTGAATTTAATATTGTGTGGTCAAATGTGTACAATACATTTTATCAGAAAATTCACAGATTATGTGCAAATGGTAAAAAAAACAACAACTATGAGTCTTTGATACCTTTAAAATTATAATTAGAACAATAGTGTAGAGGTATATGCAGGGGGGAAAAATCAGAGTGACTGCTAAACAGATCTAACAGGAGTAAAAAGAAAAATGCCCAGAAAAGAACTTCTACTTAAATCATTAGCCTTAAAATTCAGGCAGTAGATCAAGTTTACAAAGAATCCCAGATTTTATTTAAATTAAATAAAAGAGGGGGGAAAAAGACTACATGCAAAAGCCAGATTCACCCATCTATATGCAACAGATAACAGAATAAGCATGATTTAAAGTATACTATGCTGTCAGTTTTTAAAGTCATAGAAAAATTCTAGACACAAGGCCTAATTTTAAAATCAATGGCACAGTAAGTCTGTAGCAACCACAATTTCTTCCCTTTTGGCTACTATGAAATAAACCAAATGAAGTTCTTTTTGTTTATTTTTTAATTAGGTAAATCAAAGTACTTTGAGGCAAAATTACCCCAAAAAAATACTAAGCTTTTAGCTCAAGTCAGAGGTTAATGATACCTAATAATTGCCTAAAATGATCAGAAAAACTCTAGGATTCTCATAGGATAATGCTTCTAAAAAACAACCCTAAAATTTTAAATAGACTTATTGGTTGATAAAAGGTCAGTGTGTTCAGGCCCTGAAATGTGAATAGTATCGAATACACATTTCAGGTGGATAAACAAAAAGAACTTGCCCAAGGTCACAGGAATAATTAGCAAAACTAGAAGTACACAGATGCTTGAATCTAAGGAGGTAGTCCTCTTTTTGATAATAATAATATGCATATGATTCCTACTGCATAATTTACACAATAAAGTCAGATCAGATGCAATTCTGGGTTAAACAGAAGCTTCCCAATAGATGAACACCTTTTTGAGAGCCAAATTCTGTTTTAACTTCTCTTTTAAAAAGTATAAAATTCCTTCCATTATAATATGTAAAAAAGAATTTAGATAGAAAAACCAAAGACAGTAATTTAGTTTTAATTAGACTCACTAATTTAACATTAGATTTCCTTTTATTCATTCAGAATTTAAGAAAAATGTACTCATTTTTTGCCCCCTATATTCTATTTCTTTTAAAATAAAACTATCTGTAAATATTAGCATCTATAAAAGCATTCTTGTAAACTTTTGTAGTATACATGATAACAATGTAGTATCTACATCACACACAAAATTTCCAGATTTCTTTAGCATCTGAAGAAATTGGTTTTTTAAAAGGAAAATGCTTGCAGACTGCAAAGGTCTAATGATAAACCAGGTATTTCCCTTCAGCAAATTAAGATGCATTAAATGGAAAAATGTTGATAATGAAGACGGGCTACTCTCCCCACTTCAGACAATATAAAATGTAATTAAGGATGACAAAATAACAAGACACTGTGAAATGCTCTTCAAATCTCAGCAGGTCACAAGTGTAAAGTAAAATAGTGGCAAATATTCTTTATCTTTGTTTACAGTTGACTAAACAGACAAAATATTGATCCAAGTTCAGGCTGTACATCTTATTCTAATGGCAAATGTACATGCCCTTGATGAAATGTCTATGCTTTTAAGCTAAGTTTTTTTTGTTGTTTTTTTTGTTTTTTTTTATATTTTATTGATTTTTCACAGAGAGAAAGGGAGAGGGACAGAGAGCTAGAAACATCGATGAGAGAGATACATCCACCAGCTGCCTCCTGCACACACCCCACTGGGGATGTGCCCGCAACCAATGTACATGCCCTTGACCGGAATCGAACCTGGGACCCTTCAATCCGCAGACCGACGCTCTATCCACTGAGCCAAACCGGTTTTGGCTAAGCTAAGTTTTAACATCTAGATTTTGCTTTGAGAACCAAGTGTTATTTTTCAAGGCATGCAATCCGGTCTCTTCAAGCTCCTGGGATCTTACCTGCTGAGTCTTCCAAATCAATCAGCTTGGGCATTAAGCTTTCAGGGAGTTTTTCTGGTAAGTCATAGCCATTCTTCCTAGCAACTACCAGATGAAAAGCAGCACAAAACTCATCCAGTGTTAATGCTCCATCTTTATCAAAGTCTGAGAGTTCCCTAAAAGAAAAATATCAGAAATAGAATCATATTCTACTTTGGATCCTTTTATGTCTCAGAAAAAAAGGAAAAGAGAAATACTTTTCCAGAAAAAGTGCAAGCAAACAATAATTTAAAAAATCCCATAGATGGGAAGATGTGTAACAAAGTGAGTATAGCAAATGGTTATCTGTAGATCACAGGCAATGGCCATGTGGGTGGTTTAAGGCAGTGGTCGGCAAACTGCGGCTCGTGAGCCACGGTTTGACACTGTTGACTAATGAGTTTGCCAACCACTGGTTTAAGGTACAATTCTTTCAACTTTTCTAAGTGCTTGAAATTTTCATAATAAAATGCTGAAAAAAAAGAGTCCCCCCAAAATAAGGTCACCAAAGAAATGGCCTTTAACACATATGTATCTTTAGATAACAGGACTTAGTTGAAATCAGGCTTATTTAATAAGTCACTAAAAATTTTTAAAACTTTGCTTTTATTGTTATTAAAAGTCTATATGTATGTACTTTAAAGAATCCAATACAATTACAAGGCTTGATACAAAAAGACAGCAGCCCCACCCTGCTATCCTTCCATTTCCTAGATGTAGAAACAACCATTTTTTTAAATTTATCACCTTAAACTATAAATAGCATGTATATATTGCTAGTTCTTAACTTTTTGGTTTTAGGCATTATCTACCTACCTCCTACTATAGCACTCTATGCTACTAAAAACCCTATTAATAAAATTTAGAATATAGAGAAATGGCATATCTAATAAAAGAGTAATATGGAAATTGACTGTCACTCCAACACACAATATGGCCACCCCCATGTGGTTAAAGATGGCTGCCCCATGTGGACACAAGATGGCCGCCACAAGATGGCCTGCAGGGGAGGGCAGTTGTGGGCGATCAGGCAAGCAGGAGAGGGCAGTTAGGGGTGACCAGGCCAGCAGAGGAGGGCAGCTGGGGGGGGACCCAGGCCTGCAGGGGAGGGGAGTTGGGGGGACCAGTCCTCCAGGAAAGGGCAGTTGGGGGGGACCAGGCCTGCAGGGGAGGACAGTTGGGAGGGACCAGGCCTGCAGGGGAGGACAGTTGGGGGGGGGCCAGGCTGGCAGAGGAGGGCAGTTGGGAGAGACCAGGCCTGCAGGGCAGGGCAGGTGGAGGGGACCCAGGCCTGCAGGGGAGGGCAGTTGGGGGGGGGGACTAGGCCTGCAGGAGAGGACAGTTGGGGGGGACCAGGCCTGCAAGGGAGGACAGTTGGGGGGGGCCTCAGGCCTGCAGGGGAGGGCAGTTGGGGGGGGACCAGGCCTGCAGGGGAGGGCAGTTGGGAGGGACCAGGCCTGCAAGGGAGGACAGTTAGGGGCGACCAGGCCGGCAGGGGAGGGCAGTTAGGGGCAATCGGGCCAGCAGAGGAGCAGTTAGGCATCGATCAGGCTGGCAGAGGAGCGGTTAGGTGGTGATCAGGCTGGCAGGCAGAAGTGGTTAGGGGCAATCAGGCAGGCAGGCAGGCAGGCAGGCGAGCGGTTGGGAGCCAGCAGTCCTGGATTGTGAGAGGGATGTCCCAGATTGGAGAGGGTGCAGGCTGGGCTGAGGGACACACCCTCCCCCATGCACAAATTTCGTGCACCGGGTCTTTAGTGTAGATATAAAGTGGAAACAACACTTATATGTTTATCTGACAATTGTTTTTAAAAAGCAATTTGTGATTGTAATTTAATGACTGATTCCAACCACATAGCAACCATCCTGAGTCTTCAGTTGGTATTTAAATGGGTGCTAAGCACTGTTCTTAAGCTCATGGCTGGTATAGGACTTACTAAATTTGTTTAAAACCAAATGGAATAAGCACAACCATGTATGAGCAAACTAGCTTTTATTCCATGCATTATACTAGCAATAAGAAACAGCTACTATAGCTTAAAGACTTTTAGCACTTTTTAAAGAACTATTCTACTGGTATCACTTTATTTCTTTTCTAGAAAGTGAGAGAGAAGCTGACTATTTTAAGGCAATACTGAGTCATAAGAACATTCTTTAAAAGGTTATTCTAATAGTTTATTTTTAAGGTTAAAAAAATCTACCTGCTGGAAACTCCTTTGAAATAACCCACATTACCCAAGTAATATACACCACACTTACCAAATATGAGAAAGTTCAAGAATAGGAAGCTTTGATTTTGTAAAAAACTCTTTAGCTGCAGATCCTGAAATATAAAACAGTGTTGTTTAGCATTATTCTGAACCTACAGACCCAAGAATTAAATGTGGTCTTAAGACCTTTTTCATTGAAAAAAAGGTAACCTTAACATATGTATATGTCATGTTTTTGGTCTCTAGTAATTATAAACTCTTTTTAGACAATTTGAGAATTATCTTTTATAATCGCTGACCAATAAAACCATTTCTTTGAGATTATGAAACTGAGACTTTGAACTGTCCCATCTAGAAAAATTTGTTTTTTAACAACTCACCTGGAATAAATCCGTTTAGATCAGGCTGAATGGTTTTAAACTGATTTACATAATACTGTCTTTGTTCATCTGTTATTTTCCAGGGATCATCATAGCTACTGGATTGCCTACGAATTTCATTGGCAGTTGTAGCTGAAGCTACAGTTCGTACTGTTGTCTGGTCCTGTAATGAAACATTTTTTCCTCAGTACAGTATTTATCTATATGATTACATGGACCAAGATTGCTAGGTTATTTATCTTTGAAAGTAAAACTTTCAAAGTGGATGTTTAAAATATAAGAAGTCTTCACAAACTCATCAGCAAATCACATACTTATAATCAGGTTACTGAATGTTTTTGGACAATGATTATATAAATGTATAGAATGACAGCAATGTGTAAGCAATGGAAAGTTATGGAAATGTGCCAAGAAAGCCAAGCAAATATATTCCTAGGTGCCGAAACCTTTCAAAAGTTCACTAAGAAATTAGAAAGAAAATCAGCCAAAACTTTTAGTGAAAAATTTCAATGATAACAGACTTAAAGAAAAGGCACAGAGTGGAGTTCTGGTTTTTTGTTTGTTTTGTGGTTTTTAAATAAAAGTGAACTTGCATTCATAAAATTTGCAACAGCAAAATATAAAAATAATGACTGCAGCAGTATTTTGAATGAAGCAAATAAAAAATGCAATACCAATAAAATGTCACACCTGGACAGAAGCAGGATGCATGGTTAAAAGAGTACTGGTTGGTGGAGTATCTGCAAAACTGACCCAGTTTTCTTGAGGTGGAGGTGGAGAATGCCCTGACCACATTGCATCACCAGCAGCAGAACCTACAAGCAAAATGGGCAAACATGCTGACTCACTTTTAAAGAATATAAAATTATCAGGTTTTTTATTATAACAATTCACCATACACATATTATATGTTTTCTTTTGAGTTCTAACTTTGTAGAAATGCTAATTTCCAAAATGAAATATTTTCTGTCAATTTAAAATTATCTCATTTAAATCTTTTAAATTGTTACTGAAACTAATCTAATATATATATAATACTCTAGGAAATAATCACTTATTCATTTTACCTTCAGAGAATGTGTTATCTATAAACTTTTATCTAAGCATCATAGATATAAATAAATGCAATTACCAATGTTCAAAGTGATACATCTACTTAACAAATTTTCACAGTTGGAATTTGCTTCCATTTAAGGCACTTAACTCACAATTAAAAATTTTCTTGGAGGCAACTCTTAAAGGAATGTTATCAGTTTACTTCAATTTACACCTTTAATAAATGACTGTTACATCTAGAACTTCTAAGTACCTGATTGTGCGTCACCAAAGGGAGACCAAAATGGCCCAGGTGCTGCAAGAGGCCTCTCACCATTTCCTCCACTGGGGTGACGGCTGTGTTTCCTCCATGTGTGTGGAGACGTTGGTGGGGACTGCTGTGGCGAAACTACTGGAGATGCAGGCTCCTAGAAAGAGTATCATTATTTTTAAATTTTAATTTTATGGTAACATTTTCATTGTTAAGGCATTCAGTAAAAGTTTTAGTGTAAATATCTACACAGAATGTCAACTAATAACAATGACATGCATGTGACTACCTGTTGATCTGTAGATGTACGAGACTGGACAGTATCATGGCTTACGGACCCCTTTTTCACTTGCCCCCTTCCAGGTGGTGGAGGAATAACACCAGAATAAGACCCTTGATTTTCAGAATCTGAAGAATATGAGGCTGCATGGCGAGATTCCTGTTCATTCTTTGAAGCAACAAATCTTGGCAGAGGAAGGTCCTTTACTATTAACGGCAAAAATAATTATTACTTTAAAATAAAAAATGATGCACACATTAAAACCTGAAGAGGTGAATTAGATATTAGAAAGAATTTTTGCAAAACTGATACTGAAACAAAATGTCTATCACTACGAAATTTTATTCGTTCTCTTCCTTAAATTGTTTAGGGAGACCCTAACCTAGAAAGAAATAGTAATACCAAATTGTCCTTCCAAGGGGTTATAAAAATAGCTGTATTAAATGTCCATTGCATGTCTGGTCCTATGTTTGCACTCATTACCATATCAACCCTGCAAAGTCCCTATTTTACAGGTAAGCAAACTGAGGCTCATTGACAGTAAGTGACAAAATCTAAACCCAGGTCAGTCTGACCCCAAAGCCTATGCTGTTGATACTCACACTAATTCTCTAAAGTAAGATGTTCGAGTTCTAAGTATAACAGAGAATATGTCACTAAGTTTGAGACTAGATTAATCCAAACATTTTCATGGCAGAAATTCCTGAAAATACCTTACTGTTCACCTACCAAAGACACAGTACAAGCAGCTCAACCTATCAACTTTAGTCTGGTTTACTTCACTCCTACAGGCAGACACTCTACATTCTATTTTAAATAAAGAAGAAAAATAAAAAAAACTAAGAATTCCACAGGTCAATCTGGACCAGAATAATAGCAAAACCATTTTCAGAAGATGTACATTTTAAAATGTACTTCCTTCCACTATAATTCCCTGAATCTCCCCTAGAATTTCCACACTAAGGAGGGGATGAAGTTTATTTAGTGTGTATGCAAAGTACTCAAAATTACCTGAAAAGAATGTAAACTCTCAACACGAGGAGAAGGATGTGCGTCACACTAGAGGCCCACAATGAAAACCTCCAACTAAGCTAGCATTAAACACGGAGCACTTAAAACTAAGCTGTACTAACACTACTGTATAAAAATCCTAACATTACAGAAAATGCAGCTCTCTCTTTCCTCTTTTCCCTATGAAAATCACAAAACTCTCTGCATTTAAGTGCCTACCTTATAAAATTTCCATCTACTTCATTATCAACACACCTCCAAATAATAGAAAAACAAATTTTCCTATGTGATATGTATAAGACAGTCAGATGCTTATAACTAGGTTTTAATCTGCCAATATTTTAATAGTATCTCTATCAACCAGAAAGTTTTGGTTAACTAGTGCTTTCTAATTTTATATGGAGCGTTCAGTCTACACAAACAAGAAAACAAAGTATAATGTTGCTTTATACTTAGAAAAAAATATAAAGAAAGCATATATGAGGGTCACTGCAATGCACCCTTTACTTTGATAAAATTACCTAAATTCTAAACAAGTCTTAGTAAATTTATGCTATAACAATCACCATTTTAACAGTTTTATACAATGAAATATGCAGGAAGTACATATATGCCATAACATTTAAAATAGATATGTGTTCTAATATTCACAAATTTTAAATAGCAAGGTAGTGAGAATAAAGTCATGACATTTTTCTCAAGGTCACAAATGCCACTAACTTCATTTGTGACCTGAAGTCTATTTTCATTTCAATTACTAATGTATCCCATATTTACCTGTATTAATACTTTCCACTCTTAAAGGGAAACCAGACTGGGCAACAGCTACAAGTTTCAAAGCAATATAGAACTGACTTCTTCCAAAATAACCAAGTCTTGTTGCCCCACAAAGCTCCATAATCTAGAAAAGAACACAATGTAATATAAGATTTATGAAAATAATTCTTTGAATAAGCAACTAACTTCTGTTGATAACTTCTCCAAAATATATACTCTCACCTGACGACCAACTTCCTCAAGTTTCAGGTTCATATGCTTGAAAACAAAAAGGCACTGACCTTAAATAAGAAGTTTATCGTTTGCCTATTTATTAAAATCCATGTGTTAAACAATTTTATTTTATTAGAATAACTATTTTTTCTTAAGTCATATATATATACATACATATATATATACATACATATATATATATATTTAGAAACACTCTTCTACATAAACATTGTGCATACAACAGGGTCATGCAACTAACAGATTAGTATGCAGCCATTTTAAATAATAGTCATAAAATGACATTCAGTGGGAAAAAAGCAGGACACATTTAAACTACATAAACACAAATTTGAAAACAACCAAATATATAAAAATTCCATGAGCAATTTTGTTAAGTGAGATTAAGAGTAGGACTTTTGCCTCTTATTTTCCAGATTGTATTTAATGTGGTTATACTCTTTCCTTTACAACAACAATTTTTGTTTGCTTGTTTTGTTTTTTTAAAGCAGTTAGGCTTTCAAAGATCTACATTGACATTCTAGTCATTCGATAAACATTTCTAGACTGGCTATAGCAATTACATATCAGACTACAAAAGAGAATTTTATGTTACAAGATTAAATTATAACCTCAAAAGCTAGAGTAGATGTCTATTATACAGACACTAGAGGCCTGGTGCACGAAATTCATGCACTTGGCAGGGGGCGTCTCTCAAGCCCGGCCTGTGCCCTCTCGCAGTCTGGAAGCCCTCGCAGTCCGGAAGCCCTCGGGGGATGTCCGACTGATGGCCTAAGCCATCAGTCGGACATCCTTAGCACTGCTGCAGAGGCGGGAGAGGCTCCCACCACCGCAGCTGCACTCGCCAGCTGTGAGCCCGGCTCAGGGCTTCTCCTACATTGAGCATCTGCCTGCTGGTTGTTCCACCGTTTGGTCAATTTGCATATTAGCCTTTTATTATATAGGATTATAATCTTAAAGTAAAATAAACACTAAGTATCCTTATCTCAATTTTTCAAAATATATAAATTCCTGTAGAAAGGAAGCATATTTAGTCTGTTTTCTTTTCCCTAAAACATTCAAAGGAAGATTAAGATACCTTGGATGTTGTGATAGTAAGTCAGAAGTAAAGTCCATATTTACTGGAATTCAGAAAAGCACCTATCAGTGGTTAAGTAATGTATAACAATGATCATTTGTTTACATGCACAAGAAAATACAGTCATTTTGGCTGTGATTGACTGGAAGAATTTCCTGTTTCTCCCACTAAGGGGTATCATTTGTGTGTAAATTTAAGAGTAAGGAAGATAAAGAGGCAGGTTTACATTAAGGGAACTAGGAGGAAAAGGAGGGCTAGAGAGTTAAGGAAGGAAGGGCACACAGGCTTGCAGGCTGCACAGGATTTCATTAGGATTATTGCCCTTATCCACCACCCTTTTCTGCCCACTTGATACCCCTTAAGGGAAACATATAGTTTATTTATCCTTGTTACATCTGTTTCAGGTATCTGTGGGACACTCAGGGGCAGTGAAAGGGAAATCAGGAGAGCACCACAACCTAAAGGGCAGGTATAAAAAGAAACCTAAGAAAGAGGCAGGGCAAAGGTACAAAAAGGAGAAGCAAACTAAAAATTACCAGAACAACAAAAACCGATAAAATGAATTATGGAATAACCATATAATAAGAAAACTATACAGCCTTTAAAATTCACTGCTTACAATATTAATGTTATTAAAACAAAAAGCAGGATACAAAGCAGTGTATAAATATAATCGAAACTTTACTAGACATCTATACTAATAAAAGGGTAATAAGCTCATTTGACCGTGTCAACCGGCCATCTTCCGGATGTCTGCCTTCCTTCCGGACAAAGCCATGGTGGTGGGGGCCAAGGCAGAGGCAGTTAGGGGTAAGATCAGGCTGGCAGGGGAGAGCAGTTGGGGGCGACCAGGCCGGCAGGGGAGGGCTGTTGGGAGCGAGATCAGGCTGGCAGGAGAGGGCAGTTGGGGGCATTAGGCAGGCAGACAGATGAGTGATTAGGAGCCAGTGGTCCTAGATTGCGACAGGGATGTCTGACTGCCAGTTTAGGGTCGTTCCCTGTGGAATCAGGCCTAAACCGGCAGTTGGACATCCCCTGAGGGGTCCCAGATTGGTAAGGGTGCAGGCCGGGCTGAGGGACTCCCCCCCCCCCATGCACGAATTTCATGCACCAGGCCTCTAGTCTATAATAAAAGCATAATATGGTAATTAGACTGGATGTCCTTCCAGATGACCTTCTGGACAAAGCTGGGGCTGCGAGGGAAGCCCGGGTCCCGGGTGCCAGAGGGAAGCAAGTGCCAGCAGCCGGGGGAAGGAAGGACTACTCTTGCATGAATTTCGTGCATCAGGCCTCTAGTGTACATATAAATGGCAGTGAATATACCAGTGTTTATTTCTGGGTGCTGAAATTAAGGAACACTTCTATGTTTTCATTACACGAGTCTGTATTTACTACCAAATATATATATATATATATATATAAATATATATATACACACACACATATACATACACACACACACACACACACACATATATAATATAATTTACTCAGAAAATTAATAAATAATTTTTAAAAAGGGAGAAACAGCAGGGCCAAATAAAAAAGGGAGGAAAATGTACTCTATATTTTGAAGTTAGGAGGTGTTTTCTGCTTGAGTAGAGATGTGGCAGGGTAAAATCTAGTTTGCAATGGGTTAAGGAATGAACTGGAGGAACTGAAGTAGAAAGACAGATACTAAACAGGTTAAGATACTTGGCTCTGAAACAAAGTTTACAAGGGTAAATTTTCTTCTCCCTAAATCTCAGAGCTGGTCAGTAGAAGAACTGGCACTAGAAACCAGGTTTTTTAATTCCAAACCTAAAGGATACTATCTTTTTACTGTATTAGACATAACAAAATTTTAAGTTTGCATGCCAAAAATTTCACCCCAAGAAGCATGAAAAGAAGTTTGAAAAGGGGGAGAGATATGGCTCAAAGGCAACATTTGCAGTTATTTCTCTACAACTGATCTTGGTTGTGCCACCTGAAAAACTCACTTTATCACTAAGTATCTCTTCAAGCTATCCCAATTTTAGGGACCACAAGCTCTTGAAAGCAGGAGAAAGGAGGGAAGGGGCTGTGACATACAATTTACAAAAATAATTCCTAATGAAACAGTATCAAGAAGTCTGATTTATCATCACAATTTGTGAATTAGACAAAATGTGTCATTAAAGAAATATTTTGTACCAATTCCTAAAGGCAAAACTGCTAGACCAAAGTATTCTTATATTTGAAATGTAACAGCTATCGAATTGCCTTTCAAAAAAGTTACTAAAATTTATTCTCCCACTGTCAATATGAGAGTGCTTGTTTCTCATCTTTTCTCCAGTAACTTGAAAAACCACTCACACACTTGTAAGTATTACTAGAGGCCCGTGCACCAGTGGGGTCCCTTGGCCTGGCCTGCGCCTTCTTGCAATCCAGGACCCCTTGGGGGATGTTGGAGAGCCGGTTTCGGCCCGATCCCCACAGGCCAGGCCAAGGGACCCCACTGGTACACTGGGCCTCTAGTATGCATATAAGATCTTTGGTTAATCTCTTCCCACCCCCCCCCCTTCCCCTTTTCCTCTTCCCTCTTCGAGTCATCAGTCTGTTCCATGTTTCCATGCCTGTGCATTGAGTGTCTGCCCCCTGGTGGTCATTGGACATCATAGCTACTGGCCAGTCGGTTGGTTGCTTAGGCTTTTATATATATAGATACCTGGCTCCCTATGTTACAGTTTTGTATATCTAATCCTAGACCTCTTTTATAATTACTTTAGATTTATAATATTTAAACATCCACAATAAGGTTAGTGCAGCTCTCAATTTCTTTCCCTTATTTAAAATTTTCTGGGCTATTCTTTTTTTTTTTTTTTTTTTTTTTTTTTTTATAATTCTTTTTTTTTTTTTTTTTAATATATTTTATTGATTTTTTTAGAGAGGAAGGTAGAGGGACAGAGAGCTAGAAACATCGATGAGAGAGAAACATCGATCAGCTGCCTCCTGCACACCCCCCACTGGGGACGTGCCCGCAACCAAGGTACATGCCCTTGACCGGAATCGAACCTGGGACCTTTCAGTCCGCAGGCCGACGCTCTATCCACTGAGCCAAACCGGTTTCGGCTGGGCTATTCTTATATGACTTATTCTTCCAAATAAATCTTTAGAACCATTTATCAAAATAAATTGAGATTTTAATTAGGAGGGCATTTATTTATAGTCATAGTCCTAACTTTAACAGGACGACATCTAGTGTTTTATCATTAAGGATGATACTGGCTAACACCCTGCAACACCTTTGTTATATTAAGAAACTATTCAGCTAGTTCCACTCCTCTAGGAGTTTTGTCTTTGAGTTTCATAGTTTCAAAAATCACAAATAGGTGTTAATTTTATTTTGTGCATGTCCGGGCAAAAAACTAAGAAATCCTAATTTTCTCTTTGGTCTATTAAGATTAATAATTCTAGTAAGAGAGTTCTTAAACATCAAACCATCCTTTGATCTCTAGAATGAATTCTATTTAGTAATGGTATATTACTTTAAAAACATAATACTTGTAAAATTTTAACCACAGTCTTAAAATGATTAAGCTTTTTTTTAAAAAAAACAAAAAACCCTATATGTGAAAGGTTTGGCTTTACTTTTTTCCTCTCTGGTCTAAAATTCTTTCAATAGATTAGGAATTATGTACTCCTTAAAAATTTAGAAGAATTCACCTATGACACAGGGTAGACTTGTGTATCTTTGACATGTGTCTCCATATTATTCCTTATTATTTGGTATAAACTAGGTTTTCTATCTGTAAAATATATAATTTCCTAGAAAATCATTTATTGCCTCCAAAATTTGAAATTTATTAATTTAGCATATTATTCAAAGTAGTCTCATTAATTTAATGCTCTCTATGGTAATTTACCCTTAATGTAAATTTGGCATATTTGTGCACATGCAACTCTTTCTCTAGCCCAGTGAAACCACTTAATTGTTAGGATACAGACCCCTTCCATTAGATTCTAACTCAACTAGGAAACCCAGCTGGTGGTGGCTGGTATACTGCTGATAGTTACCGTGAACTATTAAGCTTTATTTTCTTAACTTATAAAATGAAAGGTGCTTAAGGATATAGAATGAAAAGTTCCTACAATTCCCATAAAAAAATAACAATTCCTTTCATAAGTTCTTTCAGCTAGTTCCACTTTTCAACTTTTCTACACATATACATATACGTGAGCACACATATGTAATACACATAATTTTTACAAATACAGAGTCATTCTGTTAGGGGTGGAATGCCTTCTGTGTCTCCACCTGTTACCGGTGGAAGTGGAGTTCTTGCAATGCTACACAGGAAAGGAATTTCCTAAGACTCACACAGGAGGATGAGTGATCTTTATTTCTGTCGAATTAAAACCCTGGGTTTCCAAGGTCCCATTTCCCCCCGTCTTGCCATGGAAAAAGTCCAATCTTGTCTCCATCAGGGACAAGATTAAGGCCACTGCCCAATCTCCACTCCATATTAGAGCGAAGTCCAGTCTAACATCTGGCTAGTTAAACTTATGTTCCCAGCAGTCCATAGCGTGTGGGGTCCATGTGGCCATGGGCAATGTGGCTGCTTAAGTTCACATGGCAAGAGAGTGCGGGTCACGGAGCAAGAGAGTACAAGAGTGGGCAAGAGGATAAGTGAGAGAGAACTCTTTGGGGATTGTAACCTGGAGGATTGATTTCGATACTCTGTTCCATAATATTTACAAAAATGCCACTAACATCTAGGAAAATAAACTAGATTATAGTTTACTTTAATGCCTATAGAGATCAATGTGACAAGCAAATCATCTGTATCATTCATACAGCACTTGAGCAAGTTATAGAACTTCACTGTGCCTCAGTTTCCTCACAGGTTTTGGACGAAAGGGGCCACATACTAATCTGACAAGCTCAGGGAAGGCCTGCATGACGGTCTTGCAAACTCAGAGACCTAAAGTAACCACAAAGGATGGTCTGAAATTAAACTTTAACTAAAAGCAGTTATGGTGGGTAGTTACATCCTAGGCTGGTATCTTCACTGACAAGGTCAACCTTTACCTTAACTGAGCCTGTCTTTTTGCATCTATAATAACATACCCTTGAAATGTCTGGGTAACTTTTAACTTCCCTTTTTCTGGACCCCCTGGGGCACAACTGAGAGCCAGGACAGATACCACAAATTCCTTCATTATTATCATTATTCCTTCATTATTAATTGTTCCTGTACCCACCTAAGTATGTGTCTATCATTTTACTTTATATCCAATCCCAGGGGTTTCCCCACTTTGCTTTATCCCACCTCTCTAGTCTATCACCAATGGATTTCATGTAACCTATTTACCTCCCTTTCATTGATTGCCATGTATAAATAAAGATGTAACCCACCATTCTCCGGAGCATTATCTCAATTCATTGAGGTTCCACTTCCCAGCATATGTTGACAGTTTGGCTCAAATAAACTCACAAAAATTCTTTACAGGTTTGAACGTTTTTATGTTAACAAGGTGAACTGTGGAAATATACTACCTCATATAGTTGCTGTGAGGATGCAATGAGTCTGTATTTAATAAAGCATTTTAATAACAGAGTCTGATCCACAAGTATCATTATTACTACTTTTTCTTTATTACTCTGATCATAATATACTGTCCACAGTCTAGGACTTCAGAGACTAAGTCATTCTTGAAAACCACATATTCTTGAGAGCTAAGAGCTAATGCCTTTAAGTACCAAATGGGTTTTATTATAATTTTTGATGAAAAGTCTTCTAAATTAGAGGATGCTCTCATGCCTTCCTAAGTATTTTGAACTTCTGATTTAAGATAATACACTGAGCACAGGAATTTATCCTCTCCCTTCGGAAATCTTATTAAAATAATACAGGGTGTAAAACCACAAAAATAAGTAAGAGGGAAGGGGGAACAACGAGTTGACAAAAAATATCAATAAAGTTTAGCAATCTGAAAGCAGATGGAGTGGCACCTAATGTGTAAGGTGGAAGAAATAAGTGCCAAAAATACCCATAGAAAAGAATCTTCCCTGTAAAATCCAGGGACTCGCCCAGAAAAGCTAGGGTGAGCCTGGGACAGAAATTAAAATCCCTATTTCTACAGTTGCTTACAATACTAGCAGACTTTACCCTCCAAATGAAAACAAACAAACAAAAAAAACTGGAAGTTATTTCTCTAAAAAATAAAATGTCAGAGAAATACTAGTATGGGGGTTGTTGCCCCAGAGAAAAGCCTGTTTCTAGCATTTAGTAATCCATCTTAAGAGTCAGCATCCAATCTACTCCTAAAGGCAGGCAGGCAACTTTTTGAGAAGCTATGCCTAGGCACAGAGTTCAGTTAGTTTTCTATTTGAAATAGGAATTTTTTGGGATGAAATAGGCAGGTTTAGGGAATTTTTAGAATTGGGGGTCCATGGGGAAAAAAACACAGGGCTACAGAGTTGCAAAAGGGTACATTTCCATAAGACAAGGGAACAGGGAGCCAGCAGAAGTTACCTTTCCATAAGACAAGGGAACGGGGAGTAGCAAAAATGTCTATATTTACAAAATAAAGGAGGAAGAAAGCCCAGAGTGAATAGAAGAACAATGAGGGAGGAGGGCCTCACGTGCCCCACATGAGGTTTGACCTTTGAGCTCAGGAGTTACTATAGTAACCAATAAGGGACTAGTGAGCAATCAGAGGGGATATCAAGGCACCAAGAACTGCAGCTTTTATAAAGGGGGGGGGGGGAGAGAAACTCGATGGGACTCTTTCCCCCTCCCCACGTGGGAGTCTGTACTTGTTCTTCAACAAATTTCCACCTTTGCTATACCATCTTCCGTCCGTGGTTTCATTCTTTGACTCTGATGGACAAAGAATCCAGGGAAGCCATCCTGCCCAGGTAAACACCGAGTGTTCCAGTCCAAAAATCCATATCATATTGACTCATTAAGTATGAACAAGTGACCAAAATTCAACCTGGGCATGTGTCCTTCACCAGAATTGAACGCAGGACCCCTTCAGTCCGAAGGCAGACACTCTACCCACTGAGCCAAATCGGCTAGGGCATTTGTTTTCTGGCAAAGTGGGAGACAACTGAAGAGTAACCAAGGAAATTAATTCAAAGAAAATGCATTATCTCATCCTTCACTGGTGTATCAGGCATAGTCCTTACATATAGATTTCTACAGTATAAATGAAATCTAAAACACCTCTTCCTTCTAAAAGTCAGTATTGTTCCTGCTCCAGGAACTTTGCACTTGTTATATCCTCAGTATGTTTTCTCTGGAGATCTTGGCTTGGCTGGCTTCTTCAGTCATTCAAGTCTCAAGTGTCCTGATCTCAGAGGCTGTCCTTGAGCACCCAGTTTGTACTTATTTATTGTACACATTTACCAAAAGAATGAGACTCCAGAGAACAGGGAAGATCTCTTAAATTCTTATATTCCAGCACCAAAATAACTTCTAATGCACAATATCAATAGATTTGTTGGCTGGATGAATGAATATTTTTTTATTAACTAGGCTGCTGTCTCTTTCCATGCCTATACACAGACTACCAGATTGACAATCCTTAAGTACAGCTCCAAATAATGTTTATTAGATTTTAAAGAATAAACTAAGTCTAGCATTCAAGACTCTCCATAACTTAGCCTCAAACTTCCTTCCCTGTCTTATCTGGCGAATCTAGATTGAGCTCTCTTATCTCCATACTTTTGCTTTCCTCACTCACCAGATTACTCTCTAACCTTTTTCTGCCTATTTAAATTACACTCTTCATTCACAACCCACCATAAGAGCCTTCCCCTTCCTGTAACATTTTCTATACTTCCTACCCATAACCAAATGATTTTTTCTTTCTCTGTACTAGTACTCCAGGTTCTACCATTTGACTTATTTGTTATCTGTGTCATTATGTTAACTACACCACACACTCCCTACACCCCCGTCCCTCTAGCAAGCTGCTTGGGGGCAGAGACTATGACTTAGTCATACTGGAATCCCCTGCAAAACCTGGCTCTGTACTTTGCACAGGTAGGCACTTAGTACTGAAGAGAAGCACTCCCTGATGGTGCTCACACCCCCGATTTACCAAATTCATTCTGTTAGACAGTCTTCACTTGAATTACACCTTTTTTATTTGGAAAGATCATTTTTAACATTTCTTTAAAAGTTAAATATTTTCTAATACTAAACATTGTTTGCTTTGCCAGATAATTTCTATTATACATGATCCACACATATTATGTTCACCACTGAAATAAATTATGACAAGGAGAAAAGGTCAAAAAAAAAATCAATGGCAGAGAAGATAGGGCATACATCAAAGCCCACTCATTCCAACATGACTTAATTTTCTTTCAAACACTGCTGTCAACACAAGCCATGTGGACTAACCTCTAAAACTTTCCTTTGTTACAAAAACAATTTAATTTAAATACTGAGCACAGTCCAACAAACAAGTAGGTAACTAATATCCATTACTGTATTAATGAAGCATGTTTGCAGATGACTAGCTATCACCACTAACTTCACTGCCAAATTTCCTTACTGAACTCAGGTCTAAAGTGAAATGCAATCTTACCAACCCTTTCGAGATCCTTAATTGTACTAGAGCAAATATCTCAACTCACTTTCACTATAATACTTTCTTATCCAAAATCTTTAATGCTTATTTCTGGGCTTACACAACTCAAAGGATCTTTTATTTCAAGCCTGCTACTCAAGAACACATTGCTTCTTTGCTTTCTCCTGCTATGATTTTATCTTAATTCTTTGGGTTCTTTTCTTCCTTCCACTCATACCTTCATGTATAACCTCCATTTCACATATTAACCACTGTCCTATCTCAGTTAAGGAGAGTTCTCCATGTCTTTCCCCAACGGTATTCTTAGGTAAAATAAGAAACTGTATACATTGTTGACAATGGCATACATTAATTTACAGACCACCTCAAAAATAAGAAATATATAAAATCTGTCATAACTACTATAGCAAAATAGACATATCAGACTTTTCTTGAGCCCTTACTAACTATATCAGGCACTGAAATATTAGGTAAGTATTGGATAAGTATTAATCCCCCTTCTATATAAGCAAGCATTTGTAAGAGGTAAATTTTTCAATACAATAACTTTTCAGCAGAAACATTTCAAATATATTACATTCTTCTTATCCCCCTGCTAATATTACCATAGAAATGTATCATATGAACACACTATAACAATATAGATTACTGATATAATACCTAGAAGCTTAATAATATTTGAAAGGCAGATTTTATTCTACCTGCTAAAGAAAGGAGCCATAAGAAATGTGTTAAGTAATCAACATTCAAGAGGATCGAAGAAGATTTTAAGTTTATGAAGTTAGCCCTAGCCGGTTTGGCTCAGTAGATAGAGCGTCGGCCTACAGACCAAAGGGTCCCTGGTTAGATTCTGGTCAAGGGCAGGTATCTTGGTTGCAGGCTCCTCCCTGGCCTGAGCCCTGATCGGGGTGTGTGCAGGAGGCAACCAATCCATGTCTTTCTCTCACATCAACGTTTCTCTCTGTCTTTCCCTCTCTCTTCCACTCTCTCTAAAAGATCAATGGAAAAATATCCTCCAGTGAAGATTATTAACAAAAACAACAACAAAAGTTTATGAAGTTATTGAGTTGAATTTCTGGATAGTATAGATAATTAAAGAGATTCCTCTTAGCAATATCTGACTCAATTCTTTTTTATTTTTTATTTTTTTATCTATTGACTTTAGCGGGGGAGAGAGAGAAACACTGATTTGTTGTTCCCCTTATTCATGCATTCATTGGTTGGTTCTTGTGCTAGTATGTGCCCTACCAAGATCGAACCCGCAACCTTGGCATACGGTGACGACGCTCTAAACAACTGAGCCACCCAGCTAGGGCTGATTCAATTCTTTATATTGCTTTAGGCAATATAAACTGCCATTGACAGTCTACTGTGATAAGACTAGTACATATAGACCAATAAATATTTTACTGCTTATAATCAGTATGTCATTAGTTATCTAAACAAATAAAATACTTCTGATAGCCTCAAAATGTAAGGACTCTCTGATATGAAAAATAATGACTGCCTATAATGTTTATTGGTAGTTCAATTCAAATCCCAAATTCCCAATTACAGTAATTTTTCATATTATCTACACTAACAACAACAAAAAACTTTTAAAAAAGACTGAAATACAGACTAAAGGTAAAGAGAAAAATAACAAAAAATGCAAAAGTGATTTCAAGAATACCACAAACCATCTAAAACTTAAGGTTAAAATAGTAGAATTTGTGTTTAGGAAATATTGGAGCATGGGGATAGTTTAGTAAAATAAATCAGGCCAGTAAACTATACTTACGGTGACCACAAAATTTACATCTAATCTGAGACATACGCAAGAATGAAAGGAAGAACTATTTATAGTTATGACTGGACAAAAGGCATAAGCTGGTATTGTCTCAAGCACAACCAGACTTATAAGTGTCCTTCTAAAACACCTTTCAAGATAAATGACCCCACTAAACCAATAAGATACATAAGATAACATGGAAAGCCAACATTTACAACCTGTTTCCTTATAATATGCCATCCTATATAATAAAAGCATAGTATGCAAATTGTCCCTGAAACCGGGAGTTCTTTGGGGAGTTTGACCAGGGGGTGGGGTCAGCCAGGGGAAGGGAGGGAGGCCCTGGCTGGTGGCGGAGGGGAACATGACAGGTGTCAGCAACGCGGCGCTGGCAGCAGTGGAGGTGCTGCCAGCCTCAATGGGCCCCAATGACAGCGGGATCGCGGCAGGATGGTGGAGCCAAGGCAGGTGCAAGCAGGGACCCAATCACCCCGCAGACTGTGACCAGTGGCAGCAGCGAGGTGCCGGGTGAGTGTGCGGCACCAGGCGAAGGCAGGGTGCCAGGAAGGGCTGCGGAGCTGCGAGGCTGGGGGCTTGAGCTAGGGCCCAATCTCCACAGGCCACCCTGAGGGACCCCACCCGAATTTCCTGCACTGGGCCTCTAGTATTAAATTATAATTTTTGATTAAGGAATACTATTTTTCAGGAACCAGTTACAAGTAATCAAACTTCTCTTTTCTTTTGTTTTTTAAAAATATTTTTATTAATTTTTAGAGACAGGGAGAGGGAGAGAAACATTGATGTAAGAGCAAACAATTAGCTTCCCCTGCACACCTTCTATTCTTGCACGCCCCTTACTGGGGATGGAGCCCACAACCCAGGCGTGTGTTGTGGGAATCCAATCAGCAACCTTTCAGTGCATGGGATGACACCCAACCCACTGAGCCACACTGGTCAGGTCAAACCTCCCTATTTTCTTACTTGGAGGCTTAGCTAACTATTCTAGAGTCTCAGCAATGCTTACTTAATCAAAAAATTTAAAAAAATAATAGAAGTTAAATATTTAAACACTGTGGACCAGACATCATTTTAAGCACTTATAAATTAGCTCATTCAGTCTTCATAAGAGGAATTCTTCTCCCTGAAAGACAGGGACCTTTATCCCACTGTCACAGATGAGAAAACTAAAGCACAGAGAAGTTAACAGTCCACCCATGGTCAAAGTAAGTGGGGGAGCTGAGGATTCCAAAATGTATTTTTACCTACTGTACTATGTCACCACTATTGCTCCTGTAGTGAGAGGAATTGGGAGCCCACGATATTTCATAAACACATACAATAAGTGGAGCTCTGAAGTGTGTGTAGTCAGTGAGTAGAATTAGACTGAACAGGTTTAAGTAACTGTGATATAGTTTCTGGTACATATTCTTTACCAGTGGTCAGGCAGCAGCAAACCTTGGCCTGGGAAATTTCTATTATTTGTGACAAAGAGACACCCATTTATTCCACTGTTACTATGATATTGCTTTAATCTGTGCTATGGGCTATTGCAGGCTATTAAAGGGTGAGGATGATGACAATGATGATTATGATAAAAGCTAATATAAATGGTGTATATATGTGTCAGGTACTGTCCAAGCTCAGTAACATATTAATTAATATAATCATTCTAACAACCCTAAGAGGTACTGTTTCACACTAGTAAGCTTGCTCAAGGATACACAGCAAGTAACAGAACATGGATTGAAACTCATGATCTGAACAACTAATTTATTTTATAAGGGATCCTATTTGCCCAGAGGTAGATTCATATAAGTTGTATTATAAAATAGTTCTGTTATATTGTAAAACAAGAATTGTTATTTTTGGTGGATAGGCCACAGAATCAAGTTTTGATAACTGCTTGCTATGTAAATATAGGTAACTCAGGTATCTCAAGTTTCCTAAACAACATGAAAAGGTAGGATTCTATCTCTAAGATCTTTTCTAGTGCAAATATTATTTATCTGAGTGTAAATCTTATATTGTCTATTACATATGATACATGTAATTATAACACCAACTACCCTCTGAAAACTATTTCTGCCAAAGTACCAGTCATATATTATGTGTTCCCTTTAAAAAATGACACAAATGTATATGTAAATATGAATTTAATAGAGGCCCCATGCAAGAAATTCGTGCATGGGTAGGGTTCCTAGCCCTGGCTGTCGATCAGGGCCAATCTGTGGGGCGACCGGCAGGGCGATCGGGGGGCACCTGCTGGCACCCACCTTGGCTGGCCTGGGGCCTGCAAGCTGGGGCAGCTCCTGCGTTGAGCATCTACCCCCTGGTGGTCAGTGCACATCATAGCGACCGGTTGTTCCGCCGTTCGGTCGATTTGCATGTTAGGCTTTTATTATATAGGATGATAAACAAAAATATAAGGAGTAAAATTAATTGTGTTGAGGATTTAAGTGGGAATAATAAAGCCACTGCTAAATCCTATAAATCTACCTCCAAAGGAACAAGATCTGGTGTAAAATTCAAGTATCAGTACAGTATTTTATTCTGTGTTTTATCATGGTTTTGTATTAAATATTTGATAACGAAAAACTTTATGAAGTTATATCACAATATAAATAGAAAATAAATATCACCTGAAATAAATAGAAGATAACAAAAACAGTAATAAATTCAATAAAAACAAAACTGTTATTTAATTTCTGCCAAATACCATTGTCTGCAAAACATGCTTGTGACTACATCAAGGCCTACCTATTCTTTATTAAAAGACTAACACTTACAAGTACCAAACTTAAAAACTTTTAAGATGCTAAAAACATACAATAATTTATCATCATGGTGAACAAAAATAAGATGAGATAATTTCCATCAAGAAGTAATTCAGTGTTAATTGCAAGGGAGGTGGTAACAGAATAAGACCTAAGAAAAGGTTACTGGATTTGCTGACTAGGATAAATGTGAACTTTGAGAGCATCTTTTTTAAAAAGGGGGTAGGGTTAAGGGAAATAAAAACGTTAGAATAGTAGTGCTTAGGGAGGGTACAGGCAGCAGAGAAGAAATCTGGGTCATCTGTTGTTTGGCAATAAAAAGAAGAAGAAAAATAGGAAGACAGCAAATGGATCTGCAGGGTCAAATGAATAACACAGGAAGCAAAAGGGAACACTAAGCAGAAAATAACCATGATACAATGCAATTAGTAACTATGACAATTCTATTTTTGCCATTTGTTAGGTGCAAGTGGAAAACACCATGTTTGCATTCACTCCAGAACCAAGTCTTGGGGGAATCAGCAGAAATGTGATTAGGGAAGTAAACGATTTCTGTCTCTAGTGGTTCAAAACTGTAGATAGTAATAGAAATTCTAACCATAAACACTCTTTCTCTGGTTATTGAATTCTTAGCTTTTTTTGAAAGCAGGCACAGAATACAGTAGGCTCTTAGATTTCAAAGGTTTAACAACTGCAGTTTTCACTATTCCTGTGAGATTTATATGGACCATGACAAGTAGTATAATCTGTAATTTTATGTGGCACAGTATCAGTGGCCTGTGCTAGGGAATGTGCTATCCCTATGTGGTACCATTGTGAGCGTGACCAGCACGCTCATCTCTACATGGATTTGTGGTCTTCCACATTCAGCCAGGTACACTGGAAGTCAACTGAAGTTGTGCTTTATTACGTTTTATAAAACAATGTAGAATGTGCCAAGATATCCAAATTCTGCCATAATTTATTTCTTTAGTTGCCAATAAATTTCCAGTTTTATTTTTTTAAAACTTACAATTACTATGCTATAAAACGAAAAATAGGGGGGAAAGGGTTCTAAAAGGGAAGGAGGGGAACTGACAATGTTGGTCAGCAAAGCAGCAAAGTCAGAGCTCAGAATGCTACTGGTTCCTGTTCTTGCAGCCTCCTTGTCTCTTCTCAAGCTTAGAATGTTGACTGGACGGGGGAGAAAGTAATCAAGACTGCAAGTTTCAGCACCCCCACTTTTTACTTCCCTGGGTGAGAAGCCCAGATTTGCTTTAATTCATCATCCCAATCACATTTATGAATGCAGAGCAACAGCAAGGCTAAGCAAGTGGCTTGTCCTAAAAAGTGAGCTGTTTCCTAAACATCTACTGTACACTTTTGCTGCTACAGACCTCATGAGGTCATGAAAGAAAACAGACCTGAATTTTATTCAGTTTGCTTACAATATTGTTGGGATGTAAATATACTGAAAAAGCAGCTAAGCAATGACATAAACAAAAAGCAATACACAGTGCAAAATTCCTACAAAAGGATGGGCAAATGAAAGTCTCAGAGTGAGGGTGAGGTTGTTCAAATTAAATTTCCAAAGCCTACAAAAGCTAAGTCACATTTTGAAAAATGGGGAGGATGGAAGCATGGAAGTTACGAGGGGAGGGTACCGCACATGGAAAAAGTAGCATGATGAAAAGAAACTGATACAGACCAAGTAACTGTGAGAAACACAAAACGGATTTGCTGGGTTGGAACACAAAGTCCATATTAGGAGAATAATAGGAAACAAGATTGTGAGATGTGAGGGTGAGTCGGCAGATAATTTTTAAGGATGGTTAGGCATGACCACTCAGATTTGATATGCTTTCACTACTGCCATGCATTTTATGAGAATGCTATGCTTTCCCTCCAAAAGAGTCAACTAAATTAAATGAGAAACTACTGACCTGTTTCCTTATTTAAATTAGTTGTCTACCACTACCTGTTCATTGTCAAGTTCAAGAACTGGAAATTATACTTCAAGAAAGGCAAAAAAGCTCATGTGAGTTTACTACTGAAGTGAACCTGACATCTTAAAAAAACTAAGAGGAGAATAGCATTAAGGTACAGTACCTTAAAGAAAAGTTATTAATATGCATGCTCACTATATTTGACTAGAGTTACCTGACTGAAAACTTCAAAAGTTTTCACTAACATACAGTCTAACTGAATGATCTATACAATCTGGTCTCAGAGGTTCCATATTGTTTAAAAAGGTTCATTCACTGGTGTTTGGAATTTTTAAAGTATTATGACAAAATGAAGAGGTTAGGCTAGGACTCACCAATGTACTGATGAGAAATGAAGCCCTGAAGTGCCAAATTAACCAGTCCAATGTGTTTTGGGTGCCTATCATGAACAGAATATGAGCAAAACAAACAAGGATAAGCTAACACTTCCAAGTTGCTTGCCACATTTTAAGAAAAACATATACACCTGAACAGGAGGCTAAAAGTATAAGATGTATATAAGTGCAAACTTATAGAACAATGTGGGAAGGTTACAGGAGGGTTATCTGGTTGAGGAGATCAGGAAAAAGTTCAAAGAAGTAGGATATCAAATGAAAACAAAACAAAACATGAATGGTATTTTATAGTTTTAGATTATTATTTCAAGTACCTTTCTAATTCCATAAAAGACAATACAATCTTTTTAAAAAATGTTTTTTATTAATTTTAGTGAAAGGAGTGGAAGAGAGGATGAGGAACATAGATCAGCTACCTCCTGCATGCTCTCTACTGGGGATCAAGCCCATAACCCCGGTGTGTACCCTGACCTGGACTGGAACCTGGGACCTCTCAGTCCATGGGACAAAGCTCAACCAACTAAGCCAGCGGTCGTCAACCTTTCAGATCTTACGAACCATCAGTGGTCCGTGGACCATAGGTTGGCAACCGCTGAACTAAGCCACATGGGCCAGGGAAGATAATATCCTACCTAATAAAAGAGTAATATGCAAATTGACCATACCTTCGCTACACCCACCAGCCACGCCCACCAGCCACTCAGAGCGAGTATGCAAATAAACCCAATCAAGATGGCTACAGCCACAGAGAGCAGGAGGGAGACTTGGGTTTCCCAGGCAACGGAGGAAGCCAAGCTTTCCGCCTGCCCTTGCCGGCCTAAGCCTCCACTCAAGGCTACAAAGTTTCAATTATAGAAGGTGAACAAATCCAAACAGAAATGGCGGCAGCCACGGAGCTGGAGAGAGCAGGCCAGGGTTGCCTCTGGCGACGGAGGAAGCCAAGCTTTCCACCTGCCCTGGCCGGCCTAGGCCTCCACTCCAGGCTACAAAGTTACAATTATAGAAGGTGAATTAACCCCAATAGAAATGGCTGCCGCCACGGAGCGAGCAGGAGGATTGGCTCCACTCCAGGCTACAAAGTTTCAATTGTAGAAGGTAAATAAATTCCAGATACCAGGGCCTCCGCTTGGGTCGCCAGGGGGCATGGCCGGCCTGCAAACCACCTCATGCCCCTCGCTCAGGCCGCCCCACGCCCCAAGGGAACCCCCACCCTGATCCGGGACACCCTTCAGGGCAAACCAGCTGGCCCCCACCCGTGCACCAGGCCTCTATCCTATCTAATAAAAGAGTAATATGCAGATTGACCATCACTCCAACACACAATATGGCTAACCCCATGTGGTCAAAGATCCTGCCCCCATGTGGACACAAGATGGCCACCACAAGATGGCCAGCAGGGGAGGGCAGTTGGGAAGCACCAGGCCTGCAAGGGAGGGCAGTTGAGAGGGACCAGGCCTGCAAGGGAGGGCAGTTGGAGGCAATCAACCCTGCAGGGGAGGGCAGTTAGGGGTGACCAGGCCGGCAGAGGAGGGAAGTTGGGGGCAAACAGGTTGGCAGGGGAGCGGTAAGGCATCAATCAGGCTGGCAGCAGAGTGGTTAGGGGGTGATCAGGCTGGCAGGCAGAAGCGACTAGGGGCAATCAGGAAGGCAGGCAGGCGAGCAGTTGGGAGCCAGCAGTCCTGGATTGTGAGAGGGATCGGGCTTAAACGGGCAGTTGGACATCCCTCGAGGGGTCCCAGATTGGAGAGAGTGCAGGCTGGGCTGAGGGACACCCCCTCCCCTCAGTGCACGAATTTCGTGCACCGGGCCTCTAGTAAACTTATAAAGATGTTTCTTGATGATTTAGATTAGATAAATATTATACCTGGGATAAAAATTATGAAGAAAACAAAAATACTATAAAAATAGATTGCAAATATCTCAATATAGAAAAGAAACTCATCATGACAGCAAACACAATATGTACTCCTTTGTGTTTAGCTTCTGCCACTTATGTGTTTGCATTTACCTTTGTTGTAGCATTTATCAGTGATTCGTTCCTTTTTACTACAGAAGAGAATTTCATTGCATGGATATACCATATTGTTTATCCATTCATCATATGATGGACATTTTTATTGCTTTCCAACTTCTGACTATTGTGAATAATGCTGCTAAACAGACATTTATACTTCTTTGTATGCACATTTTCATTTCTCTTGGGTAGATCCCTAAAGTGGAATTGCTGGTTCATATGATGAGCATATGTTTAACTTAAGAAACAGCCAAACCATTTTCCAAAAGCAGTGTATAAAGATTCCAGTTCCTCCACAATACCAATACTATGTCATGTTAGTCTTTTTAATTATAGCCACTCAAGTGTGTAACAGCATATCACTGTAGTTTAATTTGCATTTCCCTAATGATGAATACTGAACATCTTTTCATGTGGGTTGGCCATTCATACTATCTTCTTTGGTGAAATATCTATTAAAGTCTTTTCCCCATTTTTAATATAATTTTTTATAATTGAGTTGTAAGATTTCTTTATGTATTCGAGATTAAAGAAGTTAATCATGTTTTTAACATGCTAATATTTTCTGCTATTCTGTGGCTTAACTTTTTATATTAAGTATCCTTTAAACTGTGAAAGTTTAAAAATGCTAATGAAGTCCAATTTATCAGCTTTTCTTTTAAGATTCATGCTTTTGGTGTCACATCTAAGAATTCTGCCTAACACAGGTCACAGAGATTTCCTTCTATGTTATCATCTAAAATTTTTATAGTTTTAGGTTTTACAATTAAGTATGTGATCTATTTTGAGATAATTTTTGTGTATTGTCTTAAGTATATAGCACAAAAATATGCCTAAGGCCATTTTTTAAATATACAGATATCCAATTGTCCCAGCACTATTTGTTTAAAGACTATTCTTTCCCAAATGAACTGTCCTGGCACTTTTTTTAAAAAACCAAATGATCATAAATGTAAGAATTATTTCCGGATTCTCAATCCTATTTCACTAATCTACATTCTCATCCTTATGCCAATCACATGTTCTTGATTATTTGAGATTAGTTAAATTTTAAAATTAGCTAGGATAAGTCTCTTATTTTGTTCGTTTTCAAAATTGTTTGGGCTATTCTAGGTCCTTTGCATCTCCTTATAAATTTTAGGATCAGCTTGACAAATTCTTCAAAAAAGTCTTCTGGGATTTTGGTAAGAATTTTGTTGACTCTAGATCAATTTGGGGATAACCATCACTTTAACAACATTCAATCTTCCAATCTATGAACACAGACTCTCTCTCCATTTATTTAAATCTTCTTTAATTTCTTTCAGCAATGTTTCTGTAATAAAAACATCTTGGTGCTTCTTTTGTTAAATTTCTTCCTAAATATTTTAATTCTTTTGATGACACGGTGAAGTTTTTCTTACTTTCATATTCAGATAATTTCTCACTACTGAATTGTTAAACTCGCCTCAGTTTGTAGAAAAAGTAAAAGCCATTAGGCTAGAATATTCTAATTTCCCTCCACTAAATCTATATACCTATTCTCTCTATATTTATGTTTTTACTTCTTCCTTCCTTTTAAAATTAAGGATGATCCATTTCCTATCAAAGAACTGACCCTCTATACAGTCAGGATCCTGAACTTTCTTGTTTTCTCAAGGACTTCTCTCATCTTCCTTCCTTCCTTCCTTCATTAATCCTAACAACTAAAATCATGCTGCAGTATTTCTTACACTCAACAAAGACTTCCTTTATATCCTCATACACCTCTATCTTCTACCCCGTATCTGTTTCCTTTCATAAGCAAACTTCTTTATAAAGCTATCTATACACCAAATTTCTAGGCCTGAGCTATCATGTATCCCCTCAAGTCACTTAAATCTGGCTTCCATCTCTACCAAGCCACGAAACTGGCTCATCTCAGTTACTGATGACCTATAGGTTGTCAAAGCCAATGGCCCACATCTTCTCAACCTCTAAGCCAAACTCAATACAGTTAACTATCCTTTCCTTGAAAACTTGCATTACTTGGCATCCATGACATGATCCAATATACATTCCAATTTCCCTACAACCACTCTGGCTGTCCTTCTTACGCCTCCTTCCTAGTGACCTTCCAGTTTATCCAACTTTAAAATGTACACAGATCCTCAGGGTTCTATTTCCAGCCAAACCTTTACTTTCACAGTCTCTTCCTCAGAGATTTCACCTATTTTCATGGCTTTAAATATCACTAATACACTGATAATCTTCAAATTGATATCTCCAAGCCAAATATCTGAGTTCCTTAAGATTCACTGGTTCTCTCTGATAGAGGCCTACTTGACAATCTGAGGCTTCTGAGAACTCAAGACTGACGAAAGGAAACTCCTGAATTCACATTATCCTGCCTCCAAAATAAAACAAGCAAAAAACTAAAACATCAAAAAAAAAAAAACACACAAAAAAAACACCGTTCTTTCCCCAGCAATCCAAAATGACAACATCCAGCAATACCCCTGAGTTCTTCCCTCTTCCTTAAGTTCCACATCCAATCCATTATCACGACCTCCTATTTCTACCACCTAAAAATATCTCAAATATGTCCACTACTCTCCATTCCACTAATGTAAGTCATTGTCCCCTACCTAAATTACTGCATATCCACTGGCCAATCTATTTCTGCTTTTCCCAGTATTTTCTTCTTTATACAGCAGGGTAATTTTTAAAAAATATAATTCATATGATGCTACCTGCTGAACAAAATCTTTTCGCATTTTTAAAAAAATCTTTATTGCTGAAAGTATTACATATGTTCCCTTTTTCTCCCCATTGACTCTTTCTAGCCAGTCCCCACCCCGTCCCAGGCCTTCACCACCCTACTGTCTGTGTCCATGGGTTATGCATGTATGCATACAAGTTCCTGTTTATCTTTTCCCAACCACCCTCCCACTCCTCCCCTGTCTTCCCTCTGAAATTCAACAGTCTGTTCCATGCTTCTATGTCTTTGGATTTATTTTGTTCATTAGATTCCACATATGAGTGAGATCATGTTATACTTGTCTTTCTTTTACTGGCTTTGTTTGCTTAGCATAATACTCTCTAGGTCCCTCCATGCTGTCTCAAAAGGTAAGAAAGCCTTCTTTTTTTACTGCTGCATAGTATTCTGTGGTATAAATGGAATACTGGGTCAAATGGCAGTTTCATATTTAATTTTCTGATGAAACTTCATACTGTTTTCCATAATGGCTGCACCAGTCTGCATTCCCACAAGCAGTATACTAGAGTTCCCTTTTCTCCACATTCTCACCAGCACTTGTCATTTGTAGATGGTGGCCATTCTAACAGGTATGAGGTGATACCTCCTCCTCATTTTAATTTGCATCGCTCTGATGATCAGTGACTTTGAGCATTTTTTCATATGTCTCTTAGCCATCTGTATGTCCACTTTGGAGAAGTGTCTATTTAGGTCCTTTGCCCATTTTTTAATTGGATTGTCTTCCTTTTAAGTTGTATGAGTTCCTTATATATTTTGCATATTAACCCTTTATCAGATGTATCATTGCCAAACACGTTCTCCCACACAGTGGGCTCCCTTTTTGTTTTATTGATGGTTTCTTTTGCTGTGCAGCTTTTTATTTTGATGTAGTCCCATTTGTTTATTTTCTCCTTTGTTTTCTTTGCCCTAGGACAGTGGTCAGCAAACTGCGGCTCGCGAGCCACATGAGGCCCTTTGGCCCCTTGAGTGTGGCTCTTCCACAAAATACCATGGCCTGGGCGAGTCTATTTTGAAGAACTGACGTTAGAAGAAGTTTAAGTTTAAAAAAATCTGGCTCTGAAAAGAAATTTCAATCATTGTACTGTTGATATTTGGCTCTGTTGACTAATGAGTTTGCCGACCACTGCCCTAGGAGATGTATCTGCAAACATATTGCTACGAGAGATGTCTGAGATTTTTTTCTTTTCTTTCTTTCTTATTTTATTGTTTAAAGTATTACATGTCTCCTTTTTCCTCAATTGACACCCCCCTACCCCACTCCCCGCCAAAATGTCTGAGATTTTGCTGCCTATGGTTTCTTCTAGGATTTTTATGGTTTCACAGCTTACATTTAAGTCTTTTATCCATTTTGAATTTATTCTTGTGTATGGTGTAAGTTGGTGGTCTACTTTCATTTTTTTGCATGTATCTGTTCAATTTTCCCAACACCATTCATTGAAGAGTCTGTATTGACTCCATTGTATGTTCTTGCTTCCTTTGTCAAATATTAATTGAGCATAATGGCTTAGGTCGATTTCTGGGTTCTCTGTTCTGTTCCATTGGTCTATATGTCTGTTCTTGTCCAAGTACCAGGCTGTTTTGATTACAGTGACTTTGTAGTAAAACTTGATGTCTGGTATTGTGATTCCTCCAACTTTGTTCTTCTTTCTCAATATTGCTGAGGCTACTCAGGGCGTTTTTTTTTTGTTGTTGTTGTTGTTGTTTCCATATAAATTTTTGGAGTATTTGTTCTAGATCTGTGAAATATGCCATTGGTATTTTAATAGGGATTGCACTGAATCTGTAGATTGCTTTGGGTAGTATGGACATTTTAATAATGTTAATTCTACCAATCCATAAACATGGTTTATTCTTCCACTTGTTTATATCTTCCTCTAGCTCTTTTTTCAATGTCCTGTAGTTTTCCGAGTACAAGTCTTTTACCTCCTTGGTTAAGTTTATTCCTATGTATCTTAATTTTTTTTGTTGCAGTGGTAAATGGGATTGTTTGGTTTCACTTCCTAAGAATTCATTCTTGGTGTATAAAAATGCCATAGATTTCTGGGTGTTAATTTTGTATCCTGCTACACTGCTGAATTCATTTATTAAATATAGTAGTTTTTTGGTGGCGTCTTTAGGATTTTCTATGTACAATATCATATCATCTGCGAATAATGAGAGTTTTACTTTCTCCTTTCCAATTTGGATGCCTTTTATGTTCTCTTCTTGTCTGATCACTGTGGCTAGGAATTCCAGTACTATGTTGAATAACAGTGGTGAAAGTGGACATACCTATCTTGTTCCTGTTCTTAGGGAAAATGATTTTGATTTTTGCCCATTGAGTATGATGTTGGCTATAGCTTTGTCATATATGGCCTTTATTATGTTGAGGTGTGCTCCCCCTATTTCCACTTCGCTGAGTTTTTATTAAAAATGGGTGTTAGGTTTTGTCAAATGCTTTTTCTGCATCTATTGATATGATCATGTGATTTCTGTCTTTCAATTTGTTTGTGACATATCACATTTATTGATTTGTGAATACTGTACCAGCCTTGCATCCCTGGAATAAATCCCACTTGGTCATGGTGTATGATCTTCCTAACTAATAAAAGAGTAATATGCAAATTGACCCTAACTCTGCTACACCCACAAGCCACACCCACAAGCCAATCAGGAGCAAATATGCAAATAAACCCAATCAAGATGGCTACAGCCACAGAGAGCGGGAGGGAGGCTTGGGTTTCCCAGGCAACGGAGGAAGTCAAGCTTTCCGCCTGCCCTTGCCGGCCTAAGCCTCCACTCAAGGCTACAAAGTTTCAATTATAGAAGGTAAACAAATCCAAACAGAAATGGCGGCAGCTACGGAGCTGGAAAGAGCAGGAGGCAAGGGTTTCCCCGGCAATGGAAGAAGCAAAGCTTTCCGCACACCCTAGCCGGCCCTGGCCTCCGCTTAAGGCTACAAAGTTTCAATTACAGAAGGTATACAAACCCCAAAAGAAATGGCTGCCGGCCACAGAGTGAGCAGGAGGCTTGGCTCCACTCCAGGCTACAAAGTTCCGATTGTAGAAGGTAAATTCCAGATACCAGAAGCGGTTAAGGGCAATAAGGAAGGCAGGCAGGCGAGCAGTTGGGAGCCAGCAGTCCTGGGTTGTGAGAGGGATGTCCGGTGGGATCGGGCCTAAACGGGCAGTCGGACATCCCTTGAGGGGTCCCAGATTGGAGAGGGTGCAGGCTGGGCTGAGGGACACACACACCCCTCCGTGCACGAATTTCATGCACCGGGCCTTTAGTTTTAATATATTGCTGGATCCAATTTGCTACTATTTTGTTGAGGATTTTAGCATCTATATTCATCAGGGATATTGGTTCTTTTAATATTTTGTAATCCAAACTCCTTATCACTGTGTATAAGACCTGTAGCCATTCTCCGCTCTTGCTCATATTATTCCAACTTTTCATTTTCTCAAACACATTAAGCTCTCCACAGCATTAGGCCCTTCACATGCTGTTCCCTCTATGTGAAACATCTCATTCTCTCTCCCTTACTCTATGTCCATGTCTCTTCAGTGAGGCCTTCCCTTACACCTAAGGAGGTCCCCACAGTCTCCCATGATACTCTATTAACTGTACACAGTTCTTTTCCATTTTTACCTTAACACAAGTATAATCCAAGAAGGCAGGGGAAGATTTCTGGTTTTTTACCATTGCATATATACCCCAAATATAAAGAGTAACCATGAAGAAGTATTTATTAAAAATATACAAAACTTTAAGAAAGACATGTTCATTCAGCATTTCACAGATTCGTCTGCTCTTCCTTAAAACTTTCTTACTGTAGTAGTCCATGGGATGAGCTTGACTAGGTTGGGGGAAGATTGACAACCTCAAATTATACACAAAATTTTGCTTAGCTATATTTTCTAAGCAGATGTCCAGTGTGTATGCCAGAATCTCAAAGGAATCCACAACCTAAGAGGTTAGAAGGAGATATATGATAAATTCTGGTTTCATCATTTAATAAGATAAACTCAAACTCAACATACAGTCAATTCTTAAAACAAAATGGAAAAGAGATGTAATTTTTTTTTTTAAAATCTAAGTCCTATATTTTATCAAATCCCAATGAAATCTGGTGTATGGTATGAACTTAAAAAAAGATCTGAGTCAAACTTATTATATCCTGAGTTTTTAGGTCATGCCTATATGTATGCAACCCATCAGACATAAATTCTTTACACAGAGGTAAAGTAGAGAAAAGAAAAATGAAAAGGCATCTATCACAGAAAAGACTGTGGAGAACAAAACATATATGAGGGAAAACACTGAAAATGCAAAGTCTGTCACCCATTTAAAATTCTCATTGGCCATCTAGATACCTTAAAGAACTAAGAACGATGGACCTCAAATCTCCCGAAGAATATAAAAGAAATCAATCCAGTGTCAAAATCATGAAGCAATTAATTTCAAGTCTGTGCGCTACTTTCTTAAGGTTGTGGTTAGAGTCTGAAAATCCAATCCAATCACTTCATGTAGTGAGAACACCCAGATAGTAAGTGATTTGTTCAAGGTCACAAAGCTAGCTAGAGACAAGACTGAAACTTGCCCCCCATATTTAGTGCTCCTTATACAAACCTCACATGCTCTTTTACTGATCCATCAAAATATTTAGCATGAATTCCCAAAATACTAAGATTCTAACTGTGGGATTTGGTTAAGGAAAAAAAAGACCAAACCTAGCACAATGTGATATAAAAAAGAGACATTTTTAAAGTAAATATTACACTACATAAAGTCATTATGTGTGACTTTTTTCACAGCGTATGGTTTTTCAACTGTGTATAAGAAAGTGTCTAATTAAGGCAAGATTATTTTTATAGTTTCTTATAATTCTTCAGGGATTCAGGAATTACAAATGAAAATAATCCCTACTCCAGAATAACAAACCTGACATTTATTTGTATTAAGTTTATAATTTCCAGTGCATAATGAGGCTCTGTTTCCTATTTTAATCCTATCACTGAGTAGTTCTTATAATTGAACAAATTTTAAGAGAAAGACAAAATGGTTTATGTTTAATTCTTGTCACTTTTCCCCCATTAACTTATGTGTTATTCAAATAGTCTAACAAGATATTGCTCAACACAAATGATCTAAAAGATTTTTTCAGTCTCATTAATAGGGTACATTGTTTATAACCTTCAACAAAGGAACAGTTAGTACTAGAAACTTTTATCAAATTATTACACATTCAAAGTTTGTAAGAAGCTTTAAAACATTTCCCAGCATAGAGGTTTTAAGCAAAAGCTAAGAAACATATTTATTATAAATAAATTACTTCTGGAAAATAAATATTTTTAAACCTCTGAATGTTTTCTTGCACAGTAGACAGCAAAATTTCTTTCAATTAAATCCTATAAAGACAGATTTTTCTCCCTCTGAGTTCTGCTCCTTTCTGGTGTGGAGCATAATTCTATAAAGTGTTAGCTATTCATATTTGCTTTGTGTGTTGCCATACTGAATCCATAAACAAACCCTTAAAGTCAGAACATACCTTAAGATGTTTGACAGTTGTAGTAATGTAAAATTGTGTGTCTGTGTGCCCATGATACCAACTTCAAGAATCTTCCTATTTCTGTTAAGTGGCTGTGTCTCAAGACATTATTATATATAAAACTACTTACTATGTGAAGGAGAAAATCCATATATAACTCAAAACAAATAATTTAGAATAGCCAGTCTTCATAAGAACTATGGGCAAAACAATCACATGAACTGTGAAAGTAAGAAAGCTGAGCCCAGCCAGTGTGGCTCAGTGGTTGAGCATCGACCGATGAACTAGGACGTCACGGTTCCATTCTGGGTCAGGGCACATGCCTGGGTTGCTCTTTCACTGATCCCCAGTGTGGGGAGTGCAGGAGGCAGTCAATGAATGATTTTCTCTCATCATTGATGTTTCCATCTCTCTCTCCCTCTCCCTTCCTCTCTGAAATCAATAAAATATATTTTTTTAAAAAGAGTTGAGAGGTCCCAAGGAATAATGATAAGGAAGAGAGACTCTATTCATTAACAAGTTATTTAATTTCTCTGCTTATCAAGTTCCTAGTTAAAAAACAAAAATAATATCCACTTCAGAGTTGTTGCAAGGATCAAATGAATTCCTCCATGAAAATTACTTGCCTGGTAAAAGAAACATAATAAGCACTCAATAAATGCCAGCTCATTCCTCCTTCAGTTTTGGGCCCTCTGTTCTTTGTTCCTAGACTCATTCCCCAAGATGACTCAGCCTTCTCCCGACTTTTATTAACAAATGCTGAAAATGACTCCATCAATCAAAGCCCTGATGTGTAGATGCATGCCCACAGTGTGAGGAGCTATCTGTCCCTTGCCCCCAAGCAAGACACTTAGGTGATGAAAAAGAGACCCCAGATGCCTGAACTTCACTGTAAGAACCAGCACTTAGATGGACAAATCTCTACCTGTTTCCAACCATCTTCTGGAGATTTGCATTGCTATCTCAAAATGCCGACATCAAACTCATTATCTCTTAAAAATTGGGCCCTCTTCCAGCCCCTTTTCTAATTGTGAGTGGGGTCCAACAGAGAATAATCCTTATCCTAGTCTCCTTTCATCTTAATATCATCTAAATATCACCAAGTCTACCTTCATAATCTCTATCTCTACCTTCATTTTCTGTCCTTCTGCCACTACAGTCCAATCTCAGCACTAGTGATATTTTGGGCCAGATAATTATTTGCTGGGGGGTTGTCCTGTGTATTGTAGGAAGTTTAGCAGCATCTCTCCCTTTTATCCACCAGATGCCAGTAGAACTGCTTCCTCTCCCCAGTTGTGACAACTGCCCCCCTGGAGGATAAAATAATTGTCCTCACCAATGCCTCCTCACCTCCTCTATTTAAGTACCATGGTCTAGATCACCACTTCATACATGCACTTAGAATCAGTCCCCAAATTCATCTCCAGTTTCTTCCCTCTTAACTCCCGTTCCACTGATCTCATAAAGACTTCCCAAAGCACTGCTTTAATGTGTCATTTCTCTTATATCTACAACTACCTGTTGCCTTCACAGTTCAAAGCTGTCCACCCAGCCTTTATAATCTGGCCTCAATTAAACATTATCCCACAAAGCATCTCCCATAGTGACTACTCAGAAGCCCTTCAATAACAGACCTGTTTGTTCATCCGGCCCCTCCTTTTCTATTCCTCTGTTGTCACCCTAGTTTGGATGCCCATTACCTAGCATCCCTTCCAGACCACTGCACCAGCCTCCAAGCCCAGCCTCTACTCTCTTCCTCACTCAAAGTAAAAAACTACCAGTGAGCTCCACTGCCTATTGAAACATGAAATCTTCCATCTGTTCTTATAATCTTTCCTAATATGGTCTAATTCTATGTTCCATTACCTGGAAAACATACTCTACCTTGGGTACAAGCTATATGCTAGTCCTTGGAAAGGCTCCTACACTTTCCACCTTTGGTCATGTTTTTCCCTGCCTGCAAGTCCTCTTAATCCCACTGCCCTTCCTCCACACTAAACTCCATCAGAACTAAGAAGCCTTTCCTGAGCACACTTCCTTTGTACCTCTCCTATGGTATTCATATTTTGCTTTATGTTACACATGTATATTCCTATAATTTACAAGGTCCCTGAGAGCTTCTTACCCTATTGATACCGTGCAATGCCAACCAGTGTTAGGGAGGTAACTCAACAGTATTTCAGTTTCCCCAAATGCTTTCCACTTAGAAAGCAATGGAGGGCTGTTTTCAATCTCAAACTCCCTTAAGCCAATTAAGTTTACATTCCCTCGCTTTTGTCTCACATTTTATGTCTTAAGCCAATTTTTAGGTAAACTGCTTTCAAGATACCCAGAATGCCACTGCAGTATATGTTACTGCAAGAATTCCGCTGTAGGGATTTCTTATAGCTTCCAACTTGTAATTAAATCCTGAATATTTATGCTATTTAAGCTCTCTCTTTATACAAAAAGGCAATAGATATTTTTCAATGTTAATAAAATTAAGCAAAACATGAAAATGAGTGGCTTGAATTAAACATATTTTAAGCAAAGGTTAATTAACAAATTTGTCTATCTGAAATAATACATGTAAAGTCCTAAATAAATGAGTCAGTTTATTTTAGCTCCCCCCAGCCCAAAGACATAACCATGCGTGGGGAATAGCCAGCCCCTGGGTCATGTAAGGCCCGAGAAATCATTTGGTCTGGTCCTGCCAAGGCAACCGTAGGTGGGATTCGAAATTCAATAAGCCTAGGAGCTTCTTTCATAGCAACATAAATTTATATTAAGCTAATTATATTAAGCAAATGATGTTATCAATATCCAAATGGCCCTTAGCAGAAAAAAGGTTCCCCACCCAGGACATAAACCAAAATATAACATGGGAAGTTTCTCCTTAATTTCAGTTCCTAAATGAGTTGAAAGTGTGTTTTATTTCTACAAAAAGACCATGTTCTGACCAGACCAAAGCCATATGAAGAGCGTGTATACCCCACACTGCAACTAACAGTCTTTCGCAGGGTCAGCAAACTATAGGCCCTGTTTTGTGTGCCCCTGAGGTAAGACTGGTTTTTACTTTTTTTAAAGGGTTGTAAAAAACACAAAGAAGAATATGGGACAGAGACTGTGGCAGCCAAAGCCTAAAACTCCCTGTTCAGCAACATGAATTTGAGACTCCTAGCTGCTGGTCTGGAAGACACCCAACCTTTCCTCCCAAGATTTTAAAAAAGCAATATAAAACATACGGGATTATGAAAAAAAAGACAGAATTCATTCATCTTAGTCACAGTTACTGCACAGGTAACTTCTAAAAGAGAGGCCTGTGTGAATTTTTGCACTTGCCAGAGTTTTTGTTTGGAAGAACTTGACTCTCATTGTGTACGCCTGAAGAGTGAAAGTGCCTGGCCCAAAGTCACAGCGTCAGTAACAACAGAATGGTGTCAAAGCCCCAGGCCTCAAACCTCTTGATTCCGTGCTCTCTGCGGTGCACTGCACCGTAACTACGCATTGGGCTTTAAGTTTTGGAGATTTTGATAACTAGTTTCAACCATCATAAAGATGAAAGCTTAAAACCTGCTCCCGATTTGCTATTTAGACAGACTCTTACTAGCAGTGATGAATCATTACACAGTAACATCCATGCCCACCGCGTACATTAGATAAGAACTTCTAGGAAGCCTTTTATTTTAAAAAACGGATGTGAGAGAGAAAGCTCAAAACTCGCTCTGCTGGCTCCCCTAGTACTACAGATGGAGGCAAATAAACACCTCTGACCCCCCAGCTGCTCAATCCTGATCTCCCAACCCAAATCCACACGTTTCACCAAATGCCAATCGGAAACCTGTCCCGTGTACACCAGCCACACGTTCTATTGTTAATTGTAAGTTCTTTTCCCGATCTTCTTGGGAACTACTCGCCAGGAGTTCACATTTTTTTTTAATCTCCCCAAGAATTTATCTTCTTTGGAAACACTGCTTCTTCGATTTCCAAATCTATTAAGATCCACTTCATCGTGTCTGCTCGGTTCATTCAAAGAATTAAAAAAACAACAACACATTTTACCTCTACTGAGGACATGACTACTCTGCACGACCCGAAGAGCTGTGTATATACCAAGACTTACGACTCAAAAGACATGGTAACCACCCAAGATTCTTCAGCTGAAGTTGCTCTTCCAAGGGCTGGACATTACAGATTCTGAGGGAGAGCCGAGAGATCCAGGTCTCGGGCTCTTCCGAGATCACACACAGACCCCCCGTCCGCACTGCATCTCTGCGTGACTTTTATCCTCCAGGAGCGACCCCCTTCCGCTCCACCGCGGCCGGCGGAGTGCGGCGGCCCGGGCACCTGCGGCCCCGGCCGAGGACGGTGCAGCCGGGGCGGAGGAAGGGGTGAGGTGTGTGTGTGTGTGTGTGTGTTGGGGGGAACCTGCCCACCGCCGTCCGTCCAGGAAACGGCACCCACTCCCACCCCCGGAGGCAATGGCAGGAGGCCCGAGCGGCCGAGCAAGACCCCCTCGGAGGCCGGCAGGCCCCGGGCGCAGCGGAGACGACGCGGCGACCTCACCTGCAGGACCACGTCGTTGGGCAGCTGCGCGGCCCGGAACAGCTCCAGCACCCGCCCGTTGGCCGCCACCTTCTTGGTGCTCTCGATGTCGCAGTAGGAGAAGAGATCCGAGTAGTATTTCTGCTCCGCGTCGCTCAGCGTTAAGCCTTCCATCTTCGCCTCCGGCTCACGGCCCCCCCCGACCCGCATGCAACACGCGGGGCCCGGCCCCGGGGGCCGCGCGCGGCCCGGCTTTCCTCCGCGGCCCGGAGCCCCCGGGAGCCCGGCCGCGCGCGCGCGCGCGCGGGGGGCGCCCGAGCCGCCGGGCCCGGAGGTCGCCCGGCCGGGCTCGGCCGCCGCCGCCGCCGCCGCCTGCGAGGCCCGCGCAGTCCCGGGCTCGGCGCGCGCGGCTCCGCTCGGGGGCCGCGGGGAGGAGGCGGGGGCGCGGCGGCGCGAGGCTCGGGCGGACGCCGCACGCCTCCGCCGCGGGTTCGAGTCTCCCCGGCTCCGCGCCGCTTCCCCCCGCCTGGACTTTCCGCCTCGGCTTCCCCTTCCGTCCACGCCCCCGGAGCGGCAGCACTTCCCAGAAAAGTTGTGGGGCTCCGAGCCTAAAGTTTGGGGGTCTCCGGGCTGAGCGCGGCCGCCGCCCCGCCTCCCCGCGCCGCCATTGACTGCGCCCGGCCCGGCCCCCGACGCGCCGCACCGACACTGACAGCGGCCGCGCTCCAGACCCGGATGTGAGGCCGCGAGGAGAGAGCGCGAGAGGCAGAGAGGAACACCCACCGGGCGGCCGGCCGCTCCGGGAGAGGGGGGCGCAGCGCCCCCTGGTGGCCGGCGCCCGCGGCGGGGCCCGACCCGCCCTCCCTCGGCGGGACCAGCCGGGACCCCGGGGCTGGCGGGATCAGGCGGGAACAGCGTGCGGCTCCTCAAGAGCCGGAGAACCTAGAGATAAGGGTTGCAGTGTCCATTGTTTCGAAGCTTCTGGCACTCAGCGTCGGATACGTATTTGGTCGAAAGGGAACATGGTTCAGGTTACGGTACCCCTTCGTACCTTTTTGAGGTCAGAAGTTTCTGAGAATAAAGTCGGCGGCTGTGGGTGCTCCGAAGGGCTGTGGACACCCAACCCCTTTGGAAACTCTGCTCATCCAGACGCGAGCCCTGGGACGTCACCCCCACTCTGGTTGTAAGCCGTGTTTACCTGAGAGCATCTGCTGACTTGGGGGCAAACGGACACGTTTGCTTTGCACAAGGGCGTCCTGGCACCAGGAACCGGGTGCTCTCCGTTCGTACCACCAGCTCCATAAACCCCCGCTTCTCCCTCTGGGAAAGCCCCCCCTGTTGCAGGGCTTTGGGGTCCCTGGCACAGGGAATCCTGAAGGCATCTCAAGTAGAAGATCTTAACAAGAGCTTATACGTAACAGGTAGGAAGTATCTCAAAAACAGCAGCTAAGGCAGAAGGATCCGGATTTTCCAGTTTGGGTTTTTATTTTGTTTTCTACACGTTGCTCCCCAGAGGGCTGATCCTGCAAATTATGACAGGGTCACAATCTTTTATCTGGAATTCCAAAATAAAAAAGCACTGTAAAGCCTAAGCTTTTTTTTTTTTTTTTTTTTTTTTTTTTTTGGTAACTCTCTGGCAGCAAAACCTGACGTGCCTCATTTGGAGGCAAAAATCCTAACTCACATGAGACTATTTATAGTCTTTATATATGCCCCTTAGCGTCAACATTTATTCATTTTACTACAGGCTTTACTAGGATACACACACACACACACACACACACACACACACACACACACACTGTTATAGGCATTGTGTTACCATCCTTTGTTTAAAAAAGATGAGGGACTGTGGAGCTGTGACTATTTTCTAACTGAATAGTAGCATTTTATATAGATACAGATATAACATGCCATTAAGCACACATTTCCCTGTCTCTAAAATTTTCACTTTGCCGCAGAGACACCTGCACACCCCAACAGGGCGCCTGCCACAGGTGACCAGAGCCCCACAGGTGGCCTGTCTTCAGGTTGCTAGCTGTAGGGCCCATCTGTACAAATGGGAGGAGCACGGGGGGGGGGTGGGGGGGGGAGGGGCTGGTTCACAGGTGTCTTCAGCACCGTTTTCTCCACCTCCTTTCCCAGGCGCTGAAGGCCTTCCTTCCAGCCACCTAAACTACTCTTTCCCACAGACCTTTGCGTGGCTTGTTCTCTCACACCACTCAGATGCCTGTTCACCTATCACCTCCTCAAAGAGACCTCCCCTCAACCCCTAATCTAAAATAACCCCACTGCCTCACGCTAGCCCCTATCTGAATTATTTTCCTGTATAGCACTTTTTACTACCTGACATTAAAGTATGTATCCATTTATATTTTTAACAGCTAATAATTATGGAGTACTTACTGTGTTTTAGGCACTGTTCTAAACCTTTACACTAATTGCTGCATTAATCACAACAACCCTATGAAGTAGACGCTATTAGCATTTTTATTTGACAGATGAGGAAACTGAGGCACAAATGGGACAAGTAACTTATAAGTCACATTGTCATTAAGTGTCTGGATCTGGGATTCAAGATCCAGACGGTCTCAACTCCAACATCACTTACAGTGCCTTCGTTACTTGTTTGTTAAGTCTCCCCAGCTACCATCCCTGCATTTACCAGAGAATATTTGTTCATTGCCTGCCATAGCTCCAAGGCCTAGTATGTGGCATATAGAACTCACCAAGCGTTTGTCGAATGAATAAATGAACAAGTGGTGTGACGAGCCAGTCAATACCATCATCTCCTCGTGTGGCTCCCTTAACTCTGCAAGCTCCAGCTCCACTCCTCCGTGGCAACCTGAAATAATTATAGGATTGCTTCACTTCCACGTTCTGGGATTCTGAAATTCCCTTCTCAGTCCACGTGTGCTATCCTTTTACTCTCGCCTCCCAGTCCTCAAATAAGCCTGCTCATTATAGCCTCCAGGTTCTCCTCCCTACCCAACACATCATGCATGTCCTGGAAGGTACCCTTGGAGCATCTTGTGCCAGTGTGAAAGGACCTGCATGGTCTTCTCCTCAGGGAGCACTCACTGCAGGGGCCTCACTGTCAGCCATGCCAAGGACCTTCTGCAGCATCCCCAATCCTCCTTGTACTGTCCTTCCTCCCCCTCCCAATTGCTTGCCAAAGGCTAACACTGAACTGGCCACATGTGTTACAGGATGTTGAGCGGCTCTCTTCCTGTGGTCTTATTGCTGTGAGGCTTTCCTAAGACATAGAGTAGGAGTTTTCCTGTTGATGACCAGGACCAACTTGAGGACAAAAAGTACCACATGTTCTAAAGAAAAACAATCAAGTCAGACTCCCCCCCACTAGGTAAGGGCTTATTAAGAAGCACCCGGATGGGCCGGACAGCTAGCAGCCACAGCCTCAGCCCCACTGACCCACTCCCCAAGGTGGGGAGGAGCCTGGGTCTGATTGAGAGCCCTTCCAGACGAACACATCCTCCTGGAGGCAGGAGCTCAAAAAATCAGGGAGGCCTGCACGAAGGGGAGACCTTCTCGGCCCCTGGCTGGATCCTGGGTGGGCTTGGTGCTGGAGGGTTTGACAGTTTCACAAGTGAAAGAGATTTTTCTCTGCGTCTGTCACTTAAATTGGTATTTCCAGGTTTGAAGGGAAAGAAATGATTTAACACATGGGCTCCTTGAGGTCAAGTCTATTTTCTTTCCTTTACATTTCTAGACATGTCAATTTTAAAAAGCGACATCATGAGAAAGCTATTTTAAAACACATGTTCTATATGACATAGCTACACATATTAAAGGTGTTGGCTTTCAGGTAAGATCAAACAGTTGGTTACTGCCCACAAATATCAACTGTTTTTTAACTGGAAATCTTTAAGTTTTAAAAATAAACTACATACAGTAAAATGTATTGTTTCTGATATACACTTCTATGAGTTTTGACAAACGTATATAGTCACGTGACCACCACCAAAAACAAGATGGGGAACCATTCTGTGCCCCCCAAATTCCTTTCTGCTGCCCCTTTATACTAACTCTGCCCTCTACTCTCAGCCCCTAGCAACCACTTTTTTCTTTTTCAATATCTTTTGCCTTTTCCAAAATGTACTTGTAAGTGAATTATCCATTTTTTATTTAAAAACTTTTTTTGTTGTTGAGATGTAATTGACTTATAACATTATGTTAGTTTCAGGTGTACAACATAATGATTCAATATTTGTATATATTGCAAAATGATCACCACACTAAGTCTAGTTAATATCTATCACCACACAGCTACAATTTTTTTCTTGTGATGAGAACTTTTTAAGATTTACTCTGTTAGCAATTTTCAACTATGCAACTTAATATGAATCTTATTTCTTTTCCTCTTTTGGAGTCATCCTACAGGGCATAATCAATTAACTTTAAAAAATACTGTGTAGCCTCCAAAAACTGTATGAGGCAATCTTTATACTATACTACCAATGGTATCTATTTTCATTACCTATATCAGAGAGAATCATAAAATTATTATTTTTGTGGACGTTGCGGTTGTAAATTGGTGGTTTAATAATGAGATAGAAAATGCCAGGTAAATTTAAGATCCCATAAGATACCATGAGGTTCATCAGGAGCAAAGGCATAGACATCTTACCAAAATTGTTGGCACAGTAAAAGTAAATCAACTCTTTATATAAATAGAATTCTCAGGAGAGATGAACCAAAATGAAAAGCACTTTTCTCTAAATAAAAATCAAACCAACAGATATCTATTACTTACACTATGTAAGGCAGTTTTCCCTCTAAGTTTCCTTTGTAAACGAACGCTTTTAATTTAGTGTGCTTCTACTATTCTGAATTTTTAACATGGAAAAAGTCAAATGGTTTCCCTATTCTTCATTATACTAAAGCATGCAGAGGTGGTTGTAGAAAATGCTGAAGCACGCTGCTTGCCATTGGCACTGTTTTCTAAAGCAAAAATTTGCGCGTGGGCAGAGTCATCTCCAAACACTTCAACTTCTTAAACTATTAATTTAACAAAAATAAAACAAAGTAATCTGTCCTTTATTCTACTTCTATAACCTATATTAGTATTTGTTATCCCCCCATCACCTGGCCATGAAAATATTTTAGTGTCATGGATTCTATAAGCTTCCATGGTGCTTAAGAGCTAGAAGTTTTCTGCTTTGTGAAGTATTTTTCGATTTTAATCCTAAATCATACTTATTATTTTGACAATCATGCTGTTGTCAATATTTCACTTTCCAAGGATACTTAGAGGTTATCTCTGTACAATCTTAAAAACTAAAAATGTGTAAAGTAAAAATGAACATAAAACCAATCTTAATGGCTACAGCAATAGAAAGGTATCCAGTTGTAATGGAAACAGAATAGTTCTAGTTTGAGGTCAAATACACTTGGATTGAATCCTGATTCCGGCAATTATTAGCCAAGTAATCTAGGGCTAGTTGACACTCCCAAGCTCAGTGCCTTCTTCTTAAAATGGGATACTTTATTTGGCCAGTGCAAGTACCAGAGAAAATGAATAATGAATGAAAAAGATTGCTATTTAATTGGTGTTTTATTAATGGCAGCTATTATCAATGACAAACATGATCAGTTAAAATCTAGATTGTTTATATTTGTTCCTGTTCTTTGTTCAAATAATTCAAACAATCAGGGAGGATATTCTTTAAGATATAAATAATTATTTTAAACATACATTATTAGTTATCACATCCATTTCCCCCTAGGCTTTAAGCTGTTACCATACTGTAAATCCTATGGACAAAGAAAGCCTGGCCTGTGTCTAGTGATTTTGGGTACATACAGCAAGTGTAATAACCAATACCAATTTAGTGCTTAAAATCAACTTATTTATTTAAAAAAAATAAAAATATAGATATATGATTTTATTGATTTCAGAGAGGAAGAGAGAGAAACATCAATGATGAGAGAGAATCATTGATTGGCTGCCTCCTGCATGCCCCCTACCAGGGATCAAGCCCGAAACCTGGGCATGTGCCCTGATAGGGAATTGAGCCATGACCTCCTGAGCCACACTGGCCAAGCAATTTATCTCTTTTTCTTTTTATTTTTTAAAATATATTTCATTGATTTTTTACAGAGAGGGAGAGGGATAGAGAGTTAGAAACATCGATCAGCTGCCTCCTGCACACTCCCTACTGGGGATGTGCCCACAACCAAGGTACTTGCCCTTGACCAGAATCGAACCTGGGACCCTTCAGTCCACAGGCTGACCCTCTATCCACTGAGCCAAACCGGTTAGGGGGATCTCTTTAAAAAACAAACAAACAAACAAAAAAACACACAATTATTTCAATACAGGTATGTGAGTAATTGGATCAAACTTTTTAAACATTATAAGTGGCTTTTTAATTTTCTCTAATGAATATAATCTTCCTCAGTAGCAGCATGGGTTGAATTTAATTTTGTCAATTATCTTAGGATCTTTCTGGTAAAGTGTAATCATTTAAGTAATTTAGTCTCCCACTTAAATGCTCAGCCTTTCATATTGCATACTCTTTTCCCTGGCCTTCTCCCAGATGTCATGGAGAGGTTTATGGGGGGTGGGAGATAGAGACAGCTTGCATGATTTCTTGACTGTGAGAGAGAAGGGGCCTCAAATCTACAGGATTCCTTGTACTGTCTTCTGGTTTCACTGTAAAGGGACTGGTATAGTGTAAGTCTATGATGAGGCATCCTTAGAGTTAGCTGATCCAGTTTGCCCTTAAGGAGATCAGGCTGGTATCACAAAATCACTTGTAGCCTTTAACCTCTAATCATTAAGCCTGCATTTGGTGGACTGTCATTCACCAGTCCTTCCATTAGTAGTTCCACTGGTCCATATAGGAACTTGCAGGGGTGAGGGTGGGGGTTGCTTCTTAGAATTGAGATTTTGGTCTAGGCAGGTGGTTTGGTTATCTATTGTTGCATAACATATTATCTCAAAATTGAGTGGCACAAAACATGATTTTTGTGGTTCAGGGATTTGGGAACGGCTTGACTAGGCAGTTATCTTTTATGTGCGGTTATCTGAAGGCTTGACTGGGCTGCATGTCCAAGGTGACTCCCTCAGTCATCCAGGAGCTCATCTGGGGTATCTCCTGCAGCATCTCATGGCATTTCCATTTGTTCGGCTTCTTACAGGATGGTAGTTGCATTTTTAAAGGATGATAGAAGCATCTGAAAAGCAAGCATTCCAAGCAATCAAGGCAGAAATTATGCATTATCATTTCAATGCATTCTATTGAATATAGGTATTATAAGGCCAGACTAGATTTAATGAGAGGAGAATTATTTATATTCCACCTCCTAATGGAAGTGTCCACTGTTTTTCATTATAATGAATAAACTATATAAAATGACTTGTCTTTTTAAACCATATATACTATAACTGACAAAAAATAAGTACAACTAACTAGAGATTTATTTTAGATTGGGTTTCTCTTTGTCACTTAATCTCACATCTTGCTGTTGTTGGCATTTTACTATTGCCAAGGTTACAGTTAAGTCTCCAAATTAACCTTTTCTATTTATCACGGGAATGATTCATCTATAAAACTATTTGATGTATTTGGGCTGTGGGGTTGTTTGTGTTTTGTTTTTTTTTTTTGTCAACTTTATCAGTTTCTTCCTAGATTGTTGGTGTAGTCAGATTTTTTCTTGTTGAATGAATTTTTTCCCCTCAGAAATGTATCCATTGCATTGATATTTTAAAATTGGCATCAATCTTCTTTAATGTGCCTTATGTAACTATTTTAAAGACAGACCACAATTAAGTTTCAAGATAGAAGACAAGTTTAATTACTTTCTTGGATTATTTAAAAATAGATTTATACTGCCTTTAATTAAAAAAAATCTCATTGTGAAAATGTTCTGCTTGAACAGTAGCAAAGCTGGTTTTACCAAAATAAGTTATTTCAGCTAAGAGCTATAAAATTTACTGTATGCCACTTCCTGTGGCATATAATAAAGAAACTCATAAAGGTCAGTTCAACAAGAAGTCAATAAGCACACTCAGATTCAGTCTCAATGGATCCAGGATCCATACTACCCGTGTTTCCTGGGACAATATTTTGATTTAAAGACACAAAGTTATTTTACCAAAGTAACTCAATAAACCAGGTAAGTTACTCAAAGTGAATAATTTTCAAAGGATTATTTATGAGAAAGGTAGTCATTAAAATAAGTATTATCTGTACAAAGAGAAATAAGAAAAAAAAGAGAAATGTAGCTAAGGAGTCAAAACCACAAGTTTCCCTGAAATTGCCTGAAAACAAAAATGAAGTTGGTTGTTTGGTTAGTTTGACTTAGTATTTGTTGTTGTTGGTTTTATTTAAAGAATTTGGGACCCTTAAAAAACAAGTAATTGCTTTAATTTTCCCCTTAATCTGCAGACTGGCACATATCTTGCATGAGAGGTTAACTTAAGACATGCTCCCTAATGAGCCAGGTCATTTCAAGTGAGCAGACTGAGGAATAGTTACAGCGGTTTTGTTGTAAGAGTGCCTATGAATAATTGGCTTCCACAAAGTTAGTATCGTATTTTCTTTTATGAGTACAATTCACTAACTTCTTTCATCCTCCTTCCTTTTTTGTTTTGTTCCCTTCTGATCTCTCCCTTCCCTTCCTTTCATTTGTCAATTACTAAATAGTTCCTGTATGTCAGGCTCTATGCTCAGTCTGAGGATTTGAAGAACAGATGTCTTGCCTTTAAAGAGGTAAAAAGCTCGTGAGGGTGACATTCACTACGGATGCAATACAGTGTGGTACATGGTTTAAGAGAGAAACAGAATACTCCCAGAATATCTAGAAAAGTTGCCCTACACAGACCTGCAGTGGTAAGAAATAAGGTCAGTTTAATCTTTGGCTCTTGACTGCTCCTTCAGGAGGGAACTGTATTATGATAATCAATACTTTGGCAGGTAGAACAGGACCTGTGACAGTTAATGAGATTAAAGTGATGGCATTTCGCATTAGGTCATTGGAGATGGGGAAATGGAGAATGGAACTAGAAGTGATGCAAAGGCAAAAGTAAATGAAAGACAGTGAGGAAAAGGAGGGAAAGGTAAAAGGAAAGTTACCAAAGATGAATAAGTTCCAGTGATCTGCCGTACAGCATACTTAACAATGCTATATTATGCACCTAAAAATTTTAAATGGTAGAAACTCATGTTCGGTGTCCTTACCATAATAAATTAGAAACAACAACAGCAGCAACAATATTCCCACGATACAAATCCTTGTGCTGGCCAGGCTGAGCCTTGGCCGAGAGCGATGCCTGGTTCTCCATGCCAGCCAGACTCCAGAATCGACTTGCCATTTTCCCCTTTGTCATTCCTTCTCCACTGCTTTAATCATTTTGAGAAGTTTTTTTGAAAATAAGATTGTAATTCGATGTTTCTAAATCTGCTCTAAGAAGATCAACTAGCACCGTGGTCGGCAAACTGCGGCTTGCCAGCCACATGCGGCTCTTTGGCCCCTTGAGTGTGGCTCTTCCACAAAATACCACGGCCTGGGCGAGTCTATTTTGAAGAAGTGGCGTTAGAAGAAGTTAAAGTTTTAAAAAATTTGGCTCTCAGAAGAAATTTCAATCGTTGTACTATTGGTATTTGGCTCTGTTGACTAATGAGTTTGCCGACCACTGAACTAGCGTTAACGGGATTGTTTAATGTGATTAGCTTTGGAATAGGAGAGTCAACCAGGTACTTTCCTGCCTATTTTCTTCCTATTTGACTTCCTCTCAGTCTAGAACATTCATCAATATGCACTTATTTATGTTTTAATATGTCTCTAACCCTTTAAAGCAGTGATTTTCAACCTTTTTCATCTCATGGCACAAATATTAATTACTAAAATTCTGTGGCCCACCAAAAAAATGTATATATATATATTTGCCTATCTGACAAAAAATAAGTATAATATTTTATTCATTCATGCCGAACAGCTATTGTTGTGTTGGCTGTTGTCATTATTTTATTTGATAATCTAAGGGAAAAGAGGTCAGTGTCCCTGACTAAACAGCCAAGTATTGCATGTTTTAAACATTCTTGTGGCCCACCAGTTGAAAATCGTTGTTCTAAAGGTTCAAGAGTTATCTGAGATGTGTAGGGCTTTTAAGACATCCTGGGGGCACTGTACATAACTATAATCCTGTCATGAAAACACTTTGGTAAGTTTAGTTCATTTCAAGTAAACATTTATTGATCGCCTACTATGTATTAATAACTGTACTAGAAGCTGAGAACAGAAAGTTGAAGAGCATGATCACCATCATTGAGGAATTTATAGTTTCGTAGAGGAGACTAATACACAGGGTATCCCACAAAACATGTATATACACTTTAACAGCTGATAGCTCAATCTTGAAAATGAAATGTATTTTAATAAACACTGCCTTTATATTTATTCAAAGTGTGTGTGTACATTTGTGGGGGACACCCTACATACTGCTTAATTTCTTTCCTTTCCTGTGTTGAACTTTATAACTATGTACCTCCCCACCCCCACCCCCCACCTCTGAGTTCCAGCTTGGTGTTGTTCCTGGTGTGAGGATGTCTGGTTCTCCTCTAATGGCCTTTGATCCCCTTTTATGTGAACATTTTGCAGTAGCTTGTGAGTTTTCAGACTGCTTACTACGCAAGTTTTGTTTTCCCTTGCTTGTCTGCACAAAAGGATGGAAAGCAAACATTTCACCTCACTTCCAGGGAGGATTTGGAATTAAGTTCTTCTTGCTCTCAAGGAGAACTACATTTTCAGTTTTTAATTAACAAGTTAATTTCTAAATGATGAAAGTCTATTGTGAAAATGGCACAAGAGAAGAAGGCAACATGAAGGGGGGACAGGGCTTCAGAGGGAAACAAGACGTGGTGAAAGAGGGATTTTCTGATGAGCGGAGCTTACCAGAGGGCCCCTTGGGAGTCTGGGAGTTGATCCTTAGAGAAGCAGCCTAGAAGGCTTTGGACCATTGCTCCAGAAAAGCAGGGTGAGTGGACCAAGAGGGTCACTGTTTGAGGTCCCAATAGTCGTAAGTCTCAGGAACCCTGACTTCACCAGAGAAGCATCTTGCCTAGACACAGGGACCAAACCAACCGTTTCCCTATCTATACCCAGTACTGCCCAGCACAGCAAAGCCCACTCAAGTTCACTTCCCATGTGATTACCCAAGCAGAACCCCCTCCACTCTTTCAATGACCCAGAATATTTACACATTCAAGAGAAAAGGGCAAGGGCTCTACTCTTAGTTGCGGGGAAGTGTAGGGGGGTAGTTCTCCCATACTTGAAGAGCTGAGCCAAAGAAGTTGAAAATCAGCCTGGGCTTAAATAATAACTGACTTCCCTATCACCTGTTTGCTTTCCCCAGATTGTTTAAGCTCTGCTCATCCGCATGCCCATTTGCCACCAATACCTTGTCAGTCCCCATAGCAAACCGTTAGATGTAAACTATAAATGTCAAATGATATTCCAAAACCTTTTCAGAAACACCATTCATTCTTTTCTCTTCCTTTATGCACCCCTTTATCACATTTAAAATTTTTTTTATTTTTGAAAGAGAAACATTGATCTGTTCCACTTATTTATGCATTCATTGGTTGATACTTGTATGTGCCCTGATTGGGTATCAAATCTGCAACCTTGGTGTATCAAGACAATGCTCTATCCAACGGAGCTACCTGGCCAGGGCCCTTCTACCATATTTGATTCTGCTTTTCTTATATTATCTGCCTTTTCTCTGAACTTGATCTTGATACTAGACCTGCAGCTTTGGTGCTTCTCTTACTTCTGACCTTTGGAATTTGGCTATCCTGTGTGATTTTGACTTTTCCTACTTTTACAGCCTTGGTGTCCCCTGCCCTACATAGAGCCCAGTCCAACACCTACCTCTTGGCTCATGTTCTAATCAGGCTGTGTTCTCCTTTCCCCTCACCAAATGGAAGGGTGAGATTCTGACCCTGTTCCTGAGCCCCAGGACAAAGTCCAGGTTATGACAACACTGTCCTGTTTCCAATTAAACCTACCTGAAAGGGATACCAGTCAAGTTCCTTAGTTACCATGCAAATTAGTTTCCTGACTCATCCCAGCTTTCTGGCAATTTCAGAGGAAAAACTTTGTATTCTGCCCTAAAGATAGAAAACCAGGCCCTGGGTGAGCTGATGTGCCAGGTAACTGTGAGAGCTCAGACTTGTGGCTTACATACACACCTTTACTTGTTCTCTTGAACACTTGATATGTTTGGAAGGGAACTCATTTGCAAGTCCTGAAATGTCACATCCAGCTGATGGGAAGAAGGCTCAGAGGGATCCTATGCACTTACACAAGGTTAAATTACAGATAAACTTTAATGTTACCATACAGCAAATTTGGGGTCTTTTCAGGAGTACGTGTCATTTGGCAATGGTATTAAAAAATGATGGGCCCGAATTAAAACTGATGCAAACATATGATATACGCTAAATTAACAATGATGTATTCAACTAAAAGTCATTTATAATTATGCATAAACATACTTAACAATACATTTATGATCATTAAAAGCTATATAACAGCAACCAAAAATAAGAATCATCACAGGATAATACTGATGCTTAATTGATAGTAAAGTGGTTTACTTGATATGGACAAATTCCAAATCTTTGTCTGTGGAAGTGCAAGTAGATGTTTTGAAACATAGCCTGGCAACCATTATTCTTAGTAGTAGGCCTTTTTAATCTCAAAATTTTTACACTAATGGCTGCCTTACCCATGTTTACTAAGGCCTCTCTACCCTTAATTGGTTTGAAAATAAGCCTGGATTTAGCTAGCTATCAGAGGCTCTTATTGATGGGGGTCAGAACAATAGTTTAACAACTACAAACAGAAGATCATTGTAAGGTACCAAACAGGGAGAGTTTAATAAGAGACACACAATCTGTTGATGCATCATCTTCAATTGTCCTCCCACGGCCTGAATATCTGATCAAAAGCCCCCGTTAAAGGAGTCACCTATCAAGTTCATAGTAGGTACTCAATAAATATATGTTTAATAAATGTTTTTAATGGTTATAATCATCAATAACCAATATAACTCTTTGAACTGACAAAATATTAGTATCAAACTCTTATATTACTATAGCATATCTAGTCATCTTTCTTTTCTGTCATAAGTTTTGAATTTCTATTAATATGAAAGTATTAGATAACCTCTAGAATAATCCAAGTTGTTTTGTATTCAATTCTGTGATTATAAAAACCACTTTGTGGAAACCAATCTGATTTTGCAAGTACAGTAAATTATGGATGCCCCTCAGTAGATAAGACGAATCTAACTTCTTATATAGTTACTGTTCTTACTGTATAATAATATTGATGTTTCAAAGAAAATAATCAATATACATGGTTAATACAGCAAGTTTTTCTGATGTCATACCTGGATGAGCAGCCTGAAACCACCCAACTACTCAGGAGAGAAACCCATCTAGAGACTGGATGTTTGAACTTTTAAACTGAAATCTAAATGTTTGAATAAGTATTCAGCTATTTGAATAGGAAGTGTGTGGCAATAAAAAACATGTTTTGAGTTCTTAAGAAATCAATGAATACATTGCAACCAGGACTAAAAAATCTCTATTCGTCAAACACTTTAATCGGCACTGCCAAGACCAAGGAGTAAGAAAATGTGGTATACGTGCCTTCCCCACATAGTTTTGTTGTTTCACCCCTTAGTTAAATGTATAGAACAACTGCCACAAAGACTTGAGAGGTTTACTCTTGTAGATAGATCTTTTAAATTTATGTTGACAAAACACCAAACCATGTTTCTGCTGTCTTTCTCTGAAATTTCTCTCCGGAAGAGTTAATAAATGTGTTTGATGTTTGAATATTTACGAATCACTGACAGCTAAAAGGCAGTTGTTATGAAGAATTTTACATGCATTTAATAATATTTAAGATTCACACCATGTTAAGGGGGTGGGTGGAGGTGGAAGAGGGCATAGAGGGGATAAATGGTGATGGAAAAAAATAAGACCTACGAATTCTTTAAAAAAAATAAAAGAAAATAGAAATATTAAATATAAAAATAAAATAAAGTTCACATCATATTATAAATGATAATATCAATGAAACTTTCATTGTTGTGATTACTTGGCACGTTATCCCATTAAATTTGTATCCAACTGATTTTACTTATTTTAGGGGCTTATTTTAATTGAATATGATCCAGAGGCATTGATACTGAGGGCAGAGCTGCTAAACATTAATCTCACAATAAAAAGACTCTGGAAATGGAATACAAATGTTGCTAATATGTACTCAATACATACTATTCTCTTATATTACCTCTTCCCTAGAAACTTGTTTAAATTTGGGTGAAATTAAAAAAGATATTCAGTCTACAAAGGCTAAAATAGCTGGCTTACACATCTAATCTTTCATTTTAAATAGTCCTGGGAAGAGCCAAGAAGTTAGAGAGTCAGCCCTCACGTGCACTCAACAAGTCCATTGCTGAACGCCCACTCCCTGCCATACTTTGGTGCCAAGCATTGCAAAGGATACAAAATGAATAAAGCACTGTACGCCCTCAAGAACTTTATAGTCTACTAAGGGGAAATGACTATGGTACAAGTTCCAAAGCAAATTTAACTAAATGTCCTATTTAAAACAATAGACTGTAGCAAATCTTGTCTTATTAAGAGGGTTGTCTTAATTCACATGAAAAGAGTTTGCTATAGGCTTACTTTCACTGATACAAATTAATGGTGGAGAGCTCCCCCTCCCCCCTAAAAAAAAAAAAAGTATACAAAAGCAAAGAAAATGAAAGAAAGAAAAGAAAAAACGAGGCAAAATTAAAAGCCTTTTCTAGGTCTTCCAAGATGCTCAGGGGTCAGTGAAGATGTTTTTTATCCGAGCACAGTAATGAGATGATTTTCTACTAGAAAGCTAAACTGCTCTGCATAATAAAGGAGGTAACTGGAGGCTCTGGAGCCTGAGCCGCAGGACTTTGGAGAACACATGGGGAGATGTGAGGACAGTGCCCCACAGCAGATGGGAGGCTGGAGCTGCCCGGAGAGGGGTCAGTGAGCAAGTCCAGAGGCAGGACAGTGAAGGGACTTTAAGCAGGATATCTCGTAGTCCATTATAAATTGCTTGCCTTGCTTGCATGTAAATGGCCCTCATCCTTAAGCCTTTGCTAAAGCCTGACATTCAGCACGCATGCCAAATGTTAGTGTTTTGAGGGGCAAGGTGGAGAAGGAGTTGGTGAGTGGGGGTGAATTAAAGAAATGGAGCCCTCCATGTCTATTTTGGGTGGAAATGGTGGACTGTGATATGTAAATAGAATTAGAAAGCTCAGAGCCAGTGGAAAGCAGAACATGAATCTTGAGAATTTGCTAAAATGTAAGGAAGAGCACTAGATTTCCTACAGGATGAATTTGAATGGATTTTTTTAAATTTCAAAGATGATGGTGATATTTGCATTTCATAAGGTGCCATGAGATAACTGTCCTCAAAGATGTCCAAAGTGCTAGAGGACTCTCAAAGAGACACCATTTTATTCAGTCATTACCACAACCCTGAAAGTAGGTTTTAGTATCACTAATTTTTAAAAATATATATATTTTATTGATCTTTTACAGAGAGGAAGGGAGAGGGATAGAGAGTTAGAAACATTGATGAGAAAGAAACATCAATCAGCTGCCTCCTGCACACCCCCCACTGGAGATGTGCCCACAACCAAGGTACATGCCCTTGACCGGAATCGAACCTGGGACCCTTCATTTCACAGTCCGATGCTCTATCCACTGAGCCAAACCGGTTAGGGCAGTATCACTAATTTTAAAGTTAGAAAACTGAGGCTGGTCAAAGACACATACCATCAGGCCTGGAGCCAGCTCGGGTGCCTGGGTCATCTCTGCCTTAAATGTAGGTGACACATGGAGCTCTGTGCAAGAGCTGGCATTCGGGTTTGCCCTTGGATTTCAGGAGGCAAAGATACGATATGTTGGAGGGGAGGACTCAGCAGGCAACAGGAACAATCAGAGCAAAGGCCAGAAAATGGGGACTTGGGGTTTTCAGGCTTGGGCGAGAAGGAGGAACAGGTTGTATTGCCGAGCACACAGAAAGTGCTAGCTCAACATTTACAGAACAAAACTAATTTCCCCCTCATCTCCACACTGCACTATGGGCCAGATGCAGGAACAGGATATGGTTCAACTTGACTGACTCATGGTTTTCACAGATGGTTTTGGGTGGTCAGGAATCTGGAAGGTAACAGGGGCCAAGTGGTAGAAGATTTTTGAAGGCATGGTGAAACATGTACAGTACTCGATTTAATAGACCATGGGGAGACACTGAGGGTTTTGAGCATGGGTATAACATCATTAAAGCTGTACTTTCAGAAAATTATCCTGGCAGTAGGTGAAGGATGCCCCAGAGCAGGACATCTCAGGCTTGAATGCAATGCTGACTCTGCGGTTCTGCATTTCTAACAAGCTGTCTGCATTAGAGACTGACTTAGGGAGGTGGGTGGGCTTGAGAACCTGAGAACCCCACAGAGAGAAAGGAAGAAATGGCCATAGGGGGAGCCTCAAGAGAGCTCTTTGTCCATCCCCCGATACAGGAAAGGATCTGACCTCACGCACTGTTCTGTCCCTTCCCAGGCTTTCTGTGTATACGTGGGGGCATTTTCCGGTCGGTCGTCACTCTTCTCCCTTAGCTGATTAAAGGAAATTGACTGACTCCAGCTTCTCCTAGAATCCTCTGCAAAGGGGAGGCTGCCCACCAGTGTGCAGTGGTTATTCACCAACCTCCTACTGAGAGCTTTTGGGGATCTGACCCATGATTTCCTCTGCCTGAGCCCTGGCTTGGGGCTCTTTTCCTCCCCTCCATCCCCAGCCTGGACCCAGTGGCAAGATCTCTGCTTCTGTTCCTGCATCTGGTCCAGGGAATAGTGAGGGGATGGGTGGAGATCAGTTCTGTTCCGTAAATGTTTATTTAGTGCTGGGTTTTTTTTCCTGTGTGCTAGGCATACAACCTTGTACCTTTTCTCCCAAGCCTGAAACTTCCAGATCAGAACCTCAACTATGAACTGCTCCAGCTGTGCATCTTTTGAACTCAGCCTTAGAATATCACTTCCTCCCAAGAGACTGTGGTTGCCCTGGTTTCCTGCATTCCCCTGCCTCCAGCTCTCTCCCTCCTCGCGAAAGGTCCCACTTCTTCCTGGTCTCTAGAAGCCTAGAGCCACTTATTCTCCCTTACTGGGTAATGGTCATTAGCCAGGGGAGTGGACACAATGCCAAGTGTTACAGAGAGCTACAGGACAATCAGAACTGGAAACAGGCCATTGTGTTTGCCAATCGGGAGTCATTAGTGACCTTAGACTAGAGAAAGTAGCTTTAATAAAAAGGTGGAGGCAGAAACCAGATTATAAATAGTGCAATATATGGTGGATGGTGAGGGTTAGAAGCAGCTAATGTAAAGTGTTTGAAGATGTTTGTTGATAAAATAGAAGCTCAAATTAGAGGCAAGTTGAGGGAAGAATTGTGAATACACTAGAGGATTTACCAGGATTGTAGAAAGAGGAAAATGCTCCAATGGAGACAAGAGAGAAAGGAAATCTGTTGCTGCTTCCAGGGACATTTGCATTTTGAGAAGGGACTTTTCCAGCTTGTAGGTAAGTCTCATTTTGCCAGGACAGTCTTTTAAAAGTATTTTCAGTTGCCTCATTTAAAAAAAAAAGAGAGATATATATATATTTTTTTAAATCCAGATTTCTATTTTTTCTTGAAAAATGGTAAGAGCTAGCAACTTTGGGTGCACATTCCCACAGCTGTCATTTATATTAGTTGGCTGTCTCTAAGGGCATTTGAATTTGCAATGTCTGTGTTAAAGTAATCTACACTGATTGAAATTCCAGGCATAAATTATGGTGGTCGGTGAGAAATGAAACCTTCCTGATCACCCCTCAAATCTTATAATGACTCCCTACTTTGCCTAGGTATCAGACTGTCCTTTGCTCATGCTGAAAAGTTCTCCGCCCAGAGATACTGTGAGTGAGGGAAACTGGGCAGAGACCAGAACAGACCCTTTACATTCCGTGGAATGGACTAAAAAGACATTAATGAACAATTATAGCTGAAAAGCAGCAGAAGTCCCTTGGATTTCCTTGGAGTAACTGCTGCCTAAGCTTGCCCTGGCTGCTGGCTTCACAGGTTATCTAGATCAGTGGTCCTCAACCTCAGCTGAAAGTTAGAAATACTTTGGGACTTTAAAATACAGATGGTATGCATGCATATAAAATACAGATGGCCCAAAGATTACGATTGAATTAATTTTAGTAGGTTTAAGGCCCTGCTTCTTAAAATTTGGCAGGTGGTTTAGCCAGATTAGCTACCAGTGTCATGCTTGGTGGAATTAACCCCAGGCCTTCTGTAACCCCCAGACAACACCCTGGACATCTGGACGAGACATTGTATTTCTTAGCCCACCTTGACACCTGACTCCGCTGTCATCACACAGCTACTGGTGTGGCTGCTCTTTGCACTCAGCATTTACCCTCTCATGATTGAGTTCAATGATCTAGAAATTTTAACTCTCAGCTGGCAACGCTGGCCATTTGGCCCAGGTTCAATAAAGGATAATGTAGCCTCTCTCTTACTGGAGCTACAAAAAAGACTCAGGAAAAAGAAAGTGGAAGAATTGAAAACCAAAGAAACAAATCTACAAAAGAGAAGGGTGAAATATGGGTTGGGTGACCAGTTGTCCTAAATTGACTGGGACTGTCCCAGATTTTACCTTTCTGAGTAATCATTTTGAGGTAATAATTTAGATTTCTTGCCAGAAAAGTAGAAAGCCTGGAACATAGGTAATTTATAATTATTTTAGTTGGTGGGTTAGGAGTGGGAGAAGAATTGCAAAAACTAAATAGTGTTTATCAAATTATTAAGGTTCTTAACAATTTTCCAAATGTTGTTGCTTTTATTTTTATTTTTTTACCATCCATAACAGCTTTATTCAATAGAACTTTTGGGGAAAATAGAAATGTTCTGTGCTATAAAAAACAGTAGCAATTGAATAGTACTTGAAATTAGGCTACTGTGACTAAGGATCTGAACTTTTAGTATTATTCCATTTCAATTAATTTAAATGTAAATGAAAATGTCCACATGGGTCTAGTAGCTTCTTAGTGTACAAGGCAGATCTATAGAGATGCTGCTGTCTATGGTTAAACATATTTTAGTGTGATTCCTCTCTCATACCTTCTTCACAGAGAAATTATCTCATTTATAGTTTTTGGAAAGAACAGCCCTATGTATTGGACATAAAAGCTTTAACTTGGCCTATCTGAACTGGGTCAATCCAAACTGAGTCAGTTAGTTTCGCGCTTTTATGACTCTGGAACTGAAATGCTGCATCCATTTGCTAATGGTGAGCTGAACAAGTAGGGTTGGCACTGGAGACTGTGCCATGGAAAACCAAAGGCCTATGCAACCTGAAGTTATGTTGGAGTGGAGACTAGAAACTATGTAGTGAAAACAGGGGAATTGGGGGTGATCGGAGAGGAGGAGGGAGAGAGAATAAATCACGTGTGAGTGGTGCACATAATACCCGAACTTTGTTAAAAATATTGTTTCTAATTTGGGGGTTAGAGAAGAGAAAAAATATTTAAGAATATATGGAGGCAAGAAGAAAAAATAAAAAAAAAACACATCTTAATGTAAATTCTAGAAATAATGGTGTTTATAAAATTATATTCCTGTATATCATCTAATAAGCCAGCTTAGAAGAGCCCCATTCTTCAGGTGAGCAAAAAGTTTCTCTTTCACATGGGAAAGTTGTTCTCTTTGACCACTCTGTAAGAGACACACAAGGCTTGGCTCATAATGGTTTGAAATAATATTTGTTGAAGGAAGGAAAGAAAGAAGGAGCAGTGGGGAAATGCAGCAAATAGAGCACCTTCCTAAGGTAGTCAGATTAATCCTTTTGTTCAACAGTTTTTGTTCATTTGTTTGTTTTTCAGCCAAATCATTTTTATTTGTTCTCTGGTTTGGTTCTTAGTTGTTAATTGTCTATTAGTCAAAGCAGAGGAAACCCCTGGGATTGGATAAAAAGTAAAATGATGGACACATACTTAGGTGGGTACAGGAACAATTAACCATGATAATGAAGGAATTTGTGGCATAAATTCTGTAACCGGTGAGATGACAAGACCTCAGTTCTTGTCTTCTTGAAAGAAAGATTTCAATCAAGAGACAGAGTGTAGCAAACTAAGTAAGAATTTATTGGACATAGCAAAAATATACTTAGGACAGTGAAACAAGGAAGGGCATAGAAAAAGTAACAGGAGAGCCTAGGCTGGGCTGCTTTGGCTCACTGAGAGTCAGAGAAAAGGGGGCCTTGGAGACAGGTTCAGGGGGTTAGCCCAGGACGAGTTGCTGCTGCCCATTGCTCCCCTAGTTGCAAGTCTCCTCGGGTCCCTTAGAGGGAAGAAGAGGAAAGGGACCGGCTCTGGGGTGCTCCCCTGGGGAAAAGCAGGAACTGAGTCCTCCATCCTGAGCTTATTTACCTCTCTCTTGCAGGTGGGAAATCTTAGGGGAGGGTCTCAATAGAATATTCATCAGCTTTGCAGGTGTGCTCTCTCAGGTTTTGGTCTCCACTGATGGGTCAGCACCAGGACAGAGGTTAATTAGTCAATGCAGCTGGTCCTGAGGCAGCCCCTCACTTGTCTGGTTTTGCTGCTTTTCTGGGCCTGGAGCTAAAATACAACCGAGGCCTAGATGTTATCTTTAGGGAGGAAAAGGTCAGGGGGTTCTAAACCGCATGACCAGCAGTATGCTAGGAGAGGAAAGGTTACCTTGGGGGCTGGGGAGTTCTTGTTTTCCCAGTTTTCCCCCTTGCTAGGCATCTGGGGCTTTTTGCCCTGGTGAGTTTCTGTACCTGGCTCATGGTCCTTGCTCTGCTCATGTCTGTCTAATTGCCTATAACATTTTCATTGTTTCCTATTCAAAAACATGTAAATTGATATGTAATTCATATACCATAAACCTCATCATTTTAAGTGTATAATTCAGTGTCTTTTAGAGTATTACAAGATTGTGCACACTTCACCACTAATTCCTGAAATGTAAGCATAAAACACAATAGATTTCAATGGCTCAGTATAAAAGTAAGAATGTATAATGTCTCAGTAATAATTTTTAAATAGCCATTACAGGTTGTAATCATAGTATTTTGGATATATTGGATTAAAACAAACATATTATTAAATCAATTTCACATGTGTGTTTTTTTTAACGTGGCTGCCAGAAAATTTTACAGATGTGGATCACAATTATATTTCTATTGGACAATGATCGTCTACACTATGCAATTAAATAAATGGGTCAAGATTGTTTTAATGTTTTGTATGTACATTACCAAAAGTTCTTTTTGACAAAGATCATGCTGTAAGCTACTTTGTATCCTCTAGGACTAGCACATGCTTGATAGTTAATGAATACTTCTCAACTGTTTGATAAACTTTATTTTTTTGCTTTTTACATTAAAATTCCACATTGTTTAGCTACATGGTGATAATATCCTATAATATCAAGAAAAGATGGCAAACGTAAGCATGGAAACTGAAAGAGTAGGAATTAGGTATGAAAACTATTAGTTGGCAACATCTATAACATTTTTTTATAAAAAACAACTTTCCTGAATTGTAATTCCTTATAGATTAACATGAAGTTTATGTTATGTTTAGTGTAGCATATGTATAAACAAAGTATTTTAAAAGAGTGAATCCATTTCTATATTAACAGACTTCTACTTGTTTAGGTAATCTATTTCTTTTTTTGCTTGCTGGCAGAATATTGTGAAACACTAGTTACTTAGTCATAACAGAAGTGTCACACTACAGATTAATTATTCATTTCATTGGATGAAGAATTGTGATCATGGACACTGGCCAAAATAGCCAGGCCCTGCTTGGAGAATTGCTAACTACAATTTTTTTCTTAAATTATCAATTTTGTATTATGTAGATTTTTAAAGATATAAAGGATAACTTCTCAGATTTCTTTTAGTGAGAAAAAATAGGCCTCAAAGGATCCTGGAGTCACCTTAAGCGTCATGTGACGTGAGAAACCTAGACGCATCAGACCTGGGTTAAAGAGGAATCTTTTGGCCCTAGGGAACAGAGGCTCATTCAGAGTCAAGCCCAGGTGGATAGGTGTTCGCTGTGAAAGGGTCGGTAGAACACAGTTTGGGAAGTGGATGGATCCAGTGCCCCTCCAGGGAACTGGATACTCATAGGTCCCTGGGGAGCAGGTATTTGTTGATCTTATTCCATCACTGGGTCTCAGCTTCTACCACTCCCGCCCCACCTGCCCCTACTTCGTCCTCACGTTTCTGCTCGCTCAAATATTTTGCTTTCTGGAGGCCCATTTTTCACACCCCCTGTCCCAAGCCCTCTTTCAGCTTCAGCCTTCCTATCAGATGGCTCACTGTCAGTATTCTCCCCTTTCAATTTCCAAGGAGAACCTGAATGGCTTACAGAATTACCAGAGTCACTATTCAGGGAGAACTTTGACCTCGGAAGATGAGGGCGAGTTTATGGACTGTGTTCTTGGACCACATGATCACTCTGAATCCAATCCGCTATTGGAGAAGGGGGTGCTTTCTGGGTGGCTGTTGGTGCAACCTCTGCCCTAGGAATGGTTTGGGTCACCTCAGCAGAGCCTCGATTTCCTTTCCAAAGGGACTCCAGCAAGCATCACACACACACACACACACACACACACACACACACACACACACGAAAACAACATTGACCGAAATGTATGAATAAGTGGGTTGCAGTTAAATGTAGGAAGTAAGACACCTCTATCGACCCAGAATCAAGAACTAGCTTTGTCCATGTAAAATTTCTTTGCAGTAAAACAAGATGAGTTTCGTTTGCAGACCACACCATTCTGCTGTCGTGCTGATTTCTGGGGACCCCTGCTCCTGGCCTGGAGAACCAAAGTCCCGTTTCTCCTGGGAGACCTCAGCATTCAGCACGTTGGGGCGCTTTACTTCTCCAGCTAGAAGAGAGACCTGGGCAGGAAATCACGCGTCAGATGCGGGGGGCTGGGGACTACTGGCTCTGGGTAGCGCGCAGGAAAGGTGGCGGCAATCGAAAAGGTGAAGATCTGGGTCCCTTTCCCACTTTGTCTGGAACCGGTCCCCTGGTCGGGCGTCTCCACTCCCGAGTTTCTTCCTCATAGGCTTGTCCCTGGGAGTGTGGGCGGCCCACTTCCTGAGCGCAGAAACTCTTACCACCCCGTTTCCTCCTCTTCCTCCTCCCCTCCCCGGCGCGCCAGCCGTCTCGGTGCCTCAGTCACTTCCTACCTCAGCCTCTTCCTCCTCGGAGCGTTTCATCGGATAACCCGCCCCCGCGCACGCTGCACCAGGGTTCCCACCGACCAGCAAAGGAGGCGGAGAGGTGAGCGAGTCCGCTGGGAAGAGGTGGCCAGGTATCAGGGGTGCACCCGGCCTCCGGTGGAGGCCAAGCAGCAGGGGAATCGTGGGCTGCGGGTGGAGAGCCAGGGCGCGGGGGAGGCCGAGGCGCGTGGATGTGGCTCCCGGAATTGGGCTGAGTTGGAGCCGGGGGCGGGGTGGACGCGCCCCACGCCCCCACCTCTCCGCAGACTTACGCATTCGGCTCAGCGGGCCGGGGGCGCACGGGGAGTCCGGCTGCGGTGCGGCGTGTGGGGAGCCCGACCTGCAGAGCAGGGACGGGGAGGGATGGGGGTGCGGGGCGAGATACCCACGAGCAATTTGATGGCCTCCTGGCAGCGGGTTCTGCGGAGCGGGCGGTGGTGCGGCTCTGGGCTCTCCTGCTTGTATGTGGGATGAGGGGGTGGGTTGGGGGCGTAGTGAGGGGACACTAGGGGTTTGTGGAGCGGAGCAGGTCCGTTTTCCGTGCCCGGCGTGGGCGCTCGGTCTGGCGGCGCGCTGGGGCGCTCGGGGCTCGGGGAGCGCGGAGACAAAGGCTTCCGGGACGCGGCCCTTCCCGGGGAGGCCGCCCCCGAGCCCGCGGTGCTGCCCCGGAGCGGGGGGTCGAGCCCCGCGTTCCCCAGCTCTGCACCAGTGCGGTGGTGATCGTGGGACGGCCTCTGGGGACAGGGTCTGGGGACACCTTCCGGGCCGGCTCCCAAACTTGGAGCCCAGATGACCAAATAAGGAGTGTGCGCGCCCGGGAGCTGGCGGGAAGGAACCCAGCCACCCTCTGGCCCGCACCAGCTGCTGGTCTGGGATGGCTTGGGAAGGCTGGAAAAGGGGCCCTAGCACGTGGAGTGGGCTCCTGATCCCCCGGAGGCTGTAGTCCTTCAACATTAGAAAATGCCCAGGTAGTGCCTCCAAACTTAAAAAAAGAAAAGATTTATAAAGGGTCCCTCCGTAGATGTGTGTTACTGGTAGAGCATTTTATCCTAGGCCGAATCCTCTGACATTCCGCTTTCTTTGTGACTCCCACGCACGCTGCCCAATTACATCCTGTCACAATTAGAGGGCCGCCTAGCATCTGCCACCGCCTTCCCTTCATCACTCGCCCCCACCCCCCTTTTCCCTCCTCCTTCTCTCTCCCTTCCCCCGCCTCCGGGCCCATTGAGGAGCTCTTTCTTCCCTCTGGACTTGCCCGCTTCTGGCCTCTCATTGTTTTTGATCTTGCTGCTTACTCCAGTCTCAAGCCTGATAACATGCCGTGGGCCTTCCAAGGATTGTGTAACAATGGGTATTTCTCCCCCATTGTCCCCGCTAAATAGTAAAATAAATAAATCATGCCAAGTTGTGTTTGCTAGCAGTAGTTCCTGGGCCTGTTACTTTCCTACCTGGAGGGGTCTGGGCAGGGAGCCCTTCTTGCTCCGTAAGTGTTCCCGCCTTAGCGAATACTCAGTTTGTAATATTTCATACAAATGCAACCCTATTGCATTTGCTGCACTTTGCATAATAACTGGCAAAGAAAAAGAGGAACAAAAGGAGGGGGAGATGGGAGAGGATGAGGAACAGCATTTAATTGTGCTAGCGTCCCCCGCACTACCCCCCACCCACACTCCCAGGGGCAACAGCCAGTTTCATCCTTCGTAAAATGAGGATAAATAATAAATACTCAGCAAGGCTCTTAGGATTACCTGAATTAACAGGTAAGGAGCCTCATATGTCATTAATTATAAAGAAATGCCGGTTGCCTTCCCTTCTTGAAATTGGATGAGCATACATCTGTTTAACACGGTGCAGGTATTCACACTATACATAATAGAGGGATTTCCATTTTGAGCCTCATTATCAAAGGAGAGCTTTGTCTGAAGTGTGTGGCTAGTGGTAGGTGGAAGGAGTGGAGAATGGTGTTAGAGAAATTTTCAGAACGGGAGGAGATCACAGAAATCTGAGAATTAGGACCATAATCCCCTTGGACATTTCACTCTCCCTTCTAACCAATGTGGGCTAATTTTCTCAACAACCCTCACAGATCCACACTACTTCTGCATTAACCCTTTGCACTCGCTTGCTTTTTTCTCTATTCCTTTATTCTACTCGGGATTTAATTTTTTAAACACCCCAGATTTTACAAAGCACGGCAGTAGAGCTGCTACCGATGCTAACCGTGTCGAGTCACACTCGACATCCGAGTGCAAAAGGTTAATGCTTTCGAGAACAGGGTGTCACCTTTATTCATTGTTAGGCAGTTTTGATTGTTAGAGAAATTTTTTCTTATATGGCTCCCAAATCTGCCTTTCTATTACATCTATCCATCTCATCTGATAGAGCAACATAAAACAAAACTATTCGCATAGGTACATAAAAGGAGCTTTAATTAAAAAAAAAATAGTGGTAGTTTTTCTCTAGGCTAACTTTATGGGTCAAGAGTCTTTAGAATGCAAGTGACAGAAACTCATTCAAAAACACAAGCAAAACCAGGAAAGTTGATTGGTTTATGTAACTGGAAAGTCCAGGGCCCTGTACTGGCTCAATCATTGTTATGTGGTTGGACTTTTCTTTGTGCCAGCTTTGTTCCTGTCAGATTCTTCCCAATGGTAGCTGTTTACATCAGGGGCTGTAAACTTACATCTTAGAACCCAGTGGGACAGTACCTCATTGTTCGGGATGAAATCACCTACCTATGCCCTCAATCAATTATCCTGGTTCTGAACCATTCCTGGAGTTTAGGGTGAGGCTCTATCCAAGATACATGAGTTTAGAGTTAGGAAAGACTTGATCCAAACAAAAATTAGACTAATGGTGCCAACATGGGGAATGGGTGCTGGGCAGGTAAAAACAGCAGCTGTCTGCCATGCTGACATTTACAGGGATGTGTTTTTTCTACCATAATTCTCATGGTATGTCTTTCAGTGTATTTCAGCTTATGAGTATCTCTCTTAAACTATATCTTGAATTGAGTATATAATGTTATAGACAAAATTCACCAACACAAAGTTTCTGCTTTTGGATGCTATAATTTTTATAGTTTTATGTAAATGCATGAACCTATAATGTTGCATTTTATTGCAATACAAGCTTCTTAAATTGTAATATTCTTACATGTAATGTAGCAGATGGCAGTTGTACCTTTAATTATTAGCTGATGGAAAATCTGAGGTCCCAATCAGTATAGTCTAAACCTAGAAGTCATTCTTGTTTTAAAAAGCTACCAGGAATTAGTTACAATCTGTCTGGATAATGTTTTTTTCCAAATTGTCACCCCAAAGTAAACCATTCACCCCACCTTTTTAGTCCCTTATTTGATTTGGAGAATTTAGGATTGGAAAACAGACTGATGATTGATGCATACTTTCTGACCCTCCTGTTGTCCGTTTCACTGTAGATTACTGCCTTCTTATGGAAACTCTTCTTCTTTTACTTCTTTGACCCAACGCGGTCAGGGTTCTCTCCTCCACCTCAATCTGCTTTCCCCTCTTCTTGCTGGTATTTCTCTCCTCTCACGCTAGCTGTTTGCCAGGCCCCTTTCCTTTTCCGTTTCTGTCTCTGAGTGCTCTTCCTCCGAGAGCTCCTCTCTATTCTCCACTTAGATCAGCAGCTTTATGGTGACAAGCCCATAGTTGTAGTTCCTTCCTCTCTCAAGCCTTTGCTATTTCTTTCAGTCCATGAGACCAATATTTATTGAACCTGTGCTCTTGGTGCCAGACAATCAAGCAGACAGCATTACAGTCAGATCCCTGCCTAGAAGAGCTCACTACCTTGCGGTGAAAGCTAAGAAATCGGTAATTCCAATCAAATGAAACGATGAGGGTGGACAATGCTTTGGGGACACTCAGTGGGGGAACTCTCCTACTCCAGGCTTCATGGAAGGCTTCGGAGGAAGTTATATCTAAGCTGGACTGAATGTGTGGGAGTTAGCCCAAGAAAGAAGAACGAATAATCATAGTCTAGGTTGAAGGAACAAGTATATGGGAAGGTTGGATGTGAGAGATTGAGGGACATTTGAAGGACAAAAAGAAGCCCCATGTAGCTGTAGCTAGAGTTCAAGAGGGTTGAGTAGAGGAAGCTGGAATGGTGGGCGGAACCCAGCCTGTGGAGGACCTAGTAGGCCAAAATAAGTTAGTAGCTCCCGTTATCTGAAGATGAATGGTCTTCACCACTACTTTATTGTAGTCAGGTATACTGTGCACTGTCCAGGGAAGGACATGTCCCTGTGTGTGACCCAGGAGTCATTGTTGCACTGACCTGACATTATTAAAATTGCCTTGTATCAATCTTCCTTCCCCACTAGACTGCAGGCTCCCAGAGGGGAGGCAGTGTGTACAGTTATTTTGGTATCTCCAGCTCCTAACTTAGGGCCTGCCCTTTTCCCTTTTTTCTATGCTTTTGTACATGCTCTTTCCCATGCATTGAACACCCTTTCCCAACTGTCTACCTGGCCTACACCACCCCAGTGACCTCCATGAAGCCTGTGGCTTCCTTCTTTGTGCTCCCATAATGCCTTGGACCCATCAGTCAAGGTGTACAGTCACACTGCTGTGCATTCCAGGCCTTTCTTCCTTTCTGGAGGGTTAGTTGCCCTGAGAGCAGGTCCTTGTGTCACTCACCTTTGTATTTATTATTTTTAAAATCTTTATTGTTGAAAGTATTACATATATCCCTCTTTTCCCCCATTGACCTCTCCCAGCCCCTCCCCCCCAAACCTTCACCACCCTATTGTCTGTGTCCACGGAAGAGATCAACCAATGAACTCACCTTTGTATTTTTGATGGCCTGCAGGCACACCATGAAGAGGATGGACTTAGAATTAAGAGTGGGTGCAAGGAAAATGGCTGCATTCTTCCCAACAGAATGTGTAGACTAAGAGTGGGATCAGCCCAGAGGGAAGTTATGCAGATGGAGGGAAAATGGAAGTACTCTAGTGCCATGTACATTACACAAGTAGTTTTAGGAAGAGGAGCATGGTAAATTAATACTGACAATTGCTACATAAAACAAAAGGGCCCTTGGATTTGGCAAGAAGTGCTTAATGGAATGTAGAAATGGCAGTAATATAGACTTTTTGTTTTCTCCCTCAGGCAGCAATGAATGTGGAACACGAGGTTAACCTCTTAGTGGAGGAAATTCACCGTTTGGGTTCAAAAAGTAAGTATTATAACACAGATACAATATTTCTATTGAGTTTGTTTCCGAGCCAGTAGGACCAGCATTTTTGGTAGAAACCTAGGAAGGAGTCACCAGGCCTCAGGACACAGCTATGACAGCCCTTCCCTCAGTCACAGGTGACAGGTGCCCTCAGCCATGAAGTAATATGTGGAGACACAAAGCTAGTGGGGTAATGGGATCCTGATGCAAAGAATGGTTGAGATATTTCATTATCCTTTGAATGGAATGAAAATTGCTGCGCCTCTTTAATCTGGCTGCATTGAAATCTGGTAATTGAATCATATTCAAATTTTTATGTCACACTACTAAAATTTATTTCCTGCTTTATCTTGCCAGCATTTTTAAAACTTCCAAGTGTCTAGGGACTAAGATTGAAATTATATTAAATTTTCTTTATTTTCTCCAAGTTCTTAAGTTTTATATAATTAGATATTTATGTACATACTAGGGGCCCAGTGCACAAATTCGTGCACCTTGAAAGGAACTGTGAGTGGAGTGGCTGCGGTGGGCACAGGGCAGGTCTCTGCCCATCCTCCATGCCCCCACCCAGCCCCTCCCACTGCAGCCCCTGGTCCCCTGTCTGCCAGCAGCCCCGCTCCTGCCACTGCTGCTCCCATGCATTGATGGCGCCGGCCCGGCTTGCACCTGCTGATGGCGTAGAGCAATTGGGGCTGGAGTCAGCAGCAGGTGTGAGCGGGGCCGGCACTGTCAGCAGGTGTGAGCCCCGATGGCCCCTCAGGAGCAGGGGGAGGTAGAGAAGCCCTCAGGGGCAATCGGGGTTGGCAGCCGCCACTTGCACCAGAGCAATTGGGACAGCACTGGGCACCGGCAGTGGGTGCGAGCAGTGGCTCTGGTGCCAGCTATGGGTGCGAGCAGGGCTGGCACGGGCAGTGGGTGCGAGTAGGGCTGTAACCAGCAGCGGGTGCGAGAGGCAGCTGCTGCCCTGATCACCCCTCAGGAGCAGGGGGAGGTGGAGCAGCCCTGAGGGGCGATCTGGGCTGGCAGCCACCGCTTGTACCCACTGATGGCGCCGAGTGATTGGGGCTGGCGCTGGACACCAGCAGCAGGTGCGAGTGGGGCCAGCGCCAGCAGCAGGTGTGAGTACCCGGCGGGACTGTGGCGCGCAGGAGCAAAGAATTTTCAGTAAACACCAGAGGCTCACCCCAATGACAGTGACCGGCGCCCCGCCTTGGTCTGGCGTCCCCGCTCACATGCTCCACCATCCCTATGCCCGCCATGTTCTGCACTCTGCCACCTGCTGCCAACACCCACCATGTTCTGCGCACGCCCCCTGGTGGTCAGCGCACGTCATATTGACCGGTTGATTGGTTGTTCCGCCGTTCGGTCTATGTGCATGTTAGGGTATTATATAATAGATAACTAAACCAACCTTTAGGCATTTTTCTTTTAAGTCAGCTTTTTCTTCAGCAGCATATAAAAACTACCATGAAATTAGTGATATGTAAAATTGGTAGTATTAGTGTCCTTTTCCCAAGGCGAAATGACAGTAACTATTGTGCTTGTACCTTTGGGTATTGGTATATCTCAGGTAAGACACGAAAGATTAGGGGAATGTTTTGAAAACATAAGAGCAATAGACATATTCTGCAATAACTAGGATAATAGAACTCAAAGTTATAAAATTATATTAGTGAAAAATGGTTTTAAATTACCTCATAAGAGTTGTTTTATCATTATAGTTTAATTCTTCATACAGCTCTATCTGCTTATGAATCACAAATCATCTATAATAATAAAAGGGTAATATGCTAATTAGACCGGGCATCTTCTGGATATCATTCTGGACGTCCTTCCTGATGAAGCTGGGGCCGGAGGGAAGCCAGCTGGGAATGAGGTGCCTGTGGGTGGCCCAAGGGAAGCCAGCCCGCGTCCCGGGTACTGGAGGGAAGCCGGTGCCAGCAGCTGGGGGAAGGAAGGCCTACTCTTGCATGAATTTTTGTGCATTGGGCCTCTAGTGTGAAATAACAAGACATACATTGAAAATTCCATTAAGCCATTCATATCAAACGTCCCCTGTATTAGTTTTCTATTGTTGCCATAACATTACTACAAACTTAGTGATGTGAAACAATGCTTTTAATATCTTAAGAGTAAAGTAGTTTAGGAATCTATCTTAGTTCATTGGTGCTGCTATTACAAAATACCACAGACCAGCTTATAAAGAGCAGAACTGTATTGCTTATAGTTCTGGAGGCTAGAAGTCCAAGATCAGGGTACCAGCATGGTTGGGTTAAGTCCTCTTCCAGGTCACAGATTTCTTCTTTTTATCCTCACATGGTGGATGGGGCTTGGCTCTCTTTGCAGCCTCTTTTATAAGGCATTAATCTTTATGATTCATGACTTTAAATCCTTACACCCTCATGACTTTAGCATTTTCCAAAGCACCATCTGCTAATATCAGATCTTTAGCAATTCGGAACTTACAAGTTTGGAGGGGGGAGGGGGACACAAACATTTAAACCGTAGCAGTGTGATAAGGGTCTCCCTGGATTAAAATCAAGGTGTTGGCAGGGTGCATTCCTTTATGAAGGTCCTAGAGAATCTGAATCTGTTTTCTAGTCTTTTTTTGCATTCTTGGCTCATGGCCCTATTTCTCCATCTTCAAAGCTGGCATTCTGATTTCATCTTCTGCCTCTCCAATTTTTAAAAAAATCCTCACCCAAAGATATGTATTTTTAATTGATTTTAGAGAGAAGAAGAGAGAGAGAGAGAGAGAGAGAGAGAGAGAGAGAGAGAGAGAGAGAGAGAGAAATCATCCTTGTGAGAGAAACATTGATAGGTTACCTCCCGTGTGTGCCCTGACTGAACCGAACTGAACCCAAAACCTGAGTATGTACCCTGGCTGGGAATCAAACCAGCAACCTTTTGGTGTATGCGATGATGCTCCAACCAACTGAGCCACACTGGCCAGGGCTCCCTCTTCCACTTTTAAAGGATACTTGTGATTGATTACATTGGGCTCACCCAAATAGTTCCAGATAATCTCCCCACTTCAGGGTCCTTAATCACATCTACAAAATTTTCTGTACCTTGTAATATACCAATAATATATTCATGGGTTCTGGGGATTAGGACATGGATGTCTTTGGGGGGCCATTGTTCTTTCTGTTACCTTCCCTTTTTGGTCTTCTCTAGTCATTTTATTTCTTCATTAAACCTGGTACGAGCAGAAGCTCTGGCCAGGGTCATCATCACTGAAATATACCAAGAAAAAATAAACTAGGCATATAAAAGTTAGTGTGGGCTCAACAACTGAGTTTAATCATATGGTCAGTTACTATTTGTTGGAAATCTGCACATGCAAGCACTGTGTTAGGTAAAGTGTGTTCCTGCCCTCAAAGATCTTACTACTTAGTTGAGAAAAATAGATTAAAAAGGCATGAGCTAATTATCAGGAAAAATGGTTTGCTAAGCTGTGAAGTGCTGTCATCCAATTTAGTATGGTCTCAGAGAAAAAGATTCTTGAAAACTAGTAGTTGGGGGCACTCAATGAATCCTTGGCTATTAGGTAAGACGCTGGAGTGTAGGACAGGTCAGTTCCGGAGGAAATGCATGAGCTGCATTTGGAATGTTTGTGGAGAACAGGAGGAGACAGCGGAGGTTGCCATTAATTTACTTCCTCAATCAAACCAATGAATAATCTTTCCTAACCCCATTTTTCTCCCACCCACTTCATCATACCCACTTGGTGGAAGTTTGGTGAGTCTTCTTTTCAACCATGATCCCTCTACCTGTGGTCCTCCTTCCTACATTCCCAGTTTCTCCGGAGCTCTGTGAGGTCATGTTACTCTAGGGCAGTGGTTCTCAACCTTTCTAATGCCGCAACCCTTTAATACAGTTCCTCATGTTGTGGTGACCCCCAACCATAAAATTATTTTCGTTGCTACTTAGGCTCTACAGCAGCGGTTCTCAACCTGTGGGTCGCGACCTACAGGTTGAGAACTGCTAGCAGGTTCGCCTAAGACCATTGGAAAACACAGATATTTACATTACGATTCATAACAGTAGCAAAATTACAGTTATGAATTAGCAACGAAAATAATTTTATGGTTGGGGGTCACCACAACATGAGGAGCTGTATTAAAGGGTCGCGGCATTAGGAAGGTTGAGAACCACTGCTCTAGGGAGTAGAGTAGTACTATTGTTTGGTTGGTTAAAGGTATTAAAGATGTATTTCCAAAGATGCATAGCATTCTTTTTTCTCTTAGATCTTTCTGCGTGTCAGCTGAGTGTTAATTGGTCAGATTCATCGCATTTAAAGGTCTAGCCCTAGCCGGTTTGGCTCACAGGGTCTTGGGTTCGATTCTGGTCAACCTTGGTTGCAGGCTCGATCCCCGGCCCTGGTCAGGGTTTGTATGGGAGGCAAACAATTGATGTGTCTCTCTCATATCAATGTTTCTCTCTCTCTCTGTCTCTCCCCCTCCCTTCCACTCTCTCTAAAAATTAATAGAAAAATATCCTCAGGTGAGGATTAACCAAAAAAGATAATAATAAAAAAATAGTTTGAAAGTCTAACCTCTATCGCTTCTCAGCCTTTTGGCTAAGATCGAGTGTAAAAGTCGAGGCTCTATATCCCTAGCAGTGTTACTGTTCTGCAAGGATAAACTGAGCCCACACTTTAAAATTAGCAGCTTTACAAACTAGAAGACAACAAGGTGATTATCATAACTTCTATAAGGATGAAAATACTTTGAAGATTGCAGTTTCACCAGGCCTTCTTGACTTTCCTGTTTCTGGTAATGGATGACTTATGAATTGGAGATGTGTTATCTACTGACATGCTATGGTAAATTATTTAAGTTGTGGAATAATTTTGATGGATCTAAATTATGATATAGATTAATCTAAATATGATATATTAGCTGAAGCTGGAAATTGATTTAGTTTTATCTGTTTCTTTAAAAATAAAATTCTATTCTCATTTTCCATCCAGTAGAAAAAAATTAAGTGGATAAAGATTATCTGGAGATTTAAATTCTTTCATTCAACAAATATTTCTTGAGTGCTGCTTTTGTGCTTAAGTGCTGGAGATGTGAAAATAAACGAAATTCCATCTCAGCCCTTGTGGGTCTCTTAGGCAGCAGGAAGAAAGACAGGCAAACTGAAAGCATGTATTGGGAAGCCTAGCCTGTTCATCTCTCCCCTCCCCAACTCATGAAAACCACTGATCATTTTACTTAGTTTTGTCTTTTTTTCATAGTTTTTCCTTTTCTAGAATGTTCTATAGTTGGAATCATTCAGAATCGAGTTTTTGCATCAAGAGTAGGTAACTGCAATGAAAGTTATCTTAATTTGAAGAAAAGTTCTCTTAAAACTACAGAATAGTTTAAAAATTAAACACATTACCTTCTTTCACTTTGTAATATGTGTTTAAGGCTCCTCTGTGTCTTTTTACGGCTTGGTAACTCATTTCTTTTTTAGTATATACCTTAATTTAAACATATATATATATATTTCAGAGAGGAAGGGAGAGGGAGAGAGATAGAAACATCAGTGATAAGAGAGAATCATTGATCGGCTTCCTCCTGCACGCCCCCTACAGGGGGGATCGAGCCCGCAACCCAGGCATGTGTCCTTGACCGGAATCAAACCCGTGAATCTTTAGTCCGCAGGCCAACACTCCATCCACTGAGCCAAACCAGTCAGGGCTATACCTTAATTTTTAACATCTGTATTAAGATCTGGTCTCCAATCTAGATAATCTAGGGATCTCGGTAAATACAGATTTTTTCATTTTTAAGGTCATCACTCTCTCCCTGGGGTTTCTGAGTACATTTATAACACACCGAGAGAAGCATTGCTTCTGACTCTTTGTTATTTTTATTGATTCAACAACTAACACAATTAAACACATCAAAATTTAGAGAGAGAAATTGGTCCATAGTAGTAGCACTGTAACACATTCACCTTTTGCAAATGTTGCTTGGTTTTCTTCCAGTCTTTTTCCAGAGGATACTAAGGCTAAGAGGTGTGCAACATGTATTTCTTTCATCACTTTTTGGACCTGGCAAGAGGTTACACTGAATTTATGACTGTTCAGTGTTAAATTGTAATTTTGGTTAACCTATAGCTAGATGTGTATTAAAGATTATGTAATTCTTCCATACATAGGGACAAGAAACAGACTAAGGCTCAGACTAAGGCTAAGACTAAGGCTATTTATGTATTACACTGTAAAATAAACAAAACTGATTATTTTGCATTGACTAACATTGTATTTTTTCAAACTAGATGCTGATGGGAAGTTAAGTGTGAAATTTGGGGTCCTCTTCCGAGATGACAAATGTGCCAACCTCTTTGAAGCATTGGTAGGAACGCTCAAAGCTGCAAAACGAAGGAAGATTGTTACATACCCGGGAGAGCTACTTTTGCAAGGTGTTCACGATGATGTTGACATTATATTGCTGCAAGATTAATGTGGTTTGCATATCATTGTTCATTGTTATTTTCTGGTAAACTGGAATATTTTCAAGTCAGAGGAAAAACATGAGCATACTTAATGTATTTTTATAGAACTTTGTAAACAAAAGGAGACTCATTTTTAGAAGTCCATCCTTTTCATATTTGAAAGAAAATTTATGTATTACACTGTAAAATAAACAAAACTGATTATTTTTCTCAGGAATCTGGTTGAAAAATGTAGGCATTGAGGCTTTTGTGGTGGGCGTGTGAGAGTGTTTCATAAATCATTCTTAGACAATTTCCATAGATAATTGATATTCTGTGAAAGCAAGAAGCAAACTAAAGACCAGCTCCCACAAGGAATATTTTAATGTTTATGTAATAAACACATGTTACTATCTTAAAAGTGCTTTATTGTCTTATTTTGTCATTGAAGATTTATGTGCCTCTCAGAATCGAGTTTTTGCATCAAGAGTAGGTAACTGCAATGAAAGTTATCTTAATTTGAAGAAAAATTCTCTTAAAACTACAGAATAGTTTAAAAATTAAAAAGTAGGGGTGGTTAATGTTATGATTGGGTCCTATGAAAAATATACTGATTTTGATGCCTGTTGTATGCTTATCATTGAGTTAGGGGACACACCAAAACATGGGCACTAAAAACTTGACTTTCTAATTGGATTAGTTAGACCCACCAGACACAATGCAGGATTGTCTATAATTGCATGTTGCAGCCTGTAGTACAGGATTGAAAGTGATATAGAATCTCAAGGAGGGTAAAATCAGAGAAAGCATGACAGTTGGCAAAGGTATCATAGAGGAGGCAGAATTCACATGATCAGAGTTGATTATCCAGAGGGGGAAAATGAGACTGGTGAGGGTGATGACTCAAGGTAAGACAGAGGGACACAAATTAGCAAGGCATGATCTTGTGGAAGGTCAGAGGCCATCAGTTTGATGGGAATATTAGGGAGAGGGGTGATTCAGATTGGGTAATTGAGGTGGAACCTGGGAATCGGGGAGAAGAGTCTGAACAGAAATTGGAGCAGGGAAGTTCCACGACGACAATGATGTTCAGTGCAGGTCGCTCTGACACTGGTAACTAGGGCTGACACTGGTAACTAGGGTGGATTGTAGAGAGTCAAGATGCAGTCAGACAAGCCAGCTAAAACATTGCCCAAGAATCTCATGGGGGTGGTGATAATGCAAAGATTTCCCTTTAGATTCCAGAGTCCTTTGTAATGGCTTCATATATAGTAGCAGTTTCTCTTATTTGGATCCTGGCCTTCAAAATTCAAAATCATCAGTTTGATTTCTTTTTGAGCCAGATTCACAGTGCAACTAATCCTTTTGGCCATAAGCTACATTCCAGTTAATTACCTCAGTAATGAGTGCCATTGGCTATAGGTGGTGGGAGTTAAACATTGTAAATAGTGTACACAAACATTGTCATTCATGAAATGAAAATTTGTAGCATCTACTTCGGACAGGTCACTGTGCTAGGCAATAGGGATTATTAAAGCAAAGCAAAATGAGGATACAACTTAATTCCAATTTTCAAAGAAAAACAAACATTTGCGCAATATGTATTAAACATAGAAGCTTTGTGTAAGTGATATAGGGATACGGATACACAAATCATGAATTGTTCCAGGGGGGAACTGAGATGAAGTGAAGTTTGTCTTAAAGCAGCACAATGATTGGGAAGGACTTAACTGATGGAGGTTACTGCCTACAAAGGGAGAGAAAGGCAAATATGAAGGAAGGAAAGAGGAGTATTGAGAGCTGTGGTTGGAAAAGTTGGTTGAGGCATTATATTGCACTCTTGAGATAGAAAAAATAATTTTAAGTGTATGTCTTAATAATGATGAACTGTGAAAAAATGTGAAATAATTTGATAAGTATTGCTGTTTATGACATAACTTTAATCACAGGTTCCATAACAGTGCTATTTTGTATACTGATATTATGTAAGACAATCTGTAAGTATAGCTCATCATTTTATAGTGAATGACTGCTAATTGAAAAATTGAAGTTACCACTTTTGCACTCAAGTTTCCTTAAGTTCCCATCACAGAAAATCCAAGCACCCTTTTGTGTCCTGGAGGCACATTTAAAAATAAGTTATAGAAAGGTTGACTTGAGGAATTTGTCTTAATTGAACACTAGCATCTCAGATTTTTCTGGTGTCTAAGCTGCTTCCTACGGTTCCAGACAAGAAGGAAAAAAGAGGCCTATGGACTGATAGACAAAATACAAACATATGTGATGGCCACGGGACAAGCCTTCTTTTCTCTGTGGCATGCGGTTCTGGCCTCATTCATTTATAGCCTCGTATATCTAGGAAAAGTCAAGAGAAAGGCATGTGCTGTTAAGTTATTTACGATCAAATAATCTTGGAGTTTCCTCTTCCTTAGCAAAATATATAAATAACTCTTCAAAGAAAACTCACTCCTCAAAAGCTTTTTAGGATGAGAAATCAGAAACGATCCTATTTTTCTGGAAGCCGAGTCTATATGAAGACCCATATCTTGTATTTTTTTTTCCAGCTGCCTCCACAAAAGGTCTCATTAAAAAAACTTTTATTTTTCTGTAGTTCTCCTTCTAATGAAGACACTTTGGGTTGGAAGGCATGGAGACTCACTTAGCTAGGTATCCGGGATTAACAATTAGATCTATACGTGGCCGTAAGGACGGTAAGGTAACGAGCTCACTGTAATTCAAGTCGGGGAACTGTGCCATGGTGGAGTTTCAGGAGATTTGGGACAACTAACCAGAGAGCATCAGGATAGCTTTGGCGATGCAAAAAACGTTCTCAACATCTACGTGTCTGACTGAGTAGAACTGGTGGGGCCCAAGCATTTCCCTGAGAAAGCATCTCCTGGGCTGGGTCCCCCAGGCCCTTTCCGATGCACAGCCCTGGGAGAGAACCATCCCGCAGGGCACAGAGCTTCCCTGTAAATAACACCTCTCTGCTATTTTCATGGATCCAATTCTACTGACTGGCTTCTCCTTTTGCTTCTGGTAAGATTCCTCATCCTTTATCTTTTCTCTAATTCATAGCTTCTATTTAAGCTTTAGTTTGCCCCCTTATTACTTTATTAGTGTCCCCTGCTTCTAGCTGTCTCATATGCTGTACGTCTGAATTAAAATGCTTAACATAAAGAGCCTGAGTAGCTCCATTTGTGCATAGTTGACGGAACTCTCTGTGCCAGGCCACTCCTTTGGTCATTGGCCAGTTTAAGGATGGACTGGGTCAGCTGCCATCCCCTGGTCCAATCAGTTACGGCTGAAAACAGGGGAGGGCAAGGCATGCAGCCTACAGCTACTGCACAGGGCCTGTGAGCTCAGCTGCCTTAGATGTGCCTATGGGCCTGACAGGCAGTATGATTGCAATCTAACAAGACTTTCCTCAGAGATCTCTGTGATTTATGGTAGACCATAAAGACAGCAACTTCCAATTTGGAGAATATACATTTAGAAATTCCCCTTTTAAGCATAAAAAATATTCCCTCCACGTGTATACTTTTAGTATCCATGATTAAGAAAATACATAATACAAAATATATACTGAAAAAAATAGAAAATATGAAAAGCCACTATGACTTCAGCAAAGATTTTAAATGTTTGCATCTTATTAACCATAAGATCAGTATATCTACTTTAAAGATAATAGCACATTTATTTATGTATACAAGGCACATCATTTATCCACAGAAAATGCTAGGTGCACACATGGTTTCCTGGATTCCTTGAAATAACTCTGTGGTTCCTTTGGGGTACTAGGTCCACAGGTTAGGCATGGTCTGTGGTACAATAACCACAGATCCTATATCAGGAAAGCCTGCATTTGAGCCTCAGGGCTTTCCACTCACTAACTTCATTTCTCAGAGTCAGGGGTAGTTCTGCAGCTCCTCCTCTCCAATCTGGGGAGGCTTGTGACTGCTTCAGCCCATGGAATACAGTGGAAGTGATGCTAGTGATTTCAGAGGGTAGGTCCTAGAGATCTTTGTCTCTCTATTAATGTTTCATAGTAACTCAACAAGCTGCTAGGAGGCTCTGGATTGGTGGGCAGTATTTGCCAACTTGTACTAGTGAGCTTTGCTCTATGGTAATCAGATGGCAAGCAAGTTTTTCATTGTGAAAATCCCCAACATCAACATTGTGTTTGGTTTTGTGTTTTTTTTTTTTCCCTCTGAAGCCATTCGTTTTCTCTTGAGGAGAATCCAGCTGTCTTCTGCCTGGCAGTGTCTGATGGTGCTGGCATTCTGGAAACAGAGTGGGGGAGAGGCTGGTCCTACTCTTCAGCCAGCTTCTCTGTTTTCAGCTCTTCCCATCACCCTGGCTCTGCACCTTTTCTGGGTTCTCTGGTGTGAAGCTACTTGCTCTCCATTTTCCAGAGACCGTAGTTTCTGTGTAGTGGGGAGGAGGGGTAGTTGTCTGGATTCGTGGGAAGGGAGATGGGACCCGGGAAGTTCCATCAGTTCAGTATGCAGATGATCAACCAACGCCCCTGACTTTAGTTGCACATCTCCTTTCTGCCTTTAGGGTTCCCTGGAAGTGCCATGTTCTGAGCCTTTCCAGGGCTCTGTGGGATGGGTGGGCTTAGTTCCTACTGGTATCCCTATCCATAGGTGTTTAAGTGACAGCTTTCTCAAGTCTATTGTTATTCTTCCAATTGCTTTGTAACCTCCAAAGATTATTGATATTGCATATCAGCTATTGTCTCCTCTCACATTCTCATTGTCCTTGTGAAATTGTGACTTCCTTTGTTTGTTTGTTACAGTTAAGAACAGGTTCAGAACTAAAAGAATATAAAAAAGCTGACCAATTTATCAAATTTAGTTGGAAAATGTCTTATTTTTTCTTATACCTAACTGTTTTCTCTACTCTTTTTGCTCTAAGATTCCTGGGAATCTTAAATGCAGGAAATCCAAAGTTTATTTTAAGTTCTGCGTCATCATCACCTGTGTTGGAGGTCACTGCCATGCCAGTTTCCCAATGTATGATACAACTGTAACCCTCTCAAGACCAACTTTGCCTGATTCTTGCTGTCTCTGAATGCTTCAGCTTCCAGGTCATTCAGACAGAGAAGAGGATGAAGATCAGGAAAGTAGGTGTGGGTGCCAGGAGAAGCCCAGAAAGATCTCATCCCTGGACCATGTAGGACTTAGGTCATTAGCTAACACAATCTAGGATCATTATATTTCACTTCACGTGCATGAGTTCTGCAGAAACTAAAGAGGAAGTGGGAAAAGAATTAGCATATCACATCAGGAAATAGTATATATTTCAAAATTAAAAAATGGGAGCAGAAAACATAAGATAATTATTTGGGAGCAGAATTTATTGGGACAACTTTATCTAATTTCCATACAATTCAATAACAGGTATGTATCTCATTAAATAGGTGCCAAATTAATTTTGTGGAATGCACTACTTGATTAAAATAGTAAATAGTCTAAACATATATTCAATATTTATTGTGTGTTGATGTTGTCATCAACAGAGAAGGAGCTTGCTGACATCTGACTGCAGAGAGAGGCCAAGGTATTAGCGCCAAAAGCCCGTAATAAAGGCGAGGTATTTTTGGAGCTGGAGTTAACCACAGAGTTCGGTACTTTACCATTAGAGCCAGGAAGCACTCAGCAAATCAAAGAACTAAATCCTTGGCTTAGAGTCGTGGACAAATCTAACAACCTCTAAGCCTTGATTTCTCCTCATCTGTAGTATGGGGAAATAATAATACCTAACTTTTAGGATTATTGTGAGGATTAACTGAAACACAGTAATTGCTCAATAATTATTAGTTGTAACTATTATTTGTCTTGTCAGGGACATTGTTGTTGGGGTTGTAATTGTTATCATTATGTGTTTCATGCAGTACTGAAAGTAACCTGAGCCTCAAGGGTGACTTATGGCAAGCAGGGGACGTGGTCACGGTCAAGGTTTCACTATATCATACTTCCAGGGGAGGAAAGAAGGCTCACTGCAAGTCATAGGACTAAATTCAGAGACAAACTTACAAATGTTAGTTTTCTTTTGGTGGGTTTTTGTTTGCAGGTTAACTCTCCTCTTCCCATCATGCAACATACCATTGTCCACCCTATGGAGACTTTGTCTTTTTCTTCACTGATGAACTCCACTCCCTAGAACAGTGATAGCATTTAATAGATGCTTAATAAATCAATGTTGAATGAGTGGATGAATGAAAGAGTGGACGGATGAATTAGTTTAGAAGAAGAGCTTGGTTGCTGTACTGAGCATCAGAAGTATGCTCATGTATCATGGTCACTTACAACTTAAAATAACAAGAAAGAATATGGGTTGGCAGTTAAAGTTCTTTGATTTGGCGGTGTGCTATAGTTTTTTAAAATCTCTTTTGGCAGTTTTTATTATACAGTGTTTGGATGATAAATGAGTACTTTCTTACAGAAAGGTAACACATGGCTCCTGTATTTTATGAAATAACAAACCCCTCATTTCATTGCCAGGTTTTTAGAATATTTTTCATAATTAGAGAAATAAAAAGGAGCCTTTGCAAGGCTGTGCCAAAATTGAGAAGTTTTGGGATGAATACAGAACAATCTAGTCTTAGGTAGTGCATATTTAGGAACTAGAGTCCCACATACACAGGAGCTTGTGATGCAGGAGGAGAAAGGATGGCAGCTGCCTTCCCAGAGAGCTGTGGCCAGAGAAGTGTCCACAATGATAGGTCCGGCTGATGAGGCGGTTGTTGAGTAGGACATTCCAACGTCATTAAAGAACAAGAGAAGGGGATGCTAGAGTTGGATAAAAGTTTAGAGAACTTTTATTTTATGACAATGGGTTTGGAAATTTGGGGAGGCTTCAAACTCTGGGTTGAGATAGAGGAAATGACAAAGATAAGACTAGACTATAGAATTAAGAAAAGGGAGAGTCTGGGGCAAAGATACCAGTGGAGGAGGTACAGGGCAGCAAATGGCCTAAAAGAAAGGTTGTTTGCTTATTCCACCTTAGTACCATGGTTTGCAAAATGGGGTTCATTGTAAGGTCTTCATGAGGAGTCCACAACTGATCTAAACATGCTAGGTATTTCTTGGGTGCTTAGGGGAAAGTTATTTTCATTTTACATAAGGCTAAGAATGCTAACTAGTAACCTACAAAGGAAGCTAAGGGTTGATAAACTTAGTTGTTTGTAAGCTGAAATTAAGGTAACTATCAGAGTTGACAAAGCACCTGATTCAGTAGCCTATTGACAAAGCTGGTTGGACTAGCACCGCAACATTATAGAGCTCTTATTGTATGCACATGTCATGACGGTTGGAATTCCCATACTTTTTTGAATGAGTGCTTTGTTAATGGTGTGTCATCAGTGTTTTATTGACTTGATCCTGATTTCCAATTTCTACCATTCTGGTTACTTAATGACTAACTGTGGATTTACTTTCATCCTTTTAAATTTGCTGGTTGTTCTATTAGAGAACATTGCAAGTGGTGACACATGTTTGAGGCAATGGTATTTTGGGCCTATAATTTCCCCTAAAATTAGACTTTGAGATATGAATAACCCATACTACTCTATTGCTAGAGTAGATGAATATATAAAACCCACAATAAGTGTTTATAGAGCAAGAGTTTATTTTTATTACTCAATTTTTTCTCCTACAGGAAAATGAAACTTTTTGGTGGCGCTTGGTCATTTTCCTTACTTAAATGTACTATGGTCCAAAAAGTTTGAGATACAATGTTCAAACAAAGTTTGATAAAACCTTTAACAATGGGCAGCTACTTTTTATATGTTGGTGACATTTAAAAAAATGTCCTGAAAAGCTAAAATTCCCATGAAAGAACCTTCACTTGTATTATCAAGTACTTGGAAGTCTAGGTGTTACGATTTAGCAATACTTGATTGCAAAACATGTTGATAGACCAGTGTCAGGCAGAAGAGAAGAGGAGCAAGCCAGGAGCTGGTCAGCCCAGGAGCAAGGGAGAAAATACATCTGTAGCACTGGGTTTCCAAGAAGTGGTCATGGTATGGGTATGAGGGAAACTCCACGTTGACCGGATGATGTTGAAGGCATCGATCCCTATAATTCAGAGATGTTGACATTGGTAGCTACTTGAATGCAGAATTCTAGTCCAGAATCTTAGATCTTCAACTAGGCAAAAACACAGATGCTTCTGGATTATTTGCATCCCAGGCCTAACTACTCCCTGCTGTGTTAGAGTGATTACAAGACTCAACTCAACCCAAATATCAATGGGACAACATGAGAAGGGAGGGACAGGAAGGCTGAGAATAAAGGTCTGGGCCCAGGATGATTTTCTGAATGGGTTCAGGTATTTTCAGTGGCGTTGTATGCAGTGACTCCTCTAATGAAAGAAGGGAAAGAAAATGCAAGAATAGATTAGGGTTCCCCATAGCAACGTACTAGCCTCTCTTTTAGAATCTGCCAGAATCCAAGATGACTCCATTTTGCACTAGGTTAGGGTTTCTTTTAAGTACAATAGGGCAAAAACTAAAGAACACCAAGAGAGAACTGTGAGAGGGTTTCTTCTTCATCAAATCAAATGCTAAATGTTCAAGTATAATCTGCATTGTTTTCAGTCCTCTGCCAAAAGTGAAGTGCTTTGAGAGGTTGTGAACCAGGGCAGTTGTGGCTCATTCATAGAGTGGACATTTATGGGGTGGACACATTGTAGTTTTACCCACCTGGGTAACTGTTCCAGCTGTGAGGGGAGGATTATGACCTCTGCTATCACCTCCCCTGGAGCAGAAATATGGACCCATGTGACAGCCTTTCGTAATTTTCCTTTATTTGATATGCAAATGAAGACGTTTCTCTCCAATTTATAGAGGCACAAATATCAAAAGAACAAGAAGGATTTTTTTTTTTTAAAAAGGGTTTTTAAGCAGGAGATTTGCAGGTGCTAACTTTTCCCTTTCATTGGTGCAAGCTGTCTCCAGGGAAGGTGTGAAAAGATCTTGGCATACCTCTTTCACTAACAGTGGTCTCAGCCCATCTGGGAGGAAAAAAAAAATCAGTACAACTGTGATGCCAGATATCCCTGGATTCAGTTAGGAGATTTCATATATCTGTTTCCTAAGGCCTGTCTTAACATTCTCATCTGCTACACCTTCGCACTAGAACAGTAACTCCAACCAAGCAGGGATTTTTGGGGTCTGTTTTGTTCAGAGTTGTGTCCTTAGTGTTTAAAACAGTACCTGGCACATAGGTGCTCAATAAACCTTTTTTGAAGAAATGAACAAATGTCCTTCACCTCAGTCACCATGGAAGGTCATAGTAATAGTTAACATTTATTAAGCTTTACTATGTATTTAACAATGTACTGAGTACTTTACACATATTATTTTATTTAATCTTTGTAACACGCATTGAATAGGTATTAATAATACTATTATTACAATTCTTGCTTTATATTCTGAGGCTAAGGGAATCTAGTAACTTCCCAAAGTTACTCAGCTAAGAAGTAGCATAACTGGGAGTCTGAGCTCTCCACCACTATTCTACACTATCCTCAAGAAGTTTACAATCTAGTTGGGAAGATAAATACCGAAGATGCATGTGAAATGATTAGTGTCATTGTTCTCTCTCTCTCAGTGCTTCTATTTCCCACTCAAGCCATCAGAACCATCTGGAAATCTTATTAACATATAGGTTGTGTTTCAGTAGGTCTGCAGTGAGGCACAAGATACTCCATGTCGGATAAGCTTCTAGGGGCTGGCCCCAGACCACGCTTCAAGAAACTGGGATTCATCTCTCTTCCCTTTCCCAGGCATCGCTGTTTAGAAGTCGCTGTGGTATAGGACAGTGTTTTTCAATTGTTTTTTAGAAAGTGACTCCTGCCTTCTTGATTCTTGCAATATCTAGGAAACATAGGAATTGCTCTTAATTTAGAATTTTTGATTAAATAAATTCACTTTTAAAAATAAAAAATATTTCTTTTACCTTCATGTAATCTTCCTTATGTTCCCCCCTTAATTCCAAATGTATAAAAGAAACTATAAAACTGTCATTCTTCAGAGCATGTACGATCTTGTTTCCCAGCCATGTCATCATTTTTGGCAAAGAAAAGGGAAAGAAAGGGCAAGAATAGATTAGGGTTCCCTATAGCAACTTACTAGCCTCTCTTTTAGAATCTGCCAGAATCCAAGATGACTCCATTTTGCACTAGGTTAGGGTTTCTTTTAAGTACAATAAGGCAAAAATTAAAGAACACCAAGAGAGAACTGTGAGAGGGTTTCTTCAAATACACCCAAGCACACAGGTGTGTATATAGTTACATACATGCATATTTATATACACATATATACAACATAGTGCTTGGGGGTGCTGGACATGTTCTGTTTCCCGGTCTAGGTGCTGGCTACACACGTGTGCTCAGATTGTAAAAATTCATCAAGCTGAACGTATTTGATATGTGCTCCGGAGATGCTTTCCTTCTCTGTAAAAGTGGGAATAATGAAAATAAGGCCTACTTAAGACATTTGTTTATGAAGTATAAAAAAATCCGCTCCATAAATATTAGTTTTTTTGCTCTTATTTTCCCATTGACTAAAGAGATGCAGCCAAAGGTAGAATTAGAACTTGTGATGCAACATGAGCACAGCCCCATCACAAAGTATTAACTTTATCACATTCGCACTTTATCAGAGATAAAACCCTTACACTAAAGAAAGAACGCTTCAGGGTAGAACTGGTGAACAGGTGAGAGAGACTGGCTGAAGCAGCATATTTTCCAGACTCATCGGTGGGCATCCTACCAGGCAGCGTGCTCCAGAGAAACAGAACCAATAGGATGCAAATGTATGTACATACAGTCATGTGCTGCATAGTGACATTTCAGTCAACATCGGGCCACATATACGATGGCGGTCCCATCACATTATGATGGAGCTGGAAAATTCCTATTGCCTAGTTATGTCTGTGAATAAAAAAAGAAAGCTTTAATAAGTCTAACCAACCGAAAGTAACCTCATAAGGTCATCGGATCATAAATTCCTAACTGGGCAGGTCTTGGTGAGTAGTCAAGCCTCAGGCCTATAACTTTCCTAGTAAAAAGTTTATCTTTGACTTAAGCAAGCCCTGGCCATTTTGTGTGTGTGTGTGTGATGTGTGTGTGTGTGTGTGTGTGTGTGTGTGTGTGTGTGTGTGCGCGCGCGCGCACAACTGGGCTAACACACCTTTGAAATGCCTCTTTTTAAGTGGCACTACCTTCTCTAGAGAGTACATAATCTTTTTAACTATTTTGTAATCCAATCCCTACCTTGCTTTCCCCCCACTTTCATGTAATCTTCTTTACAGCCCCTCCTTAACGCCAAATGCATTAAAAAGAACCCCTACAAAACTGTCATTGCTCAGAACATTTGAGAACTTGCTTCCCAGCCATTGTCATTAGTTTGAGTCAAATAAACTCTTTATAAAAATTCTTCACAGATTTGGACATTTCTTGCATCAATATAATTTGTAGAGCATTACTCATGTGTTTGTGGTGATGCTGGTATAAACAAACCTACTGCGCTGCCAGTCATATAAAAGTATAGCACATATTATTATGTACAGTACATAATACTTGATAATGATAATAAATGACTATGTTACTGATTTATGTATTTACTATACTACCCTTTTAATAATTATTTTAGAGTGTATTCTCTCTATTTATAAAAAAAGAAGTTTGCAGTAAAACAGTATGCCGTGTTACACCAGCAGCAGCCTCATATATCTTGTGTTCACCACTTCTTTTAATTGTATCATTTTTTCTCTTGCAATTAATTTAATCTCATGTTGTTTTGTGCAGTAACAAGCCATGCAGTTTTGTAACCCAGGAGCAAAAGGCTGTACCGTACAGCCTAGGTGTGTAGTAGGCTATATCATCTAGGTTTCTGTAAGTGCACTCTATGATGTTCAATCAACTGTGAGATCACATTAAGGATGCATTTTTCAGCACACATTGCCATTGTTGAGCAGCATATGCCTATATTGAGAGATTTATTGTAGCAAACTGGCTTTTGTGATTATAGGGGCTGGTTAACTCTGACATCTGTAGGGCAATCGGACAGCCTGGCTGGTTGGAAACGCAGGCAGGATTTCTATGTTATAGTCTCAAGACAGAATTTCTTCTTCTCAGGGTAGTATCAGTCTTTACTCTTCAGGCCTTCAACTGATTAGATGAGGCCCACCCACATTCCAAAGAATAATTTCCTTTGCTTAAAGGCAATCAATTATAAATGTTTATCACATCTAAAAAAATGCCTTCAGAGTAATATCTAAGCCAATGTTTGGGCACCACCGGCTGGCCAAGATGACACATAAAATTAACCATCACAGCATCTATAAATCCTGTTTAAAGTTAAGACAGACAGTTATGTACCCTGCTTAAATGACCCTGCCTATACATTTAGTCATAGCACATTAATCTTCTGGTAGATATTTACATTTTGTTCCAAGTGCTATTATGATTTTAAGGTTTAATGTTGCATGGGCCACAGGCAATGATACTATCCTTGCCTGAGGTATCTTTGTTGTAAAGGAGATTAGATGTCCATATTATATCAAGAACATCACATAGCTTGCGAAATCTTCAGGAATTCTCTAAAATATGGTCAGATCATATTTCATAGAAAACTCTCTCCCATTTACTGAACACAATGGCATCCTTCAATGAATGAAAGGGTTGAGTTCCAAAAGTTTATTATTTTTGATGTTGTTGGAACTTGAAACATGATTTTCCCCAAAATCAGGTTATAAAACATTCTGTGACACCTTGTTGGGGCCTCTGTCACACATCCAGGCTCCCAGCAAAACCTAGATAGATAGTATCTCCATTTGTGTTGTCAATGTAAAAAGTGTCCAAACCTGCAGAGAGTTTTTATGAGGTTATTTGAGCCAAAACTGATGACATGGCTGGGAAGCAAGATCGTACATGCTCTGAAGAATGACAGTTTTATAGTTTCTTTTATACATTTGGAATTAAGGAGGGAACATAAGGAAGATTACATGAAGGTGAAAGAAAGCAAGGTGTGGATTGGATTATAAGGTAGTTAGCAAGATGATGTGGTCTCTTGAGGGTGGTTGCGTTTTCTAGGGGTCTGGAAAAGAGGATTACTTCTGACATTTCAAAGGTGCGTTACCCTAGATGCACAGAAACACTGGACTGGGCTTGCTTAAATCTTTTACTAAAGAAGTTATAAGCCTGGGGTGTGACTACCCACCATGACCTGCCTAGTTGGGAATTTGTGATCAGATCATTGTGTGAGGGTATTTTCAGTTAGATTTACTGCAATGCTCCTTTTCTGGTCCAGTGTAATCTTAACAATTTCTTTAGATAATTAGTTGCACAATTAATCTCCAGATTGCCTATTTCCCCTTTTCTGACTTCCTGAAAATATTAGAAATGACTGATCAGGTGTTTCTATCACAAAGTTGTATGGAGAAGTTCACTGAACAGAAAAAAAGGTTTAATTGACAAATGGCCCTATGGATTATATCTCGTTCGCAGAAGTACTTCATTTTGATCCATATGTTAAAAAAAAAACAATTAAAATTCATTATTGACATTTAAAAGTCAGGAGAGCTCTCAAACCAAACCGAACCAGATTCCCTGGATTCTCTTGGGAAACACACACACACACACACACACACACACACACACACCCCAAAGAACCAGGAGATCTGGTTATACGAGGCCAGGATCAGCTCACAGTAAATTCTGGCGGGAGCAAAGTAATGGAAGTCCCTGGTTTATGAGCCCTAGATCACCAACCCCTGGCTGGCTTCACTGCTATGTTACTAAGCGGGTCCCTGTAGGCATTTGAGTTGTGACCTCTGTCATACGGACACTCTGTGACACCTTGTTAGGGGCTCTGTCACACATCCACCATCTGGCAGTGCACTCAATACAGATGAAAAGCAGGGGATGGTGCTTGGTGGGGAGAATGAGAAGTGGCAAAGGGGATACAATGAGCTCTGGCGATGATTAGAAGGAGAGTAAAGGGACATTGAGTGTAACACACTGGAAGGGAGAGCCCTTTCTGAAGCAAGCTCACACTGTGTGTGCTGAGGGGTAAATGAAGGTGCCTTTACTTTGTATATTTTGTGCCACCTTCCTGGAGCGCTGTGCCCTGTCACTTTTTGCAGGTGTGTTTCAAGCGAGTATATTATATGGTCATTAAAAATAAATCCCCAAACAAAGCTAGGAAAATACATTTTTAAGTCCAATCTTCTTTCTTTATGTGCATATCATGCTAGATTTCCAGCATTGCAGGAAGGACCTTTAAAATAGCAACTAATCACTGTATATTCTAAGGAAACAAAGACTGGCCAGATGTTTGAAACTCAGTGTTTATTTTAATACAGTCAAACTGAAATCTCTTCTCAACTCTGAGTACATACTCAACACATAAGGCACGATGGTGTCTGTATTATGATGATTAAATGGACAATTCATGTTGTTAGTATTCAGTTATCCCCAAATGTTTATTAAATGCTGACATATTGATGGAACTGTGAGTAGACTCTATATAAACCAGATAGGTAACCACTCAGGTATCATTCATTATTCCAAATAAACAACAATGCTAATAAGACACAAAATAATGACACCAGTCTGATAGACATGGGCTGATTCCATTTTACCTCTAGCTTCTGTGCAAATATTAACTTCATAAAAGTTATGAAATCCACAAACAATTACATCAGGATTAATTAGGGTACAGTTTGAGTTATAATTCATATATATGAATTTTTACATGTACAATATTCATATTTAGTTAAAAGCGATTTTTGTACACATATATTGTACCATTTTAAAATTTCATTTCTCAGAACATAATAAAATTATTATTAAATCAATTCATATTAATCCCTTAATTGTCTTTCTCTGTGTATTTCAGTGAGGGAGGGTTGGAATCAGGAAAGTCTTTAGGAGAAATATAAGTTGAGTGTTAAAAGAAGAGTAGTTGTCTATCATGACGATGTGAAGGATGAAGGTTATTTTAAGGGGCACAGAGAGAGAGAAAAGGTCTGAAAACAACAGACAACTTCAGTGTAGCTCAGTTTGTCTGGAATGAAGGGTGGGAGAAGCATGGTCAGAAGTTAATCTAGCAAGGCAAGCAGGATTAAGTTCATATTCTGGGACCTAGTGTTTCATTTGAAGAAGTCGGCACTTCATTTTACAGCCAACAGAGGCCATTTAAAGCTTTGGTGGCAAGCTGAGGCTCTGAGGAAGCAATCATCAGAGAAATGGACAAACAGAAAGGCTCAAACTAAGGCTGTGGTTGTAGGACAGACAAAATGTGCATGACGGTGGTGATGCTAGGGAGATAAAATAATCAGGGCATGTATACCAACCAGGTGGATGGGGAGAGTGAGGCAAAGGAGAATGATCTGGGTTTCTGGGTTCGTTAGGATGTCAGGATTGTCTTTGGCTAGCGAAGCTGGCAATGCAATATACTACTGCTGTTCTTCAGATTATGATGTGGGCAAGGTCTTAGGCTCCTCTTAGCTTTCTGCTCAGCCTTCTTTAGTGTGGGCCTTCACCCTCATAATGTCATCTTGTTATAGTAGGAAGCATGTGCCATTTTCAGCAGCATATCTGCTGTGGTCCAGGTTGAATGCAGAAGAAGGGTAAAGGACAAAAGGCTGAGTCTGCCCCTTTTATTTATTTTTTAAAACTTATTGGGGTAATATTTGTTAATAACATTATATAAATTTCAGGTGCACAACTTGATAATATAGCATCTGTATACTTTATTGTGTGTTCACCACCCGAAGTCTAGTCTCCTTCTGTCACCTTGTATTTGATCCCCTTTATCCTTTTCACTCACCCCCAGCCCCTTTGCCCTGTTAACCAATATTCTGTTGTCTGTATCTATGAGGTTTTTTAGAATTATTATTATTTCTATGAGAGTTTTTAAAAAATATTGTTTGTTTGTTCACTTGTTTTTTTGTTTTATATCCCATGTATGAGTGAAATTATAGTTCTTGTCTTTTACCATCAGACTTATTTCACTTAGCATAATATGGGTCTCAAGTCTGCTCTTTCAAAAAGAGCTTTCCTCAAAGTCCCATCCTTGTCATTGTAGCATACATTATTAGCCAGAACTAGTTTATATAACTACCCTTAGTTGCAAGGGAGCTTTTAAGCTGGGTATATTGCCTCTCTGAACTAAATAGTAGTTCTGTTGGTGCAGAATGGATACTGGATGGACAACAGACGCATTTTCCACAGGTCATTAGGTGGCTGTTAACTTCACGCTCTGAGACAGGAAATATAGGTGGAGCAACAAGTCTGGGTGGAAAGACAATGTGTTAAGTTATGGATGTGTTGTGTTTATGGTGGCTGTGACATCCAACTGCGACATTCAGCTGCCATCTGAAAATTATGAAGAAGCTTAACTGATGATAATTTTGGGAGTCCTTGGCTTATACCTGGCAGTTGGCCTTTCTCAGCATAATAATAATTGTTACTGATTATATGCCTGGTTCCTTTAGGTATCGAAGTAGATTGGTTATTTAGTTCTCAACAGCAGTAATGTTCAAATTATTGGAGTATCCCTGAACATAGAAGACTTTCCAAGGGGCATATGAGCATAAATAGTTTTAAGGAAATCTATTTCTAGGTTCTCAATTCCCATGATACTCTTACATGAAATTGATCTGCCTGAGAACTGGCTGGCAGGTTTATGAAGGTTCTTCGTTCATACATCTCCTTTTCCAGGATTCTCACTCCCAATTTAAAGAGAAAGACAGGCTGCTCCTCAGCCAGAATTTCATATTCCATCACTTAATTACAGATTTGCCATGAGAAAGAGCATTATTTTCTGGTTTTATAATTTATTGTAAAAATTGGAAAATTCTATTACCTCTACATAATTTTAATCTTGACTTTACTACTTTTAGCAATTTATAAAATGTGATTCATATTTATTTACTGAGTTTTCATAATATTCCTTAAAATCCACATTCATATATTTATTTGAACTAAAGTCACAGAGTTTTTCTGAAGAAAGTAATTGGAATGTGACTGGCCTTGCCAGTTAGATTAGATGGTGAACATTTTCACAAACTCAGTGAGCTAAATCTCTTGTTCATCAGGGTTTTGAAAAAATATTTAAAATATGTGGTAAAATAAAATAATTTTTTGACAAATAAAATTTTATTGAAAATTATGACAATGCAAAAATATATAAAAATAATGTTTTCAACCCCTTTTGAATATATCTTATTTTAGAAAGCACCTTAAAGTCAAAACTAAAATATATAATTAACAGTCATTTCATAAGTCTTGACAAAAGCTTTCTTGGCAAAGACCTAATAACTAGATAAAAATTTGATTGCAAGCCAGGTAGTTTCCAAATCTTTTCTTCCAGCAAAAGTCAAGGCAAGCCTAATCAAGTTGTCATCTCATAGAACATGAAAATAATTTCAAGGCAAATCAGGTGATTTTTGATACAAGAACTGAGTGACTTCGTTTCAGCAAAACCTTTTATATCCCCACTAGGGGCCCAGTGCATGAAATTCGTGCATGGGGGGGGGGGATATCCCCTCAGCCCAGCCTGGACCCTCAAAAATCCGGGACCCCCCAGGGGATGTCCGACTGCCGGTTTCAGCCCGATCCCAGGGATTGGGCCGAAACCGGCAGTCGGACATCCCTCTCACAATCTGGAACTGCTGGCTCCTAACTGCTCACCTGCCTACCTGTCTGATCGCCCCTAACTTTCCCCCTGCTGGCCTGGTTGCCTCCAACTGCCCCCCTCTGCTGGCCTGGTCACCCCTAACTGCTCCCCTCCTGCCAGCCTGGTTGCCCCCAACTGCCCTCCCCACTCCCCCTGCCAGCATGGTCACCCCCAACTGCCCTCCCCCTCCAGACTGGTTGCCCCTAACTGCCCCCCCTGCTGGCCTGGTCGCCCCTCAATGCCCCCCTCTGCTGTCCTGGTCACCTCTAACTGCCCCCCCTGCTGGCCTGGTCGCCCCATGCAGCCTGCTGTTTGGTTGTTTGGTCACTCCTCACTAACCCCCCTGCTGGCCTGGTTGCCCCACACAGCCTGCTGTTTGGTTGTTACTGTGAGGGCATCATGACCAATTTGCATATTACCCTTTTATTAGTATAGATATAGAGGGGCAGGCAAAAGTAGGTTCATATAGAAAAAGACATGCAGCTTATGATTATTACAATAGCTTCATTAACTGTTCTGCATATTCACAACTGTAAGCCTCCTTTGCCTATCCCTGTACTTATTTATCTTAGCAAGATTTCTTAGACTTTACATTTATAAAAATAAAAAATAAGGGGGGGGGGAAGACACCAAATCATTCTCATATTAGTAAATAATGTTCATAGTTCAATATATGAACTAATTTTTTACATGCAGCCTCACTCATCTCATTAAGAGATGTATTTCCAACAAAAATTTCTTTTATGCTTAATAATTATCTATCAAAAGTGTCAGCATATTGATGTTATTTTGATTAACTGTGTACTAGTAATTTTAGTGATAGAAAATTTTAACATCTAAAGCATAATGGGTGCATAAAGTAAAATTTTTTCAATTTACATATTGAAAATATATATTACATATTGAAAATATATATGTGTTTTGTTGCAGATAATTTAATATGGTTCTCTATAAAAGGATTTCAAGCATAGAATGATATTACATTTGGATACATTTATGTGGAGAAGATCGAATGGATTTAGTGTTGGGAAAATTTCCTGGGGGCTAAGCGACCATAGGAAGAGGCTGATAACTCTATTACATTAAAAGTTTATTAAGGGAATTTACATACCAGACACCATGGATACCCCTCTCTCGCTCTCTCTCAATCCCAATACATGTTTTCCCCACACAATAATACTCACCTATACCATATGCAATGCACACTGATATTTTATTTTTTGGTATACTCTGTTATATTTTGTTTATTTTTGGCTAATATTGGGCTATGAATATATTGATTTCATTAGGATATCATGCTCCCTTCAATAAATCTGCAGTATGGAAAGCACTGAACTAGATATTCCTAACAGAAAGAGCACATATAATACATTAGAAAAATACCTAGAGTGCTTAATAATTAATGCAAGAAAAAAAAAGCCACCAGAGTCATATGCATTATATTGGCATCCTTATTACATTAATTAAAATCACCCAAAGGAGTTAAAAGTGTTAATGTGCTTCCAGTAATGGCTGAATATTTCTGTTCCATGACTCAGTGGCTCTACATAGAACACAAACAGGAATTCTATTCAACTTAGAGACACCTGGAATTATACTAATAGAGCCGTGTATAACTGTAAATCTTCAAGTTCTAGTGAGAGGGACTGATTTTCACACACTTATTAGAAAAGTGACTTTAAGAGAAGATAATAAATATCTCTGAACTATACTTTTCTCCTCTGAGAATTAATGATGACAATACTGTCTACCTCACATCATATATAGTGTTAGGCATAGGGAAAGTGATCAGTATATGTGAGTTGTCTTTTATTTCCCATTTATTCTAACGGGTTCAGAGAAGGGGTCAATGGAAAGATAATGAGGACACCAGAATCTGAAAAGAGAGGAGGAGATGGAAATGAAGATGCACTGGGGATCACCACAGATACCACAGAAATGGAAGATCCCAAGGGTTGCAATGGTAACGACTGGTAATTATCATATGGCGTTCTAATTTTAACTTCTAGCTTGGCCAGATTTTGCCACCAGTTCAGCTAAGCCATTGCCTTTTGTATTTGTTTCTACATTAGTATAGTGAACCACAAATGTTAGAGTACAAGATGAGCTTTTGGAACAAAGCAACCCCAATATATAGTGGCTTGAATAGGACAATGGTATATAATTCTGTCATGTAACAGTCCAGAATTAATTATGTCAGGGCCAGGGGGAAGCTCTACCATCATTAATAAGTGTCTCCTCCTTGCTCAAGTTCCTCATTTTCCACCCAGTGGAGAGTGGGAAAGGGCAGGAGAACACAATGCTCTCCTTTTGGGGGGCACCACTTTGAGGAGACACAAATCACTTCTATCCATGTCCCATGGGCCAACATTTAGTCATATGATGACAACACATTGTAAGGGCTGCTGAGAGATATCTTTTACACCTTGGCAGTCCTATGCCCCCTAGAACTTGGGAGTTTTATCATTAAAGAAAAAAAATGGATTTGGTAGACACTGAGTCTCTGTGGCAGTTCTCCTCTTGCCTTTCTTTTTTTAAAATTTTTTTATTGATTTCATCAATAAATGTGATACATCACATAAACAAATTGAGAGATAAAAATCACATAGTCATATCAATTGATGCAGAAAAAGCATTTGACAAAATCCAACACCCTTTCTTGATAAAAACTCTCAACAAGGTGGGAATAGAAGGCTCATACCTCAACATAATAAAAGCTATATATGATAAACCCACAGCAAACATCATACTCAATGGACAAAAACTAAAAACATTTCCCCTAAGAACAGGAACAAGACAGGGATGCCCACTCTCACCACTCCTGTTTGACATAGTACTGGAAGTATTAGCCATTGCAATTAGACAAGAAGAAGAAATAAAAGGCATCCAAATTGGAAAAGAACAAGTAAAGCTGTCTTTATTTGCAGACGACATGATATTGTACATAAAAAATCCGAAAGACTCCGTCAAAAAACTAATAGACTTAATAAATGAATTCGGCAATGTGGCAGGATACAAAATTAACGCCAAGAAATCTATGGCCTTTCTATACACCAATAGTGAACTTACAGAGAGAGAGACTAAAAAGGCAATCCCATTTACCATCGCACCAAAAAAATTAAGATACCTAGGAATAAACTTAACTAAGGAGGTAAAAGACCTATACACGGAAAACTACAGGACACTGAAAAAAGAGATAGAGGAAGACGTAAACAGATGGGAGAACATACCATGTTCATGGATTGGTAGAATCAACATCATTAAAATGTCCATACTACCCAAAGCAATCTATAGATTCAATGCACTCCCCATTAAAATACCAATGGCATATTTCACAGACCTTGAAAGAACTCTCCAAAAATTCATCTGGAATAAAAAAAGACCCCGAATAGCCACAGCAATCCTGAGAAAGAAGAATAAAGTAGGAGGGATCTCAATACCAGATTTCAAGCTGTATTACAAAGCCACTGTTCTCAAAACAGCCTGGTACTGGCACAAGAACAGACATATAGATCAGTGGAACAGAATAGAGAATCCAGATATTGACCCAAACCACTATGCTCAATTAATATTTGACAAAGGAGGCATGAACATACAATGGAGTCAAGACAGTCTCTTCAATAAATGGTGTTGGGAAAACTGGACAGATACATGCAAAAAAATGAAGCTTGATCACCAACTTACGCCATACACAAAAATAAACTCAAAATGGATACAGGACTTAAACATAAGACGGGAAACCATAAAAATACTAGAGCAATCCACAGGCAGCAAAATCTCAGACATATGCCAAAATAAATTCTTCACTGACACTGCCCCTAGGGCAATGGAAGCTAAAGAGAAAATTAACAAATGGGACTACATCAAAATAAAAAGCTTTTTCACAGCAAAAGAAACCATCAACAAAACAACAAGAAGGCCTACTGCATGGGAGAACATATTTGCAAATGGCATCACTGATAAAGGTTTGATCTCCAACATCTACAGGCAGCTTATACAACTTAATAAAAGGAAGATAAATGATCCAATAAAAAAATGGGCAACGGACCTAAATAGAATCTTTTCAAAAGAAGACAGAAGGAAGGCCAAGAGACACATGAAAACATGCTCAACGTCACTAATTATCCGAGAGATGCAAATCAAAACAACAATGCGGTACCATCTCACACCTGTCAGAATGGCTATCATCAATAAATCAACAAATGACAAGTGTTGGCGAGGATGCGGAGAAAAAGGAACCCTCGTGCACTGCTGGTGGGAATGCAGACTGGTGCAGCCACTGTGGAGAACAGTATGGAGTTTCCTCAAAAAACTGAAAATGGAACTCCCATTTGACCCAGTAATCCCACTCCTGGGAATATATCCTAAGAAACTGGGACCACCAATAAGAAAGGATATATGCACCCCTATGTTCATAGCAGCACAATTCACCATAGCTAAGATTTGGAAACAGCCTAGGTGCCCGTCAGCAGATGACTGGATCAGAAAACTGTGGTACATCTACACAATGGAATACTATACTGCCATAAAAAGAAGGAATTCTCATCATTTGCAGCAACCTGGATGGAATTGGAGAACATTATGTTAAGTGAAATAAGCCAGTCAATGAAAGAAAAATACCACATGATCTCACTCATTTATGGGTAATAAAGAACATTATAAACTTGAACAAAAAGATAGATACAGAGACAGTAAAGCATCAAACAGACTGTCAAATTACAGGGGGAAAGTTAGGGAGAGGTGGGGGAGATAAGAGATCAATCAAAGGACTTGTATGCATGCATATAAGCATAACCAATGGACGCAAAACTCTGGGGGGTGAGGGCATATATGGGAGTGGGGTGGGGGGTGGTAATGGTAAGATATGTACACATATAATACCTTAATAAAAAAAATGAAAAAAAAATTTTTTTTATTGATTTCAGAGAGGAAGGGAGAGAGAGAGAGAGATAGAAACATCAATGATGAGAGAGAATTATTGATTGGCTGCCTCCTGCATGTTCCCTACTGGGGATCGAGCCCACAACCCAAGCATGTGCCCTTGACCGGAATCGAACCTGGGACCTTTCAGTCCATAGGCCTACGCTCTATCCACTGAGCCAAACTGGCTAGGGCTCTCCTCTTGCCTTTCAAATATGCATGCTCTTCTTCCCACACACTGAGCACATTCACTCCTTCCCCAAAGCAGACAATTCAAACTTCCTTCCAGTCACTACAATCAGTTCAAAGCAAAGAGCTCTGGGTGATGTGCAGTCCTTTCCAGCTGGGCTGGAAGTGCATCATTTGGTTTGTTGGCCCATAAATGAATAGGAAGGTGTAGTTCCCTCCACCCAGTGCCCAAAATACAATGGAAAAGTAAAAACAGGGTAACTGCCATTTGGAAAAGAGGATAGAAAGCACGTGGTGATTGGTCAATGAGAATTATGAGTATCTGGTAGGACGGAGATGTGAAAACTTGGGCCCTGGTAATGAAGTGAGGTCCTTGGTTAGACTCAGGATCTGCTCATGGGAGAAGGAGCACCTCTCCCCCTTGCTCTCCACAGTCCCTGGCTTTGTTCTCCTGGTCCATTAGCTTCACTGGCTGCATCTGGAGAGTGTGCTCTTCCCAGGGCCAACACCTTTTTCAGCCGGACCTGTTGGTTCAGGATTGAAGACCTGGATTGCTTTCAGGGTCCAAGAATTATGTGGCTCTGACACTCAGGGGATGTACTCCTCCTGAGACTGTCACTAGAACCGTGGGTTCAAGCACCCAGCTTTGCTGCTGTGTTCCAGTGGCCAGGAAGCTGGAATCAAGGCATCATTGTTGCTGTTCCAACTGTTCTCGCACTCAGGAAGCTGAGAACAGCACCTGGAACACTGCGGCAGAACCAAACAACCAAAACATGGCAGGAAAATGGGCCTCATTTCTACCTTCTACCTCTCACATGATTGCACGCACCAGACAGAACACCACTCATGTCCAGAACCCTATCTGTAAGGCAGTTTTGGAAAGATCATTTTTAGATTCCCAATCTTTCCAACCAGAAGGAGCAGGGTTGCACGTTGAGCTAGCTAACCTACAGCATCCATCACAAGGGTTATAAAAGAGTGTGTTTACTTTGATTAGGAAGTTCACTGTGAGTCTCAATGATGTTAATTTAGGAGATCTTGGTGCATGGTTAGAAGGCCTTAAGTCCTATAGCTTCGGAGGTGTGTGTTTGGAAAATTTCAGAGCCCCATTGTTTACTCAAAAGGAATTTTTGTGAATGTCAGTGTGCAGCAGTTGGTGCTCCCAACACCTATGACAGGGCCGGCAGTACAGACTGTGCAAACAGTTATCCAGGGCTAGCACTGGCTCAGCAAAATGGGAGAGGGCCTAACGTGGCCCTATAACTTTACTATCAGTCTAGGGATAAATCAGGACTTCCTGGACCTATTCTGGAACTGAACATCAGTCATTTGCTTCTTTCCAGATAAATAAATGGCAGAATTATGAGGTGGATATGTCATGTCGGGCTTTGTAGCCTTAATAAACACCATCTCCATGAAATAAAGATAGTATCAAGATTGCTGTTGCTGCCATTACAATGACTCACTGCCAACACTATTATTAACATTACAACCCTCTTTACAATGAAATCTGGATAAAGTGTTTGCCTCTTTGTCACTCTGAAGTGGCACTACACCAAATGGTAATTTTTTAGGTGGAAAGAAAAAACACACAATTCAACTTGCTGGGCACCTTACCATGAACACATGATTTGGACTTAAAGGATTATCCCGTTTATTGCTATTTGTTTCTCATGAACCACATTGAAAAATCAAAACAAATCTGTTAATACTATGTCTTAATAAATTTTCTTGTAACCTTGTAAAACTATATAAATGATAGGCTATTTAGAACAAAAATGGCATATTTTTAAGCTGGCAATGTCACAAAAAACCAAAGCAATACAGTAGAAAACCATGCATACATTTCATATGTGGAAGAGTGTCCATAGATTTGAATCAGAACACATCTGTGGTCTGAAAAATACAGATCATGAATTAAGGAAGCTTTGAGGAGATTACTTTATGAGAGAACAAAAGACAAGTCCTCTTTAGTGATCTGAAAAAAAAAGTGTCGCTTCTATTATCATACTAGAGGCCCGGTGCATGAATTTGTGCATGGGTGGAGTCTGGCCGGCCCACCCGATGGGGGCCAATCGGGTGGGGCCGGTGGGGGGGAGGGGCCACAGGCGATTGGCCGGCCAGCTCCACCCCTGATTGGGGTGGGAGGGACTTGTTGAAAACATGGTCGGCGGTGGGGAGGAGCCATGGGCGGTTGGCAGTTGGCCCCGCACCTGATAGGTGGGGTGATTGGGGGTGGGGCCGGCCAGGGGGAGGGGCTGTGGGAAGTTGGGGGGGAGGGCAATCTGGGCCCTGATCAGGCCAGTTGGCTGTTGCAGTGTGCGTCATAGTGACCAGTTGTTCCAGTTGTCCTGGTCATTCCGTCGTTCCCACTGCTTGGCTTTTATATATATAGATGAATGGAATGTTCTGAGTCTTAGCAATAGTGGCATTGTTTACAAGGGAGTTCCACACAGGGGAATCTGATTGGGGTAGGAGGGTACTGAGATGCAGAGGACTTCTTACTCCACATCTCTCTCTCTCTCTCTCTCTCTCTCTCTCTCTCACACACACACACACACACACACACACACACAGACACACTTTTTATCTCTACTTAGTTTGGGGAGGTAATGTCACTTGATAGTTAAGGTTTGGACTTTGGAGTCAAGCTCCACTGTGGCCCAGTTCTGGGATTCTGCTAAAGTTATGTAACCCCTCTGAGCTTCATCTTGCTCATTGGAAATTATTATTATCACTCCAGCCTCTTAGAGTTGTTGAGGAAGTAAATGAGATAATGTCTATAAGGTGCTCAGTGCAGAGCATGGCAAGTAGTAAATTCTCATTAAGTGTATGCTATTTCTTTCATTCTCAGAGAATGATTACAAACCACCTTGTGAAATTTTAATGCACTGGAATTGTGTTTAAAATTTAAAGGGTACATTTTTGGAGGAAATAGCATTAAGAACAATAAAATACCAATATGTTATCAGAGCACTTGTAAAAGTCTTATGATGAAATAACAACAAGAAAAAGATGTTTACTCTCAGCCCCAAAGTTCAAGTCTACTATATTTTGTAAGTTAACTTAGATGCTTAAAGAGCAGCATCAGTTCTTTGAATACACTGCAATTATAGAAAATATATTAAAAGATCATTAAATTGTTTATCAAGCTGTTGCAATAAAAATGTGTAAGCCATATGCAAGGGGCAGAGCATGAAGAAGTACAAGAAATTTTTAAGTATTAAAAAGGGCTTTCTGCAGCAATAGCAGTTGGAAGGCTGGTTGCAAGGCTGGTTGCAAGGTCTGCATATTAAGTAAAGTTCTCTTTGTCCCTTGCCCTGAAGCTGTGGAAGAAGAGAGAACTTTTCAAAGGGGATCCAGGAAGCAACTATAGAGAAAGGAGTCATCTATTTCTAAGGAACTTAAGCCTCATCACCAAAAACCACAGGAAAGGTAGAAACAGCTCTTCCTAGGAAGGTGTGAGCAGGGATCCAAGATTCTCGAAGATAAGAGGAACGTTGAGAGTTGGGTAGTCCAGAGAGCCATAGCCAAATGCAGAGAAAGATCAGCCCACTGAGACTGATGATAAGAGTGAGCCAGTAGCCCTGACTGGTTTGGCTCAGTGGATAGAGTGTCGGCCTGCAGACTGAAGGGTCCCAGGTTCGATTCAGGTCAAGGGCATGTACATTGGTTGTGGGCACATCCCCAGTAAGAGGTGTGCAAGAGGCACTGATAGATGTTTCTCTCTCATCGGTGTTTCTAACTCTCTATCCCTCTCCCTTCCTCTTGGTAATAAATAAAAAATATAATATATATATATATAATGAACCAGCAGGTAAAGAAGTCCATAAAGAGGTTCTGACCTTGTGGTCCGGGAGCCAAGATGCATTCCATTGGGAGAGTGTCTTTGAGGCCTGGTGAGCGGAAAGAAATCACAGTTTTGAGAAGGAAGGAAAACCAATCACAGATAAAACCAGAAGTCGTACCTTTGGGATCACAGCGAGGGCAGGGCACTAAGTATGGGTTTTGTATTGTGTACGAATGGAGATGAATACCAACAGTCAGTGATAGGAGGTACAAGATAAAAGCACTGAAGTAACTGTGATTGCCTGAGGAAAGGCAAAAAGCCTAAGAAAATTTGGGGAGAATCTTGCAAATCCATGACTACTACAAAAGACAGAGCAATCCAGCCAGGTCAGGCCTGGAATCCAGGAGAGTACAAGGCTGAGGACCATGACAAGGAGTGAGGCTGTGCCCTACTCACCGGTGGCTGACAAGGCTCACCAGTCCTTTAATGGGAAAGCATGTGGTGACTGCAGGAAAACCAGTCCCGTGTTTTCCTCCTTATTGACAGCAGGACACAGACATATGCCCAAGTTAAAAGCTTGGCAAATCCATAGTGTAGCTTGGATTCCTCTCAACTCATCTCTTTAAATTTTCAATTCCCATCGTACAGACTCCTATCTAGATGTTTCAATAACATCTGAACTTTTAATAACTTGTTTGGTTTTTCCAGAGGAAACTGAATGAAAGTAAACAGCTAAACCTCAATGGGTCCAGGTAACCATCTGCTTGAAAAAGTAGTCAGGCGCATTTGTAATCATAAGGAGGGCATATTTTGGAGTCAGCAGATCCAGGTCTGAGACCTAGCTCTAGCACTAGTTAGAGCTGTGGGCACATTTTAAACCTGTATGTGCAACATGGGGACAATGATGGCAACCTTGGTGGGTTGCTTGTTTTGTGTTTTAAAATTAAATGACCTTACACATGAAAAGTATTTGGAATGGAGTAGGAGCCCAGTAAATAGTAATCCCATTTGTCATGGTTTGACATGGCCAAGAAACAGACGCAGGCAGGCATTCTGACAGCTATGACCCCTGGGCCACGCACTGCAGAGTTGTGCAGGCTTCTAAAGGAGCTGCTAAGGTGTCTGGTCAGATTGCCTGAGCCCAGAGCCACTCAGTAGTGGTATGACCTAGGACAGTGGTCGGCAAACTCATTAGTCAACAGAGCCAAATATCAACAGTACAACGATTGAAATTTCTTTTGAGAGCCAATTTTTTTAAACTTAAACTTCTTCTAACGCCACTTCTTCAAAATAGATTCGCCCAGGCCGTGGTATTTTGTAGAAGAGCCACACTCAAGGGGCCAAAGAGCCGCATGTGGCTCGCGAGCCGCAGTTTGCCGACCACAAACATAGGAGGAGTCACTTATCCTCTCTGTGCTTTGCATTTCTTATCTATCAATGAAGACAGGAGCACCCACCTTACAGGGCTGTCTTGAGTGCTCAATGAAATAATTCCAATCAGGTACCTGTAATGATCCGAGAAGGGAAGAACTGAGGTGAAGTCCATGGTGACAGAGTTCCCAGAATGTCAATATCTGATGTAGCAGTCTCTGGAATTGCCTAGTTAGGCCTTGGTCAAAGGCAGCCCAGGAGGCTAGTGTGGCCCTTATTAGTCCCTGTGGATGATTATTTGTTTTTGTTTTCAACTGCTTTATTTATTTATTTTTTTAAGTTCACAGAGCAGTTTATTTATTTATTTTTTATTGTTTAAAGCATTACAAATAGTGGACTGTGGATGATTTTTAATAGGCCCTAGTTAACATCATTGTCCCCATGTTACACAATGCCCTCCAGAGAGACATTGTGGCACAGGTACAGAACCTGGGGATGGCCTCTTCTGTTCAAATATAATGCCATCCAATGGCCTCTTCTACTCAAATATAATGCCATCCAATCTGGGAAAGCCACTCTCTGTGGAACTCCAATTCCCCAGGGCCAACTTTGGGTGGGTATCTTTGACTTAAAATTCTACTCTAATTTTCTTACTTGCTTATTTTATTTTCTCCCCACTAAAACATAAGTCTCTGAGAACAGGGACATTGAATCATGTACTTCTGTGTATCCAGTGCCTAGAACAGAACCTGGCACAAAGTAGATGGGTAGATAGATGCTCCATAATACCTGCTAAATGAATGTACAAAAATTCCTCTGCGATTCTGATACTTGTAACTGAGGTGTTATCATTAGTCACATCTCTTTTGGTGAAAGTGACGGGAAGCTAAAACTAAATAGCTTAAGTAACAAAAGGAAATTTATTGGTTCATATAACCAAGAGATCCATGGCCTCAAACAAGGTAATCTGGATCCTAAAATGCTGTTTGATTTCATAGGTTTGGGATAAAGATTGGTTTGCAGGAAGTGTGTTCTGATAGTATAGAGCTGCATCCAGCCAGAAAAAGCCAGGACCCAGCCCAGACAAAAGTAAACAAAACATTCAAAGCCTTCATATCCTTCTATTCCTTGAATAGGTCACTTTGGTAAAGTTAAACTAAGTGTAGAAAATGCACAACTTAAAATTATGACAATCTTGGATGGAGGTATTAGCAGATTCAGTATTGGCTTAGGAACTTGAATTTTAATATCTACATACCAGTAATGCCAATAATATTCTTGGCTATCTGTTTTGTACCTGGATCTGCCACTTTGTGAGGGATAATTTCTCACCCATTTCTTCCTCTGGATAAAAAACAAAAACAAAACTAAAACCCCCAATAATTGCTGATATGCTTTATTATCCCGAGGGTCTCTTCAGCTAGAATTTTGATGCACTTTCTGGCATCATGAAATATTTTTTTTACATCTTTGAGTTTATATAATTTCATATCTAGTTTTTTCTTAGCCTAAGAATTTCCTTTCATTATTAACAACTCTGTGTAAACATAATTTTTAATGGCTTAATAGCATAGTTTCTAGGAATATGTCAAGTTCTTTAAAATAATTTCTCTATAATTGGATATCTAAGTTATTTTCAATTTTTTATGCTTATAAATAAATGATGCTTTATTAATGTTTTGTGCATAAGTCTGTTCACATTTCAAATTATTTCTTGGGATAGATTCCTACCAGTAAAATAACTGGATCATAGAATATGGATATTTTAATCCTCATTATTTATAACAAATGCAAATGTAATAATTGTTTATTATAAAGTATTTATGAAACACAGGATATTTAGCTTATACTTTTTTATTAAGAAGTAATTAATATACATAACTCCCACCCAAACAAATTCTTACTGCAATCATCTGGACTTTTATTTCCCAAGGATCATTATTTTGCTTTTTTATCTTAGAAATTTTTTCTTTGTAATTACATCATCATCACTCATTCCATCTTAACTCTAAGTTTTACAAATTTCTTTGCACTCAGTTTTACTTCTTTTTGTTTTTCTGGAGATGTCTATTCTCTTCTTGCCCAATCTTCAAAGTCACAGAGGGAGCAGCCATGTTCTATACATGACTTTGCCATTCAAGTTACAGTTGATTATATCAGGGGTGAGCCTCTGACCCATGAGAAAGTTATCATTGAACTAGGAGATTTTACCTCAGTTTGGCTTATAAATGAATTTCTCATCTGAATGGATGCGGATAAACAAAATTTTTAATGCTTTCTTGTGTTCATAAGGAAGAATTTGAAACTCCTGAATTCCAGAGACTGAGAGTAGTAAAAGCACAAGCTAAAACTATGAAAGCCCCAGATTGAGGTATTATCAGATTCACTATCAGCTTAACAACTTGAATTTTAATGTCTGCGTAATGACCAGAGACATCTTAACTATCTCTTTTGTACATTGATCTCTCATGATCTGTTTATTCTTATGCCAAGCCAAGTATAGTTAGATATATTTTAATAGCTAGAAATTCTAGTTTCTTCATATTGCCATTTATTTTCATTTTTAAAAGTTAATGTCATTCATTTCTTTCCCCAGCTAATTTTAAGACCCTACTCTAAATTCCATTACAATGGAGACTGGGATTGTAATAAATCTATAAATTAATTTGAAATCACTGACTCCAATCTATTTATATGATATGTTCCTTCTAGTTATTTGTTTCATTTTTTTTTTTTAAACTTAGGTTCAGAGAGTTGAGTGAAACCTGCTTGTCCTCATGTTTGGTTTGTTTGAGGCTATTCTCTGAGGCATTTTTAATTTCCCTTCATTTCTGAGAAAGTCCATCTGAAGCTTTAGAGAATTAAGCTGACGTACAGAGAAAAGCAAACAGAGAAATGGAAATAAGGGCAGCTGTGCTCTTCCTGGGTCCCAATCCGTGTTTTTAGTTTATTCCAGAGATCCAACCACACCCCTTTTCCTGGACTCTATCAGCAAGTCTCTAAAAGTGCATCTCAGATCTTTTCAACCCCGCTTATCTCCAGAGTCTCTGGCCAATTGTTGTTCTGATCAGAGAAATCCCCTCTGTTCTATAGCTTTAGGTGGGTTCTAACTTCACAAAGGTAGAGCTAGTTGGGATTGCTGCAAGCCTACATTGCTTAACCCTCACCTCCCTCTTCTCACCCGACTTCTTGGAGCTTCCCTTTTGATACTAAAGCGTAAGAAATTTCAGAATCTGTGGTGCTCATGTATGATGGTGCAACCTAGAAGTTAGCAAGTACTTCGTGAGGCAAACCATTGTCCTCCCATGGAGTCAGGAACCGTTGGACAGACTGTCCTGACATTCAACCATTCATACAGCTTCCTGGAAAATATACTCCCGTTAGATCACTCTTGGGATGCCAAGTGACGACCAGCTGGCTAACATACTCTTCTTGTATTGGTTCCCCTTCCTTCCCTTTGGCTTCCTTTCCGCGCCCCCGCCCCTGCCCCGCCCCCCCCACTCACACACACACACACACACACACACACACACACACACACACACTCTTCCTTAGGCTTGCATGCTCCAGTATAATAATAGCACATAAGCTATTGCTTCAGGCTTTGTTTTCTAGGAGACTGAATCTAAGACAGATTTTGTAAAATAGCTTTGCATCCTTATAATTTGCCCTTTTGCCTAAGCTAGTTCACATAGATTCCTGTTACTTGCAAATAAAATAAATTTAAGTAATTGAATTTTTTTCCTATTATTTATTTTAAATTTTCTCTGGAAGAAAATCTTTAAGACTATTTTTCAAGACGTGTATGTGGCAGGCAAGCTTTTTTTAAATGTGTATGTATCATTTTTTTCCTTTGCACTATGTAGTTTGAATATAGAACTATGGTTTCTATTATCCTTAAATGTTTGTGAAAATTTGCTCATTATGTTCAACACTCTGTTTAGCAGCTAAGTCTGATACCAATATGATTTTCATTATTTTGTTTTATATGTTTTTAGAATTAAAAAATAATAAAAAAAATTTCATAGTTATATGTATGGCTGTGCCAGTTATGTCCTCTGGGAGAAGCAGACCTGAGAAGGTGTTTGAACATGAGATTTATTTGGGGGTAATGCTTGTGAAAAGTAAAGTGAAAAGAAAGAAGGATTGGTCGGGGAGAACATTTGGATCATGATACAGAGCTAATACTTATGAAGCTAAAGGGGTGAGGTTGATATCTGACAGATCTAACCAAATCTTGGCCAACCCAACAAGGAGCTCTGAAACAAAGTTGCCTTTTAGAGGAATCCCACCTTGTACAGAAATGGCCAACACTAGTACCTGCCATTGGCTGGACACTCTCTAAAAAGAGCAAGGCCTCTACTTAAAGCTGAGGTAGATCCCGAAGGCAGCACTAGCTGGAGGCTGTCAGCTAACTGCACTCTACACAGCTGAACAGAAAATCCCTTCTATAAGTAAGACTGGAGCAGCTGGGTACCTCCTGTGTCTTTCTTCATTCATCCTGCTTGAACTTACCCACCCCCCCCCTTTTTTAAATATATTTTATTGATTTTGCAGAGAGGAAGGGAGAGGGGTAGAGAGTTAGAAACATTGATGAGAGAGAAACATCAATCAGCTGCGTCCTGCACACCCCCTAAAGGGGATGTGCCCGCAACCAAGGTACATGCCTTTGACCGAATTGAACCTGGGACCCTTCAGTCTGCAAACCAATGCTCTATCCACTAGCCAAACCGGTTAGGGCTAGCCAGCCTTTTTGACATGATGACTCAATATTTTAGTTCTGGGAAATCACTCTGTATTATTTATTTTATTGCACATGTCTTCCTATTCTTGATGTTTATTACTTCTGAAATACCTCTTCTCTACTAAACATATTATCTATGTTGCTTAACTTTTCTATCATTTTCATTAATCTTTTAAATCTATATTTTTAAAAAATGTCCTCAATCTTATCTTCTTTTCCCTATGTTATGTCTGGTTATTCTGGGATAAGCGTTTCTGTTTGTTCATTTTGACCTATCCTTTGCATGCCTCAAATGTCTGGTGATCTTTGAAAAACTGTTTATAAATAAGGGACATGGCTTATCGCTTGGAGTGTCTGCTTGGGTTTGCTCAGCAATTGTAAATGCCTGTTTCTATAACAGACTGTCCCCTGAATGGATGGACCGATTGCGGGGCTCTATGCAGGTTACACCAGCACGAGCCTTCTCTTCAGGAATCACGAAGAGCCTTTGGTGGGACAGGAGGGAGCAGACAGTTGGACTTAGCACAACATCAACTGTCAAAGGAAGCAGGTTTAATTCAGAGGCCAAGATAGGGTGGGAAGTGTTCAGTGAATTTCTCTCCTGAGTGTGAAAATCTTCCATGTGAGTTGTATGGGTTAAAAGCAGGCTTGTTCTATGTTTTTCTTTGGTTAGCAAGACAAAATCCTACTTAACTTAGAGAGTTGTAATTCAAGGGGAAAATATCCTAGGGAAGAAGATTATGAAAGGAAGAGAGATACGTGTAGAGGAGCCTGGCCTAGATATTTCAAGTTGTTAATTACCCTGATGGTTGTCTCATGATTTATTTGGGCTCACTGCTTTTTCTTACTCCAAGATTGGAGACAATTAGTTTCCATTAGGTTCTTAAGTAGCATACATGATTGCACTCTTTGTGGATCCAGAGCTACTTAAAAAAATAATTCTTTTCCTCACATCGAATTGGTAAGACTTTCCTTATCCTATGTTAAAGTCTTATGTCTACTATTATCTGCGTCTTTGCTCACTCTCTGTATGATACATACACCTCCTAATGTAGAAATTAACATAAAAGTCTGTCTCAAGTCAGAGCAGAGAAAAACACAAAACTTCCTCGGAGGAACGGAATCCACACAGGATAAAACCTGTTAAAACAAGTTCAAGATATATAGAAAGTCACAAAATAAACAGGGAAAAATCTACCATGGGCAAGAGTCAGCAGATACAACAAACAAGAAGATTCATGCCCCCAGCCCAGGAATTAAAAATGTAAGATGAAAAGTAGATAAAATGATAAAATAAGTCTGAAAAACAAATAATAATGTCTAATTCTTGTGGAGTTAAAAACAAGGTAAAACTAAATACCAAAATATGGTTACATGTGAGATGAAATAATTTTTTTAGAGTATTAGTATTCCAAGTCCTTGAACTGTAAAATATGAGGTCCAAGTTATTAATTTAGATTTTGTTAAGTATCCAAGCAAAGTAGTTCTATAGAAGGTTGATTATAGGTCTTGATGAAAATGAGCACTTTGACAAATAAATTGTGTACCAGTTAAATTTTTCTGTGAGGAGCTCTGAGCCTAACAGAGATCATCAGGCAGATATTCAATGAGCATGGCTTCTTGAATCTCCCCAGAGGCTTCATGGACATGCCTGAATTGGGCATGTTCTGTCTGTTTAAGGTAAAGCCTCTCGTACTCCAGTTCTCAAATTTCAACATAATGTAGCTTTCATGTTTTCAAAAGCTGCCTTTATATAGATAGGTCATTGAACATCTGGTTCTGGGTATAGAAGTTGTGTAATAATATCTAGGCAATCAATTGTCTCCTGGGTTTCAAAGTTGAAGAGCATTTAGATATAGCAAGCTTTACCCGAACCTACCACAGCATGTTAAATCTTAAGAAAAAGTAAAATACAAATATTGAGTAAGACTTCCAAACTAGTTGAAGAATAAAAGGAAATGTAAAAAGCTAAATTCATTCAAAAGAAGGCAGGAAGTGAGCGAGACAGACAGACACACACACACACACACACACACACACACACCGAGAGAGAGAGAGAGAGAGAGAGAGAGAGAGAGAGAGAGAGAGAGAGAGAGAGAGAGAAAATCAGTAGTTTTAAACAAAACTCCTTGTAAACAAAACTAAACATATTAAGGCCAAAGTGGATTTATAAGCAATTTCTACTGAATCTTCAAGCAACAAAACAGGTAATTTCCATCTCATACATAATAATCCAGATAACAGTTAAGTAAATACAGCCCCCAACTCATGTTATGAGAATAATGTAACCTTGATTCTAAGGACTGAACAAGATAGGAAAAATAATTGGCTAATTTTTATGGAGACACAGGTGTAAATGCAGTTAGAGTGGTTTAAATACATCATTGACTCTTCCAGCAGGGGGAGCCCACTGACAGTATCCATCCTATGGACGCTTCCTTACAATGGTTGAGTAGTTGGGTCTGCTGGATCAGGTCCTCCTCTTAGAACCTCCTCTTACTGATGTTCTTTAGTCTCTCATGGTATGGAAACTCATGTATCCAGGCAAAGTAGTTCTATAGAAGGTTGATTCTAGGTCTTGATGAAAATGGTATCAGCTGTGCATAGAATTGTGTTCCCCTCCCCCCACAAATATGTTGAAGTCCTAACTCCCCATATTTGTAAATATGACCTTATTTGGAGATGCGTTCTTTGTAGATGATCCAGTTAAGATGAAGTTATTAGTGAGGGCCCTAACCCAATATGACTGGTTTTCTAATTACATGGGTGAAATTTGGACACAGACACAGTCGTACAGGGAGAACGCCATGTGAAGAGAGAGGATCAGAGGGAAGGCTTGGGTGAGGTCTGGCTGGCACCCAAGCCTTCCCTCCTTACTCCTATATAACTCAGAGCAGCCAGAGCAGCCATTCTCAATCGTGAGTGTGAAGACAGGATACTCTCTTATCCTCTTATTTCTTGCTTTTAATAATAATTTTCCATTTTTTAGCTTTTTATTTTTAAATAATTATAGATCCAAAGGAAGTTGCTTTTCCATTTATTTTGAACATGTTCAGTAGACTTGGAGGAGTGTGCATTAGTTTGCTAGGGCTGCCAATACAAAGTACCACAAACTGGGTGGCTTAAAACAGTAGAAACTCATTGTCTTGCATTTCTAGAGGTTAGAAGTCTAAGATCAAGGTATCAGCAGGGTTGGTTCCTTTGGAGGGAGAACCCGTTCCATACCTCTCCCCCAGCTCCTAATGGTTTGCTGGCGATCTTTGGCATTTCTGGACTTGCAGATGCATCACTTTTTATGAGAACACAGTCATACTAGATTAGGGCCTGTCCTAATGACCTCATTTTAACTTGATCATCTGCAAAGGCCCTATTTCCAAATAAAGTCACATTCATAAATACTGGGGATTAGGATATATATTTTTTGGGAGGACACAATTTAACTCATAAAAGAGTATGTGAGCTTAGGTTTATCAAAAGTAGATATGGGTTTAAAAGGTAAAAAACGTCAAAGCTAAAGGGTGGAGCTACCACAGTTGACTTTTACTAATAGGATCCCCTGAGCTGCTTCCTAACTTGCTGACATGCATCTCAGGCTTTCAGCCCTTGCAATGGAACTTTCATTCCCCACTCACCCCCCAAAAGTCAGCAAATCAGAGGATTCATACGTCTTACTGGGGAAGCCTCCACACTGTCAGCGTGTTTGGGCTCCCTACACAAGCAATACTCAAGAGTAATTGCCCACATAGTTTTCTTGAAAAACTAAGCTCATAGCTACAGGATTTAAAAAAAAATTAGCTTTATTAAAAAACCTGAATTATGCTAGCCTCCCTCCCTCCCCAACCCACATACAACACAGACACACACACAGGAGCATGTGTGCATATACACAGAACAAGGCTGAGTCTGCGGTGGAAGACTTTTCCCGAAGGAGACAGTAAGGCACAGGCTGGCCTGGGTCCCGCAGAGGTGTTCTTGGCTTGCCTGAACTCCTGGCGCCGGGCAGCAGAGAGGATCCAGGCCGAAGGAAGTTTCATACACCCTAACATGACCTACTTCCTCTCCAGCCTCATCTACAGCCTTCTTCTCTCCTGAATTCCTTCTCTAGACTGTGTGCAGGGTTGGTTCGCTCTTGTTAGTCCCTCATGTAACCTGCTGTTTATTACCTTCACAACATTTACTTTTCAGTTTTTAATTATAATTTTTGATTTGCTTACCTGTTTAGTGGTAAAATTTCCTCAACTAAACTGTGAGATAGTGGCTAGCCTGTCCTGTTCAGCATCTGGCACATAGTGTAGCCTCAGTGTTTGCTGATGAATGAATGGGTGAATGAATAAATTTGATTGAGGTATATGGCATCAAAGACACATTGTGACTGTTTCAATATTTTAAGGTCAGATATTACACTATTCCTACAGATCCTATTAATGAATTCAGCATATCTGATGCCATATTACCACCTAAAGATGATAAGGATGCTTTGTTTAATTCTGTCGTGTCTTGCTACTGTGGATGATGGCTACTGATAAAATCATATTTGATGCTGGGGCTACAGTTGCTAATCTTTGTAAAAAATATTTTTATTGATTTCAGAGAGGAAGAAAGAGGGAGAGATAGAAACATCAATGATGAGAGAGAATCATTGATTGGCTGCCTCCTGCATGCCCCATACTGGGGATCAAGCTCACAACCTGGGCATTTGCCCTGACTGGGAATTGAACCAGTGACCTCTTGATTCCTGGGTCGATGCTCAACCACTGAACCACACCTGCTGGGCCAGTTGCTAATCTTTAAGTGATGATTGCACAGTCCCTAAGAAAGATATTACAGGGAGGTCATGTTTGATTTTCAAGCAAGTCTCATTAAAATTTCACTCTCAATTAGCCAGTGAATAGCTTCTTTTTATATCTCACAAACTATGCATATTTGACTCAACTCTCTCTAGGAAACAAAAGTGACATTTAAAAAAGGATGAGAAGTATTTTACAAATTTTAAAAAGGAACTAGGTATAAGGTATTATTAGATTGTAAATTTCAGTGGAAATGTTTTATTAACATATAACTTTTTTTCCATGGTAACGGGACCGTCATCATCATAGGACCATTAAGAGCTATCCACTATATTTCTGGATATTGGAAAATTTTATAAGATCTCAAAATTGTCTTTCATTGCTGGGGTCAGGGTAACATTTGGTCTGTGAAAATAAGGAGTGGAAGTTGCTAATAAAAGTATTTGAATAACTTCCATTCATTGTGCTGCAGGAAGGATAATATGTGCTGGAAAGGGAGAATGAAGAGAATGATTCTTGGGTCGTAATATTTCTAAATCTTGGAGAGCAGAGTCAGGATTAAATGGACACAATGGTAAATACAAAACTTAATCTGAGTATTTAAGGGTTTTCCATTAAGATTATTTTAATTCAATTACAATGAAATGTAATTACTATTTATTGTGTGCCTTAGAGGAAACAAAGTTTTGTTCATGGGTTTTTGGTATTCTTTAATTGTTCTCAGTTAAAAGCTCTGTTCCAGCTCTGAGCATAATTTACTCTTACTCTTCCAAGTCCCTGACCTAATCTTGGCTCCTCTATTCTTATAATAAAGTTATACGGTGTTCTCTTCAAAAAACCTTCATCTCCTTTAAAAGCCTTCCCAGACCCAAACCAGTGGATGACAGTTATGGTATTTATCCCCACAATCTCCTTAACACAGCAGAAATATGGTTTCTCAGGAACAGAAAGTTATTGAACTGTCTTCTGCCCACTTTCCATTCTCCCAACTCCCCACAGACACCCCCGATACACCTCAAATCAGTGGCTCTCAGTCCTGACTGCACCTTAGAATCACCTGGGGAACTTTAAAAAAGTAAAGTTTAAGAAAAACTTTTAATTTGGGAGCTCTCTGCCTGGCTAGTTAAATCGTACTCTGAGGGTGAGGTGCTCACTGTTGTTTTTTTTTGTTTTGTTTTAATTTCCAGGTGATTTTAATATTTGTTCAAGGGTGCAGTTCTCTGTCTTGCACATGTCTATATTTAAGTGTATGGTTTTATTCCCTGTTACTTTTTATGTGTAACTTCACAGAATCATGAGTTTTAAACATGTCTTAGAGGTCATCTTGTCCAACTTATCTTTGGAAACTCCTGCCCATAGATAGAGAACCATTTGAAAAAATTCAAGGTTTATTAGGTTGAAGATGTTTGGAAGATAACTACCTAGAAAGCTAATGCAAGGGTCTTTTTTATTTGGAATAGTGAGAAACTTCTTTTACTGACCTCAAAAAATAAAGAGAAATAACTCTTTTGCATTTGAATTGGTGTTTCTTACTTCAAATTAAGTTCTAATGATTTTAAAATATCTCAAAGATTCCCTGAATAATCTGGCTTAATTTCACCATTTGGATTTAAAATAAAATGTATCTGGCATGCTCCCTGGAGTTCATTCTCTTCTATTCTTTGAATCATGTGAAGGAAATATAAGCACCATTGTTGTTCCAAAGGAACTTGGCATACTAGGAACCTATGAGAGAACTAATCTATAATGTTTAAAATATATTCTTTTCCAAATTTGTTTACAGTAAGAAAAAAAAATTACTTGAAGTGAACAAATCTCTTTCATGAACTTATGACTACAAAAACCCAAAGCAGATAGAGGACAGACATGGTGATGTATTCATTACAGATGAGGCAGGAGAGTTAAAAATGCTGTAGCAATGTGAGCCTCAGGCCCTGGGAAGACTAATGGAGTAATGCAGTGACGGTGTGTGTGTGTGCGTGTGCGTGTGCGTGTGCGTGTGCGTGTGTGTGTGTGTGTGTGTGTGTGTTTCTACATGTTCCTAATAGTCTTCTTTCAGTTTGAGCCTGGAGGAAAGCAAATATCAAAGCACTCTTCTATTTTGCCCAGGAGGAGAAGTACCAGTTCAGCCTATCAGAGAAAGAAAAACAAGAGAAGATAAGATCTTAACTAGAGTAAGGAGGGCAAGCACTTGCTTTTAACCTCAGAATCAGGGGGAAGTGGCAGACTTTCAGAATGTTGTTTGCAAAGTCTGAAGTTCTGTGGGAGGCTGGAGCAATGCAAAAGGTTTCCCAAGGCCTCTGATTATAAATGACAAATTCAACATCCAGTTTATTGGGTTAAAAATAAAACAAAAAGAAATGCCATCCTTTAATATTTTCAGGGGAAAAGCCTTTAACATGTTCTATTTTCGGCTGGGGAGATTACAGAAATTATAACATGAGAAAGTGAATGGTGACAGTTGAGTCTAGTTAGAAAAAGCATCACATTGTACTTAGCGTTACATACCTTAGAGTATTGACTGTATACAATAACTGCTTAATTGTATCTTGAATATAAGTTAGAATAATGAGTTATATTACTTACTGGATCCAAAAAGCATTGTTGGATATAAAAGTATCTTGTATACTTTTAGTGCTATATCTTGTTTCACCTTCTCTTAATTCCCTACCGTTTTGATCTAGGATATGTTATTTTAAATCTCTTTTTATTTGTTTCATTAAAGTACAGTTGACATAATATTACATAAATTTCAAGTGTACAGCATAGTGACTGTATATTCATATATTTTATGGTGTGATCACCACAACGAGTCTAGTCTAGTAACTACCTGTTCTCATATAAACTTATTATGATATTATATTCCATATGTGGTTTATTATATTTTTGTCTTATTTATTTTATAATTGGAAGTTTGTATCTCTTAATCCCCTTCATCTTTTTTGCCCATCCTGCCAACTCTCCTCTCCTCTGGTAACCATTAGTTTGTTCTTTGAGTCTGTATCTGTTTTGTTATTTGTTTTAGATTCCACACATATAGTATTTATCTTTCTCTGACTTATTTCACTTAGCATAATTCCCTCTAGGTCTATCCATGCTGCTGCAAGTGGCAAGATTTTATTCTTTTTTAATGGCTGACTAATAATCCTATATAATAAAAGGTTAATATACAAATCGACCAAATGGTGGAACGACCGGTCGCTATGATGTGCACTGACCACCAGGGGGCAGATGCTCAATGCAGGAGCTGCCCCCTGGTGGTCAATGTACTCCCACAGGGGGAGTGCCGCTCAGCCAGAAGCCTCTCCCGCCTCCATGGCAGCACTAAGGACATCCCCCAAGGGCTCCTGGACTGAAAGAAGGTGCAGGCTGGGCTGAGGGACCCCTTACCCAAGTGCACGAATTTCATGCACTGGGCTTCTAGTCCATTATATAGATCTACCACATTTTCCTTATTCATTCATCTATCAATGGACACCTAGTTGTTTTTATATCTTGGCTATTGTAGATAATGCTGCAATGAACATAGGGGTGGATATATCTTTTCAAATTAGTGCTTTTGTTTTCTTTGAATAAATGCCCAGAAGTGGAATTGCTGGGTCATAAGTTAGTTCTATTTTTCATTTTCTGAGAGACCTCCATACTGTTTCCATAGTGGCCACACCAATTTACAATCCCACCAATAGTGCATGAGGGTTCCCTTTTCTCTATATCCTTGCCAACATGTTTTATTTGTTGTCTTTGTGATAACAGCTATTCTGACAGGTGGGAGTTGATATCCTTTTGTGGTTTTGAGTTGCATTCCCCTGGTGATTAGTGATGTTGAGCATCTTTCCTGTTTCTGTTGGCCACCTGTATGACTGCCTTAGAAAAATGTCTAACCAGGGCCTCTTCCCATTTTTTAATTTAAATTGTTTGCTTTTTTGATGTTAAGTTTATGAACTCTTCATATATTTTGCATATTAACTCTTCATTGAATATATCATTTCAACACATGATCCTATCAGTTACTATATGCCCATTCAGTAGGCTGCCTTTTTGTTTTGTTGATGGTTTCCTTTGCTGTGCAATAGCTTTTTAATTTGATGTAGTCCATTTATTATTTTTGCTTTTGCTGCCCTTGCTTAAGGATATATATTAAAGTAATATTGCTAAGACTTATGTCAAAGCCTAATTTTCTTCTAGAAATTTCATGGTTTCAGGTCTTACATTTAAGTCTAATCCATTTTGAGAGTTTATTTATTTTTATTTTGGTGTATGGTGTAATCAACTGGTCTATCTTCATTTTTTTTGTATGTATCTGTCCAGTTTTCCCAACATCATTTATTGAATAGATTGTCATTTCCCATTGTATACTCCTGCCTCATTTGTTATAAATTAATTGATATCATAAGTGTAGTTTATTTCTGGGCTTTTTATTCTGTTCCATTCATCTGTGTGTATGTTTTTGTGCCAGTACCATTCTGTTTTGATTATTATAGCCTTGTAGTATAGTTTGAATTCAGGGAGCATGATACCTTCAACTTTGTTCTTTCTCAAGATTGCTTTGATTATTTGTGGTCTTTTGTGGTTCCATATAAATCTTTGGTTTATTTGTTCCAATTCTGTGAAAAATGCCAATCATGTTTTGTAGGAATTGCATTGGATATGTTGATCACTTTGGGTAGTATAGACATTTTAACAATTTTTCCAATCCATGAGCATGGTATATCCTTCCATTTATTTGTGTCATCTTCAATTTCTTTCTTCAATGTCTTATAGTTTTCAGAGTACAAGTCTTTTGCCTCGGTTAAATTTATTCCTAGGTATTTATTCTTTCTGATGCAACTAGAAATGGAATTTTCTTAATTTCTCTTTCTGATAGTTTGTTATTAGTGTACAGAAATACAACAGATTCTGCATATTAATTTGGTATCCTGCATATTAATTTGGTATCCTGCAACTTTACTGAATTCATTGATCAGTTGTGTCCACTTATTCTCCCATAACACTTGATGCATATTTCTATCACTGTATTTACCACAGTTCAATGAAATTTTCTGCTTAAGTGAATCTCTGTAAAATTGCTTCCACTGAACTTGACTGATGCTAAGCCATCAGCCCATACTGAGATGTGTTGTAAGAAACAGCCCCACTCCATTTGCTATAAGGATATTACTGAGAATGTTCTTCAGTATATCACATGGTATTGCATTTTCAGGATCCTTGTGGGTTTGTTTGTTTGTTTGTTTGGCCTTATATTCGGACTAGTTATATCCCAAGCAACTGGTCTACTTTTGTCTGCTTTCATCTGGTAGAACCTGTAGGCTTAGAGTCAAATTCCTGGTGGGTCCTTAGGAAACACATGTAGGCCTCCATTGTATTTATTTTGTGCATTAGCCTACCTCTATTGTATGACCCACTCATTGGTTTCCCTTTGCCTTATCTTTCTCACATGCTTCTAATAAACTTTATTTTATGATTATTATTATTTTTAAATATGTTTTTATTGATTTCAGAGAGGAAGGGAGAGGGAGAGAGAGATAGAAACATCAATGATGAGAGAGAATCATTGATTGGCTGCCTCCTGCATGCTCCCTGCTGGGGATCAAGCCCTGCAAACTAGGCATGTGCCCTTGACCAGAATCAAACCTGGAACCCTTCAGTCCACAGCGACGCTCTATCCACTGAGCAAAACCAGCTAGGGCTATCATATCATTTTTTAAATGTCTAGTAACTTGCAATAATTTCTTATATCCACACAAATCAACTTAGTACTCTTGGGCAAAGCATTGCTTCTCATTATCTCCTCCCATCCTGGCTTCCTACTATGTACACCAGAGTGCGCTCTGTTGCAATCTTAGCATCCTGTGTGGGCGCCTGGTTTTGACTGTCTCTTTAAGGTACCTGTATTTGCATGCAACAGGAAGTAGGGTGTGGTTTGTTCCTGGGGGAGAAGAAAGTTGTGTGCAGAAAACAGTTTATCCTTTACCCAGAACTAGCGTTACTTTTAGAAGAAAAAAAAAAAAAGTCTTGTTTACAGTTAAAAGAAGGAAAGTTAAATAGCAATAGTGAATATAAACTTCAAATGCTTCTACTAATGATAATAGCTACTATTTATTGACAGCTAACTATGTAGTAAGCACTACACAAACATTACGTACCTTAATTCTGAAGTAGATCCCATTCCTATCCTTATTTCACAAATATGTTGCCCAAGGTCATACAGCTAGCAAGCCAAAACTGAAACCCAGGATGTTTGGCTTCATGCAGACTCATAACCACAAAACTGTAATAACCAAACCTAAATCCAGTGTCCACCCTGAAACCTGAGAAATGGCTGGTTTAGGAAATAAGAATGCTTTGGGCTTATGTGCTAGAAGAAATTCCCTCTATCTTCAAGGAAAACATTTTTTTCTGAAGCACATTTTCTATCATGAGCCCAAACCTGGCACAGGTAGACTGTCCCCTCACCACCCCTGCTTTCACTTTTGCTTAGCTCCTTCAGCTATTGTTCCGATGTTTCATTTCACAAATAAAACCCACAGTTTAGTGAGGGCAATGTTCTATCCCCAATCAGAATGTTTGCCTCAGTACTAAAATGTGAGAGTGTTGTGGGTGTTGTGGGATTACTTAAGAGTGGAGTCCATGCTGTGATCCACTGTGGGAGCCTCGTAACTAGACCCAATTTGACAATTTTAATGGTGCAAAAAATAACACAAGACATAAAGACAGCAGAATCAGCATCTTGCCATTTAGAAAAGAAGCTTGCAATAGCAATGTGACTGCAGTACACAAGTAGAGAACCCTACTAGGTGGTCAGCTGAACATAGGGAACGCCCGTGCCCAGAATTCAGACATAGAAATATGGTGTACAAGGGATATTGCCGCAGTTGCCTGTTGCAGTGTAACCAAGTCCTATAGGCTCACAGAGCCAATTGTGCACGCCTCTTTCCAGCCTTGAGTTCAGTGGCTTATGTTGGTAGCCTGAAATTGACTATGGTAGGAGTAGCTATACCATGGGCAAATGTAAACACTACAAATAAGGGCTGCCTCCCTTGCCCTGTGGTTTAACAATAGCATGCCACTGAAACTACCCCAACAGATGCTTAAAACAGCAGCTATGTATTATTTCTCACAATTCTGGGCTCTGCTCCATATGGTGAAATTGTGGTAAGTCATCTGGCTGCATTCAGCTAGGATAGGATTTTTCAACCTTGACACTACATTTGCTGCTGGATAATATATAGGATATCCCCAAAAATGTATACACACACTTTGAATAATTATAAAGGCAGTGTTTATTAAAATACATTTCATTTTCAAAATTGAGCTATTATCTGTTTAAGTGTGTATACATTTTTTGGGGACACCCTGTATTGTTGGGGAGGTTGTCCTGTGCATTGTATGATTTTAGCAACGTCCCTGACCTCAACTTACTAGATGCTAGTAGTGGCAACCAAAAATATCCCCAGGGGGCAGAAACACTGAGCTAGGAGCTTGGCTGAGACTAGAACATCGGAGATGGCTTCTCATCTTCCAGATGTTTGTAGTCCTTTGTTAAAAATAGTTTATTCTGTAAAAAAACTGAATATGCTTATGATGTACAAAGGCAAATGTTTTGATACATGTATACATTGTAAAATGACACTTGTTAATGACAGTAAGACAGATTTTGTTTAGGAAACTACTACAATGAGGTTCGTAATAGGGGAGAAAGATCAGGCTCAATTCTAAATACAACAAGGAAAAGTGGGAATTTATAGCCAGGGAGCAGGGTAGGGGTCAGTGGATGGAAAATTACTAAGAGGAAACATCAGGAGTAGAGAGATTTTGGTTAAACTGACTTGACAGGATTCTTGCTGAAGGCAGGCCAGGGTGGGAAGGTATCAAGAACGATCTGATGCCAAGAGTGTGTATTTTTGATAAACTGACTTAGAATTCTTGCTAAAATTGTACTAAGCAGACCAAGGACTGAGTCCAAGGTGAGGACCACATCAAAAAGAGGCTCAGCCCGGCCAGCATGGCTAGGTGGTTGAGTGTTGACCTGTGAACCAGGAGGTCACGGATCGATTCCCTGTCAGGTCACACGCCTGGGTTGCGGGCTCAATCCCCAGTGTGGGGCATGCAGGAGGCAGCCGATCAATGATTCTCTTTCATCATTAATGTTTCTCTCTCTCTCTCTCTCCTTCTCCTTTCCTCACTGAAATCAGTAAAATATATTTAAAAAAAAAGAGGACTCAGAAGAGCCTCATTCATGTTTGATCAAGGAGAGAGTCTCTGTCACCTTCTCCATATGGCCTCTCATTGTTCCATAGCCTAATTCATAGTCCTTCACAGCATGGTGGCTGTATTTCAGGGAGTAAAAGCAAAAGCTAGGATGGCAGCTGGAGCAATGGCCCTTTTGCTGCACTTCTGATTGGTCAAAGCAAATCACAAAGCCAGGTCAGATTCAAGGGGAGGGGAAAACCACTTGTCTTAAAGAGAGCAGTAGCAAGTTTGTGGCCATCTTTAATCTATGCAGTACCATATTTGCATACAAGGACTCCAGATCAATATTTTGCAGAAGGAAAGAAAATCTTGAGAGAATTCTATTCACAATCAATCAAAATTACCTCCAGAAACCGACATAACAGTCTTTATTACCGGACTTAAAGGTGAAACTGATTATTTATGTGATGCAAAGGAAAGAACCACATCATATTGAAAGGGTACAAGGCAATATATTTCTAGATTCTATAGTATTTATTATAACAAAGGTTCTAAAGAAGAGATGGAAGTTGTTTCTAGTTATAATATTGGTAAAGATGTCTTCACATTTAAAAAAAGTAGTACTCACTAGGTTGTTGACACTAATTTTTGTTCTTCAACAGAACAATGATAGCATAATTGATGTTTCTGCAATTGGAAGCAGTGTTGTGACTGTTCTACTGTTTTACATTATTTAGAATTAGTATTTATATCATTATAACAATTGGAGTTTATAGAGTTTTAAAGATATTTCCCAATGCATTTTCTTTCTTCCTTATTATTGATTTCAGAGAGGAATGGAGGGAAAGAAACATCAGTGATGAGAGATAATCATTGATCAGCTGCCTCCTGCATGCACCCACTGGGATTGAGCCCGCAACCAGGGTATGTGCCCTGACAGGGAATCTAACCGTGATCTCCAGGTTCACAGGTTGATAGTCAATCACTGAACCACACTGGCTAGGCCCCAAGGCATTTTCTAAAAAACTGGTTGTTTACAAGAGGGACCCACTGTCTGCCTTTTCACTTGAGTTTTCACCATTGCATCAACTCACTTGAATGTTAATGCTAAAAGTAGGTATTTTTTTTTTTTTTTGCATTAGGCACTGTCTCCACCCCCTCCCCAATATTTAGCAGAACTCTAGTTTCACAGATGTTAATTGATTTACATGTAAAGTAATTCACAGGTTGTATATACTTGGGAAATTCTAAGTTGGGAGTAAGCAGGTTTCTTGGGATCTTTACTATATTAATGTAAATTATGACTCATAAAAAACATAGTGTTTTCTAGACTCATTTAACCACAGAAATAGAGGCATGTCTTATATAACAAGTGTTCCTCAGGATACTCTTGGTAGAAATTGTTCTAAGTGGAAATAAAGGCGGAGGAGGAATTTTGAGAGAGAATTCTATTCAAGATCAATCAAAATTAACTCCAGAAATGTGGAGAGCAGCTACAACGTTTGGACAGGTTCAAGCCTTGGACTGATGAGAGGGCACGGTCCTCTTGTGGCAAAGCCACATACAAGTCCCAGCTTGGAGGGCAAAGCCCATCCCGAACAATTATAGCCAAAGGCTATGGTTGTAAGCTTGACCTTATAGTCTGAGCCTGTAGTCCTAGGTAGCTGAGGGATGTGGACTGCAGGAGGTGCAGCAAGTGCTGCCAAAACAAAGCTTGATAGAGTTCTCAGGTGCATGTAATTAAATAGATTTGAAACTTGCAAGAACATTGTAAACATCTTGACCACTCCCTTGTTTTGCTTTGTGTGATCTGACTATAAAATAAAGACTCCACTTACAGGCTGTGTCACTGTTTCCTCATCCAGGTGCAGTGATCCACCTGGCCCCAACTATATTCTCTTGCCTGTTTTCTTTAATCCTTCACCGCCCCTCCTCAGGTTCACCACTGGCTGTGTTGGATGCGGTTCATAGAAACAGGCATAGCAGTACCCTAAGCACTTAAAAAAAGGTGTCCTTGAAGCAGGTCATTGGATCCAATAACGTTTTATACTGTTGTGTTGGTTCTAAATGCCAATAGTTTTTTTTTTTTTTTAACATTGAGGACTGAAACAATTTAAATACAAATAATTTTGCTAAAGTTATTTTAAATTCATTTAATTTAATCACCCAACATCACCAAAGGTTTAGTTAAAACCACAACTTAGAAAACGTTGCTGTAGCCAGGTGGTGAGCATGTGCAAGTGTGAAGTAAAAGTGAGAGTATTGAGTGGAATGAATGCAGGGAAGTCTTTCTTGAAAAAGACTATACTTGATCTGTTTCTTAAAAGAAACATCCTGTTTGATTATTGGGGTCCAGAACAGTGTTGTTGGGGAATGAGACAACAGTCTGAGCAAAGAAGACACCGAGGTTGGAGTAAGCAGGAAGTTCAGGGGTCACTGAGGAAAGGATTTTTTAAATGACTGCATTTGTAGGTTATGGAAATAATGTAAAAGTCAAACTAAAGGCCTGATAAAAAAAGTTCCTAAGGGTACACATTTGAGAAAAATATTAATATTGATTATTGGGAATAGTGAAATGGCAGAGCAGATCTGTGGCATTTAATAAACCCTATTATTTTTGCATAAGTATTCCACTTTTGTCAAAGTTACTTATAATCACAATTATCACTATTTTTCAAAGTAAACCTGTGGGCACAGGAAAGGCTATTTCCAGAAAAAATCTGTACATAGAGATAACATACATTCCTCATGCTATATTTACCTGAAGTGACTTTAGCAGATCAGGCTAACTGTGGCCCAAATGACTAGCTGACCCCCCAACAGTTTAGAAGACAGGCAGACATGTCAAGTAAACAAAATGAACTGAACAAGAATACTGGAACAATGGCCACTTATTCTGACCCATCCCTGAGGATTAGCTTGTCCCTTTTCTCAAGGGTATAAATTATTTAACTTTGATGATCTATTTGTAGCTGTGTTTTATTTAATTTTGCAAAGACCTGTGTGATGGAGTGGGTGACGAATTCTGGGGGAAGGAAACCTTGGGTAGAGGTACAATTGTTTTGAAGTTCATTTCAGAACACACCAGTTGACCAGGGAAATGACAGAAAGAGAAGCCAAGTGTGGATACATAGACTATAGTGGTGTCCTTGGGTTCCTACAGCTCATCACATTTTCCTCTGGAAGCATGTGAGGGAAGAGCTTTCTGTCATCATTTTCCATCTTTCTCTTTAGGTAGTTCTCTCTCTCTCTCTCTCTCCCCTCTCCCCCCCCCCCCCCCCCCCCGCTCTCCTTTAGAAATGGGGGAGGGGCGGAAAGGAGGAAGATAAAGGGGTGAAATTCCACATGGTGTATGAAAGTAGGAAGTGGAATCCTTTAACACCACTTAAATCTTGTTTCTAACATCCTGATTTTAGGAATTTTTTTTTTTTTTTGTAACAATAAATCGGAACTTTTGACCAAGGCTAAAAATAGAATACATGGTTGAGCATGAAGAAGTGACCCAGCTTCTCCTTCTCCTTTCATTTTGTTTCAGTTTGAATGAGAAGGGGATAGCTCACACAATGAACAAGAACAGCAACTGTCTGTCTGTCTGTGAGCTTTGAGCCAATTATGATATTTTTGTGGGAAAGTTTCCAATTCGTAAGTCTCAGTTATGTAGAGGTGGGAGGCAGCTGGTGTGAATGTCTGTCTGCAGGGTACATGCACAATTACTCTGATCCAATATGGCATGACAGCAATGTGCTTATTCAAGAAAATAATTACCTCAATTTTCTTAACCTAAGCTTCTTCATCCTCACCACTTAAAAAAAAAAAAAAGACAAGTAAAACAAAAGAAGAAAGGCCAAAGCCAAAGTCATCAAAAGGTTTTAAGATCCCTCAGCTACCTCTAGTGAGGGATAGCAGTAATGAAATTAAGCTAAGTCTGAACTCATTATCTTTGTCCACAGTTCCTACTCATACTTCCCCCGCCCCCACCAAGTCTCCATTTAATTAACAACCATCATTTCCTCCAGTTTTCAGAATTTCTTGACTTCACTCTCTCTGTCATCTTTCATATTCAAGTGGCCACCAAATTCTGCTGCATCTACCTTCAAAGCATTGTCCATTTATTTAGTGATGTATTTGTCATGCATTTATTAAATACCTACTGTGTACCATGTGTGCTGTGCTAGGTACCAAGGATACAATGGCAACTGAGACAGACAGTTTCTGCCATCACCACACTTGTAGTCTAGTGGGAGCCCAGAGACAAGTAAATAGGCAATTTCGATACCATGTATGCAAGCTGGTGGGGAAGGTACAGGGTGCACATAGGGACAAATCTAGCTTTGGGATTTCAGAGACGACTTCCTAGAGAATCAATGATTTAGCTGAGACTTTAAGGTTTAGAAAAATGTAGCCCGAAGAAGAATGCTTCAAGCATTCTCCATTAAACAAAATTTCATTGGACACTTACTGTGGCTCCACAGTTGGTTAGAACAGTGGTCGGCAAACTCATTAGTCAACAGAGCCAAATATCAACAGTATAACGATTGAAATTTCTTTTGAGAGCCAAATTTTCTAAACTTAAACTTCTTCTAACGCCACTTCTTCAAAATAGACTCGTCCAGGCCGTGGTATTTTGTGGAAGAGCCACACTCAAGGGGCCAAAGAGCCGCATGTGGCTCGCGAGCCACGGTTTGCCGACCACTGGTTAGAAGGATAGATACCATCCTGGCTCTCCTAGTGCTTAGAGGATGTCAGGGGGAGCGGTGGGGGAGTAGACTTGAAAATATAGGCACAAAATATCCAACCAGCAATTGCTCCTGAGTATCCAGCACTCCTCCCTGCAGCTCCAGGCTCTGCTATGGACTCTGCAATGAATGCCTAGAGTTCCCTATTGGAATCCCTGCTTAGGTGAGCATGGATACTCTTCCCTGCCTGTCTCTATATGCTTTGGAACACAGTCACAGAGCCTTTACCGAAAAGTTGGGTTAATTAAAGATCCCACTATAGGTGGGGAAAACTGTACACTGTCAGCTAACATAGTTTTCCCTCCACAGTTCATGCGGAAAAAACCTAATGCATACATTCAACAAATATATGCTAGCTGTTTCATTGGGTGCTCGAGACAGAAAAAAATCTCCTACACTATGGAGCTTTCATTTGAGCGAGGAGATAGAAAGTAAGTAAACATATAAAATGACAGAATAATTAGAGATGGATGAGGGAAAAAAAGAAGGTGATACTTCTGATAGCTCTTCTCAGAAGGCTCCTCAGTTATATCACTCTGAAGGAAGTGACATGTTGGAGTTGGGACCCTGGGGGTGGGAAGGAGCTGATATGCAAAAAGCTGGAAAAGAGTTGCAGAAAAAGACCATGTGCAAGTCTTCCCAAGGGTCTCCTGCCCTTAGGTCATTGCCTCTCATCACAGGTGTCACCTTCTAATCTCTGCCTGCTCACAACGTGGCCACCTATCTCTCAGGACAGCTCAGTCCTATCCGCAGGCTTATTGGGTATCCCCCAAGCGGGGCCTGCTTCTAGGTCACAGGCAACATTTAGTTACATCCTGGGATGGTGAGTCCTGTGTGAATGACTATCACCACTCGTCTGTGATGGCTTCAGGGACCCTGCAGTTCACTGCCAGTGTCTAGAAATTCAACGCTATTTCTGCAAGTATTGAATCGAAGGCTGTTCCTGAAATGGCAACGCTTTTTAATGGATTATTAATCCAAAATCTGAAATCCTTTGTTTTCCGTTCCTGTTCTACCCACCCGCCTATTTTTCCGGACCACGGTTGTGCTAAGCTTCCATTACATGGAAGTCAGGAGGCCACCGAATACCTTCAGATGCCATCCGACTGGCGATCCGGGCCATTTCAGGAAGGGCGGTTCCCGGGCTCCCGGGAGCTGCGGGGGGCCAGGGCGGAGAGCGCCAGGATGACGTCACTTGAAGGTGGCCGACTCAGCGCGGGGCGTGATGTCACGCGGGCGGGCCGGTCCGCCGTGAGGTCACCTGCTGGGCGCGGCCAGGCCGAGTCCCCAGTGACGTCACGGGCGGGGCGGGGCCAGAGCGTGTCAGCGAAGCCGAATCAAAACAAGCCGGAGACCCGCCTTTTCCCTCCTGCCCGCGAGCGTCTCGCTCGTGCCCCGAACCCGCGGCGCCCGCGCGGCTGCGAGCCTTGGTGCCGCGCGCCGGCTCCGGGAAGCCGGGCAGGGCGCGGCGGCGGGATGGCGCGGCGCGGGCCGCGCGGTTAGACGGGTGCCGGGGGAGCCGCCGGCCCGCGCCCTCCATTCTCTCCGCCCCGGAGCCGTCAGCGCTCCGGGTCCCGAGCGGCCGCGCTGCGGGGAGCCGCCTTCGCTGGCCCCGGGCACCGGGACGCTCCCGAGATGCCCAACCCCAAAAACAGTAAAGGCGGACGCAAAAACAAACGCGCCAACAGCAGCGGGGACGAGCAGGAAAATGGAGCCGGAGCCCTGGCAGCGGCGGGCGCGGCGGGCGCGGCGGCCGGGGGGGCCCTGGCGGCGGCGGCGGGCTGCGGAGCGGCGGCGGCGGGCTCCCCGGGCACCGGAGGCGCGGCGGGCACCGGAGGCGCGGGGACTGGCGCCGCCAACGCCGCCGCCGCCGCCGCCGCCGCCAACGCCGCCGCGGGAGCTGCAGCCGCGGGCGACTGTAAGAACGGTAAGACGGGGCGACGGGGCGGGCGCCAACTTCCTCCCCGACGGGGACGGCGCGGTGGCGGGGCCGCGGGTGGCGCGGGCGCTGCGTGGACAATGCGAGAGTCAGGAAGTGCGCACCCCGCCCCTCCGCCCCGCCGCGGCGGCCCCTGCCCGGACCCCACGCCTGACGGCGGCGACGGGTCTGCGGCCCCGGCTCGCCGTCCGCGCCGCGCCCCCGGGTCGCGCGCCCTGGCAGCCTGCGCGCCCCGGACTGCGTGGGGCGCCCGGGTGCCCGTCTGCGGCAGCGCTACCCTCGGGCCCTGCTCCGTGGTGCCCGCGCTCGCCGAGCCGGGTGTGTGCGCCCGGGCCGGAGCGGGAGAGGGAGGGGGGAAGAGCGGCCCAAGTTGAGAAGAAGGATCCGATTGAAAACTTAGGCACCAGTGCGTTCTTCCCCGCGCTCCCCTCGCCCCCCCCGCCCGAGGGAAGAGCCCTAAAAATCCCAGCAAACCCGGGCTGGCTGTGCCGATGGCCACAGGTGAAGCGGCCACAGAGACATTTTTACTGTAGGGCGTGTGTGTGTGTGTGTGTGTGTGTGTGTGTGTGTTGCTCTTTAATCCTGTTGCTCGCTTGAGGAAGGAAGAGAATCTGAACTTGACTTCCGTTCTCAGCCCGGAGTGAAAAAAACAACAAAAAACATCCACTGTGTATTTAATTCTGCTTCGCGTTTTTAGAAGGAAGCCTGCCGCTCGGAGGTGGTGCCCGAGTGCACCTTTGGAGGGGCGCAGACAGAACCGTGCAGATGCGGCCGGGTTGCTGAGGTCACTGCACAGACAAGGTCTTGCCGGAGGGTGCGGGCGCTTCACTCGACTTGGACAGTCCCTGTGGAATGCCTGTGGTCAGCCAGGTTTTCGGGGAAGGGAAGATAGGTAGCTCGGAATGGAAGGAGATGAAGATCTTGATTGCTGGCGTTTGACTTGTAGCTTTCCGTTTTCGAATCCATTCTTTACGTGTACACCAGTCACTTCTTAAAACGGGGCACCTGCCCTTAGAAGGAACCCACAGGGCCGTGTTGCGGGTTAGACACAGACACGGTAGGCCTCCTGGGCTGTGTCTCTGCCATATGGACATAGGAAGTTTCCCCCGATTTAACCGCCTATGTGAATGTGTAGATACGACAGCATTTTGGCCAGGCTGTCTTCCCCATGCCCTGTTGTTTTCCTGGCTCTAAACCTCATTTTGGTTTTGATGTGACAGAGCGGGAGGAAGACAGACTCCTGGCTCAGCCATTTAGAACTTTTGTCATCTTGGGAAGGTCAGTCTTTCTGAACCTCAATTTCCTTGCCTGTAAAATTAAAAAAAAAAAAAAAAAAGAAGTATACTGATTATATTGTCCCCCCTCAGAGGCTTATTGTGAGGCTCAAAGTGTCCTTTCTCCACCCCACCCCTAGTTCTTGTCGTTTTAAAGGCTTGTTAACTTTGGTAAGAGCTGTAGTCGAGTTCCTCAAGAAAAGTAAGTGATAAACAATGATCGCAGTCATTCATTCGTTCAAAAAAGACTAAGCCCTTGCAGGTACAAGTGCCATGTTAAGTATTAAAGGAGATAGTGGTGATCAAGGGAGAGGGCCTCCTGGTCCTCGTGGAGCTTGCATTCCTATTCTGGGGGTGGTTGTGGCTTGTCTTTTTGCTGTTTTTGTCTTTTTGGAAGCTTCACATTAGCTATTTCCTTTTCTTTTTTTGTCCAAAAGTTTAGACCACTTTGTGGTGGTGTGAGGAAATTTTGTTCTTAGGCCGGTGGTATCTCCTCATTTGTAAACCATCTGGTTGTGATGTCCCTTTTAACTCTCCTCTGAAATGGCAGAAGCAGGTATATTTAGCAGTTCTGTATATATCTATGCGAAGGTATGTATTTCTGATTTGGAACTTGTTTTATTAATTGAGTAGGGGGGAAAAAGGGAAGAAATGGGCTAAACATTGCCACACTCAGGGTTAGAGAAGCGACAAACTTAACTTGTATTAGAACTGTCTGCTGAATTTTATGACCCCAGATTCTTGGTGCTGACACGGTGTGAGATCTCAGTGAATGATCCACCTTCATTCGAAGAACTCTTACTGCAGTTGATAAGAACTGAACTTGGATGCTGAGACCTGTGTGCAAAATGGATAAATAAGGAAATTGCAGATGCTTTTCATTTTACCATTTAAAGCTGTGCATTACAACGTAGGGGTGGGAGAAGTAGCATTGGTGAATTTTTAAAGGAAGGGGCAAAAAGGTATGTGCCAACTCTCAAAATCAACTGATAAGGCCCAATTATTTTGATTTTTAAAAGGATATTAATGGGACTATTTTTTAAGAGATATATTTTTATTGATTTCAGAGAGGAAGGAAGAGAGCAAGAATCATTCATTGATTGGCAGCTCCCCCACTGGGGATCGAGCTGGCAACCTGTGCCTGTGCCCTGACAGGGAATTGGAGCATGACCTCCTGGTTCATAGGTTGACGCTCAACCACTGAGCAATACTAGCCAGGCTAATGGGACTATTATGGAATTTCTAAGTAGCAATTTTTTTTACTTAACTGTGATTTATATTAGATTTTGTGATTATGAATATTACAAATCAAACAATTTTTCCAAGGGTGTAGTAAATCTGTATTCTATTAAACTTTAGAAGGTTTATTCTCACTGTTTGAGTCAGTTGTGATCTGCATTGCAAGCATACAGACTTAATGACTTCACTAGAAGTCAATAATATTTATTTGTAGTTGTTTAGAGTTTATAGAATGGTTTCATGTCTTCTTGGGCAGTGTGGCCACCAGGGCAGGGTAATATTAGTTACTCACTGTTTGTCAGTAGGTATAAATAACTACTTATCCTAGAAAAGCAGATTATTAGCTAGGGAAAGCTTAGGGAAGTTTGGTCTGGTTGTAGTTGAAGAAGTTGAACTGCTGCAATTTTCCATCTTGGGTAAGTTGAATATTAATAGTAAGGATTTTGTATCCCAATAAGAAATTTATTAATACATTTGTATTTATTTATTTTAATTCGCACGGGATGATATGTTTTCCTTGATTTCAGAGGGAGAAAAAGGGAGAGAGAGAGAGAGAACATCGATATAAGAAACATCAGTTGCCTTCCATATGCACCCCAACTGGGGATAGAGCCCACAACCCGGGTATGTGTCCTAACAGGGAATTGAACCCTCAACCCTTTGGTGTACTGGGCAACACTTCAACCAACTGAGCCATATAGGGCAGGGCTATTGGTACATTTTTAGATACTGTTCATTTATGTTTATGAAGCTTTTTGCAGGGATTGTAGTAAAAGATGTGGAAGCACTATCCTCCTTCTACATAGTAAACATCTGTCTGCACACACTTTGATTGTAGGTGGACAAGATTTGCCAATCATCATTTTTAGGATGTAGTAATCACACAGTTGATTACGACTATGCAGTTTCATTCTGGAATTCTAGTTCCATTAGACCTCCATTTTTTTTTTTTTTTTTTGCTTCAGGCCTAAAATTATATGAACCCTTGATCATAATATCCCATTTTCAGTGGGCCTGGATCCCAAGTCCTTTTAGAAGTTTCTGTTTTCTGAATGGCCATGGTTTACCACTCACTCCTGACTGCCACCATAAGCCCTGGCCTGCTGAGTCTGCCTCAACTCATTTAACCACTCTTTCTAGGAAATGGAATTAGTTTATATAGTGATTGGCTTTGCATTGGGTAGACCTAGATTCACATCCCGGCTCCTCAAATTACTTACCACGTGGTCTAGAATAAGTCATTTGACTTCTGTGAGCCTCAGTTTCTGCATATTTAAACTGGGATTATAGTACCTATCCATACTTATACAGTAAGATACCTATCTGTATTTACCTACTGTGTACGTAATACATATTACATACTTACATATAAGTATGTATGTTTATAAACAGTGTCTGAGTTATAAAATGAGCTTACTAAATGTTGGCTGTTTGTCTTAGGTCTTGGAAATAGTCTCTGAGATGGAGATTGACGTGCAGGAGGTTTCCTGCGGCTGCTCTTGGCATCATTACTAATGGCGGAGTGAGGGGAGCAGGGCGGGGGGAGGACTTGAACTGTGATGCAGTGATAATGGAGCTCTGGAGCTGGATGGCCCTGCAGAGCTATCTAACCTGGCGGCATGGGGGCAGGGCCTTCAAACCTCCCCTCCCCTACTGACTGGCTCTTTGGACCTGGGCAGCCCTAGGGAAGAGGGTCTGACCTGAAGAGGTCTCTTAGCTGGAGAGCCTCTGTGGAGAGGGACTGAATGGAGAGCCTCTCTTACTCCCCTAGCACTATGGGTTTCCTCACTTAGCGCCATTCGCCTGAAACACAGGTGTGGGGTGATTCCCACGACTAAATAGGCTTCATGGGCCAGGTTGGGAGTTACCAACCACCATAACATTGTTCTGATGGGAATATGTGTTCTGAATTCCATATATCTGTTTACAAATAGATTTTTAGAGCACCACCTGTCCCCTACAGACAATATTTGTGTTTTTGGCCTACGTAGGCCTGTATCTATTGAAAGGAAAATGAAGAATGTTTGCTTTCTGTTTATTTTCTAACCAAGGAATATTTATTGAGGATGTAAAGTATGTAGACCACCATTGTGGTCTTGGGAGACATTTTCTTGCCTTATCTGGAATTTACTTTTGTTGGATCTTGAAAATATCTGCTACTTTTAGATCTTGTCTTTGAAATCCACCTTTGTAATGGGCATTGGTAGAAAATATTGACTAATTCATCAAAGGTTCATCTTGTGCACTTTGTTGATTGTAGTAAGAACTATTCTGTGCTTTGCTAATGGTGTTTTATGCACAGCCCTTACTCTTTCTCTCTTTACTTGTTGCAGGACCTGAGCTTAAATTCTAGAAACTAAACCTTTGATGTTAGCTTTCCTTCAAGTCCAAGAATATATATTATCTGTAAAAAACTGAAAACAGGAGATAAAACTGGGAACTCTCTGCAGCTTAATCCTCCTCTGAGCAATTTAAAGGACTTGAAGGTACCGAAAGGAAAATTTTAGGGGGAAAGAACTGTCCTGATTGATTTTGATCAACAACTCTTTAATATTTTTAAGGGATTGATTCAATTAAAGATATTTTGTCATTTCATTATTTTATAAAATGGGCATTATAGAAGGAAATTAAAAAAAATAAAGAGGATAGGCAAAGTTCTTTTTTACTTTCTAGTCAAACACATAATCCCACCAGTTAGATCACCATTGTTAATGTTTTGATATATATTCTTGTAGCCTTAAAATTTTTGTTCTTACAGTTTTTGAAAAAAGAGGATCATATATTTTACTAGAGGCCTGGTGCACAGTGCACTGGTGGGGGCGTGGCCTGCGGGGATCAGCTCACTGTGGAGCGGAGTAGCAGCTCATCCTGGTTAGCTGAGCAGTGCTCCCACTGTGGGAGCGCACTGACCACCAGGGGGCAGCTCCTGTGTTGAGCGTCTGCCCCCTGGTGGTCAGTGTGTGTCATAGTGACTGGTTGACTGGTTGTTCTGGTCGTTCTGCTGTTCGGTCACTGGGCTTTTATTATATAGGGTAATCTGCTTTTTACACATACAATATTTTGTGGGCATTTTAGCAGAGCCAGAAATTTACTGGTGTGTCACCACTTTTTTTTTTCTTGTTAATCCTCACCTGAGGATATTTTTTCATTGATTTTTAGAGCGAGTGGAAGGGAGAGGGAGAGACACAGAGAGAGAAACATCGATGTGAGAGAAGCACATCGATTGGTAGCCTCTTGCACTCACCCACATGGAGCCTGCAACCGAGGTACATGCATAATGTGTCATCCTATGTCTGCATTTGATCATCCTGCTATTGTTTGATCTTTAGGTTCTGCTGTTGTTTGATCTCTGGGCATTATCCAATTACTTCCTTAGGATAAATTCTTACCTGTGGACTTGCTATGTCAAAGGTTATGCATATTATTATGACTTTTAATACATGCTGACAGATTGCCCTATAGAAAGGTTGTATCAGTTTGACCCTGCTGTGGTCAGAGTGCCCTTTGCTCATGGCCTCACTGATCCCTGGTTCTTACTGTTTTAAAGGCATGCTGGGGAATTGCTAGTACCCCAGAATGTCTCAGCAATAGGCGGGCCTCATTGGACCGACAGCCTGGAGCAGCTGCTGCCACACTTAGGGGGATTTTCCAAGCCTTTATTGATTTCTGCTGGGGACTTATGTGCTCCTTAGTGATTTGGTGGTTAACAGATTCAACAGAATATTTAATAATGCTGAATGATATTTTAGCAGGTGGTCTGAGTTAGTGAAGATAAAAGCATAGGCTTTGAAATCCTGTTTGTACCATTATTCTAATCTTCAGAAGTAAGGCTGAGCATTTTTAAAGTTTTAGTCAAAAAGCATGTGTCTTGAACTGACCTGGGTGTAAACCTTATTTATAAGTGCTACAACTTACTAGCAATGTTACTTTGGGGCAAGTTACTTGATCTTTTTTGGTTTCCATTTTCAAATGCAGCCTTTTGGAGTGCTTTTGAAGATTATGAAAAATATATGTGAAAAATCTTGGCACAGGGCCTGAAAGATATGGTTACTGTCAATAATAGATATATAAATTTTATGATTTTTTTCAACCTTATTCAATAACAAAGGCTGTTAAACTGTGATGCTCTTGAGAACCGACACAGACAATAAGGTGGTGGTGAAGGATCTGTGACTATTAGAGAAAAGGACTGGTATATACAGGTTTTTATTCAAGTACTGATTTAACTACAAATGACCTGTTCTTTCCTCGCTATCTTTCTCTGATCATAGTTTACCTGGAAAAATCAGATTTATTTAATTAAGAAAAGAAAAAGTAAAACGCAAAGTGTGAGAATGGTTACATCTTCACTTCTTCATTCAGTCACTTATCCATCTTGTATACGTTGAGCGCCTGCTATTTGTCAGGCACGTGTTAGGCTCTGGGGTTACAAGGACAAAAGAACTGGGCCTGGGGTTTTGGGCATCGTTGGGAGCCTGTATAGCAACAAGTGCAAGTAGGTAATTACATGTTCTACACAAGGGCAGCTATGAAATAAAGTGCAGGATCTTCTGAGGTGGTAAACTATTGGATTAAATGTGGGGGTTGGATTAAGTGTGAAGATGTGGAGAAGTGAAATGAGCACGTGGAGTTGAAAAGTAGCTGAGAGGAGTTAAGGAACTCTGTGTGTTCCTTAGGGATCCGCCAGAGCTTACTAATGCCCTCTCTTCTCCAGGCAACAGTTAGAATAATTCATTCACTGATTTACTTGTTCCTTTGTTTGCTTATTCATGGTTTTGTTCATCTGTGCACTCATCCATTTACTAAACATTTATTATGTGCTGACTATCTTCTGTGACTGGAAGGATAATGTTGAATTGTACTTGTGAGTATCAGAATCTGCACCCCCCGCAGGCTCTTGGTGAAGCTGGGATAGAGACATGTATGTAAACACCGGAGCCACAATAATGTGCTACGGGTGCCCAGTGGGAAAAAAATCATTCGTTTCCTGGCGGAGGGACAGTTGAGCTGAGTCTTGCAGGAAGAGAAGCAGTTAGCTCTGAAAACAGAGGAAGGATATTTCAATCAGGAGGGAGATGGGAAAGAGCTCTTGAGTTCTGGTTGCTGCCAGGAGTTTGTGGCTGGTTCAAGGTAGGACCCGAGGGTGGAAAGGGAGGGAGCCAGGCAGTCAACTCTGGATGTCCTGTAGCCAGTGCAGAACTACCTCAGGTATGTCAGCAGGGACGAGGTCAGAGGAATCCGCAAAAGGAAATAAGCATAGATTGTTGGCAAGCTAGTCAAGGATCGGCAGTCCAGCCTGCCGTGGGCCCTTGATTGTGGTTTTTCAGTAAAGCAGTGGGCAGGTTGCACATCCTGCTGTTTTTGCACAGCAGGGTGATCGTGTCTCCCAAGGCGGCTGTGTGCAAAGTGTGTCTTCATTGTGGGCACCAGCACCCCTGTGCTTCCCAGCCATAGGAGGTTAGCTAATTGAGGTTAACTTCAGAGAACCAAATGCCAAGGGCGGGGTTGGGGCCAGGAGCACAGAAAGGCTTTTCTCTGGGGGCGAGTAGGGCTGTCCCTGTGGTTTATTTTTCATACTTGGGTGCAAAGTGTATATCTCTGTGCCAGGTTGGACTAATTATCTTGGTTTGTCATTTTGCTTTTATCATCATCAAATCAGTTTTAAAACAATAAACTCTTATGAGGTGGTGGTGGTGGTGGGGAGGTTGTTTTGTACAAAGTGACTGTATGTGTGTTTTAATTCTGTGTTTCAGAACGCTTCCAGTTTTCAGTAATTGGTGAAATAGCAACTTGCTTTATTTAATCAACATGATGTTTTAGCTTGATTGTACTTGAGAGATTTTTATAAACTGACAAAAAGTGAGTAGCATTTGTATTACTTAATAATGGTATGTTCTGATTTATCAGGAGTAGAAAGGGAAAACAAATGATTTCTGCTAAATTATACTTGCGAGGATAATATTTGAAAACAGTTGTAGAAATTAAAGTTAGAAACAAGAAAGATTAAGAGGAAGTTTAAAGAAAAGTGAGGAAAGAGGAAGACATAAAGAGGAAGTGTTAAATGTTAATCATGTAATTGTTTAGACTGTAATCAATAAGAAAGTTAATATTATTCTCATATATACTCATAATACAGTGTATTTCACAGATTTAAATTGTCAGAGAAGAAAAACTTTTTCTCTACCCTTTTAGGTTCAGTATTTGGAGGCCTGTAAATTAAACTGACAAAAGATAGATTGCAGAGAGAAAAGTCAGATTTAATCACAGAAAAAAATGTGACTCATAGGGGCTAGGGGTTAGAATTTGCGGCTTATATACCATCTTCATAGGAGGAGGAGAGGGGAGAAGGGCACTTAACGGGGGTGGGGGGGGGGGGGGCAGGAAACAAATGACCTCATAATAGAAGGGGACGGAGAGAAAGGACACCTTTAGGAAAACAAATAACTTTTTGGAAAGACAAATGGTTCTAAGAGAATAGCTGGGAGATATGACAGTTTTGTGACAATGTGCGTTTCAGTGTGGTGTGGAGACTTATCTCTGGTGATAAGAGTCCGTCTCCCCTGGTTGCTTCTACGGAGGGGATTTATGACAGTTGAGTTCTTTTGAGAGGCCCTTCTTTTTGGCAGATAGAAGATTTCAGGAACTCAAATGCCTTCAGCTCAAAATAGCTTTTAGGCCACAGTGGCATACTCTGGACCCCATCAAAATATATTGCAACTCAAATCATGTTACCCCTATAATAGCAATTATAGATAGTCAGATAGCAAAAGATAGTATCATAGTTCAGGATTTCTATTTTTCATTTCATTGGAAATTTATTAGAAATAGAGAGCCTTAAGGCATATGACTTTATAAAGCTGATAAAGAGGATGAATTTAGACAAAAGTTAGTAGGATATCCAATTGCTCATATGAGTCAGGGAGATATTTGCTAAATTTAAAATGTATATTTTGCCCTAAGGGTAAGCCCAAGTTTGTTGATGCTTTACCTCATGTCTCTTCAAGTTAAAGCACTCAGGAGAATCTTTTGACATTGATGCTGAAACTGAATCACCATCTATTTTAGGTTTCTAAATCAGCATTCCTGAATGTAATGATTATTTCAGTATAAGTTTTAGTAGAACTCTGTTATAACACAATTTCTTATTATTAAAGTGACATTCTCCTTATCATGCCTGACAAAACTCAATGTCTGGGCAGAAATGGAAACAAACTGGGGAATGTACAGAAGCAAGTTCTGGCTATTTTTGATTGGCAGCAGGTGCAGTTTGTAATCTGAGACTGAGCCTGGGATGGTTGGTGACGGTTGTTAATGAACACATACAACGTGCCAGGAGCCATGGAGAGAGCCTGGCATTGAGAATAGGAAGTGTCCTCCAGTGGTAGAGGCAAGAACGTGCACGCCTCAGCTCCAAGAATGTTTCCAATTGGTTTCCAGCTCCTCAGATCTCTTCTTATCCGGCAGCACTTATACACTGCCGTAACGTTAGCCCTGTAGTGATGTGGTCCGACTCTATTAGGCCTTCAGTTTTAGAGGTCCAGGTGAGGTTTTGCAGTACAGAAGCCAAAGAGGTTAGATTCCTGGGTGGTAGGTGTGTTGGCGCTACACAACCCATAACATCAAAATAAAGAAGTGACCATTCCCAGTGATAGGAACGATGCTGGTACTACCATTGCCCTTTATTGAGAGCTTACTGAGGCCAGGTGTGACACCTAGCAGTCTGCAGTCTAGGTTTGAGGACGAGGACACTAAGCTCCCGAGACGGCCGCCTCTTCTGCAGTGAAGGCACATTGGGTCAGGGAGATGTGGCCCGATGCCACAGTTGGATCCTCTTTGATGTTGGATTCGTCTCGACTGACACGCACATGTGCATAAAATACGAAGTTTTTAAGTAGAGGACTTAAATTCAGTATAAAACAGCCAAGGAAGCAATAGAGCCATTTAATGTACTTTTAAAAGGTCTCATGCTTATCATTTTGACACTTGAACTGAAATTTAAATTTGTAAAACAAGAAAACACCTGAGCAGGGAAGCACTTTGCCCACACCTTGTATACTCATGATCTGATTCCTTCTCATGATAGGACTTCTGCTCTTGCAATGGCACTTTCTGTTCTGAACGGGTCACATTTCATAGCTGAGAACTGATTATCTTCATTAGGCTAAAGTCTAATGAAGTGGGACCGCTGATCACAAGGCCTGTGGTTTTTCAGGCTTGGCTGCACCTGGCCAGCCCATTCTCCAGAAGGGGTTTAACCTTTTTATGCTAACACTGGCCCAGCACGGAGTGCTCCTTTCTTCACTCTCCTCAGCATGGATTTTAACCGTTTCTGGATGGATGAAAAAATCCCCCTCCTATTGTTAATTTTATTTGTATCTGTGGGATTTTATGTATACTGCTCGTTTGCATTTTTTTCTGTTTGTGTTTTTTGCCCATTTCACTAATGGGATATTTGGGTTCTTACTGATCTGCATCAGTCTTTGTATATTCAGGATTCTTTTTGAGGTACATTTCCCCCTGTTTTATGGCTTGTCTTTTTGCTGTTTAAGATGTTTTCATTCATTAGAAATGTTACAGTTTTGTATGATCACAGAACATCCACATAGAGAGAGAACTTCAAGAGGAAGATAGGGGAGAGGGCGGCAGGTTGTCTGTGAAATTGCCTGTAGGAAAAGTGGTTGGGCATGGCATACCATTTATGACTGCATTCCCTTGGGCATCAGTGCACAGTAATGCTGTTACACTTGTGAGGGTCTGTTTCCTTTTTGTATTTAATTTTAGAGGCTCTTTCGCAGAGTTGGTTGCAACTCCTGCCACCCTCTCTGACCTCTTGACCCTCAGCTTCCCTGACCACTACTGACCAATTGACAGCCGAGCTTCAGTGCTCAACACCTATCACTTTCTGTACATTTCTAAAATCCCTTGAAGTTTTTATTCCAGCCACTTCCAAGGACTTTGAAACTTTTACATAAAGGCCCATTATTTCCTTATCACTTCTTCTCAACAGCCAAGCTGCAAACGGAGGCCTCTTGTAGGCTAACTTGCCCGTGACCTCCTTTTGATAGCAAACTTAAATGCTGAGTCACAAGAAAGTTCTAGTTTTTCTCATTCTGGCATTTGGATTGAAATTACATTTGTATGTTAATAAAATGAGAACATAGCACTCAGTTGAAACAAGAGTGTATTCCCACCCCGTACATCATGTTGATTTGGTAGCCCTTGTGCTTTTTCAGATGTCTGAGATTCGGAGATTCTACAGAGTGAGATTCGAGGTTTGGTTATAGCTTGAGATCTGCCATTTTGCAAGGCCAAGGAACCTTTCTGAGTTTAAATGTTCTTATCTTTAGAAAGTGGGGGTAACATGACATTGTTTGTGACTAAATCTTTACAAACTGTAGAGATGTTTGAAAAAGCAAATAGTCACGTCAAGATTTGGGGTTTTTAGTGTTTTCTGGTTGGGTTTTTGATTTTCAGTTTGTCGTGTGGTAGTGTGGCTGCTTCCCAGTTTGTAATGAAATGCACACTGTGATTAGCTGGAAGAACCCAGGCAGACCTTTGCTTTCCCCAGTGGAGTTTGCAGCCAATGCTCTCCTAAAACCCTTATTCGGCTTCCTGGGGGGAGCCTTTAGTTTCTCTTTAAGTTCAGATCTGGGAGTTCTTGCTGTGTGGCTTTTCCCAGAGACTTCAGTGCTTGCCTGCTGGCCTCAGGGTAAGTCCAGCTCCTGGAATGAGTTGAGCTTTTCTGGAGTTTCTGAAAAAGACCTTTCTGTCCCCAGCGGAGGGAAGGACTGTGGCAGCTGAAGCCTTGGGGAGGGTTCTTTTTACCCAGTGTAAGTATAGCTGACTTGGGGATTTTTTTGTTGTGATCTGTGAATCATTCTGTACCCAGGTTTCATTATAACAGCAGATTCCACTGTGATTGTAACCACTCGATTAACAGAGCCTTGCTTTTGGTCTATTGTACTACATGATTTTTGAGTAGGTGCCTGCCTGTATTTGTAATCATGACTCAACATAGTTCGCGTTTTGATTCACTTCAGGCCTGTCTGCCCTCTGCTCTTTACCTGCCACTAGGGCCTTATGGAGTGGCAGTTTAAGTATTATTGTAAAAGCATTAAAACGCTTACATATGACTTTAATTTGTTTCCTTACTTCCCTTTTAGATTTTGCATTTTAAATTAGGTTAACGAAAAATGAAAACGGAACAAAGAAGAAAGAAAACAAAACAAAACTAATTTATAGAGGCATACAACAGATTGGTGGTTACCAGAGGGGAAGCGGGTGGAGGGAGGGAGAAGTGAGTAAAGGGGGTCAGTTGTATGGTGACAGATGGAAACTAGACTTGGTAGCAGCATGATCTAGTTCATGCAGATGTCAGTTTATAATGTTGCACACCTGAAACTTTAATAATGTTATAAACCAATGGTTACCTCAAAAAAATAAATTAACAGAATTGTGAATATATCAAACTATTATGGAGTTATACATAGTAATTTGTATAGGCATGTGATACTTGGCATGTGTATATATATCAATGTGTTTATATTGAATCCTTGTTTTTCTTGGATTTGGTTGATTAAAAACAATTTGTAAGCGTCACCTTTAACATACTCATATTTGCAAAATTTCAGTTTGGAATAAATCAGTTTTCCTCATAACTTATTTTTTTTTAACATTCTATGAGCTATATAATCTAAGGAATACTTGGAAGAAGTTTTAAAATATATATATATTTTAGAGAGAGAGGGAGGGAGAGGAATAGAGAGGTAGAAACATCTATGAGAGAGAAACATCAATTGACTACCTCCTACATGCACATTGCTGGGAATCAAGCCCCAAACCCAGGCATGTGTCCTGACTGGGAATCGAACTGGAGACCTCCTGATTCATGGGTCAATGCTCAACTGCTGAGCCACATCAGGAAGAATTTTTAAAGAATTAATTTGAAATGTTTTTCTCTTGACAGATATAGAAATACTATTTAGAATTCATTTGAAATATAATCATATGTACATTTGTATATATTTACGTATGTTAATAGAATTTTATGTAATACTAGTAGCCCATCGCGCGATACCGTGCACAGTAGGCCGCCAGCTGCTTCCATGGGAGCCAGCAGGAACCACAGCGCACCCCCAGGAGCCGAGCTGCTTCCATGGGACCCGGGAGGGACCCCCGCCGATTCTGCAGGAGGTGGGGGGGACCTGCGCTGCCTCCGCAGGAGCCGGGCCCGCCATCTCCTCTCCGGGCCTGCGCTCTGTCGTGGAGGCTGCGGGCTGGCCCCCCCCCCCCCCCCCGTCCCTGTCCGTGTCTGCTCTGGCTCTGGGGGGTCGGCCTGAGCCGGGCGCAGCGACGAAGCAAGCATTCCGCCAGGCCACTCATGCTGCCTGCTGTCAGCAGCCACCCCCCCCCCCCCCCCCCCCCGGGACTGCTGAGACTGGGCGCCGCCATCTTGCGAATATGGGTGCCACTTTCTTTGTGACGGAGTGACAGTTAATTTGCATATTACCCTTTTATTAGATAGGATGGCAAATTCTCTTATGGCCAAATTTCTAGGTATTTCTGCTGTTTTATAAATGATATGTTACTTTTCCCCTCTAGTTTAGAAATGAGTAGTTTTGACTCTTTGGTGATCATACTGTAAAATTATATCTGTGTTCTGTAAGTTAGTAATTGGGAAAGGAATGAATGTCTAGTTAAAAGGACAATACCAGCACGTTGGCCGTTGTTGCTCACATGTTAGAGTGTCGGCCTGCACATGATAGGTCAAAGGTTTGCAGGTTTGGATCCTGGTCAAGGGCAAGTACCTGGGTGGCAGGTTCCAGTCCAGTTGGGTGTATTCGGGAGGCAACCAATCACTGTGTCTCTCTCACATGGATGTTTCTCTCTTTCCCTCCACCCTCCCTTCCATCACTCTAAAAATCAATGGGAAAAAACATCCTCTGATGAGGATTAACAAAAACCCCCACAAAAACAAAAAGCAAACCAAACAAACCAACCCACGACATCGCTGTCTTAATAATCTATCAGTGGGATCTAAACTTTGCAGTAGGAAATGTTATGAGATGCTCTCTTGGCAACAAGTCATATCATAACATGCTGTGTGAGTGTACTTAGATGATGCACTGCTAGGCCAGGACTTAAGACATGACTGGTTTGTGAGTCTAGTTTTCATTTTTACTGAGGTATGTATAAGACTTAGACACGCCTTCTCCTTTGACAAGTCTTTTCCTGTTGCAACAGATTCTGTAACTTGCTTGGTTGCCGAAGCACTGGCCTGCAGTGTGGCCCCCAGGCAAAAGCTTTGTTTTTCTGCCTAATCCCAGCCGAGTGACTCCTAGGGTGGGAGGGATCGCTATATAGCATTTTCTCAGGTTTATTTTGAAGGGAGGGCAGGGGAGCAGAAAGAGTATATTTTTCAGGGAGTTCAGCAGTGCAGTAAAGGTACATGGAAAACAAAGAGAGGGAAATGAATTGAGCACTTTGTGCTGGGGTTTTATTGGTTTAAGTACAGTAGTCTTAAAAATCATCCTGGGAGTTGGTACATTGACCCAGTTTGTTGACCAAACAGGTCCAGGAAAGGCAGGCTGAATTTTTGTTTCTCAATGTCAGTGCTTTTTCTGCTGTTCAATTTGATAGTCTCTGTACTGGTAGAATGCCTTTTCTTAATATTTTTTTACAAGGAAATTGCTTTATTCTTATTGATTGACAAGTAGAACCTTTGCTCATGACTTACTTTTCTTCAGTTTAGCAATTCTATTAGCTTGAGTAGATTTACTTCATTGTCTATCTTTGTTTTTAAAGAGTGCAAAGATTGAGGTCAGGAAATCTTTATATTGTAGTTGGGTTTAAGTACTTGCTTCTTTAACTTGGTTTTCCTTATATGTATTTTCCCTCAATACTCTGATAACGATATATCAGTATCGAAATATAAATATATCATTGTTGACTATAGAGTAGAAATTCTTCTTAACTAATGGAGGCATGTCAGGACCCAATAATATATATATATATTTTATTTTATTTTTTAAACATTTTAAATTTTTTTTTCTTTTTTTTAATTGTTTAAAGTATTACATAAGTAGTACATATATCTCTCTTTTTTTTTCCCCATTGTAAACTAAATATATTCAGTGAATGTTAAAAGCTCAAATTGTTAAATATAATTGAAGGGCTTTTTTTTTTTAAATGTGAAGCTTCCATGTTTATTTGGATAGGGTGGTTTGTCTGAGTAAAAGTCTTGTGTTTAAACCCTACTCTAAGCATAAAAACATGTTTAACTGATTGTAATCGCCATGTACTCAACTTGCTACCCATTTTGGAGCAGTCTTACATTACAATAACATTAGGGAGGATAAACTAAATCAGAGGTTAAGATAGATATGCTTAAGTGAGCTTACTATAGTTCCTATGCTAATTGAAGCAAGTTGAAAAAATATTTTTGTTTTAACTTCCCTTTATATGTCAGCTTTAGTGTCTTTTAAAAAATTTTAGTAGGAGAAGGTGTCTCAAAATATTTGACAAAATTTATTTAAAAGCCTCTTTAGTTTTCAGTTTAAAAGTATTCACCAGTTACTTAAGAAATGATTTTTAGGCACCTAGTAAATGGTGGTGTGGGGCACCAGTGGGATGCAGTTAGTCTTCTAACCAGTCTGTGTCCACTTCTTCTAACCCGCGTTGGATCACTGCTGAAGCTGAGGTTTTGCTTCTGAGCCTGGTGGGCAATCAGGTGGAAGGGAGGAGGCCTGATTATGGAGTTCCTTGGATGTATCCAAAGGACTTGGGACTTTAGTCTGGGGGTTTCTGAAGTGCCTGAATGTGTGTATGAGATAATCATAGTGTAATTTTCAGAAGGCTGATATGAAGGTGGTAGTCAGACATTTTGTTTTTTATCCCCTAAAAGAATTTGAAAATAGTCCTTCTTGCACATTTGATGTCACATCAGTTTTTGTAAAGGTTTACATAAATTTAGAGGGTATAGATTCCACTTAATTGTAAACATTTCCATTTAAATGTATTAAACAGAGTACAAATACATTAACTTGATAACCATTATCAGCTCTTTAAAAATAATGAGAAATTTTACATTTTTTTCTTCATTTTTATTCAGTTTCCCACCAGAATTTGATCCTAAAATAGAGTATTGTCCTGCTTGAACGACTTTTATTGATCATCCTATCATGTTTCTCTTTTAAAAATGTATATAAACTTAAATTTATATTGAGAAGCACTTCTGGAATGGCAGAATAAGGACTTCTAGAAGTCTGTTTCTCCATAAAGACGTTGAGAACACTGGCAAAAATGATCAAAATAACTTTTTCAGCAATCTAGAAATTAACCAATAACCCCAGGAGTGTTCATTCAAGGGAAATGACTGACTTCTTACAGAACAGAACAGTGAGTTTTGTGTATGTTAACTTGCTCTATTCCCACTCCTCCCCAGCTCCCAGTAGCTTTGAAACAAACAGTATAGGAGTCCTCGGAGGGGGAGGAATAGGTGAGGAGCTCCCCCAAAGCCCTAGACCTAGAGAACTGTCACTGTTTGACCTGCATGGAAGCTCCCAAGCCTCATTCAGAGGCTCTATTTGACCTGACTCAGAGATCACCCAGTGGTGAAAGTCCTATCCTTGGGTGTCTGTTGAAAACAATCAGCATCATTGTTTAATATGGCAACTGCCTGCAGCAGTGATACCAGTGGGGGCAAACCAGAGGTGGGCCAAAAACTTAAAGCAGTTACCGGTATATTGTGAGTGAGAGAGGTATATAGTGAGTGAGAGATTGTAGGGGCTTTGAAAAGCTCTGATATATTCCTGGTGCTTTGGAAGACCAGTGTGGGTACCCAGGAAAGACCTGAGGAGGCCCTCATTCTCTCTTCTGGCTGACCTTGAGGCTCTGCAGAAGTAGGAAAGTAATGGTTGAAACAGAGTTGTAAACTATTGAAGCACTGAAGGTGTGCCCCAACACATGCACAGAGCCCCTTGGCGAAGTCGGGGTGGGAGACTTACTGGGGTGGAGGCCTGGATGATCAGAGTACTTAATGCACCTAAAAGACATTTGGATTTACATTTCATGACAAAAAACCTTGTACTGGTTTAATAAGACACACTGCAGGCCAGACTTCCCCACTGGAATCTGATCTAGAGGAGTGTGTGGACCTCATCTATGAAATCTTTCTTAAAACTTGTTTCCCTCAGTAGAGCTTTTGGAAAGTATTGAACAGCAGTGAATTATGGCTTGTATTCTGTGACAGGTACCTGGTCTGCACATGACCCATGTTGCCAGCTAATCATGCAGCCATATGTTTTACCTGTTGGACAGACTAAGGAGGAGGTAAAGTCATTTGTCTTTTGAGCTGAGGCCATTGGGAATCAGAGGTAAGGGGAGGGGCCCACTCCACCATGGCCTTTGGTCTCCAGGTACCATTTGGGCCCACCAGGAGAGAGGAAGCAGGCCAGTGTTTTGGGGATGCTGTGCTGTAACTCAGGTGGTAAATAGGGATCACATATAAAAATATGATTTAGCAGTTTTTATTATAGCCAAGGCGAGGACGCTGACAAGGGTAATAAATCAAGTTCTGTCTTTTTTGGAGTCTTGAAAAATGGGAGAGTTTAACAATGGTCTGGACAGTTTCTCTGCAGTTACATATATGCACACATACATGCACACACCCATGCACATACACATATATTTATTCTGGAGTGCTTTTTCCCATTTTAAGACTCTGAGTTGGTTCTGAGAACTCTGGGTCCTACCCTTCCTTCAGGGTGAGTGCTGTATAGTTCTCTGTGATCCAGCACTCTCACTAAGCTGTGTAGACACTTCAGTGGTTGCCCATGGCTAAATAATACAGACTTTGCAGTATTAGTCTAGTTCAATTGCTACATAAACAACAGTACCAATAGTATATCCAGTGAGTCGAAGGAACTGATTTCCAGAGTTGCCATCTTATGTTATTAACCCTTTGCACTCGCTTGCTTTTTTCTCGATTCCTTTATTCTACTCGGGATTTAATTTTTTAAATACCCCAGATTTTACAAAGCGTGGCAGTAGAATAAAAAACTGGAGTTTCTTTTCATACAAACTTATTTATTTGGATTTTTTTATATTTCAAATTATTGCTACATTCAAAGAGTAATTTTAATCTCGACATCCGAGTACAAAAGGTTAAAGTGTCCAGTGTTCAACAAAATGTATAAGATACTCAAGGAAATAGGAACATAGTATGGCTTATGATCTTCGCCACCATTTCCATCCCCTATGCTAAACTCTGCACTCCGCCCTGGGCACATAACAGGTGTTCAAAAACATCACTTGAATCGTCTCACATTGATTGCTGGCTGTAATTGGCTGATTTTCAGATCCCATGTATTTATTTCTTCTGTAGTAAGTGTTGACAAACCCTGGTGTTTTGTTTTTTTATTTTTTTAAATTCTCACCCAAAGACATGTTTTTATTGGTTTTAGAGAGAGGGAGAGGGAGAGAGACATCAGTGTGAGAGTGAAACATTGATTGATTGTCTCCTGCACAGGCTCCGAAGGGATCGTACCCGCAACCTAGATATGTGCCCTGACCGGGTGGGAATCAAGGTGACCTTTCTGTGTACTGAACAATTCTCCAAACAACTGAGCCACACTGGCCAGGGCTAAATCCTGGTGTCCTTATGTCTCCTAGAACAGGGTTCTGATTAAATAGCTTTTTAAAAAAATATATATTTTATTGATTTTTTACAGAGAGGAAGAGAGAGGGATAGAGAGTTAGAAACATCGATGAGAGAGAAACATCGATCAGCTGCCTCTTGCACACCCCCTACTGGGGATGTGCCCGCAACCAAGGTACATGCCCTTGACCGGAATCGAACCTGGGACCCTTGAGTCTGCAGGCCGACGCTCTATCCACTGAGCCAAACCGGTTTCGGCTAAATGATAGCTTTTTAAAAAAGTCATACATTTGCCCACACAAGTTTATTAGTATCCTGGAAAATTCAAAGGCTTTTATTTTTTTAAGGCAATAATTTATAATAATAAAAGCATAATATGCTAATTAGACCAGATAGCCCAATGACCTTCCTGCCATCCTTCCGGATGAAGCCAGGGCTGCAGGGGCCAAGGGCAGCCACGGGGAGCGGGCCTAAGCCAGCAGTTGGACATCCCCTGAGGGCTCCCGGACTGTGAGAGGGCACAGGCCGGGCTGAGGGATCCCCCCAAGTGCATGAATCTCGTGCACCGGGCCTCTAGATGCAATAAACCTGCTAAGAAAACTGACTTATTCAGAGACTGGGCCACTTTGAAATGTTTCATGTGTGAAGTTTATATTTATAGTTTAAGTTTTGAGAATGTAACTAGTATATTTTTTTGCAGGTGTCCAGATCTCTAGTGACCTGCAGTCAAGTACTGCTCACATTATCCCATATATGACTTTTTTATTGTAACAATTCAGAGGATTTTGATGTCTCATACCTAGTAAATTGGTGTTAAGTCTATCAGCACATGCTGATTAAAAAAATCTGGCTCAACTCTATAGTATTTGCAGATGACAAACTTTTGCTATTTTCATGATCAGTTGTGATGATGGAAGAAATTCAGGGTTCTAAGGTACCATATTGATGTTTCCTGATTCATTCCAGGAACAGAAAAGAGGAAACTGGGGATGCTGGTGTCATCACATCTATGTATAGAGTATTATCAATATTTTCTGTTTCCAAATACTCATTTGTGTATATTCTTCTATATTTTTCATCATTCTGTTTACCCCAGTGTTTGAAAAAAGATGAAGCAAACCTGCTAGACTGGCAAGCTTCAGAACCCTGTGTCGCTGCCAGGAGAAGATGCCCTGAATTTGCATTGATGCCAAGCAGGGAGGCAAGGGCTGACTAGTGTCTTAGAGAATGTGGTCAGAATTCCAAATAGCACTGAGCTCGTCAGCATTCAAAGAGTGACCTGAGGAAGGGCAACCGATAAAGTAAACAGTTGTTGACTGGCAATTGTAATCAAGGCAAAAAACGACTGGGGTTCACAAGGGATCATGAGATTAAAATTTAACTGTTAACCTGGTTAGTGAAACCATAACTCGCTTTTGAGGACTAGTTTGGGTTTAAAATAAATTCAAGTCCTTGTCTTTTCTTTTTGTTTCATAGTTTTCTGTTTGCAGAAAGTATAAGAAGATAACAAGCAATTTTCCTGTGAAAGAGCATTTTGGATTTTCTGTATTAAAGCAAATGAAAGTAAAATGCAAGGGTTTTCTTTGTTCACTGTGGAAATAATATTGCATCTAGAGTAGTGCATAATATGTACACATGTACATGTGTATAAAATTTCAGGGATAAGGCTATATCTAGTTATTCATAGACAAGCTCACATACATAAATGAATATGTGTGCCTTATTTCAATTGACATCTGTTATAAACTTATTTTTCTTACAGTTTTTATATATGAGTATCCTATATAATAAAGATGTAACCGACCATGTAACAACCAGATCACGGATCAGCAGGAGGGTGGGGCAGTGAGCTACAAGCAGGCAGCAGAGAGCTACAGGAGGGGGCAGGGCAGCAAGCTATGAGGGGGGGTGGGGGGGCAGAAGCAGCTATAGGAGGGCGGGGCAGCAGGTGGAGAGCTACAGGAGGGTGGCAGTGAGCTATTGGCTACAAGCAGGCAGTGGAGAGCTACAGGAGGGGGCAGGGCAGCAAGCTATGGGGGGCCAGGGGGAGCGGGGAGCTACAGGAGGCCGGGGCAGTGGGCAGAGAGCTACTGGAGGGTGGCAGCAAGCTACTGGCTCATGGATTCGTGAGCAGGGCTACTAATCCTATCTAATAAAGAGGGAATATGCTAATTGACCCTCATGCTGTCGCAAAGATGGTGGCGACCACAGCCAACAAGGAGGGAATATGCCAATTGGCTGCCCTGCCTTCAAAGATGGTGGCACCCACAGCCACAAGATAGTGGCGCCCCGTCCTCTCAGCCCCACTGGGGCAGCAGGCACGCAGCATGGCCGGGCCCGCCAACCAGCCCCCCAGCTGCCCTGGGCCGGCCTGAGGCTCAGTTAACCAGGGCCAGCTGAGGCTTGTGCTGCCGGCAGTGGCAGCAGCAGAGGTGTGTTGGGGCGTTGCCTTCCCCTGATCGCCAGGTCGCCTCCTGCCCGAGGGCTCCCAGACTGAGAGCTCTCAATATTTCCAGTGTTCATCTGGCACCATACATAGTTATTACAATATTATCAACTATGGTCTCTGTGCTGTACTTTACATCCTTGTGCCTATTTTGTAACTACCAAATTTGTGCTTAATCCCTTTACCTTTTTCACCCAGTCCCTCAGACCCCTTCTCCTCTGATACTCATCAGCCTGCTTTCTGTATCTATGAGTCTGTCTTGTTCATTTATTTTGCTTTTTAGATTCCACATATAAGTGAAACCATATGGCATTTGTCTTTCTCTGACTTATTTCACTTAGCATAATACCTTCTAGGTCCATCCATGCTGATGCAAATGGTTAAGATTTCATCTCCTTTTTATGGCTGAGTAACATTCCATTATCTATATGTACCACAGCTTTTCACACCACTCATCTATTGATTGGTAGTTAGGTTTCTTGTATATCTTGGCTATTGTAAATCACACTGCAATGAACATAGGGGTGCATATGTTCTTTTGAATTACTGTTTTGGGTTTCTTGAGATATATATTCAGAAGTGGAATTGCTAGGCCATAAGGCAGTTCCATTTTTAATATTTTGAGGACCCTCCATACTGTTTTTCATAGTGGCTGCACCAATCGGCATTCCCACCAACAGAGCACGAGGGCTCCCTTTTCTCCACATCCTCTCCAGCACTTGTTTGTTGACTTATTGATGACAGCCATTCTGACAGGTGGGAGGTGATGTCTCATAGTGGTTTTCATTTATATTTCTAAGTTGTTACATTGACATTTCCTAAGTAGCCATCCTAAGAAGACGGGATCCGTTGGACTCTGCAGTTGTCAATAGTGGTATGACCCAGCAGCAGGTTCCGATTATGTGGTCACATGTTTATCACTTGTCATTTCTCCATTCATTGCTTTTTCCTCTGCCTCTCCCCATAGATCTAGTCTCACAGGTAAATATGGGACTCCCCTTTTCATATTTGTTGGAAATGAACTCCCGGATTTGATAGGTGAGGGAGGAGGATAACTTAGAGCCAAGGAGAGGGGACCCCTTGGAAGAAGACGAGGTGGGGTAGATTTGGGAAGAATCCAAGCCTACTTCACTATGTCTTAGTATCACCAGTGAGGCTTGGAGCAGGTGGGGGTTGGGAGGACCTACATGGACCAGGTGGGGCAAGAAGTACTGGAGTGGGGGACTCAGTTGGCTGGCAGAGCACTGAGTGACAGGAGCCAGACTAAGATGTGTCTGAGAGAAGAGCTGAGAGAGAAAGCAGGTGAAATGGAAATAGGCGGAGGCCCAGGAACGAAGGGCAGAGTGAAGCTGAGGGAGCTGAGCCACGGGGAGATGGTGAGAGGTGTGGGATGGGGAGGTGAGCGCCTTCAGGACCAGGAGCTCTCTCTCGTATGCTCTTGTGCTTGGGCCACAGGTGCTTCTCCGAGGAGCCAGCACGGGGCGTGGCAGAGAGGGTAGCCATTCAGGAAAGATGCTGTGTTTGTGGGGCTCCTGGCACCAGTGGGTCAGCATTGGCCTCCCCTTTCACTTCTCTCACCCTTTTCTACAGACTTTGGAAAGGGAAGAGGGAGAGGAGAACCTTGGTACATGTCAAGTACAGGTTAATATGTAGTAGGCAAAACTGATTTGCAAGTTATGGGAAGAGGTGGCAAATGGATTTTTGTTTTGATCATTTGTACCTTCCTTCTTCCAAAAATAAAGTGGCTTTAAAAAAAAGAAGGAATTCTCATCATTTGCAGCAACCTGGATGGAATTGGAGAACATTATGCTAAGTGAAATAAGCCAGTCAATGAAAGAAAAATACCACATGATCTCACTCATTTATGGATAATAAAGAACATTATAAACTTGAACAAAAAGATAGATACAGAGACAGTAAAGCATCAAACAGACTGTCAAATTACAGGGGGAAGGTTAGGGAGAGGTGGGGGAGATAAGAGATCAATCAAAGGACTTGTATGCATGCATATAAGCATAACCAATGGATGCAAAACTCTGGGGGGTGAGGGCATATTTGGGAGTGGGGGGGGGGGTGGCAATGGTAAGATATGTACACATATAATTCCTTAATAAAAAAATTGGAAAAAAATATATGTAATGCTGTAAGATAAATAATAAATGTGAGAATATTAGTAATAGGGGCAATACTATTAGGAAAACAAGTGGATGTCCTGAGTCAATGCAAGAGGTAGGTCACAAATGTGGCTTTCAGATTTCTAGCACACAGAGGGAGGAGGCAAACAGAAGCAGTGGTATGTTCTGCATTGTCCATCTGATTAAAAAAGCAACACCCATCACTTAGCCATTTCTAAGACATTGTAAAATACTGAGCGATGTCCATGACAATACCCTTACATAAATAAAACAAATTTATTGGGTTTGCTCACGTCATGAAAAGCAATCTGTCCAGGGAATGGAACATTGTGGTCCTGGTAACCAGCTCTGTGGCACTTGGCTTCACTGAGGGACAGAGTTTTCCTAGCACAGGAATCACATACCAAGTACCTCTATGGTCCTGGCACATAAATAAATACATGAATGGGGCTCGGGGGCAGGGGAAAGCCTGGATGATCAGAGAGTCCTTGATGCACCTAAAAGGCATTTGGATTTACATTTCATGACAAAAAACCTTGTACTGGTTTAATAAGACACTGCAGGCCAGACTTCCCCACTGGAATCTGATCTAGAGGAGTGTGTGGACATCATCTATGAAATCTTTCTTAAAATTTGTTTCCCTCAGTAGAGCTTTTGGAAAGTATTGAACAGCAGTGAATTATGGCTTGTATTCTGTGACAGGTACCTGGTCTGCACATGACCCATGTTGCCAGCTAATCATGCAGCCATATGTTTTACCTGTTGGACAGACTAGGGAGGAGGTAAAGTCATTTGTCTTTTGAGCTGAGGCCATTGGGAATCAGAGGTAAGGGGAGGGGCCCACTCCACCATGGCCTTTGGTCTCCAGGTACCATTTGGGCCCACCAGGAGAGAGGAAGCAGGGTGACGTTTCGGGAATGCTGTGCTATATGACTCAGGTGGTAAATAGGGATCACATATAAAAATATGATTTAGAACTTTTTGTTATGGCCACATTTTGAATATTTGTGCTCGCAGAGGGGAGGACGTTGACAAGGGTAACAAATCAAGTTCTGTAGTGTTTCAGAGGAAGCAAAAAAAAAAAAAAAAATCCTTTACCATTAGAAAATAGTACTGAAGGGTAACCTGAGTTTTTTTTTGGAGTCTTTGAAAATAGGATGTATCTGAAGTTTTGTTGCCATGTTAGGAGATTGTGATTTGGTTCTGAGAGCCTCTGCACCTACCTTTCCTTCAGGGTGAGTGCATGCAGTACATGGAATGCAGGGTGCGGTGAGTTCTCCCTGGTCCCGCACCCTCAAGATCATGCTTTGACAAGAGAAAATGCAGCCTGCTAATTTATTTCCTAGTACAGTGTGAGCCCATTTTTTGCAAATTGAATTATGCAAATTTTAACTAATGGCATAAATGATATTAATAGAAGCTTCACATTGTGTGCATCATTTCAACGGACACATTTCCCCAAATTATGCATTAAGCCATCTCATATTTTCAAAGCTAGCAGGTCGACTGAAGTATAAAAATGCTCCGTTACCCAGTGGCATCACCTTTTCTTAGGAAAAAACCTACTAACCCTTGGCAGTATGTGAACACTTGTTTTTGTTGTTCTTTTTTTTTTTTTTAGAACTTCAAGGATTTTGGTGACATTTGTGTTATTTTAAAATGAACTGTTATAATTTAGATCATTTTTATAACTTTCAAAATATCCAAGTGTGCTGATATTGGTGCTGAAAATCAGTATGATATGCCATGCTGTCAGTTTATGAGATGCAACTGAGAACTATTAGAACTAATGCTGCTAATACAAGCATCAGTAAAGCACCAGACAGCATGGTGACTGCAGATTTATGTGTTCTGAGGATGCCTTCCCCACACTTTACCCCCAGACTGTGGGATAATGTCTTGAATTATGTTAAGTTTTTCAGGAACACGTCCCATGAATCAAATGCAACCATGCTTTATGAATTCCTGTTACCTAGGCTTGGAAAAGATCACGTAGGTTGAAAAATACATATAACAACGTACTTATTTGTCTGACATTTTTTTTGGCCTTATTATTAAATTCTTTTATTTTAATGGTTTTTATTACAAAAGTAGCATGTTTGGTGAATCCTTCCAGAATGTTTCCCTAGTCCTATACCACATATATAATACTTTAAAATAAATCAGGACCATATTCTTCACTCCCCACATTCCCCCTTCCTTTAACTTAATATATCCTAGGTCTCATTCCCGGTCAGTTTGGATAGATTTGCCTCGTTGTTTTTCACATCCTAAGCCTTTTTTTAAAAAAAAATTTCTTTATTGATTAAGGTATTACATATGTGTCCTTATTCCCCCATTACCCCCCACCCCCCTATTCATGCCCTTAACCCCTTTTGTCTGTGTCCATTGATTAGGCTTATAAGTATGCATATAAGTCCTTTGTTTGATCTCTCCCCCTTACCCCCACCGTCCCCTACCTTCCTTGAGGTTTGATGTTCTGATGGAAGTTTCTCTGTCTCTGGATCTGTTTTTGTTCATCAGTTTATGTTATTCATTATATTCCATAAATGAGTGAGATCGTGTGATATTTATCTTTCTCTGCCTGGCTTATTTCACTTAGCATAATGCTCTCCAGCTCCATCCGTGTTGTTGCAAATGGTAAGAACTCCTTTTTTACCGTAGCGTAGTATTCCATTGTGTAGATGTACCACAGTTTTTTAATCCACTCATCTGCTGATGGGCATATTTGTTTGCCATTGAGGAGAACATATTTAAGGGATTAGAAGAAGAGAATTCTGCTTCTGTTTTTTTAAAACGTGTCAGTGAATACTTATTGAATTGTTTTGTGCATGCTTGTTGTGGGGAAGAAATGTATTTCTTGCACCTATTTACGTGTGGAGATAGGATGGTCACTTCCTGATTGTAGCTTTACTCTGAATGCATTCAACGTCATTTGGTTTTAACATCAGGAGATAGGGCTTTTAATAATTGCTTATTTTATGCCAGGCACTGTTCAAACGGCCTTAACTCCTTTAATCCTCACGGGGACCCTTTGAGGTAGATACTGTTCTTCTGCCTTTTACACGTTAGACAACAGAAGCACAGGGAGGTTGACTTGCCAAAATCTGAGAACGAGTAAGTTGCAGAGCTGAGAGTCAGGTCCAGGTTGGCTGGCTCCAGAGTCTGTGTCCTCATTGCCCAAGCTCTGTGGCCTCTCTGGAAGCTAGAGGTGAAGTTCCTCTTGTCAAACTTCATACCCTGAGCAGAACTTGTTCAGCAAGCAAGGAAATGTGTTCCCATGTAACAGGAATTAAAATATGGAAAAGATCTATGTAATAAAATAAGTGTTCAGAACCCCTAATATTTGCATTTGGTAATTGGCTACCAAAGGAGGATGGAATAGATTAGGTTAAGTTTGAGGAAGTGAGGATGAGGGCCAGGCTCTGCCCCCAAAAGAATTTCAGGGTTGAGTGTAGAAGATCCATTGAGAGCTCATCTGGACCTAGTCAGGCTGTGCTCTCCAGCATGCGGTCCCCTGGAGTACTGACTCTGATTGGGCCATACTTTTCTTCCACAAGATATTTATGAAACACTAATATGGTTTTCACAGTAGTGGGTTTACAAGGATGAAAAGGACCAAGTCCCTACCTCACCCCTCTTTCCCATCAAACTCCCTACCTGATGCTTGCAACTGTTTTAAGAGGGGTGAAACATTTAATTTCATGGGTAAAAAGTTGAAGATGGCCACGCCTGGTTTACAGGGAGCCTGTTAGTGTGAACACATTTGTCAAGGGGATCGTGTTTGTTGGGCAGCCAGTGTAAATGATTACTGTCAGACACTCCCCTTTTAATAGGTGGGGGAAGACTAGGGAGAGTGACAGACTGCCCTCGTGACCTCAGCCTAGTCATTCTGTTGTCCAGACTTTAAACTATTTGAGATTGTTGCCCAGGATGAGGTGAGCCCTGATTATTTTTACTTGGGCAGAGACAAATAGATGAATATTTGATGATGAAGCTGTAAAAACTGGCACTGAGGGCTTATATACATTTTTAAGAACTGCTGACACTGCCTAAAGGAACGTTTTCCCATATTGCTTGTTATTCAAGCTATCACGGCTTAGACTAATGTCCCAAGGGATCTATGTGGCACAAGCCCTTGCCAACGTGGGATTCCCTTCTCCCCTCTCCCCATTAAAGGTTTAGTTGTATCATATCAACCTGTATTCCATTTATGGGACAGCTATTCTTAAGAGCTGGGGGTTTTGCAAAGTTAGAGACAGCTTTCAGGAAGCAATCCAATGTTTCGGTAATACTGCCAGTATCTCATGTGTCATTTTGAATGCCACAACTGCTGTTTCTTACAGTTCCAAAGTCTTTTCCTGTATGTTTTGGTTATTTAGGAAATTTTAAAAAAGGCTTGGCATTATTCATTCATTTATTGACTTTCTAAAAAAACACCTATTGTGTATCTATCTAAAACATTAGATAGAAAAAGTAGAAATATATTGGAGCAATTTGCATTTAGTTGGGGAGCCAGGTACACAGATATAAACTTATGCTGAAGATAGCATAGAAAGGTTTTTATGCAAGTTTACAGTTTACAGTGTGTTTCCAAATATACAGGAGTAGGCAAAAGTAGGTTTATAGTTGTGAGTACATGAAACGGAGTTTAATCTTGTATTATTATTTATCACTTACTGTATTATTTGTATCACAACTAGGCACCTTCTAGATGCCTCTGCAGTGTAGACAGGGGGAGGGAGAGGGGAACCAGGTAGGGAGTTAAGAACCAAACCTCAAAGGAAAACGTGTCTTTGAGGGTAGAGGCCAGCCTACCCCTCGGAAGGCTGTGTGAGATGTAGAAGCCTCGTCAGGAGTTCTCTACTGTTCCCAAGGCCCACCCTGTGACTCACCTAATCCTAGGAGCCTTGCCCTTAGCCTGGAGGTGTGTACCAGGGGGAGGTGTCTGTTGCACATAATATTTGGTATTAAACAAGCCCTTGGCTTTGTCTTTGTTTTTGAGGTCTAGCCACAAGGCCACATCAAAGTGGCTGAGCTGTAAACAAGCAGGGCTGGCAGGTTGGGGTGGGGACTCTTCATTGTGAGTCTTGGAGGGTAGAAAGCAGGTGAGGATGGCTGTGGTGATCACAGACCAGGCTGCAGGGACAGAGACTTGGAGCTCTGCCTCCTCTGTGATCCAGGCATAACTTCTGTTAGAGTTCTCAGCAGGATTTGCCATCTTTCCTGCTTCTAAGACTTGGTACGCAGGAAGTGCTCAGTCTTGGTTTAGTGATACATTTGCAGCTTTTTGGGAAAGATATAAATAGGATTTTTCCCCCTATTAGTCAACTTTTTTTTTTTTTTTATGTGAGAATACCTTTTAAAGAAATATCAAGTCAATCTCAACATTTAAATTTTTAAATTTTGGATATTATGAATGCAAAGTATAGTTAGGGCCTTTTAAAATTTGATTTCATTCGTCGTGGGTTAATCTCACTCTGATTACTGCCATTCTATTTCAGAGACATCTCTTCCAAGTCTCTTCCTCTGAAGGACTGAAGATAAAAGCAACTGAACTTTGTTTAATTGACTCATTAACATTTTAAGCGACACTGAAGGTCATAGACCTGGAGACAAGTTAATTTACTCAGTTTGCAAACCACTCTCCTCCTCCTTTTCTGTACATTCAGGTCTTTTCTCTTTGTCTAGGGTTGTAGATCTCTCTTCCTGTGCTTTGCTTGTCACATAGGTTTTCATGTGCCAGTGTCATTTCAATGCAACTATGTTCGGCACCGGATGTGTGTATGGCCCGGCCCGTGGTACCAGGAACCCAAGGGCGAGTCAGAGATGTCCTCTCTCCTGAGTCATCACCTGGTGGGCACCAGAATGGGGACTCAAGTAAGGTTCAGACCAGACTGTGCTGGTCAGGATGTAGGGGGAGAGGGGAGTCCTGGTGACACTGGTGTCTAGAGGTGGACCTTGAAGATTGGAAAGCAGGGGATGAGGTTTATTTGTGCCAGGCCCTGCTCTAAGCACCACCTGTGAATGGGGATATTTCATCTTTATGACCACCATGTCAGGTACATGCGTTTTTACACAGAAAACTGACACAAAGAAAAGTTAAGTAACTTTTCCGTGAGCTCACAGCAGCTCATCAGTGGTGCTGTTGGGATTCCAGCTCAGGCAGTCTGGTTGCAGAGCCCATACTGTGAATTGCTACACTAGGGGAGTGGGATTTGGACGAATGAAGAGTAAGGATTGTGGATTTCCAGGAGGTAGATGGGGAGGCCACAGTGGTCACAGGCATGGACGGAAACAAGTTGGTTAGGGCCGTTTTGCTGAGGTCCTAGAATCTCACACGGAAGGGGATGATTGGTGGGATAAATAGTATTTGTAATTCAGTGGGCAGTGGTGAGGTTGTGGAGATTATTGAGTAGCTTGCTCCCTCTCCTGCATCTTCAAGCTGCCCTGAGTTTTTGGCATTCATTGCCCCAGCTGAGGAACGTGCTTATGCCTCAGCCTTTGTGTACCCTGCCCATTCTCTTTCCTTCTTTCTACAGTTATACTTGCGGTTAAGGCCTTTCTGGAGGGTCATCTGTACTGCCGCTGCTTTTTTACCGCACCTGTCCCCCATCATCCCACCAGAACTGTCCTGTCTAAGGTGTCGGTGACTGGCTCACTGCTCATCCTGGGGAGGACCTCTCCGTCTTTGTCTTACCCAGCAGTTCCCATCCGGGGGTGATTTTGCTCCCAGGGGATATCTGGCAACAACTGGAGACCTTTTGGGGTGTCACAGTTGAGGGGGTGGTGTGACTGGCATCTAGCAGGGGTGCTGCTAAACATCAGCAGTGCACAGGACACTCCCACAACAAAGAATTGTCCCGCCCCAAATGTCCAGAGTAGTCCAGAGTGAGAAACGCTGATCTTCCCTGGCACCCTGAGACAGTCCAAGCCCCCTGTTCTTACACCTTTTCCGACTGCCTTGATAGAATTCTCTCCTGACTTGTCCAGTGAATTCTCAGTTCATTCCTCACCTGTCTCTGTGGAGAACTCTTCTCTAGCCTTTTAATGTCGCTTCCCAGGATTCTTTCCCACTCTTCACATTCCAGGGATTACACCTCCCTGGCTGGTTGTGTGGCTCCACCTCTGTATCCTCAGCTCCAGCTCTCTTGAGCTCCACTCACATCTTTCTCCACCTCGGTGGTACACAGGCACTTCCAATTCAGCAGGCCCAGACCAGGCCAGCCCCAAGTCTTCTTCCTCACCTGTCCCTCGCCGTCCATCAGCATCTGCTCATCTTCAACACCGGGAGGCGTCTGCTGCTGTCTAGCCCAGACCCCTGTCATTTCTCACTGGGGTTACTGCACGCCCTGCCCCCTTCCTCTGGCCTCCCTGCTTCCAGCCTCATGTCCCACCCTGCCACCAGGGTGAGATTTCGAAAACAGCTCCACCTGAGGGGCTCTGTGGCTCACAATCCTCCTTTAGCTTCTCAGCCACCACAGATAACTTTTTTAAAAAAAATATAGTTTATTGATTTTATTACAGAGAGGAAGAGAGAGGGATAGAGAGTTAGAAACATCGATGAGAGAGAAACATCGACGAGCTGCCTCCTGCACACTCCCTACTGGGGATGTGCCCGCAACCAAGGTACATGCCCTTGACTGGAATTGAACCTGGGACCCTTTAGTCCGAAGGCCGACGCTCTATCCACTGAGCCAAACCGGTTTCGGCAACCACAGATAACTCTTACCCAAGCATGGCATATGGAACCTTTGTGATCAAGCTCAGTGGTTCCCAACTGGGAGCAGAACGAGCCCTCAAAGGGGCCTGTTGAAAACATCATGGATGTTGAAATAGCAGAAACCCAGTGGAACCCCAATCTCCATAAGTCCTGGTGGAAATCTGACACCAGAAAAATTGTACCTTTGGCATGAATGGGCTACTGCGGGATTTGGTCTCTGACCTGGTGTCAGCTGGGAACCCCTCGTCCTGTGGGCTGAAAGTCTCTCCTTTTGTGTTTCTCCCCAGAAGCCCCTTGTGCCACGCCCCTGATCTGCAGCTTCGGGAGGCCGGTGGACCTGGAGAAGGACGACTACCAGAAGGTGGTGTGCAACAACGAGCACTGCCCCCACAGCAGCTGGATGCACCTGCAGTGCTTCTACGAGTGGGAGAGCAGCATCCTGGTCCAGTTCAACTGCATCGGCCGGGCCCGCAGCTGGAACGAGAAGCAGTGCCGCCAGAACATGTGGACCAAGAAGGGCTACGACCTGGCCTTCCGCTTCTGCTCCTGCCGCTGTGGACAGGGCCACTTAAAGAAGGACACGGACTGGTACCAGGTGAAGCGGATGCAGGACGAGAAGAAGAAGAAGTCAGGGTCGGAGAAGAACACAGGGAGGCCTCCCGGCGAGGTGGTGGAGGAGGCTAAAAAGTGCAGGCCCCCGAACAAGCCCCAGAAAGGCCTGAACCATGACCTCCCCCGCCGGCATTCCATGGACCGGCAGAACTCCCAAGAGAAGGCGGTCAGCGCCGGGGCCTACGGGGGCCGCTCCCCCTGTGGCTCCCCCGGCCAGTCCCCGCCCACCGGCTACTCCATCCTCTCCCCTGCCCACTTCAGCGGCCCCCGCTCCTCCAGATACCTGGGGGAATTCTTAAAGAATGCCATCCACCTTGAGCCTCACAAAAAGGCCATGGCCGGGGGCCACGTGTTCCGAAACGCCCACTTTGATTACGGTCCGGCTGGGTTATCAGTTCACAGGGGCGGCCACTTTGACACTCCCGTACAGTTCCTGCGGCGGCTGGACCTCTCGGAGCTCCTCACCCACATCCCCAGGCATAAGTTGAACACTTTCCACGTGCGGATGGAAGACGATGCCCAGATGGGCCAGGGCGAGGACCTGCGCAAGTTCATTCTTGCGGCCCTCAGCGCCAGCCACAGAAACGTCGTAAACTGTGCCCTGTGCCACCGGGCGCTCCCGGTGTTCGAACAGTTCCCACTGGTGGACGGAACTCTGTTCCTAAGCCCATCGAGACACGATGAGATCGAGTATGATGTCCCTTGTCACCTTCAAGGTACAGGTGTTCATTCACCTTGCCTGCTTTCTGTCTGTGGAGAGCTGGGAAGCAAACGAGACGGGCCGCCTCTGTTCCGGCTCAGTGTTAACTGATGGCGCTTTCCGGTTCTAGTCAGGGGCTAGGTCCCATGTGAATATTTCCGCTGTGCCAGGGAGGTGGTGGAGGTCTGCTTCCTCCAATGTCACTGTGCCCCTAGCACAGTTGTCCTGGTGGGTAATTTCATGTGTGTGTTCTATTGCCGTTTGAAGAGAGGATTCCTGGTGTATAGTTTTTCATCATTGGGAGGAAACTTAAGAGAAGAAATTGCATAAAAATGTCACTCACTGTAATATAGTTGCCTTTGAAACCTGTGTTAATGTGCCCAGCAAGCTATGTATCCTCTTTGATCCTTGTAAGCATATGAAAGTAGGAGTCGGAGAGGGTCAGGGTGTTTTTAGATTATTTGAATTAATCTTGACATTTATGAAAGATGAGACTTTCTTGATAGCAACAAAAGGAATGTGGAGGATTATTGGAGACTCAGATACTACGTTGGTGGTGAAGGGTGGGAGCTTATTAATGCTGTGGATGACATAGAAAGACTTAGTGACATTTCAACCGTATGTTGAATGGCAGAGGTGAGCAGTCGGTCAATGCATGTAACACTATTGAATTTATGTAAAGATGGGATGCGTGTCACCTACCTTTATAACTTTAAAAAGTGTGTAAAAAGGCCTGTAGTGAAAATGACATCCCCACCTGTCTTCTTCCTACCAATCCCTGCTATCTGAGTTCCCAGAGACTTTTAAGTCTTATGTGATTCTTCAGGTTTTTACCATCATATTTTAAAACTGTTATCTTCATTCTCCCAATTTTAGATACTACCTATGGACTCTTAAGGTGGATGACTATGTTTTCGTGATCTTCCCCTTTCTCTCAGGATAACATATCACAACTAGAGGCCCAGTGCACAAAATTCATGCACTCGGGAAGGTCCCTCAACCTGGCCTGTGCCCTCTTGCAGTCCGGGAGTCCTTGGGGGATGTCCGACTGGTGGCTTAATCTGATAGTCGGATGTCCTTAGCACTGCCACGGAGGCAGGAGAGGCTCCCGCCACCGTCGCTGCGCTCGCAAGCTGTGAGCCTGGCTTCTTATTGAGCGGCACGCCCCCTGTGGGAGCACACTGACCACCAGCGGGCAGCTCCTGCGTTGAGCATCTGCCCCCTGGTGGTTAGTGTGCATCATAGCGACCGGTCGTTCCACCGTTAGGTCTATTTGCATATTAGGGTTTTATTATATAGGATCCTTGGATAATCCTTAATGTGTTTTTTTTAAACCATTAGTATGGAAATATTTAGTATTGAGCCAAGAAGTATAGGTACTTATATTTCCTATATAGAAGTACCTCTTGTTTTTGTTGAAGTTAATAATTGCTTCACGTTCCATTTGCTTAGCCTTTTTTGAATCTTTGGCTGGTTGTTCTCATTCTCCAGCAGCAATGCAGACCGCCTTTCAAAAACATTTCCACATACCTCTGACATTTTATGGATTTTTTTTTTTTCTAAAAATTTCCCTCATGGAACCTTTCATCTTCTTGCTCCTGTCTGTCCTTACGCACTCAATACCTGTTATACTACATAGTTGCCCTCCTAGGAATTTCTGTAATTCTTTCTTATTTTTTATCTTCTGTTTCCTGGACTCCACATTTTCTTTTTTCCTTGGTTTATTGCCTCAACTTGCTAAACATCCCCTGTGAGCTTTCTGAGAAAGGGAGCATGTAAATAGACGTCTGAAGACTTTGAAAGTCTCATAATATCTTGAGTCTATCTTCACAATTGCTGTTTGGCTGGTTACAATTTTCCGAGTTACAATTATTTTTCCCTTAGAATTTCTAAGGCATTTCTTCATTGTCTCCTGTCTTCCAGTGTTGCTCTTGAGAAGTCTAATATTATTTAATATTACTCTTTTTCCTTTATTCCCCTGAGGGTTTTAAGATTTTCTCTTTCTCCCTAGCATTCTGCAGTTTCACCATGATATGGGTCTTTCTATTTTTCATTCATTGGACAGGGTGCTTTCTTGACTTTGTAAACTTATGTTCTTAAGTGTGGGGAAATTACTTTTGGTTTATCTTTACTATATATGTTTTGGCCCTATTGTTCATCTCTTTATTTTAATTCTGCTTTCTGGAAGATTCCCTTGACTTTATATTCCAGTATTTTTACTGAGTTTAAAGATTTTGTTCTCATATTTATAATTTCTAAGAGCTCTTTTCAATAGTATTCTGTTCTTGTTTCATGGATGCAGTTTCTTTTCCTTCTCAGTGGGGTAAGGAGCTGAAGTTGCAGGGATTGTTCTCAGGCATTTTTTTGAGTTTCACCTAATCCCGTGTGTCGTGTGGCCTTTGTTATAAGGCAAACCACTGCAAAACTTAGTGGTTTAAAACAGTGGTGATTTATAATTTCTCACAGTTCTATGGATGGTTTGGTTAGGATGGCTTCTCCCACACATCTAACAGTTGGCAGGCTAGTTGGCCTCGGGAGCCTCCGCTGGAATTGCTCCTCCCTGTTCTGTAATGCCTTTCACCTCCCAGCGGGCTTGCCTGGGCTTTCCACATGGCATTCCCAGGAGGGCGAAAGTTAAGCGTGGACCTGAGTAACATTACATGTTGTTCATCAAAACAAGTTGCAAGACTAGCCCAGGTTCAGGGGATGATGAAATAGACTCTGCTTCTTGATGGAAAAAGCTGTATAGGCTATTGATTACTTGTATACCCCACTCGTTCCCTTTCAGCACTTCTTCCCACTCTCCCTGTGCTCGCTGTCCAGTTTGATGGTAAACCATGTACATTTCCTCCATCCAACTTCTGGCCTCATAGTCTGGTTTAGGTTTGAGATACCTCTTAGTTTCACAGAAGATGGAGTTTTTGTGTTTTTCTTGTTCTTCATACTGTTTGGGGATAATTTGATGGGGTAGTAAGTTGAAACACCTTTAGTCTCCATTTTTAGGCTGGAAATTTTCTTTATGAAGATGAATGAGGGTACAAGGGTGGAGGGTACATGAGAGTAGTAGTGTTCTTTTTCCATTCATGATGATGGACAAATTCTTTTCACTTAATTCATTTATCAACCAATCAAACTTACGAATTTCATGAGCTGGGTACTCTTGGTCCTTACCTTTTATCGCTTTATAGCCTTAGGATGTATGATGCTTTTTTAAAATATAACTAATTCCCAGGCCTATGGCTCTAGTGCCACAAAGGGACCTAGTAACATCTGGATATTATGAACATTAAGGGTCCTGTAATTTTCAAGGAGCAAGGGGACCCTTTGGCCTGCGTAGTGAGAGGCAATGTGAAGGCATATATCAAAAGGTGGACTGATTTGAAGTAGAGGTTCTAGCCACACCAGGTGTTTGTTGCTAAGGAGAAGAAGCAATATGCAAAGGAATAGTGGTTTAACAAAGGAGGCAGTGAGAAAGCTGGAGAGAACCATTTGGTTGAGCAGAGGTTCTAGAGTGGAGAATGAGTAGCGTTAGATGGAGAACATGTTGTAGATGCACTTTCAAGCTATAATAAAGAGCTCTGTCATGTCTGTCGTGTTCTTTGTGGAGCCTTGACATGTGCCAGTGTTGTTATTGTCACATCTCGGAGAAGTCCATGCAGTCCTTTCTGTAGCAAACTAGTGTAAATCATTTCTGCCATCCGAGTCCCGGCCATGTATTCCCCACAGCATTTTCAACTCCAATAGAAAGGCCACGCTCCAGGCCACAGATTCCTGGCTGCAGCTGATTATATGCTGCTGAAATAACTTATTTTCAGTGCTGGCTGTATGGATGGTCACCCCGTCTCCATGTCCTCTACCCCTCACTGCCCTCCCCAGCCTCTGGCTCCAGCCTCCGTTCACTGACTCTTCCTCTGATTAGGTATTTTTGTTTGACTTGAATATTTATTAAGATTGATCTAATGAGGAAGTTTTTATTGTACTTCTTTTCCACTTAGAACCACAGGTGACTGTCCTTTCAGGAATCTCCACTTTCTGCTTGATCTCACAACCCTAGAGTTCAGAAATGTAAACCTCTCTGTATCTAGGACAATGTATAATAGTAACTGAAACAAATCCAGAGGCTCAGTCCACACCAGGAGTTTGTCTAGAGGTTAAGAGTCGGGCAGATATGAATTGAAGTCTGGACTTTGCTGCTCATTATCTTTATGAAGGCGGGCAAGCTACTCAAACTCGCTCAGTTTCACTTCCTCCTCTCTGAATGGGAATAACAATAATAGCTTCTTTATAGTGTTGCTGTGAAGGTTAAGTGCAGTGCTTCAGGTAGCCTCATAGCACAGTGCCAGACCCTTGGTAAGCCCTCAGCAAAAGCTCGCTGTCAACCTCTTCATTAGGGTCATTGCTACCAACACCTGACCTTTGTCTGTCCCTGCCCCAACCCTTCCTAGCAGCTGCCTGCATGTCTGAATAGTTGAGAATTACAGTAAGTCCAGGAGGGAAAAAGAATGAAGTGTTATCTAGTATCTTTTGGATGCTTGAATTAACATCCTGAAATGTCCCCGGGCCACTCTGAGTGGGAATGGTATGTGCGGCCTTTTATTTTCAGTGCCCTAGAGCCGTGGTCGGCAAACTGGCTCTCGAGCCACATGCAGCTCTTTGGCCCCTTGAGTGTGGCTCTTCCACAAAATACCATGGCCTGGGCGAGTCTATTTTGAAGAAGTGGCGTTAGAAGAAGTTTAAGTTTAAAAAATCTGGCTCTCAAAAGAAATTTCAATCGTTGTACTGTTGATATTTGGCTCTGTTGACTAATGAGTTTGCCGACCACTGCCCTAGAGCAGAGGTGGATAGTATTGCCCGAAGCTTGCACCATCCTTCCTATTTTTGACATGGAGGCCCTCAAGGTTATATTGTCTTTGGCTATTGATAAGCCCCATCCATTCATTCAACATACAATTGTGGAGTGCTTTCCACATTTCAGGCACTATGCTAGACTCAGCCTACAAGGATGAGTAAGACCTAGTCCTCAAAGAGGAGACAAAATGATGTAAAAGATATCTCTGAAGAACTGTACACCCTTCTCCAGTTTAAGGAGCACGCTGGTCCTTAGCACCGAGGAGTGATGGGCCATGGTCTGGCTGAAGGCAGCGAACAGCACATCTATACTAATAAAAGGGTAATATGCTAATTAGAGTGGATGTCTTCTGGACAAAGCCGCAGCAGCTGCCCGGGGCTCAGGCAAGCCCGGATGGTGGCTGCCGCTGCCAGGGCCTGCCCGAGGCTCAGGCAAGCCACGGATGGCGGCTGCTACTGCGAGGGCCTCGGTGGCTGCAAGGGCCAAGGCTCAGGCAGCCGCCGTGTGATAGGGGCGTTGCCTTCCCGATTGCCCAGTTGCCTCCTGCAGAGGGAGGCCAGACTGTGGCTTGGGCCTGCTCCCAGCAGGACATCCCCTGAGGGCTCCTGGACTGTGAGAGGGGGCAGGCTGGTCTGAGGGACCCCCCCCAGTGCATGAATTTTCATGCACCGGGCCTCTAGTTTTGAATAAGAAGCCACTTAGGATCTGGTGTGCTCCTGATGGTAGTTTCTAGCACAGTGGAACTTCCTGATCCCCACACAGAGAGCAGCATTGTTGCTGTTACTCATCACTCCAGCAGATCCTGTGCATTCTGACTCTTTACCAATGATTGAACCCTAACCTAAGCCTTCCATATAAACTGGGTGGCATTGTTTTTTAGGTGTTAATAACTAATGGAGGAATGGGGATGTGACTTTTAAGAGCCCAGTAAATAACAAGACATTGAACTCATTTTAAAACACCACTTACAAGTAAGATATAATTCTGGTTCCTAAATTAGATGTGGTGATGGCTGAGTAATTTTGGGGACAAGGACAGTTAACATAGCAATTTTGGCTGTGGTATAATTCTGGGCTCCCAATGCCAGGACCGACTTTTGACTTTATCATGGGACTTGTTAACGGATGAGAGAGCCCAGGACTACAGACCAGTATTGCTGGTCCAGTCTCTGTGTGCCACCTGTAGGCTTTTGTGCAGAAAGTCCTGTTGGCCACAGGCTGGTTCTGAGCACCTGAGGCTTGGTCATTCGAGTTTGGATGTCCGTATTGGCAATCTGGCAGCATTTGTTTTGGAAAAGTGAATTGAAGCAATATTTAAACTTAAATATTGAACTTAAAGTACATGCTCCATTGACAGTAGTTGGAATTGATCATTTTTCTAAAAGGACAACTTTGGGGACATGTGATATCTACTTTGCTTTTTGTATTTATCCAAATGATAAAATGTTTGCTTATAATTGATAGATGCACCAATTTTTAACCCCCTTTGGAGACAAAAGGGGAATTCCTTGACGGCCACCTCAGCATTGTGTCTCTGTGCACAGGGAGACTCATGCACCTGTACGCGGTGTGCGTGGACTGCCTGGAAGGGGTTCACAAGATCATCTGCATCAAGTGCAAGTCGCGGTGGGACGGCAGCTGGCACCAGCTGGGCACCATGTATACCTACGACATCCTGGCCGCCTCTCCGTGCTGTCAGGTTGGTATTGACCCCCACAGAACGAGCACTGGTGGTGAACATGGAGGAGTCAGAGCCAGCATTGCCGTTACAGTGGGGAGGCGGACGGCCTGGGGAAGGTGCTTTAGGAGTGAGCGTTTGAGACTTCCCCCAGAGTCCAGCAGTGGTGGTGGATGTGCTGCAGTGGTCACTGGACTATGCAGTCACAGAAAGGGATATTGTAGAGTAGTGATTAAGTATGTGGGAAATGTTTTCAGTATTTTAAGTTAAAAAATTCTAAGGATTATAAATGATCCCATTGGTCAAAAATGAACATAAAAAGGAATCTGCTATCTAGTTATCATCTGGTTTCTGGATGTGGGATGCTGAGCGGTTCTTTAGTTTTCTTTTTGCTTGCTTCTATTTTCTCATGTTTTATATAGTTAACATGTACTGAGTTTTTAATAAGCAGAGTTTCATTTAAAAGGAAGAAGAAAGCTTCACTTTTTGTAATAGACAGGATTTCCTTTTAGTTTCCTTCCTGTGAGACCAGTACAGTTACCCAGGACCTGCCTGCCTTGTAAGGTGTTTGAGGTTGACGTGAAAGAGGCAAGTTAGCACTGCTCAGAGAGCATCTGACATTTCGCTGTCACCAGCAAAACGGGGAAGTAGTAACATGCGGAAACATTCAATAAGTCCATAGAAACACAGGAGATAACAAAATCCTTGGAAATACCTTGGTTTATTTCCAAGTGCTTGGAAAAAACAAGCTCTTGTTGTGTAATTCCTTGATCTTCGTGGGTCGGAGAGATGTTTTCTATCACTCTTCAGTGGCCACGCCTGGCTTTTAATAAAGCGATAAACACTTTATTAGTGTACTACATAGTTTTGTATCGTTAGCAAGCTTTGATTTTTGTGAAGAGAATATCCTGACTATTTGCAGTTTATTCAGAAGATACCCTGTGTCGGTTGAATTAAAATGTTGGCAGAGTCGGTATTTTCACCTGTACTTTGTCTATACTAGTGACCTTAAAGGCAAAACAGGGCCATGAGAGACTAAATGGCCATCCATAGCCTGTCATTTAATTCCACAATTGACTACTTTAATGCTATTCTATTCTGTTTAAAACTTGGCCTTAGAAATGAGATATTACAGTCTATCGGTTATCCACGGTAGCAGTTTATAGTACGCACTGGGCCTTATGCCAGCTCACGAGGTGAGAGAAACAAAAGGAAGTGGCTCCTCTCTCTTCACACACACACACCAGAGAGAAACACCTTGTTTCTCTGTCTTTTAGAGAAACAAGGAAATAAAAGCATGGTTGGGCCTGTAATTCATAGCACGTTATCGCTTGGAAGGACCTGGGGGATCTCGTCCAGCCTCCTTGTTTCCCACAGATAACGGAGGCCTGGAAAAGGAGAAGGTTTTACACAAATGCGTCAGAGCGACGAGTAAAACCCGTACCTCCCAGGCTGGCGCTCTTTCTAGTGCACCACTGACAGGCAGTGGGGTCATTTCCTTACCTTGGAGAAAAGCAGGATGGCCTTCTGCACACCCAACCTGTTGGACTTACTGTCTCTTTCTTCCGTAAAACAATTTAAGCCCAGACTTTTATTTTCCGCCCGCCTGCCTACCGAAATACATTTGATTGCTGTTTGGCTTTTAAAAAATCAAGGAACTGTAGTCACCGTGAAGGTGTAAGAGTTAGACATGACTAAGGAATCAAGGGAAGTGTTCCAGTCAGACTTTGAGCCAGACATAAGCAACGATTAGTTATTAGAAAGGAATAACAAGTTAGAGGAAGATGTGCCCGGAACCTCACCAGTACTTACTGTTGCTCAAAGAGATTAGTCAGTTAAGAAGGAGGTTATCTCAGGTGAGAGAAAGGTAGTCCACCTAGTGGCTCGGAGCGTGGGCTCTGATTTAAGCTGCTTGGGTTCAAATCTCAGCCTTTCTGCTTCCTACCTGTATGGTCTTGGGCGTGTCACTTTACCCCTGCGTACTTCAGGTTCCATCTAAAAATTCACAGCATTCTACCCACCTCACCAGGAGTATTTCAGGGACAAAATGAGGTTATACTTTTCTATTACATTTTTGGAATGAATCTAAATTGAGAGCCTGTTGTATTTATCATTTCTGGTTATTCACTTAAGGCCTGTTGGTGAAAACCTCTGGTATTTGCCGCGAGAGAGGCCTGGGCGTGAATGAAGATATACTTACTGTGCCTGGTGGGTTCCAGAAGCCTCAGGATAAATCCAGCACTGCTTCCTGGATTGTTTCTTCTACTTTAGCGTTTTAGGGAAATTATATTCTTATACAGAGAAAATGCAAATATAGCCAGGAGTAGAGTGAAACGTGTATATGAATTTTAAAAATAAACTTAGAATCTTCAAAGAAGTTTACGCAGTTTTGGGTGGGGGAAGTCAGCCTCAGCCACTCTTTGAAATCGAGGGGGAAGAAGGCATGTCCTGTGGTTGGAGACTTTAATGGAGAAATTTAGGGCAGTACAAGTTTACATTTTCTTGTAAGCGGTGGACATATCGGGAGAGAAATCAGAGTTAATCTTTCAGACTAATGAGTACCTGAATACACGTAGGTCTCATGCTTATCTCCTGCTTTGCCTATCCTGTTTTTGGTAATAGAAAGGATACGGCACTAAACTCAGGGTCAGTTTCTCGGCTGTTAACAGTCTTGCCTTTGGGGTCAGATGACTTGGGCAGGTGTGGGAGGCAGAAGGGTGTGGCGGCTCACGTGCCTGTGTTTCCCCCCCCAGGCCCGGCTGAACTGTAAGCACTGCGGGAAGCCCGTGATCGACGTGCGGATCGGGATGCAGTACTTCTCCGAGTACAGCAACGTCCAGCAGTGTCCACACTGTGGCAACCTGGACTACCATTTTGTGAAGCCATTTTCCTCCTTTAAAGTTCTGGAAGCTTATTGATGAAAGCTTTGCTTTGGTAATAGCTCTTTTATCGACACTATTACTTTATTACATATCTTTTCTAGGGAAACATTCTGTGATGTTAATTTCTTTTCTAACTTAAAGGCAAGTTCCTTTGTGTACGTGGTCTGCCACTAAAATGGGCTGCCCCTGCCCTCCCCTGACTCCCGAGTGCCGGTCTGTGGTCCTGGCCAGTGCCGCATGCGCAGTCCTGTGAGTTGGGGTATTGGTTCCCTATCACAAAGAGTCTCCCTTGCAGCTTTTAAGGTGGTGGGGAGGATGGGCTGAGTTTAAGAAAGGAATTAGGTGGTTCTAAACCGAGAGTTTGGTAGGACTTGGGAGCGTACTCTTACTCAAAGTCAACCGTTTAAAGACCTGCTTTAGATCTCTGGGCCGTGGGAAAACATGTGACAGGTGAATGTAAGTCTGTGCCTGGAGCTGATGGTGTGTCAGTCCCTCATGTTTAGCTTCTGCAGCGCACTTTGACGTGCAGTTTACACTCATTGACAGATTATCTGAAAGTCAACATGAGGGCTATTTCCATCACTCTTCTAGTTTCATAGTCAGTTTTCATACTGAAAATAATATCCAAATTATGAGACATATGAGAGCTATTGGTATTGCACATATTTTTAGGTAAAGCTGACCTATAGCAGTGAGAATATACTAAATGAATTTGATGCACATGGATTTAAGAGGGCAAAAAGGTAGAAAACTGTAATTTGAATTTGGTCACATTAGCTCCCAAGGAGAATGCATGAATAATAACATGATTTGGGCAGCACTGATATATGAAGGTTGTACTGTTGAAGTGCCATTTCATGCCAGACCCTTCTCACAGGTAAATCTCACAGCCACAGACCTTACTGGTAATTCTGGGAACCACTCATGGCCACATTTCTCTTCCCCCAAATTGCTGACAGTGACGTTTTACCCATTTAATGCTGAGTTTGCAAAATCAAAAATTTGGCCCTAGGAAGGAAAGGAAAACATTATTTGTGAGGGTATGAGGAAAAGAATAATTTTAACATTTCTGTTTTAAGTGTATTTCATTTTGGAAAAATCACTGAATTTAAGGGATAACAATATGTTTGAAAATAGATCATTCGGAAGATCTCTATGATACCTTTCCGTTGGTGAAAAAAGATGATACTCTACTAGTATGTCTTTATTTTGTCCCCTCAGATAAACAGTTGTTTTTCCTCTCAGAAGTGTTCAGGCATTATTGCAAGTGAGCTTCAGTTCTACATGCAACATTTGATGTTTTGTTTGAAACAACGCAGCCTTAAAAAGAACCCACATGTTAATAGTCTCCATCTTTCAGTTTGGATGATTGTAATTCAGTTTACTGCATCTGGTTTGGTCTTTGATGATCTGAAAAGTGTTTCACAGTGGGGGAACTGCTCAATGCCAATAAGAAGCAGAAAATCATCCTTGGTCTGAGAGCATTTGATGCAACTGAAACAGGTCTATAGGACATAACCTTTGCAAATTTGTCTGTAATACACAGATCTGTGATTGTGGGTTAACTGTTTCCCTGTCGATTCTCATGTACCCAAGTACAAAAGTTTCTCTTGTCTTTCGAGCACCATTTGGCTTTTACCTGTGAATTTAAAACGAATAGTAAAGTATTTGTAGTGCTGTTCTTTAACACACCTAAATTTTTGTAGAGAAATCTGCTAGTATTGTTCTCAAACTTAAGGTTTATGTATAGATTCCATTAAGCAAGTTCCTCAGTGTAAAACTGCTCTGAGTGTTTTGTCTACTGCATTCGTTATTTTCTCCTTAGATTGTTTTCTACTCCCTAAAAAATAAGTATGACATAATTAGGTAAAACTTACTTTTGACCTTTATTTTGATGAAAAAGTTAGGACCCTATGGATGCTGCAGTTACACAAAAGGAGAGGCATAGATAGGTATCCTATCTGAGGATATCTTTGGCCTTCAAGGCATTGCATTCCTGTCTAAAATGGAAAATTTTGTTGATTTGAGAATAAAATATAATTAATTATACAATAATATAGAGAATAAAACTTAATTTGGAAACCTGCTGACCTTAATATTTTCCCCATGCTTTCTCAAACTACTTTGCTCTGAGTACCTTGATGGAAATTGGAATATGTCAAAAAGATGATTATTTTTGTTGTGGTTTGGATATTAAAAGGTATTAGTCACCCAAGAGATCCATCTTCTGTTTTTCTGATGAATAGTGCTCAATAGTCTGGATCACTCACAGTGACTTATAATTTCAAAGCAATTTGTCATCTGCTCTAACTTTTTTATCACTTATTTTTAAGAGTTATACACCTTGAACAAACACAATTATCTACTTTAGTTTAGTGAGAAAACTATTTCTGATGGTCTCATCATTTTCTCTTCAGACCAGCTCAGTTCTCCACTTTCTTCTGGTTGCATCTGAAGCACTTAATATACTGGGTTTTTACCTGAAAAGAGACATTGGCATGAAACTGGGGAGTGGGGTCAGTTATTCCACTCTAATTAAGAAAGAGCTTTCCCCCAGTCTTTATTTTATAGTTTTTATTAAAAAAAAGTTCATTTTCAGAGTAAAAAGTATTTTCATATCTGTTTTGGGGAAGTTAATTAATCAGAAAAGAATATTATTAGTTGTTTAAACCCTAAAACTAATAGATAAACTGATACATAACTGACTAGACCACCAAAACTAACCTGCTGAAATCTTTCATTTTTTCCTATAAGACCACTTCTTAACTTCCCCTCTGTTCTCCTTTGCCAGGTCAGTAACTCTAGATTGCTTTTTTCATTAGACTCATGGTAGCAGCTGTGGAGTAATTTTAGTTGGAGATTTGGTTATAACCTGATGCTGCCTAACTCAGCTCATCTCCATGTCTTGTTGACTTTATTACCCTTCCAGGTAATTGAAAGAAAACATAATGGATGGACATCTTTAAAACCAGCTAAAATGTTTTCTTGTCAAGATGTCTTGGATTGCACTTTTGTGGAGGGAAGACAGTGTAAATAGTTCAAGAAAGTTGGTAAAATTGGAATATTTGGCTATGGAATTGTATGTGATGGTAGAAGGTTTCTGTTTGTGAAATGTATGTAATAAAAATAATAAAGCTTTAGAAACTTACACTGTGTCACTTTATTTTTTGAGCTTGGAATTGTTAACAGAAAAAGTAGCGGAGAAGACTTTCTGAGGTTTTGTTCACCATTCAGGTAACCATTTCACAGTCACTACTGCGGCTAATAAAAACTGACCTTTTTATGCTGTTTGAAAGTGGTTTGTCACAACGTGGTAAGCTCCCTTTGCAATAAAATAAGCATTCTGTATAACAGTTGATTCCCTATGCATAAACTAAAATTATTGTTCTGGTTATAGGGAATTCTATTGAATAGATAGGTAATCCTATTCTACAGATGTTTTCCTTGGTTCCTAGGCCTGTAACATTTTTCGTAATGAAAAGATTTGGTCATATGCTTTTTCATGATAAGAAAATGGAAACTGAATTGTAATTAAACTTCTTGCTGACTTTATGCACTTTGATCAAGTGTAGCTTATCTTTCAAATCTCCTTGACTCCTCACTTCTTTTTTGAGCCCTAACCAGTTACTGAAACATTCAGTAACATTCAGCAAGTATATTTTAAAGCCTAGATATATGCTCAGAAAGTTTTTGTTTGTTTTCCTTTTCAGACAGCCCTCTACAGCCCCATCCCCTTTGCAACATTAGCCTTATATCTGTATCTGTGGGTCTGTTTCATTTTCTTTATTCATTTGTTGTTGTTGTTGTTGTTGTGTGTGTGTGTGTGTGTGTGTGTGTGTTTTAGATTCCACACATAAGTGAAATCATATGTTATTTGTTTTTCTCTGGCTGACTTATTTCACTTCCACAATAATATCTAGGTTCATTCATGTTGTTGCCCTTCATTTAAAATATTCTCAGCCAATGGGTTGAAATGCACACGATCATTAGAACACAGGATAAGATGTGGAAATGTGGGTGAGGAGAGAGCCCAGTCTGCCAGTGAATTCAAAGCCTGTCTTTCCACTTACTTGCTTCCGACATCTGAGGCATGCATTTTGTTCCATTTAAGGGCTCATAGACTTGGGATGTTGTGATTTCTGCTAGTATAATTTATGCCAACAAAATTCCCATGCAGTTGCAAGGAAAGAATAATTCTTACTGTAGTAGAGAGAAAAAACAAAGTTAAACAGTAATTGTTAAGAATTAAGTTTAATGGAAGAAAAATCTGATTTGTTGTCAGTAGTTTCCATTTCTTAAAATCTTGCTAATATTGTTTTGACTTAAATTTGGCAGCAATTAGATCACTAATTATGTAGACCACACTGTTTCTTTAGTAATAAGGAGTTAAATTTTGGAAGGAAAAAAGCTTACCTTGAGCTTTGGTTTGTTTCATGTTCTCTCAGCTCTCCATACCTGAGATAAACCTTATCTAATAAGTGTGAAATATCTTTGAAGATAGTAAAGTGCTATACAGTGGTACTGTACAGTGGAAATAATGTATTTTTAAGGCATATTTTTCTTCTAATGACAGCCTGTAGGATTGTGATAATTACTTTATATAAGCTTGATCTGCTATTGGTATGCCTCAGGGAGAGTAAAAATGAAAATTAACAAAGCACTTTGTCTCACGGAGTTCAGTTTAACAACACTGACTCCATTTGTCGGGGTTCAAATGGGATCGGCCACCACACACCATTTCCTGGTGATGGACCCCATGCCAATGGGTCTGATACACCTGATTGAACATGTAGATCATATCTTAAAATCAAATTTAGAACAACCTAATTACATTCCCCATAAACCTAATAGTGGGAAAGTCATAGCCATAATCGCCACAGAATTTAGAGATGCCAGAATTTAGAGCAACAGCTATGTTTTTGTTGTATTCAGAATAATATATGTTTGTTAAATTTCATTAACGAACTCATTTTAGAGAGAAACTAAGGCCCAGAGAACTTAAATCTAAATAATAAGTTCATGAAGTTAATGGCTAGCTGGGAATTAAGTCTGGATTTCCCCTCCTAGACCTTCCTCAAAATGAGATCAACGAATGGGTACATTGTTTTCAATTGAGAGATGACTTTGGGCTTGTTTTGACAAGGCAGTAAACTTAAAAGGTATAGCAGCCCAGGTGCTAAAATGCAAGTAATTCTGAGAATGCTTGCTGGGGCCCCTGCATGAGGGTGACATGCACTTTTGAAAGTAAGCCTTATTTTTAAGAAAAACAAACAACAAAACAACTAAAAGAAAAATAATATTTGAAATCAATAATTGTCTATCCTTTTTCACGCATTAATTTGTTGACATCTCTTCCCTTTTGTTAAGATCATTGTTTGAGAACTGTGGCTGCAAGGTGACATTTCAACAGTCTACATTAAGAATCCATTTTATTCACCTTGGGATCTGACTTTGAGATGTTTTTAGATTCAGACATGTCAAGCCGTCATATTTGATAGCATTAATCTATCTAATTTGTACAGGGTTTTCCTTTTTGACTAACTTTTCAAATAGCTTGGAGTGTTTCATTTTCAGTTTCTTACTATCTTGTCTGAAGGTCTGGTATCCCAGACTTTTTTGAGTTGTTAAACCTGGTTAGTGTTTATTTGAAATTCCACACAACCTTAGGGGAAAAAAGTGCTGGTTACAGGTTTCTTTTAGAGAATTAATTTTTTTTCATGGTTTTTAGGGGCTATCTTTTGGGCTAATGATTAGTGATATTCCGAGTTATTTCAAAACCATGGCTTGGCAATCAGTGCTTTACATCTTCTTATTATTTTCATCATATTAACAATTCATATATTTTTCTGAAGTTCTGATGACACAGCAAGTGGTTGATGAAGGAAGAAAAGGTGAAGCCCCTCGGCTCGGGTTTATCTCCCATGGCTCTAAAAAGAGAGTGGTTTGGGCAGGAGCGGATGGTGGGAGTTGTGGGGGCTGTTGTGAATATTTCAAAAAGCTTAATAGAGATCACATAACATTGCCCACCACAAGGCTGCACAGGATATCTAAAAGGTCAGTTTATTTTTGGCAGGAGTTAAAGCAACCTTGGTTATCTCATACTGCTCAGAAACACTGGCAGTAGCATATGCCTTTGATGAATAATATATGAGAACACAAATGAATTATGACCTAATAAATGCTGTTTATTTTATAGACATAACCTTTCAAAACTGGTTAGGGTCATCTTAGGTGGTGGTGGTGGTCTTTGGTGATGACAGAGTTGGGAAATGCCATTTTTTAAAAAGTGCCTACTTTTTCTAGTCCTTTTCCTGTGTGATACTTTTGCTTTCTCTTTTCTGTACCTGGCCATCTCTCTTTCCTACCTTGTCCTCCTGCCTTTCCTGTTGCATCAAGTTTCTTAACCACTAGAATGCAGTAAAAGTCTCCTGACAAACTCAGACATGAGTTGGTCAGTAAATTTAAAAAGTTAGTTAAAAAAATAGATGCCTACGGTTGGCACACAGATGGGTAAGTTGATCAACAGCAAGATAGAGACCAGAAGTAGATCCACACTTACATGTATGGCCAATTGATATTTGACAAAAGTGTAAAGAGAATTCATAAGAGAACAAATGACCTGCTTAAAAAATGGGCAAAATATTCGAAGAGATTTCACCACCCCCCCAGAATAAGACAAATGAACACAACACATGATAAGATACTCAACATCATTAGTCGTTAGGGAAATGTAAATTAAAACCACAATGCAATACCACTACACACCTGTTAGAAGGACTAACGTTTAAAAAAGACAATACCAATTGCTCGCAATGATGTGAAGTAATGAGCTCTCATACATTGCCACTGGAAATCAGGTGGCAGCTTCACAAAAACATATATCTATCAGATGACCCAGCCATGCCACCTCTCTGTATTTACCTGGGAAAAAACGAAAACATGTTTCAGGAAGACTTGTTCATGAATGTTTGTAGCAGCTTTATCTTGTTATAGCCCAAAACGGAAACAACCTTCATGTCCATCAACAGGACAATGGATGAACAAAAAAGAAAAAAGGAATATCTGTACAGTAGAATACTACTAGGCAATAAAAAAGAATACACTATTGATACTGGCAACAACATGGATGAATCTCAAAACAATGACACTGAAGTGAAAGGAGCCCGAGGGAAAAAAGAGTATATACTGTATGATTCCATTTAGGTGAAATGCTTATGAATCTATTGTGACACCCTTCCCCCGGGATGATTTATATACCATAAACATTTTATTTAAATTTAACTCAGGAATTCACATATATTGGACAGTTTGGTTCTTTTTTTGTTTTAATGTGTGATACCTGCAGTTGTAGGACCATGTACCTTTATTGCAAACCCCCTTTTGTAATGCATTCTTCAACAGTACTTTCCATAGATTCTCTTTAAAACAAACAGAACTTAAAGATGCACCAGAAATTATATACACACACACACACACACACACACACACACTTATATAATAAAAGGCTAATATGCAAATTGACCGAATGGCAGAACAACCAGTCGCTATTACATGCATTGACCACCAGGGGGCAGATGCTCAATGTAGGAGCTGCCCCCTGGTGGTCAGTGCGCTCCCACAGGGGGAGTGCTGCTTAGCCAGCAGCTGGGCTCGCCAGTGGGCTCACAGCTGGTGAGCGCAGTGGTGGTGGTGGGAGCCTCTCCTGCCTCTGCGACAGCACTAAAGATCAGACTGCAAGAGGGCGCAGGCCAGGCTGAGGGACTGTCCCCCACCAGTGTACGAATGTCGTGCACCAGGCCTCTAGTATATATACATATATATATATATATATATATATATATATATATATATATATATATATAAACTCTAGAATTTTGGGAGAAACAATATGCATATAAAAAATTTCTAGAATTTTGGGATTTTTGTCCCCTAATTGTTTACTCTTATATCCCCTATGTTTCAGTCAACAACATTTTTATGTGTGTATAATTTGCCTTATCTTTTGAAGACATCCTCCTGAGTTATTGAAATAGTGTTGTCTTTTTATAATTATTCTTATTAAATTTCATCATTGCAGTGACAAGTGTAACTGGCATAAACAAGTTTGGGAACGAACAATTAATTTTGGTAAGCACACAAACTTTGCTGGGGAAAACCGAATGCAGACAGACCCTGCCCCATAATGAGGCCACCAGCCACCAGAATTTGTGAACTGAGGTCGTTCATCACACTGCAGTTTTACAAAACGAATTAGAGTCAGTGCATGTGCTGGATTGGGTACGCAAAGGTCAATTGAGGGAGATTGCCACTGCTCGAGCTCTCTAATGATCACTTTCCTCATCTGTAAATATTAAGACTGTCTACCTGTGGGTATTGGTATTATTAAGGTATAAGTGAAGTAATGTAAGTAAAGTGCTTAGTACAATCCCTGGCATGGAGTAGGTGCTGAAAATGTGCCTGGTTATGATCATGTATTTTATTTCAGAAAGCACTCTTATAAAGTTAGGCCAGAAAGGACCTTAGATATTGTCTGACAACACATTTGTTTCACAGATGGGGAGGGGAAAGTGGCTCGGCAGCACACACATCAGCAGCTAGGGCTCAAGGTCTGGAGCCTCACCCAGTGGTAATCCTGAGGCAGCTCTCCTGGGGGCTTCTTACTAAAGGCTCCTGAAAACCTGCAGCGTCTGTAATACTAGGGGTCTTATGTCACTCTTCAGAAAGCTGACCATCTAATAGCTGTGAACACTTTTTAAAAATATTGTTATTGATTTTTAGAGAGAAAGGAGAGGGAGAGGGAGAAAGAGTGATGCCCTGACCAGGAATCGAACAGGCAACCTGTGGTGCGTAGGACGACACCCAATCAACTGAGCCACACCGGCCAGGGCCATTTTTTTTTTTTTTTTTTTTTTAAGAGAACTCTGTGCTTTTCTTGGCTACTTGAGGGGGATGAAGCAGAAGGAGAGGGCTGGCTCTGTTTGCCCGGCTGGCCAAGCTTCACCGGCTTGTTGTAGGTGATGGAGAAGTCGCCAAGGTAGTGGCCAATCATCTCAGACTTGATTGCCACCTGGTCCACTGTAGACACCACCGTCCATCGGCCCACCCTCTCTGGCAGGACGTGCCTGTCCCGCAGGTGCATCTTCCCCACCCGGGCTGCTCCGTGGGCGGTGCCTCCCCCGTCCCGCCCCCCTCCGTGGCCTCGCGCAGGCGCTGGGCAGCCAGTGCGGCTTCCCCCGCAGGCCCAGGCCCGGTTCGGTCCCACCACCGCCCCGTGGGCCAGCCCAGCAGCTGGGGGAGACCCACGCTCGGCAGGTGAGCATGCGAAAGGTCCGCTGCTTCTCCACTCCCACCAGCTCTCGGTTCTTCGGGAAGCGCTGTGAGCATCTTCTAAACCCAACTGTGGAATTTCTGCTTTCGAACCGTCGGCTTCCTCCACATTCCCCCTCCGTGGGCCTGCGAGGCCAGGTGAAACCAGGACGCAGTGCAGCGCTCAGGTGAGGAGGCTGGGAGAAGGCCAAGCAGGTGCAATCGCACTCAGGAGGGCGGCTTGGAAAGGTTGTGAAGGATGATCCCTCTCTTCCCCTTGGTGGCCCAAACAAGCGGCTGCCCACAAGTTGCGTGGTAGTGGCTGGGTTTTTGTTGTGTGTGTATGTGTTGTCGTTGTTGTGTTTTTACCCTGAAGAATGCGCATGAAGGATGGCAGCCGCATTCCTGACATAGTGCCGTGAATGTCACAAGGGCTAACACGTGGAATGCGATGGAAATGTCGCCTCACTCTCCGCGGGCCAGGAGGAGGCCCTTGAGTTGTTAGTGTGTGCTGCTTCTGGCCAGAACCAGCCTGAGGGGGGGGGGGGGGGGGGGGCGGGGGGGCGGTGGTTCTAGGTGGCAAGTTGTACCTGCTGAAATGCTTCAGGGCCAGGAAGCCCTGCAAGGCATCTGAACTCAGCAGCCAACAAGGGCCCAGAACCTGGCCAGAGTGCTGGTCCCAGGTAGGAGGCCTGGGTTTCCGCTGTGCCTCTGACCCACTCAGGGAAATCACTTAACCTGTATGTAGGTCATGCTTTTGTTATGGCATGAAAACACAAGTACAACTTTCTAATAGTCTTAAGTGAGGTTTAAATGAATTAATAGGCTAAGTGTATTTATAAACTGTCCAGTGAGAAATAGACACGCGGGTTGATTGAAGTGAGCAAATCAGTGATGATTCCATTTATTTCCAAATTTAAAAAATAGCAGCTATCCCAGATGCCTTTGCTCTTTGGTGTGAGGCAGCTGTGACTGTCTGTCTCATGTCAGGCTTGATGTGGTAAATGCTCTTCAGTTTAGCATTTATTGAGCACATACTATGTGCAGGGATAGGAGCTAAAGGGGGCCATGATTATTTGTTCAAAGGGCTGAGCATCTTCAGTTGCTGAGAACATCTTTTAAAATGTTGCCAGATTCTACTTTTGAAGTGTCAGCATTCCATGAGAGGTGACAAGTCTGCTTGAGGTATATGCACCTAAAATAGTTCTTGCTGAGAATTACTGTGTTCATCTGTGATCTTCTATCCTAGCACTGAAATTTTAAATGTAGATTCTTTTTTAAAAGAACTAATTGGAAGTATAACAAAGCCTTTGACTATAAGGTTTGCGTTTTTAGGTTAAGAAGAATTGTATTAGATTGAAAAAGTTCAGAAGAGAAATTTCACTCCTGGCAATGCTCTCATTGACATTTTTGTCAGGTTTACTAATGCATATGTGGTACTTGTGCAGGGGAGCAAGAGCTTTTTGAAGAATTGAGTTGGAATCGCCATCATTTTCTAGATGTCTTTAATCTGGTGTCTATGTAGGCGGGATATGGGCTGTGGTTCTGACTCTTGAAATTGGGATTTCGACATTAAGCATTTACAATGATGCTTATTGTAAGATGTACTAATGTTTTATTATAACTTTTGGGGTAAAAACACTGCAAAGGAGGTTATAGGCATATTCTGTTTCTGTTGCTAAAAACTATGATTTCTCTTCAAGCTGATGTGCAAATTTTAAGAAAATATCTCTAGCAAATCATCTAAGCTGTGCAAGAAAGCTTATTCAGAATTGCGAAGTTAAAAAATTCAAAAGAGATGATTTTATCTAAGAAGGATTCTGTTTAAAATAGTCAAGTTGAAGGCGTTTGTTACTAGAATTGCCTCTGTTAAGGTTGGAGCAAGTACTTTGGCACTTAGTTTTCTTGCTTTATACATAATTTTAGTTAACAAGATATTAATTATGAGTCTAAAGATTTCAAAATTTATTATTAAACCCCAAAGAAAGAAAATCAGGTCTTGAAGTACATGTTCTCTGCTGTGGAGATGTACGCAGTTTGAAAGTATATACTTCTGAGTCAGATTTCTAGTTGTCCAAGGAAGTAAGCTCTCAACTCTTCAAAGATAATACTGACTTTGCAGCTGTGGGAGGTACAGGTGGGGCAATGTCAGAGCCAGATAAAAACAGAGGTTTTCAGGATTGCAATGTCAGCATGTAGCAAGGATGATCTTGTTGGGCATGAAGTTGCTCAGATGTGAGGGACTCAGAAGTTGCTAGGCTGTTGTGCTCTGGAAGCCTTGTGATGGGATTCCATGCAAACACCACTGATTATCCTCTCCTCAAGGACAGGGACTATGTTTTTGACATCCTGTATTCATAATGCCAAATCCAGGGCCTTACCCATTAGCAACCTGTTCAGTGAATGGACTGGCAGCTCTGCACACCAGAGACTCAAATAAGCTAGTTGTGGGAGAATTCAGAGAGTTTTTCTTGTCACCTCTTGTGCTATGGTGTACATTATACTGTGCTTCCTGGTTTTACTCTCCGATGCCTGCTTCTCTGGGGATTCCTTTCAGAATGTCAACAACCAAAATATTAAAAGTAAAGAAGATACCTGGATTATAAGAACTAACCTCTGTTCTGGGACTTTGGTAAAAACCACTATATCTCTCACATGTTTAGCATAAAGGTGATCATGTTTAAGATTGTTTAAGTAGTTGAGATTGAAACATTAGAATGAGAGAATGTCAGAAATAGAAGGCACCTTAAAAATCCTCTTTCTCAATCCCCTTAGAGAAAGGGAAACAGACACAAGGATTGCTTAGAACTGAGGCCTCTAGAGCTGGTCCATCCAATACAGTAACTGCTGGCCAAATGTGTCTATTCAAATTAAATTTTAAACATTTAAATTAAAAGCCACATTTCTAGTTTTCAATAGCTGCACATTAATAGGATTAAGGTACTAGAGGAAATCAAATGCTTCCTATTCAGCACAAGCTAACCTTTTTGGTGTGTGATGGCCCACCGCCTCCCTTAGTACACAACCCATAACCACTGCTTTCTCTCCCAATAGTGACATGTATTCTTAATTATTTTCTGTTGATTGAAATAACACTATATAAAGTGTTCATTTCAAAGTTTCTTAATTGTATGTGGTTACATTAGCACAGTTTAGAAACCCGTTTGAGACTGACTTTATCAGTAATCTAACCAACAAAGATCATATCTGTAGGTCTGTGGTTATACATTAAATTTTATTGAATTAACCCAGGGCCATTTAAATGATGCCAATTGTTTGGCCTCTGGTTTAGCGGATACAGTCCTGGACTTCTCAGAAACCTTGATGGAGTCTTTCACAGTTGCATACTAGTAAATCAGATATTTTAGGAATTTCAAATTCTAACTGATCAATTGGTTCCTTTTCTATTTTATTTTACTTTTTGTTAAGCAGGACTTGAACAAATGAACTTTCACCTTTGTTTTAAAGGTTATTTAAAAAATTATGTGTATATACATATAGTACTTCAAGACCCACTGTTTCACTACACTCCAGGATATGGTATCCATGTAGTACATATAGAGCTGCAAGTTTATTTTCCTTAAGCATTTTAACTGTTGACTTAAAATCTTCAACGTTCTTCTCTGGAATTTACATTTAACTTCAGTGATTGTCTTTCTCTCTCTCCCCTTTCACAGCCTAATTTGAGGAATTGTCTGGATTTTCTGGCTGATTTTTTTACCTATTGCAATCTCAATTTTACCCTTACTACTCTAAAGAAATTGCTCTAATCAAGGAAGCCAATGTCCCATTATTGCTAAATACAATAAATGCTTTCATTCCTTAGCTTAACCTCTCAGCAGCACTTGAGAAAGCTGCCCACTCCCTTTTTTCTTGAAACACTTCCCTTGGTTTCCATGACAATGCACTCACCTGGTTTTCTTTCTATCTCTCTGGATGCTTAGCAGTCATTCTCTATCCATCTCTTTAGTCTTCTCTTACTACACACCCTCTGGTAGAGAGGAGACAGGAATTGTACAGCAGTCTGACAGCTCTCTGCAAAGACATCCTCACCCACCAATGTGTCCTTTATCATTCTAATTTTCTCAAATATAGGCTATAGGTAGTTGACAGATGGTGGTTTGAGGCCACCTCCTGAGCAAGTCCTGCAAAGACAGTCCAGCTTCACCCTTTAGAATGTGAGGGTGCTTTGTCACGTGTATTCCATCTTGGGACTCGAGTTTAAGTTGGGGCAACAGACAAAAAAAAAATCCTGTTAGCATGTGTATCTTTAAAAAATGTTCTCATTTTAAGTCTTGCCTTTTATTACAAACTGTTCTTTGTTCTAAATGTTAAATGCATCTCTCTACCCTGTTTGACAAGCTAGACAGCTTGTTGAAATAACATTTTTGTTAATGTCTTAGTTTTTTACATTTTTCTTGATGGACATGTGAATGTGCCCTTGACCAACTGAATTACTAAGCAAGGAATACATATTGAATATTTCCAACAGTCAGAAGGAATTCAAGAACAAATCAGGGTAAATGGATCTAATTATATTTCTGAAATTGTACTGGCATTGGGACTCTTGGGTTCCCCAAAATAGAAATTGAGAGGAAGCCCCAGAGAAATTTCCAGGCAGATTTTATTAAGCTTATGCTCGAGCGCAAGGGAGGCAGCACAGAGGAAAGGAAGGTCCTCTTGGCTGCTCTTATAAGCTCGGAACAAAGTGGGTGAGCTTTTTGAAAAAGGCAGGCTTGTGGAATTTTCCATTTAGGGCTTGGGTGACTTCCTTTTCCAGCTGTGTTGCTTGGTAACTATGTTCATGTGCCTGGGCTGTGGATGTAAGATGAAGGCTGCTCATTAGCACCACCCTAGGAAGATCTTATAGCGGTAAAACATTGGTCAACTGCGGCTGCAGGTCAGTAGTTTCAGCATAGGCAACCTGAAGGGAGATGGTATCAGCTCCCTCTGTATTTTTGAGTAGGGAGTGGAAGGGTCACTCCATGCTTGAGGTCAGTTTATCTAACATTCCTTCTGGCTACCTAGTCTTAACTTGGCTTCTTGGAATTCTCCTTTTCCAGGCCTAAGTTCCTATGCTGTCTCCAGAAGGTTCTTATGTAGTTCAGGGTAGTGCTTAGAGACATTCTGAATATGTGCTTCAATAAGATATTTGATGAGGATTCTCAATAAATTCTGATGAATGTGATAATATTGTCTGGGATGCAAGGAAATTGTGACTGAATGATGGGGTGCAAAATGTAGATTAATAACTGATGTCTAAGTGGAAGAAAGTTTCTAGTGTTGTTCTGTGTGTGTGTGTGTGTGTGTGTGTGTGTGTGTGTGTGTATGTGTGTGTAAGCATGCGTATGCATGGATGTTTCCTCATTGTGGAAGGCAGCCTCGTTGGTAGGTATGAATGTGAGTGGTGGAGCCAGACCATCCTGGGTTTAGATGAGGAGATGTATATAGAGTACATAGCACAGCTCCGAACTCTAATAAATGTTACACACATTTATTACAATTACATCATTAACTGTATTCTGTAAAGATGTATCAAGTGTACTTAGGCAACTTGCAGGTGGCCTATAAAGCATGAGAGATCCTAAATACGTTGAATGACAAAATCACATTTGGAATGATCTTAATAGGTTGGAATGATCATGAGGTGGCACTTGTCAAAGATAAATGTAAAATATGCTCAGAGGTCCCCAAAGCCGGCTCCATGTTATAGGATGAGGATGACATACTTACTGAGAACTTTTCATTCAACAAGGGATCAGGATGTGATATAGAAATATAGGATCTAGAAGGACACTCTCCACTATGTAGCCACTAAACATATGTGGCTCTGTAAAATGAAATTGGGTAAATAAAATAAAAATTTAGTTCCTCAGTTTCATAGTCACATTTCAAGCACTCAATAGCCATGAGTGGCTTGTGGCTACTGAGTAGGACAGCATAAGTATAGAACATTTCCATTATTGCAGAAAGTTGTATTGGACAGTGCCAATCTGGAATGCAGGTGGCTGTCATATCTTTCTACAGTGCACTGGTGAGGCATATGGTTATGTTAGAATTTGAATAACACATTTTAGAGGGTCATAGACCAAATGGAACATGTCAGAGTAGAGGGCCTGGAAAGTGAGAGAACTAAAAACCATGTCATATAACACATGTTGAAGGACCAGGGTGATTAGCGAGGAGAAGAGACAGCACCTCCTATCTGCTAAGTACCACGGCTATCTAACGGAAGAGGAATTAGAGGCCCTCATGGCCCATGGGGTTGACCAAAGACTAATCCGTGGATGTTAGAGGAAGCAGGAATCATTATGCTATGCAAACCCAATATTTTAGAGAGGTTCTGGAGTCAGACAGCCTGGGCTCAAATTCCACACTGTCTCCTATTTGTTGGATGACCCTGGGCAGGTTCATCTCAAAGCCTCAGCTCCCTCATGTGTAGAACAGGATAATATTAGTATCTTCCCAGAGCATTTTGAGAATAAACAATATTACATATAAAACATAGAATATCTAACAAATGATAGCTATTATTATTATGTCATATTCTGGCAGATATGCAAAAGAATCATCAGAGTATCAAATGAGCTGTTGGGGAGTTAGTAATTCCCATCGCTAGAGGTGTTTAATGTGCTGATGACTCTTGGGCAGGAAATGTAGAGGGCACTGAAGCTCTGAGTAAGAGATTGAATTGGAGGAGTTTATTTGTGTGTTGTTTCTGTTGTTGTGTAGTGTTTTGGTGTCTGCACTTCTGTAAGCTTAACAGTTTTAACTTCTAAAAAACATTTGGTTCTCTTATCATCAAGGAAAGGGTACTCTGTTGGGATCACATAGAACTTTACTTTTTTTGTGTTTTTCTACATTTTATTGTTGTATAAATCTTCATAATAACCTAATACAGTTTATTTAAATTTTTTTATTGTTGACAGTATTACAGATGTCCCCCATTCCTCACCCCCTTTACCCACCTCCACTCAGCCCCCACCCCACCCCAGCCCTTCACTGCATTATTGTCTCTGTCCATGGGCTATGCATATATGTTCTTTGGTTAATCTCTTTCTGTCCCATCCCTCTAAGATCTATCAGTCTTTTCCATGCATCCATGTCTCTGGATCTATTTTGTTTGTCAGCTTATTTTGTTCATTGTATTCTACATATGAGTGAGATAATGTGATATTTGTCTTTCTCTGACTGGTTTATTTAGCTTAGCAAAATAATCTCCAGGTCCATCCATGCTGTCATAAAGGATAAGAGGATAAGAGATCCTCCTTTTTTTCCCAGCTGCATAGTGTTTCTTCCATTGTGTAAATTATTGCAGCTTTTTTGTCCACTCATCTGAAGGGCACTTGGTTTTAAGTTTCCTTCCTATATCAGCATCTTTGGTTATGTTAATTTATCTTGTTTCATTTTATGTTTGTTTTTTACCAAGGCTATCCACAAGCCTTGAGCATTTTTGCCTTGGTCAGCTGGCAGTTCCTTGCTGACCTTCAAGGATGGAGCAGGAGGGAGAGGGATGGAGGGAAGGAGAGATGAATGAAAGTTGAGACTCAGCCTCTGTGTTCTGCCCAGTACTTACCAGTCTGTATACTCAAAAAGAGACTAGAAAAGCCATAAGGCCTATTCTCAGAATACTGCTGATGTTTTGGCAAGAATGAGAGCTGGAGTGGCCTTGGTCTTTTGTGGAAGGTACTGAGAAATATCCAGCATGGTGCATGCCTGTTCTCTCAGCAGCTCACCGAATTGCTGAATGTGGATTTGTAGCCCCTGACAGCAGCTCGAAGTGCCCCCTTTGAGCTAAATTATGGGAATTACAGAATAAGGCATATAAGAAAACTCTATCAGTAAGTATCTGAACGATTGAATGGAGACATCTTTCAAAACTACTTCTTGCAAAAAGAAGGGGGTAGGGATGGATGGGAAACATGATGGTTGTATGTTTATGTGTGAAAATATAAATAATGCATAATCCTTAAGTTTCCACCGACCAGGACTGTATTCAAGATAAAATCATAACAAAACACCAGAAACTTTAGCAGGGCCTCAAATATAATTCTCACAGTAGTACCTAAAATAGTTTAGTTTGGTTTGTGAATTTGCTTTCTCCTTTAAGTCTATAAATCTTGCATCCAATATAATACTTCTTTGCCCATTTCCTATCATTTGTTCTTACCTGGTCTCCTCTGAGAGGAGGAGGCACACCTCTACAGCTCATTAGAATATGCTTGGGTGGTGGCCATACACAGTGGCTAAAGCACCAGGGTTTCTCAGTAGGGAAGGGGCCCCCTCGGGGTGTTCAGGTTCTGTCACCCAGCTGCAAATGTGTGAGCACATCACCGTGTGCTGGGTTCTTGACTTGATAGGGTGTTTACTTACTAACTCCTATAAGTATGTGTGTACATACTGTAAGATTTTCTGATGTCATTAGACACTAAAAATATTTAAGAAGATAATTTGTTGGTCATGGTCAGAAATTTGCTATTTGCACTGTAGAGGAGTTCGTGAATCCAGGGAAAGGACTTAGCACTTTGAGAGTTTGTCCTGGCAACATTTTCTGAGAGGCAGGCTGAAAGGATGCTTTGGACACCTGCAAAGCAGCTATTTTGAGCACAAAATTCCATACGTTATTTGTTAATTGGTGACTCAAAAAAAAATTAAAGAATCCATCATGACTTCTTAATGTAAGCTTGGTGACCGTGGTGATAGAACCCAGGGAAAAATGGAAAATCCAGATCCCCAGTTCTATACTTTGAGACATGTTTCCTGTGCAATAAATTGTGGCTGGGTTCCTTGAGTGTATTTTGTCAGTTGTGGAATACAGATGGAGATGTATCATTTTCCTATTGTTTCTCTAGTGTCGGTCCATTCCCACTTTTAGCTCTAGAGTCTACCCGGTGTCTGATACAGGATAAGTACTTAATAACTGTGCTCTGTGTTAAGCTGCATTTGCTGCTTGCCCACTTCTTGTTTGAGTGGAATACAGCCGGGATCCCAATTGCAATTGGGTTTCGTTTGTTCAGAGCTGAATTAACTTCCTTGAGACTTTTCCAGCCTAACCGTGGTAAACAATCACCGAAGTTGGCAGAAGATGAGGCCTACTTAATTGCTATACAAAGGTGGTTTTCAGTCCTGTTGCTGGGTGACAAGCCGGCCTGGGCTGGCCGAGACGCTGGCTGCACCTCTAGTGCTTCAGTAGGTGGCACTCCTGTTCCGTGCTGAAGCTGTTCTGTGATGACGAGGCTGTGGGTTTGGGCAGGCAGGAAAGCAAATCGTCAATTCATGGCAGTTTTTGGGGGCAAGCAGCAGCACAAGCCCATCATCCGTGCGGTGACAGCTGCTGCTGTCTGTCCCTACTTGCAGGCAGTTTCAGAGTAGAGGCTTCTGGATTCTGACTGTGAGAGTGGAGATGTCAAGAAGTGAAGCTGCTGGTCCAAAATAAGCTGGTTAGGAGTCAGTTCTCTGGTTCCCTGTAGACACATCTGGGAGCAGCGTGGAGGCTGGGACCAGAGCGCAGGCTGGTCCTTCCCTTCTGTTACTCTGGTTTGAAACGATCTTATCAAAAAGCCTAACTCTCTGAAGCCCCATCCTGGAATCAAGTTAGTAAAAATCTAGAATATCTTGAACTAGTGACAGAATTGTATTTTTTTATACCTAAATGCTGGCTTCCCCTGGTCAGTCTTGATTTCTAGTGTTCTGTCTTGTTACTCATATAAGAACATTAGCCCTTGTCAGATGGTGCCTCTACTTGGGATTTAGAAAATATGATCACCACACTTACCCTCTATCTCCCGACAGCTGAGTCTCAACCAGTGCTATGGCCTGAATGTTTGTGTCTTCCAAAAATTCATATGTGAAATCCTAACCTCCAGTGTGATGGTATTAGGAGATGGGGCCTTTGGGAGATGATAAGGTCACGAGGGTGGAGCTCCCATGAATGGGATTAGGGCCCCATAAAAGAGTTCCCCCAAGAGCTTTCTTGCCCCTTTTGACATGTGAGGATACAAGCGAGAAGATGGCCATGTATGAAGCAGGGCGCAGGTGCTCACCAAACATTGAATCTGTAGGCACCTTGCTCTCGGACTTCCCAGCCTCCAGAACTGTGAGAAATAAATTTCTGTTGTTTATAAACCATCTAGTCTATGGTACGTGTTGTAGCAGCCCAAATGCACTAAGACAACCAACAGTGTGCCTCCTCTCTCTATCTAATTCAAACTCATAAACTCTTATACAAAGTGATGGGAAACCTTCAGCCATTGGGATTTAGTTTTGCTAGTCCTTTAGTTTGTGGGATGACTATCTGACATGTTATCAAATTTGTCCACATTCAAGAGAGAGGCAATAGCTGTGTCTTTCTAAAATTTAAGATGATAGAAAGGAACTCCTCAGAGAGATGAATTCACCTGTAGGTCATCTCATATGTGTCTGGTAAACACCTGACAAGGATGCTGCACCACCCCTCTTGCAAAGGTAGGATTATTAATTTATCACAGCACATTCTCCTGCTGGGCCATCAGACTTGGCACATGGATAAAACTTATTTATCTGGTTTGATATTTAATATTTTTATTATATTAGACTAGAGGCCCAGTACATGAAATTCATGCACCAGGGGGGGGGGGGGGCGGTTGTCCCTCAGCCCAGCCTGCAACCTCTCCAATCTGGGATCCCTTGAGGGATGTCCAACTGCCCGGTAAGGCCCAGTCCCACAATCCAGGACTGCTGACTCCCAACCGCTCGCCTGCCTACCTGCCTGATTGCCCCTAACTGCTTCTGCCTGCCAGCCTGATCACCCCCTAACCACTCCCCTGCCAGCCTGATCGATGCATAACTGCCCTCCCCTGCCATCCTGGTCACCCTTAACTGTCCTTCCCTGTAGGCCTGGTCCCCCCTAACTGCCTTCCCCTGCAGGCCTAGTACCCCCCAGCTGCCCTCCCTTGCAGGCCTAGTACCCCCCAACTGCCCTTCCCTACAGGCCTGGTCCCCACAACTGCTCTCCCCTGCAGGCCTGGTCCCCCATAACTGCCTTCCCCTGCAAGCCTGGTCCTCCCAATTGCCCTCCCTTGCAGGCCTGGGTCCCCCCAACTGCCCTCCCCTGCAGGCCTGGTCACCCCTAACTGCCCTCCCCTGCAGGCCTGGTCCCCCCTAACTGCCCTCCCCTGCTGGCCTGGTTGCCCACAACTGCCCTTCCCTACTGGCCTGGTCACCCACAACTGCCCTCCCCTGCTGGCCTGATCACCCACAACTGCCCTCCCCTGCTGGCCTGATCGCCCACAACTGCCCTCCCTGCCAGCCATCTTGTGGTGGCCATCTTGTGTCCACATGGGGATGGCCATCTTGTGTGTTGGAGTGATGGTCAATTTGCATACTACCTCTTTATTATATAGGAGGATAATAATAAAGGCCAAAATATTAGCTGAAACAACAAAACAGGTCCTTCATAGTTGATTCTTTTTTTTTTTTAAATATATTTTATTGATTTTTTTACAGAGAGGAAGGGAGAGGGATAGAGAGCTAGAAACATCAATGAGAGAGAAACATCGACCAGCTGCCTCCTGCACACCCCCTACTGGGGATGTGCCTGCAACCAATGTACATGCCCTTGACCAGAATCGAACCTGGGACCTTTCAGTCCGCAGACCGACGCTCTATCCACTGAGCCAAACCGGTTTTGGCAGCATAGTTGATTCTTAAAAGAAACAGCAACTTTAAGGAGATGGAGTCACAGGGCATCATTTAATTTTAGAGCTCAAGGGAATCATGAAGAATCTATGGAATCTTAAAATGATGGAGTGGATGCCCCTCATCACCTGCACCTGGGTGGGTGGCTCCCCCTGCCCCTCCCCACTTTCTTTTGAATTGTTTGTCTTATGGCTTTGTAGGATTTCTGTTTGTATTATGAACACTTATGCTTTCTTGTATTTATGGTGACTATCTTCTCCCTTCTGGTCTTGTCTTTTAATTTTACTTATGTTTAGTTGTTTTGTTCCCTTTAACTTTCTAAGATCATCAGTTTACTTGTATGGCAGGCAATTAATTTGTTATAAAAAGCTCTCACTCTCCTTCCTTTGGGTATTGCTTTAAATTACTCCCAGAATGAATCAGAGGACTTCTGGATCAGTTTCCTAATACCAGGCAAGGCAGCAGCCAGATGGTCCAGCTATGACAGCACAGCTAGTCAATAGTAGATATTTTTGGGAGATGAATTGTATCACAGAAACAAAAATCTCTCTGCGCAAAGAATGAGTCATCGGCATGCTGGTTGACTGGTAGCATCTGCAGTCAACTCTCGTTTGCTATCTCTGACTTAATTAAATCATAAGTGGATTGGACACTTCTCTTTGGCTTTAAAAAATATATATTTATTGTTGAAAGTTTACAGATGTTCCTTTTTTTCCCTTCTAGCTTACACCTGCCCCTCCGCCCCAGGCCTTCACCACACTGTGTCCATGGGTTATGCATTTTATATATAATCTCTTCCCAACCATTCCCACCATCCCTAATTCAGGGAAATGTTCTCGATATTCAGGGGTTTGATTTCAGCTGGATGATAGCAGCGGAGATAAAGCCGACTATAACTCTGCCTCCAAGGCTGCCAACTTTGTTAGAAATAGTGGCCACCTGAGGAGCTCTTCTCATTTAGAATAACCAGAATCAAGTTAACCTGGTTGCTACCACTTCTTGTATTCCCTGCTCAAGCCATGGCTGGTCTGTGTGAAGAAAAGCACTGAGAGTTTATCCAGACATACCCAGAGCCTTGCCTGAGGGTGGGAGCTGTGAGCCAGTGGTGGCTGTCACCTGGGACCGGTGGTAGGTGCAATTATTTCATGAGTCGCTGCCACTACACTTGTAGCCTCACCCACCTGCCTGCTTGTTCAGAAGCCAGATTGTCAGCCAAAAAGGAATGAGCCCGTGACACTGTAAGCGAAAGAGGATTCGTTGTGCAAACAAAAGTCTGTAACAAGACATGATCCTATAAAAAACAAGCTAGTCACAGGACTAAAACCACATCTGCAGTGTTTCAGCTTTTCAGTTCCCAGCCCCATCACACACATGCCATAAACTCACACACAACTATACACACATAGGCTTGTGCCAAGGTATTATGCATAAATACAGTCACATACAATTATAAACATTCACAGAGAACTACATGCATAGAACACACTTTCACAAAACTATATAAACATATATGCACATATTACACACAAGTACTCATTCATACTCTCACATACAGGCATGCCCTCACACACATTTATGGTCACAGACAGATAACCACACAGACACATTTTATAAAACCCTCCTCTGCAGGAACGCAAACTTTTCCACTTAGAGATCTGGGTATCATTTGTAATAAAGGGCTCATAGAAGTTTCCTTTCTGCTTTTTGGTTGCGGAACGTTGTGATTTAGTGGAACCTTTTGGCGTCTCTTGCAGCCCCTTTCCTTGGTAATGAGTCCCTGTTGCATGTAGTGGGAGGAACTCTCAGGCCCCAGTCACATGACCAGGTGCTCTGTTTCTGAGCAGATGGAGCTCAAGGTATGGTGGTCCTGAAATCCTTTGTTTAGCCTTGTCATCCAAGAACCTCACACATAGGAGGCCTTCAGTGTTTGTTGAATAAACCCAAGAATTTGTGATTGCCCCCTTAATGCTGCCTTTATGTAATTAAAAACATTTTTTTTTAAATTTGAGTAATTTCTTCTTTTCTTCTGCTTACCTGATTCTTTTTTTAAAAAAATATATTTTATTGATTTTTTACAGAGAGGAAGAGAGAGGGATAGAGAGTTAGAAACATCGACGAGAGAGAAACATTGATCAGCTGCCTCCTGCACACCCCCCACTGGGGATGTGCCCGCAACCAAGGTACATGCCCTTGACCGGAATCGAACCTGGGACCCTTGAGTCCTCAGGCCGACGCTCTATCCACTGAGCCAAACCGGTTTCGGCCTGCTTACCTGATTCTTAATAAAGGTGACCAAGGTGATGTGTAGATCTCTTAGAATAAAATCCTCCCTGGAGTATAAAGCCTTACAATAAGTTCACAAGTCTCTTAAAGATTTTAATCAGAGACTCCAAAACCCTCAGACATCTGGCTCAAGGTTCTCCTTTTATAGATGTTTGAACTGAGGCCCAGAGATAGCAAGTAATTTCTCCAAATTTACCCAGCTACTTGGTAGCAGAATAGAAACTAACTGATTCCTGTTCTAGTGCTTTCTTCCACTTTTTACCTTGATTGGACTTAACTGGTTTTTCCAGGGGGTTAATTCCTGGATAAGAATGTTAAGAAAACAAGTGAATTAAACCATGAATTTCTGTACTCAGAGTATTACAACAATCTGTGAGGAATTACACTAGTCTAGGTAGAGCGGTTGCTGTATTCTAATCTAGTCTATAACACCGGAGCACTCCCATCTGACATAAGTTTACCCTCATGACTGGGTGTGATGAAAGGCATCTCTGTTGTACTAGGTCTATAAATTTGAACTTTTAGACATAGAATCATGAAGGTGAGACAAAGACACACCTACAGCAGCAGAATTAAATCCAGGTCAAATTTTATACATGTGTGTTCATGTGCACATATGCACATATATGTGCATTCACACACACACACAACCACAACTAGCACTATCAGGAGATGCCCCCAATGAGACTTAACTTCAGGTATTGAGGCCATAACTTACCAGGGTCGAGAAAAATCTTTATTACCATCATTTATGAATGCTATTCTAATGGAGTGCCCTCATGGCTAATATAATGATAACTTTAATTTTCAGATTCTAAAGTACAGAAAAGGAAATTATTTAAATCTTGTGCACATGTAACCCATATATGCAATGTGCCTCCTAAATCCGACTTGCCAGTTTGTGATGGAACAAATTTTAGAGACCAAGGTTATAATTTTTATTTCATATTAGAGGCCCAGTGCATGAAATTTGTGCTCTGGTAGTGTCCCTAGTGGCTGCCAGCTGCTGGCCGGGGCCTCCCTCCCTTCCCCTGGCCAGCCCTGCCCCCTGGTCAAACTCCTGGATGAACTGCCGGTCGAGGGGACAATTTGCATACTATGCTTTTATTATATAGGATTTTTAGTGAATTCTCTACATTTTAAATTACTTTGATTTTTCCTAAATACTAGATTTAACTTAGAGTTGGAGAGGCTAAGGAAATTTTCCTGAAATGATTTCTCTTGTAATAACCTCTTTGCCTTACTGAAAAGCAGCCTCAGTTTTGCAATGAACACGTAATACTTTTATTATCTCAAAAAAGAGAGAGCTATTTAAAAATATGTATCTATACCAGGCAAAAAGAAGGAAAAACAGCCTTAAGGGGAGGGTTGAATCTTTTTTTCCATTCTAGCTAAACAATCCTCTTATTCAAGAATGCTAGGAAATGCCATATTCAGGAAGCCCCTCCCAGATCAGTATGGTCTGAGAAATTAAGCAGAAGGCAAAATAGCTGTGTCTTTTGGGGTCTTTCTAGAGAAAATTCTTGGAGTAGTTAGAGGGACTAGGTAGAGGCAAAATGAGCTGACACCTTCCACACACCCTCCCTTGCTCTTCAGAGTATTTCTCAAGGACACATGGCAGAGCAACCTGTGGAAACATAATCTCATGGGAGGCTGGTACTGGAGAGAAACATCAGCCACGTGATATCTGTCCTCTTCTTGTTAGCCCTGGGCATCATGTTCTATTTTCCTTTCCTTCTTCTTCTCCTCCTCTCTCTCTCTCTCTCTCTCTCTCTCTCTCTCTCTCTCTCTCTCTCTCTCACACACACACACACACACACACACACACACACCCCAAGAGATTTTGCAGAGTGTTCACTCCACTACATTCTACTCAGACAGAGTTAAAAAAACAACAACCAACAGCAGAATAAAACCATAGTCTTTGTTAGGTGTAGTTGAGACATAGAAGTAACAAAAATTAACATAAACATAAATTAAAATTAAAAGATAAAACCATTGCCAGAGCATTTGGTGTGAGAAATACCTTTTTAATAGATAAATTATAGTTATTTCATTTAGAAAACACCAAACAATTTGTGTTTCTGGAAAGTAGACTTGGCATCTCTAGAAATAGTTACATAAAGTTGATAAGGACCTTATTCTTTCAGTTCTTATGAGTTACTAGTGGCCAGGTACATGAATTCGTGCACATTGAAAGGAAATTAATTAGAAGAAATATTTCAATATCGCTATTCACCCGTTCTCTATAATAGAAGTGTCAACCAGATTCATGATCAATAATAACTTATTGAAACACACAGGTGTGATTGGCGCCAGTGAGAGCTTTATATGTATTGTGCGTGTGTGAGTCAACTTAACCTTTTATAGATGTAGAATAAACTTGCTTAATTAGACCTGCTTTCTGATTTAGCTAAACTTTTTCCAGCCCAGTGAAGCACCCCAACTTCTCTTTCAGGTAATTTTCAGCAGTACATATCAACAGGAAGCAGATTATTATTGTAGATCATGCAGGGAGAACAAAGGGTAAAATATTTACATCAGTGTTTTACTATATTCTGTGCAGTGAGAAAACCTGAAGTCATTTTCAAGGACCACCTTTTCTTCTTTTCAGTTGGGTCAAGTTTCTGAGCTTCCTAAATCTCCGTTTTCCAGCTAATGAAAAGAAAACGGATTCCACCGAGTCTCCTATCTACCTACTCCAGGACTTCTGTGAAGATCAAATGAGATGAGGCACAGGAAAATGCTTCACAGACATTTGGTTAAAGTGTAAAATGTTTGCACCTGGCTATAAAGCAAGTCGTGTTCCTGGGCTGAAGAAACTCCAAGGAGGCTAGTTGCCAGGGAGAGGAAGCTGGGCATTGCTACATGATATCATTACCTGGTGCCCACAGTGACTGTTTCTGGGCTGGGCTGGGCTGTGTGCTGCATTTTGTGCCATGGGGTCTTGGCAGCATTGGCTGTGATTTGGTGGGGTGTTGCTCTGGGGTGGTGGCGGGGTCTGTGTCCCACTTAGGGGAAGGTGAGTGTTGCTTTGTGGGCACCAGGTCCATAGTGCTATTTCTCTGTAAAAGGCCAGTGCACATCATGGCAGTTCCTGGGTTGAACGTCTTCCCCCTGGTGGTCAGTGCATGTCATAGCAACTGGTCAGATGGTCAGACATTTAGCATACACACACACACACACACACACACACACACACACACACAGTTATAATTAGTAAGGCATGATTCTAACACAAAGGACTCTAATAAAACATTCTTTGAATATTAAAATAATTCTCCCAAAGCCTAAAGTTTTGCAAATTTCAAACAAGTTATTATATCTGAAACTCTGCCCAAGATATATAGTGAGTAATGTGTTGCTATGAAAGCTTTTTGGATGAAAAAACAAACAAAACTTTGGGTATTAGGATATTTGATTTACTGGATTTTGGCTCCTCTCTTGCCTGTTTCTCTTGCTAAACATTCAGACCGAGACTTTACTATGATTATAAAATCTTAGTCCATTCTTGGAAGTTTATCCTATGTAAGTAGTGGAAAAGGGGACCCTCCAGAATTGTTATGGTGAACATTTGGCTCTGAATTAAATGAATCTTTAAATCTCTAAGACTTCATGTAATGTTGAATTTGGCTGGATACCCTGTGGTTGTAATATGTTAAGTCTTTAAAAATACATGGGTCCTTAAATAGCGATATGCTCCCCCCCACTCGACTAGCATTTTGTTATTATCCTCACTGTCTACTTCAAACAAATTTTATGCAGTTTACAATTCTTATAGCATATGGTTGCTGCCTACAAGCACTTTGTGTGCCTTGGCAGACAGCCACATGTGACACTGAAGAATGATTTCCTGCATGAATAATAGAGGATCTTGCTTTTATCCATTTTTCTACTTGAGTTCAACTTTTAAGGTAGGGCTGGGTTAGATATTTTTTTCTTTCTTCTCTCCTCCTTCCCTTCCTCTCTTCTACCCCCCTCTCTCCCTCTCTTCCTTCTTATTGTTTTTTTGTTGAAGTCTCCCTTTACCCTAGGCAGAGTAACTTACGCTGTTTTTATTATTAGAGGTTCTTGCCAAGCAATGATAATGTAATACTCATATAGACAACCCCAGGTGTTTCTAGCTTTTGCCTTCTCCTGGACCCTCACTTATTTTTCAAGTCATTTTGAGTAGGAACCCATTTTTCCTTTGCTTTGTACTTGGCAGTAGAGAATTCCTGAAAATAGAAACTGTGTTGGTTTGTAAGCCTCATCACTCATGTTGAGACCCTGTTCTGGAAAAATAATAGCTTTTACTTAACAATAATTGAAATGAGAATTGGGTGTAATTTCCTGATGAAAGAAGGAGCAGATGCTTTGAGATTCTACACTGAGGCAGTGACAGCAAGAGGTAGTGGGAAACCCTCTGGAGGGAGAGGTAGGTGACAGGGAGGGAACTGAGGAGCTGGCAGGGCAGGTGAATATTCTGTCTCAAGACCTCTGTATCACAAGAGGCCAGGGGTGAGGATGGCCTCTCCTCATAGCTTCCTGCAACCCTTTCTTTGCAGGAAGCTATGAATAGGCTGGGTTGCTAGGCAATGGGCTAAATTGAGTAGAAGAAGCAGCTAGAAAAAGTGAGCAGTTTACAACTGTGATTTTCCCCCTTTTCTGTTTAGAACCCGTTGTGATCATCTTTGTGTCTATGTACTTTACACAAACTTGCAGTCTAACCCAACTGCTGTTATGTCATTTGATCAATTGGTTGAATTTATTGACCTACCACTGGGTAACTTATTTTTGCCCAACATTACATGGCCTAACTACTTGTGTTGTGAACCCACTACTGATTCATAGATCATTAGTCCCAAGTGCAAGTAAGAGATAATTTTTTGACTAGCATCTAAATATTTTGCATGAAAGAAATTTAAAAAAGGATGAAAGAAATGTATGTAAATATATACATATACTAGTATATGATACACACATGTGTTATATGTGCATAACTGCACATATATATAGATTCACACATATATACATTGTATGCATTTACACACATGTACATATGTACACATATGCATATGTTACAGATATCATGTTTAAATAGAACCTGGACATCCATTACTTAATATATAATTTATTAAACTACATACGGAAATAAATAGAACATCACATTTTCAGTATTTATATATTGTAGTGGAAGTCTTTAAATACCAAATCTTACTGTTGATTAACAAATTGAATTAAGTACTATCTTAATGGCAAATTAATATAAATTTTCTGTTAGCATGTTTTGTTGCCATTTGGGAAAATTATACTATCAACCAGTGATAAATAGAAAAGCTCCAAATTGAGAACAAATAGCAAAGGCTGAATGAGCTCTGCATAACATTTAAAAATGTTTTGATTCTAATTAAGTCTCTTCCATTACACATCCCTAGCCCTTATGCCTCTTTCAGAAGAGTCTGTTACGATGAAGATGTGAAGTCAGGAAGAACAGCCTCCGGAGGCACCATGAGCCTTAGTCTACTTCCTCCATGTTGGTGTCAGCCACTTTGGGCAGCTGGGGTCCAGCTGAGGCCCCTCCTGGCAGGCCCTCAGCTGCTGCTGCTGGCGGAGGCTGCCTACTGGGTTCACATCCAGGTACCCCAGCTGGAACTCTCTCACCTGCTGGGGGTGGTGGAGCAGGACCATTGGCCTCCATCCCCCATAGGGAGGCCTCTACTGGGGACTGTAGGGTCTGACCAGAAGCTTCTGCCTCCAGAAGGGGCTCCTGATCAGCCAGTACTCCAGTGGGGAGACCCTGGCCTTGGGGCTCTGCTCTGGACCCCACAGGGAGATTACTGGCCTTGGGGGAAGGTTCTACCTCATTGCCTCCTTCAGCCCCAGCCTGAGTAGCTGAGGGAGGTGGGGAACTCTCTGAATGACAGGAAGGGCTCAGAGAGGGCTGTTCTGGCTCCTTGAGGGCTATGTCACCACCCCCTTGAGGACTGCTGAATTCTGGTTGGAATTCTTTGGACTGGTCAAGGGTCAACTCTGAATGGTGAATAACCATAAAGGCTGCGGCCAGATTTTTCACAGCATTGTGAACACTATTGGCCTTCTCAGCGTCGGCCTCTTCACCCACGGAAACCGTTGACTCAGGCTCTTCGTCGGAGGTGTGCTGACCTTGGTCATCCTTCTCAGGCATTTTTGCTTCTCTGATCTTTTTGTAGAGTTCGTTTCTCTCTTCTTGTAAAGCTCGACAGAGATTCTCTAGTCTCCCAATTTTCATCACGAAGCACTCATATTCTTTGGCTCTTAATGCTTTCTGTGATTTGAAAACACACACACACACACACACACACACACACACACACACACACAAAACGTCAAAAAGCAAAATTGCCAGAATGTTCTCTGGAGATAAGCAAAACCATTTGTCTAGGAATTTGCCTACTAGTCTCTGGGGTTTGACCACAGAGTGGTGGCTGGACAGACACTTGGTCAGAGGCATCAATTATTATTATTATTATTATTATTATTATTATTATTTGCATTATATGCTAGGTTCTGGTAGAATTTAGGAAAGAAAGATGGCAAAGCCTCTCTCTACTTCAGTCCAAGACATCTAGAATTGTACAGGAATTTTCTGCCTGCAAGACTTTGAGGGAGTCAGTAAATGCATGTGGCAAAATGAATGAGGTAGATTGGGTCTTGGCAGTCAGCAATGCCTTATCTATTCTATAGATAAACTGCTGTATGCTAATCCAGCAACGGTTTGATTTATGTTGATGGATAATAAACTCATGCTTTGGAATTGGTTATAATTTGGGATGAATTGTTACAACAGTAATTATAACCAGAGAAACTCACCACACACTAATTCATGATGCTGGCTGCTCAAACTGTTCGATTTTCCTTCTCTCTAGAAATGTCAGTGTGTTTGTACATGAAATTGTTCCTAATTATTTTACTCCTTCACCCCATCTTTGTGTTACTCTGTGCGCTTTAAGATTTTTTTTTACTTGTTTACATGGAAAGACCTTTACCTATAAGTCCTGCCTCTCGGGTCAAAGGCCATGTATCATTGCCTTTATAGTCTCTAAACCTCCTCAGGGTCTGACATAACACCAGTGTTTAAATGCCTATTGGAGGAATTAAACAGTTTATCTTCATATCTGTCTATAATATAGCATGTACCCTGGGTGCTTGGGCTGGTGTCCTCTCTCAGTATGTTCAAATCAATGAATTAATTCATGCTGTGCCTGTTATATGCCAAGCACCAGGGAAATTCAAAGACAAGTAGGACACTCATCAAGCCTTTAAGGAATTCACAGTCCTGTAGGCCTGCTGCTGTTTTGGGGGAGAGTAGGCATGTGACTTAAGGGATATTAGGCTCTTTAGAAGTCTAGGTAGGATTCTAAATTACTTTGCTCTAATTACTCTATTATAATTTCATATATCACATCCCAGAAGAAATCAGTCCTTTTTCAAAGGTAAGCATTAGGATATAATGTTCTAAGTATGAAAGCTTTGACTGGCCAAGGGGAAGTAAGCTCAGGGAAAAGCTCCCTCACCTCTTCAATCATGTCCAGCAGAGCTTTGTTACAGTTCTCAAACCTGCCCTTCCACGTGGCCGTGTCCTTTTCCAGCTTCTTCATTTTCTTAGTTGTCTGCAGAAATTAGAGTTGTTTTAATATTCATCCTGAAAAGTTAACCTACCAAAGAAGCTATTAGTTCCATAGGCGATGTCAAGGAAAGTCCTTTTGTTCCAGCTGTTGAAGCAAACACAAGCTCTATGTAAAGGGATGGGGAGTGAGCGGGGAAGTCACCATTTATTCCTACGCCATCGAGGTCAGGGGCGGACAAACGTATTTGCACAGGAGCCAGTTCAGGAAAAAGAAAAGTACTTAGGGCCATGCTGTTTTGTCACTGGTTTTTCTCTCTTTTAAAATAAAATAAAAAATAGCTCATCCTTCTCAGGCATTTTCGCTTCTCTAATCTCTTTGTAGAGTTTGTTTCTCTCTTCTTGTAAAGCTGTCTTTTTGAACCTGAAACTGCTCATGATCCTGGTTGTAGGATCTCCTCTCTGCTTGGATGAAGTAAAAGACAAGGCACATAATGCAGGAGCAGTGACCTGGATTTACCACAGCTGGCACTTGCTATATGTGCCAATCTGCCTGAGTCTATGTGCCCTCAGAGGCCAGAGGCTGGGCCCAGCTCTTGGCCACTGGCCTCAGTAGAGGAGCCTCGAGTGTTTTTTGTTTGCTTGTTTTTATTTCTTAATTAAGTTAGTAGTTTATGAACTTTTTAAGGTAATTGAGTTCTTTAGGAATTTGATGAAGTCTATGGGAATACACTCAGAGAAATGCAAATATGCATATCAAATTTTTTGGCTATAAATGAACTCCAGATTAAGAACTCCTACTTTTAATCTTTAAGATTTAGATTTCTCTTTAAGATTTATTCCAATCTTAAAAGCTATATAATTTTAAATTAAAACAAATTTTCGTGCTTTAATATTCATTTTAAAACTCTATAATTAAGTTTTTTTAAATGGACAAATCCCTCCAGGAGTAGGAAAACTGTAATTATTAACAAGTGCTAGTCTCCTTACGTTTGCTCACTGAATTGTGAAATTTATCTTATTATTTTATGAAAATATTTTGAAGAGGAGGCTTTCTACACTTAAAAATGGTTAATGCCAATGTTTTAGAAACACAATTGTGATGCTGATTTTGTTTTGGGACAACACTGAATTAAATAAGATTTAAGTGTTATATCCCACAATAATATGAGCACCTTTTATTTGTAAAAAATTTTTTTTAAAGTTGAAAGCCCTTTTAAAATATGTTAATTTATTTGAACTCCATATTCTCATGAAGGAAGCAAGGGGGACATTGCCTTGAATTGTATTAAAAATAAAACTGAGGGAAGAGGTGTAAGAACACATCAGAATTTCAATTCATCTTCTTATTCAAATACTCTGTCAGTTATATCATACTACATATCTTCTCTTTTAGGAAGGATCTCATAAAATGGCATTTTCTGCTTTAAAATTCTACTCTTGCATATTTATACAAAAGCTTTTTAAAATATATATTTTTATTGATTTTAGAGAGAGGAAGGGAGAAGGATAGAGAGGTAGAAATATCAAAACATGGATGAGAAACATCATCGATCGGCTGCCTTCTGCACGTCCTTTATGGGGATCAAACCCACAACCCGGGTGTGTGCCCTGACTGGGAATCGAACTGGTGATCTCTTGGTTCCTGGGTCAGTGTTCAACCGCTGAGCCACACTAGCTGGGCTGAAAGCTTTTTAAAAACTTTTTTAGATTAGATATATATTTTTTCATTTCAGTATGAACAACATAATGTTAAACTGCTAAACTGCTAGCTCTTCTCTCTCTCTTTTTTTTTTTTTAAGCCATCCATGGACTAGAAAAAAAAAATCTCCCTCAGAATGAAAATGTGTTCTAGTGCTTTGGGGCTCTTTTTAAGATTAATACACAGATATTTACCAATGAAAAAATACAGCCCAAATCTCATTGGCACCTATAAATGTTTCATTACTTCATGAAATGCACTGGAATATCTTAGCAAGAGAAAAATGAACACAATGGAGAATTGCCCGTCAAAATAGAAAATGTCAATATTTTGTGTGGGGTAAGCAGTACTCACTTTATCCATTTCCTGTTTGAAAGTGGCAAACACCTCATTGCTTTTTGTCAGTGTGCTCTGGAACTCTTCAAACCGCCCAGAGTAGAGGGTGAGCTGTAAACGGGAGAGAGAGGATCTATTTTAGGGCTCCTTTCTGAATGCTTCCAGAACACAACAATATGTCATTGTTCATTATTTGTTAAGATAAATGATTTAAGGGAATTCTAATGCAGTGTTAGTAATAAGTTCAGTTCTTTTATTTACTACGAGATTAACCGAGGTCAGTGACTATGACTGAAGTACGTCTTTAAAGAAAAATGAAATAATAAAATAGGTCATTACCACTTCATTGTATCATAAATTTTTACCAACAAACATTTATTGAGCTCTGAACATATGCATGGATTGTATATACAAAAGTATTTGACATGTGGCTCCCACTTTTGAGGGACCTGCAATCTTGATGGAAAGACAATCCCAAAGACAATCTAACTAGTGTTCAGTGAACATAAAGTGCCAATGTAGATAGAGGAGGAGCCATGTTTCTGGGGGAAAGGTGAGCCTTGAACTTGGTCTTGGAGGAAGTGAGAATGTAGACAAGTGAAAAGAAGTGATAAAGGAAATGTGGGCAGAACATGGACGGGGGCTGCTGCCCTTTTGCAGGCTGTGCCACTGCAAGCAATTTCCATTTCCATTGTAGACATTGAGGTTTTGTGTATTTATGAATATAGTGTTCTAGCCAATAGCTGTTAAATGTCTCCTCTCATCAAAATCAGTTTCTTATATCAGTTTCCTGCAGATGGAAATAATGAGTCTGGAGGAAGGAATGCCTTTTTCTGATTGGCACAAAACTACATTGTATGGGTTAGCATTGGCAAGTGTGCGGCTCACCAGGGGAGTGTAGGGAGAAGCCTTTGTGTCTCCACATCCTTAGTTCCAAAGCTTGCCTTTGGGTGGGAATAGAGCAGGACAGGAAAGGAAGGAGGGTAAATACTTGACTGTTACGACAGTCATACAATAATAAAATTTTGTGTTTGAAAATAATTTTAGGATAGCATATTTTGGGTGATTGATTTAATATGGCTGATTTGAGTGATAAAAGTCGGCATTTTAAAATGAGTCTTTGGTAGGTACTCTTGAGTGCCTGGAACAGCCCCAAGTCCTCAAATGGGCACAGAAATGTCTTTTGTATGAAGAAGCAAGCTTACAACACCCAGCAACAAACAAGAAACCAAGATTGCCGTTGGTAGACTGGGATGGTTGGATTATTGGGCAGGTGGCAGGCACCAACTTAACCAGCTGGTGGTACTTGTGATATTTTCCTTTCAAAAGCAGAGAAGAGAGGACCAATTGAAAGCCGGTAGAATGTAGACTTCTTAGTCTTGGAGGTGGGAGTGAGAGGTAGCTTGTGGGAATCAATCCCTAGAACTCATAAAATATGCTTATCTAGAATAGTTCATTCTCAAATGATTCAGAACAGCAGAGTTCTTATTGCAGTAAAGATCAACAAAATGATAATATAAAACCTATTCATTGGGTATAATATTTCCAAAGAAAAGCCAAACAATAGCTGACCATCATTTAAAATCATTCGTTAGCACTGTGAGTATGTGACAGAGTTTGGGTTAGCTCTGGTGGTCTAAAATTTGATTCCATGCATACAGATTAGGGAGGACTGGGTAAAGGGGCACTGGGGAATTCATGGCCAGGGAAGTTTTGCGCGCGCACGCGCGCGCGCACACACACACACACACACACACACACACACACACGATGTATAAGACACTAATTTTATTACCTGTAATGCATTCTCAAAACAGATTTAATTCTGTTTTATTTTTTCAAAGTCCTGGCTGGGATCCAATTAATTTATTTCAGGGCCCATAAATAGGTCAAGCCTCTCAGTTTGGGACTGGCTACTAATATTGCACATGATCTGGTGGCCTCCAGTGGGAGTAACTACCCCCAACTGATCCTTTTCACCCTCTATCACAAAATCCATTTATTTGCATTCTTGGCCAAGCAATCCTATTAACTTCTTTTTCTTGCTTCCTCTCTTTTCTTTCCCAGCTTTTCAGTAATTCCAGCAGAATTACATGGGTGTCTCAGATACTATGGTCTCCCAAGCCCTCTTGCAGCCTGTTAGTTGCAGGTTGCAGAGTGGAGAGGGCAGGAGTGATCGCATGCATGGTCCATCTCACAGAGGCAACCTTGACAGTTCTAGTGGGAGTAACCACATCCACCCCTTTATTTAGGCATAATGTTATTTTTATTCTGTCAATTGGGCTGATTGAGATGACAGACATATCCACAGTGCCGGGAAATAATGTCTTGCTTCATTACCACCTTTTCTGGCCTTTTTCTAATGATTTTTTTCAACTTTTCCCTTTTAAACAATTTTAAATTTTGGTAAAATATACATATCATAAACGTGACCATCTTAACCATTTTTAAGTGTATAGTTCATTAGTGTTAAGTATATTCATATCACTGTGCAACCAATCTCCAGAACTTTTTCATCTTGCAAAACTGAAACTCTATATCCATTAAACAACAACTCCAATTTTCCCCTTCCGGTGACTGTTTTTAATATTCTACTTTTCTTCCTATTTGACCCCATTACCATATATGGCAAAACCTCTATGGGTTATACCTTTCTCAGGTAACCAACTCTAACCCTCCACTTATACCACCTAAAGATGTATACTTCCTGTTTCCTATATGGATATTTGTTTGGTCGTATTTTTCCTCTCACTGCCAAACATGGTGCATGTTTGTTTGGATGTGTCATATTCCTGCACTCACTTTGGTATTACAGAGAAGTGTAGAAGGAACATCCCGAGGTCATCCACAGTACCTCTCTCTCCTGCCAGAGGCAGAAATAGAAACAAACTGTTCTCGGGTTAGTAAACAATAATTGTCTCAACATTTCTATTTTAAACGGGCTGACACACACATTCTTTTAACCGAGCACCAAATTTAATTACAGACATTCATAGCATATAGGGAACAGAACTGTGCTCAGGAATTTTCTTAGCAAACTTGTGAGATTTGATTTGGGAATAAATCCAAATATAATAGTAGTTGCAGAGGACTCTTCTCCCATTGTATATTGATAAGGTGAGGACTTTGGGGTTGAAGGACGATGATTACCCATCTCTAACGGTTTATTCGCTGATCTTTCCCCTCGGGCAGTATTTCGTGTCTGCGTTGCCAGGGGTTGCTGACTTTCCACCTCTACTACCATCTTCATCCTGATCGATCCAATGAACACTCTATTTGTAGTGATGATTGCATCCCATTGATCATCTCTGACATTTAGTCTATTGCCTTGGTTTGTATAATTGAAAGCCAGACATCTCTTCCCTAAGTGAGAATCATGCCCCAAACTGGCAAGCTGTTTGATGGAAAAGTGACTTCCGTCCAGGAAAACACAATCCGTCTCTGACATTTCCCTTACTCAGATGGAAGAAATGAGAACGAAGGCCTCCCCTTCCTATCAGCCACCCGTTTAAAGACACTGTAAACCAGAGGAAGTGTTTGAGTGCTGTGCGAAATAATCTGTGATAGACTTTGCTTTTCAAGGTTTAAAAGTTTCACAAGTATAATATTGATACTTGTCAAGAGGAACTTGTCTAAACATGATTACACACAGGGATTCAGGGCCTTTATATTCTTGACGATTAAGTAGTTATTGGAGTTTGAAAGTGCCTTGAAGACAAAAGAGATAGACAAAGGTGGGTCCTTGTAGAGAGAGCCACGTGCCATGGAAAATGGGGCAAAAGAGGAGAAGGCAGGGTTAACTCAGTTTACGGCTACACTTCTTCAGCTCTGGAAGTTCTTTACATTCACGAACTAGAGCTGAACAGGTTCTTGATATCATATTTCCAGTAGTTCTTAAACTTTTGTGCAAAGACTCCCTTAGACTCATATATCCCTATGTGTGTCCTCACCTATGAAATAGTACTGGTATTTGCTCATATACTAATTAGCATTTTTATTAACATTACTAGAAGCCCGATGCACAAACATTCGTGCTAGAATGGGCTTTCCTTTCCCTGGCTGCTGGCACCGCCTTTCCACTCTGGCCCAGCCCCTTTCCACTCAGGCCCTGGAGCCGCCTCTTTCTGCTCCGGCCCCACCTTCCCACGCTGCCCAGAGGCCCTGAGAGACGGGGGTGGGGCAGAACGCCTGCGTCATTGCCATGGTGATGACACAAGCATCCCGCCCCCATCACTCAGTGCCTGTGTATGCAAATTAACCGCCATCTTTGTTGGGTTAATTTGCATATCACTCCTGATTGGCTGGTGGCGTAGCAGAGGTATGGTCAATTTACATGTTTGTCTATTATTAGGTAAGATTGTTATAACTAGAGTGTAAATTTAATTAGGGAGGGATTTTTGTCTTTTATTGATTATATCTCCAAAACCTAGAAGCATGCCTAGCACTTAGTAGGTGCTCAATAAATATAAGTTGTATTAATTATGTTTATTATGATCTAGGCACTGAGCTAAGTGCTTTGCATGCACAATATGAAAAAAACTGCATATATTTACATATTCATGAACTAATTTTTCTTTTAAACATTTAATCAAATATATGAATAATTGCCATCTATAGCCATAGGTGCGTGATTGAGAACTGATATAATGTCAAAAACAACTACATTTTGGATAGCAGCTGCTGCCTTGTATGCTGTTATGTTTTGGAAATATTGAAAACTAATGGGCCTCCTAGAGGACTCCAGCTTGGGATCATTAATCCATTACATCATCCTATTTTACAGACAAGGAAATTTAGGTCCAGGGAGGCTTAGGTGCATTGCACAGGGTCACCCAGCTTTTCAGCAGAAGAGCCGGGATTCTGACCCTGGTCCCTGGACTCAGGTCAGTATTGAGGGATGAACGAGAAACATTGGCAAGTCTAGAACCCCGGATAGATGCTTTTTCAAGTCTTAGGGGGATATAGGTGGAAAATTAGGGCACACCTTTATGTTTTTATTTTATAGGTCATGTCATCTGAATGAATCACTCTTTAGCCCAGAGTCATATGATATTAATATACTCTTCTCAAGTTCATTCTCTTCATTTAGCAAAGAGGAGTAGAGATTGCTTGTAACATGATGTGAATACTTGCAAGTATTGTCTATTGTACCACTCAAGGCTCTGTGTTGAATAGGGAAGAGATAGGGCCAGAAGCCCTGGCTTGATTCTCTCATGCCATCAGTTGGTGAGGTCACACCTCCTCCCCCTGCCTGGCTCTGGTTAGAGTGCCACCTCTGCCTGTCACCAGCCCCACACTGTGATATGATGGGCTTTGTGACTGCCTGAAGGATGATCTGGAGTTTATGACTCTAGACTTTAGTCTTTTAACTCCAAGTTCCTTCATTCTATTAATAGTTAAAAACTTTATGGCTCTAATGTTGATGTAATTAGTATTTTTACACTATTTTGATATATTACTGGGGGAAAACAATTCATTTTGCATTCAGTACACACATTGGAAAAATGTGCTTTAGGAAGGTTAGCTTTCCAGATGTTATCTATGCTTTTGTCTATGTGTGGAGAGCGGCTTCAGCATTCAGACAGGATCAAACCTTGGACTGACTTGTGGCAAAGCCACATACAAGTCCCAGCTTGGAGGGCAAAGCCCTCCCAACACAATTATAGACAAAAGGCTATGGTTGTAAGCTTGACCTTATAGTCCGGCCCTGCAGTCCTAGGTAGCTAAGGGATGTAGGCTGTGGGGGGTGTAGCAAGTGCTGCCAAAACAAGGCTTGATAGAGTTCAGAGAATAACAACAACAGGCAAGAAACAGATTTGAAATTCACAAGAACATTGTAAACATCTTCCCCTTGTTTTGCTTTGTGTGATCTGACTATAAAATAAAGCTTCTGCTTACAGTCTGTGTCACTGTTTCCTTATCCAGGCACAGTGATCCACCTGGCCCCAATTGTATTCTCTTGTCTGTTTTCTTTAATCCTTCACTGCCCCCCCTCAAGTTCACCACCGGTTGTGCTGGATGCAGTTCATCTATGTAGTGGTATAATTTGTGATTTTAACTTTCTTATTTTTGTTATTTGCCTTTTCTTTTATAATGAACAAGTATTCAGCAGTTAGTGCATAAACATGGACAAGTGAATTGCTCACATCTTTAATGCTGTCCAGTTTGGAAGGCTTCTGATTTTGGCACCTTGTGTGAATTGTTCTATGTGATTTCACAGTTCCTGTAGGACCCTGGGCATTTCTCCAAGCAGGGGAGCCAGAGCCCCTGTGTGGGCCAGGGCAGAATGGTTCTCATGGAACCTGACAGGGAAGGTTTTCCAGGAGGGGCCATGGCCCCAAGGCCTAGGAACGATGGACAGGTCTTGTTTTCCCCCCAAGTCAGATGCTGCATGAGGCTTTATTTTTGATTCTGAAATAGGAATTTCCTTAATCTAGTCAAAAGACACACATGACATCATAAAGCCAAATGAGAATAGTTCCTGACTTGTCTGCCATTTGCCACTGACAGAGCCAACCTCTGAGAGCACAAAAGTTTGGGTGCTGACTCTTATTTTTCTAATTTCCTTTTATTATGAACTAGAGGCCCAGTGCACAAAATTTGTGCATGGGTGGGGGTGTCCCTGAGCCCAGCCTGTGCCCTCTCGCAATCTGGGACCCCTCGGGTAGGGTCTCTAGGCCTGGCCAGCGATCAGGGACTATAGGGCTTTCCTTCCCCCAGATGCTGGCAGCTGGCCCCACCCCTGCTGCTGCCACTGCTTGCCATCTGTGCAGCACTGCCCCTTCCTCCCCCGTCACTGGTCACCTACCTCTGCGGGCAGCAGGTGTGGAGTGCTATCGCTTGGCTGGCCTGGGCCTCCCTCCGTGGGGCGATCAATCACAGGGCCCCCAGATTGATCACCCCGCAGAGGGAGGCCCCGCCCACCTGGCTGGGGCTCCGCGATCAATTGCTGCACAGAGGGTGGCCTGGGCCTCCCTCTTTGGGGCAATCGTGGGGCGATGCCGCGCCCCCCCCCCCCCAACCAATTGCATCGCATCTGCCTTGGCTGGCCTGGCACCAGTGTGTGTCATAGCATGGTCATCTGGAAGGTTGTCCAGACGGTTGTTCTGCTGTTTAGTTGTTCGGTCGATTTGCATATTACGCTTTTATTATTACAGATAATATCAAGCAAGCAAGGACATTTTCAGTATTGACAGTACAGATGGTGCATCTGAACGGTTTACATTTTATTCTTACCTTAGTAGGGTGATGGGGGAAGAGAGAGAGAGGACATATGTATGAACAGGTAGGTGGGAACCTGGACACCAGCTTATTCTCATTGACCATTTTGGTGCCCTTATTTGCATGGATGTTGTTGGTGCAGAGCATTTATTTTTCTTAATAGACATGAAGTTATTCTTTATTTGCAACTCCTGGCCCCCTCTCCCTGCCACAAGCGAGCCCTCTGCAGCCCACCTTTGGTTCACAGCCTCTGACTTGGGGACAGAAGAAGAGCACACCCCATGCATGTTTCCCCTCACTTCACCTGAGCCTGCAGGACTGTCTCTTGTTCCTTCAGCACTTTGGCCTGAAGTTTCCACTCTGCTGCCTGGTTCAGCAACTGTGAGAAGAGAGAATGCAGGAAATGACAGTCAGATTGTCTTTTAAATTACCATTTGGTTATAATTTGCGTATAAAACATAATAACTTGCTAATCCACTCACTCAAGTAATTTTGGGGGAACTTTGTAAAGACTCTAAGAAATATAAGAAAACAACTAGTCTCAGTGGTTGGACTCTCAACTAAAAATTAGTGGTTTTATTTGGTGGGGGAAAGGGGAAATCATTTTCAAGTCAAGCATGAATTACACAAAATTCGACCTCCCACCAAATTCTGGCAGTCCTGCCCACCCATCATTTGGCCTCTGCTTGAACATATCCAGAACATCCCCACCTGGGACACTTTTGTGAATAACTGTTTCTTTATATTAAACCCAAAGTTTGTCGCCTAACTAACCAGTGTTCTCCACCATAGCAGGTATTAGAATCTCTTAGGGAGCATGTCTAAATTCTGATTCCTCTCAGAGAACGTGAATAAGGAAGTTTAGGATGTGATTGGAATCCATACTTAGAGCAAATACCCAAAATGATTTGGATGTTGGTCCATAGATTACATTTTGAAAAACACTGGGTTAGAAATTGACCTATTGCCCCAAATACTGTGTTAGTTTACAAAATAAGGTCCCTCTTCCATAAGGTAGCCTTTCAAATACAATCAGGGCTCTCATAGGAAACAGGATCAGAACTCTGAGCTGTGGGGTTAAATTCAAGAACTTGTTTTAGGCATAAAAATGACACAGACATGTTATTTTTAACTTAAGAGACATGTTCACTTATTTATCCATTTTGATGTAGGGTTTTGGTCTTTTTTTGGGGGGTTATGGGCCTTCATAATGGAACTTAGAAAGGTTTATTTTGTTTTACGAAAATGCTATCCATGATGTGCTATATAAGATTTAAAGTTTTTTCTTTTTTAAACAAAGGTGCTAGAGTGCTAGACCGACAGATACTTGTGAAGCAGCTTGATTTTTTTATTTTGTAGAGTTTTACAACATTCTCCCAGTCTTTTATAGCTACTAACATATAATTTGACAATTGTTTCTTGCTGTTTGCTTATATCTAGTCTTTCGAAAGAAGCATTATTCATAATTTCATAGAAACAACTTTCTTTTCACACTCCTATTTCTTCAGTTAATGTGTGATTCTGTTGATTTACAGAATAGAAATACAAGGATAACCAGACAGAAAAGGTTTGGGAGCAAAGGGCTGATTCTTGGTCAACTCCATCTTACTTATTGGGGGCAACCATGTGTAGACAGTCCAGAGCGGCTTACTAGCCACAGGACTCAACATATTGTGGGCATCAGCCAGCAGTTTGTTTACAGAGAGGATGGTGAGCATCATGAGTTAATCTGGTTAGTTAGGCAGGTGGCTGTCAGTTAAGAAGATTCTCATGTATTTGAAGAAAGGCTGATTTAAATTTTCTTCTTTGTATTTGTCTCTACTGTAAAAAAGTGTCCACGAGGTCCATGTATTACATTTGTAATCAGAACAACAACAACAAACCAATGAAACCATTTTTTAAAACTTGAAGATATCTTTTTTCTCATCTTAGTTAGTCTTTTTTTCTCGTGGCTCCATCTCTCCATTTATAAGATGGGTTTTATATATTTCTCTATACCTCCAGCATGCAGCGAAGGTGGATTATTATAGAAGTGAAGTAATTTGAGTGCTGTGGGGCAGCTGTGAGGTGGAAGGCCCCTCTGGCCATCTGAGCGGCATGGTGGCCGTGTACATGGCCCCTGCTTCCTAAGTGGGTTAAGGAGCCCTGTTGTGCTGGGTGGTCCCTGGCAGAGGGGAGGCAGGTGGCTGCCATTTCTGCCTGGAGTGAAGGAACCCCCCAGCTCTGAAGTGATTTCATCACTTTCAGAGAAAAGTATCAGAGCTAGCAACGGGCTCAGTGACCGGCCAGCTTTGAAGAACCGAGGGGGGCTACTGTGCTTTGACTCAAAACCTGCTATGTTTTACTAAACTGGGATAGGAAAATAGATAGCATGGGAGTTTCTTTCTAAGGCTGGGTCGGTCACCCCACGTCTGCCCCCCAGTCCCCCTCACTGAACCTTTGCCTAGATGTTCCTCTGTCATGTCTCACATATTATTGACCACAGGTACTGATCCTCTAGGAAGCATATTTTACCTAATGGGGTAATTATGCCAACAGTAGAGTATTTGTTTTCTTATATGTATTTCTTTCTTTGAGAGCTAGGTTATAGATGGATTAATAAATTAATCTTTTTATTAAGAGCACATGGACTTCTGATTTGAAAATATTCAGTGGCCACTAGGTTATGTACTCCAAAATTTGTCCTTTTGTTGCTACATTTGAAAACCAAAGTTATTTTTAAATTACTATTCTAACAAATTGAAGTGGTTCTGATCTGATTTTCAGTAAAGGCAAAGCTTGTGATCAATTATTAAATGGCCAAATTCCAATGATTGGCCCATTGACTATGTCTTAAATCTCTCTCTCCCCAGCAATAGATACACACTTCAACTTTTGCCTCTGAAACATGCCCCTGAGTGTGATGTACTATCACAGAGCTTGGGCTTGGGGGCAGAAACACTTAAGTGTACTATATATCTTGGTCCCTTAGCAGTGTGTGGCCTTAATTATAAAACTGCATATCTTCTTTGAGCCTCTCATCTGTAGAATGGCCCTACAGCTGTCCTGGGTATTAGGGTGAATGAGATGTCAGTAAAAGGCACCCCTCAGTTTCTTAAGCCAGAAACTCGGGAGCCAAGGATGACTCCTTTCCTCACTATTACCTTCAGTTCACTGCATTGCCTGCTGGCTTTGCTTTGAAAATATAACTTTTATCCATGTCCAGCTCTCCTTCACCACTGCCCCCCTCCCTAATTCATGCCATCATCGTAGCTCAGCCAGATTGCTGCAGTAGCCTCCTAACTGTCTTCTTGCTTTCTGGTCCCTCTTTAGTTCATTTTCCACCCAGGAGCCAAATTCATCTTTTACAGATGCCAAGCAGATCATGCCACTTCTTTTGCTAAAGCTACCCAGTCCTTTCTCATTATTTTCAGAATAAAATCCGAACTACTCTCCAAGCCTACAAAGCTATACAACTTGGCGCCTGCTTCCCCCCTCCCACTTCATTTTGAAACTGTCTCCCACGGGGTCAACATGTGCTTGCTACCTTAACCTTTTCCTATTTCTAGAGGATGCCAAGCTGGTTCTAGCATCAGGGCCTTTGTCACTGCTACAGACATTGCTACTGGAGACATCCTTCTCAGGGAGGGCTCAGCTCAAGCCACCTCCCCTGCAGGAGGCCTTCCTGGTCATCGGGCCTAAAGTAGGTCCCATCCTTCTGCCCCTTCTCAGTTCCTCCTTATTTCCCTAGTAGCACTTATTGTCTGAAATTACCCTTCCTTGTGTGTTTGCTCATTAATTGCTTGTCTCTTTCCAGTTAGACTCTAGTCTCCAAGGTGGGTCATGACCTTCTCCATCTTGTTCACCACTGTACCCCAGGACCCAGGATGGTGCATGGCATATGACAGGCACTGGGAGAAGATTTGTTGAATGGATGCATGACTGTTTTATGTAGAAAGTCGTTTAGGTACAGTGCCTCCTACCGGGCTGGCCAATTTAGTCTCCAGGGGAGCTCAGGGTCTTTCTCTATCAGTCTATGACCCTGAGACCATTCTCAAAAACAACTTTCTCAGGGTCCTGTGACCCCGAGGCAGACCAGACAAGCACACTGACTCAGATGATAAGTACATATTCCTTTTCGCGTTTGTGTCGCTCCTCTGCTTCCTTCATCATTTCTTGCGCCTGCTCCAGTTTCGCATCCACCAGCTTCTGCTGCAGTTCTCTGTGTTTAAATATTTTATCCAGATGCTAAGGAAAAAACAAAGTGCACATATCAAGCTTGACTTGTTATTGGTGCTGAAAAATATAAAATAAAAAGTAATATTCATATAAACACACATTCTCCAGGTTTTAAGATTTTTAAAAAGAGGGGAATAATAAATGCATTAGCATCACTATGGCTTTGCAGAAGAGCCATGAATTGGTGAAGTCCCCTGCATTTTGCATTCGCAAATGTGGTGGCAAAAGGTGGAGGTGCCAGAACTCAGCAATTAATAACTCGAAAAGGTCCCAACATTATTTTTCTAGAATTGGTAACTATTAGATATGATGCTGGTAATATGCCAGGCAGCACGGACTGTGGTGTATATCATAACAGTACTATCACTTGGTATTTTGGCACTTTCTATGAATATAAAACTAATTTTAAGCACAACATTAATATAGTTTATCATGGTGATGGTCAATTTGCATATTGACCATCCACATCCTCCATGTTCTTGCTTCAAGGATTGTAAGGAAGTTCTGGGGTACCAGCACGTGGCCCTGGATCAGGGACTAAGGCAGGAGCCCCCTGACTTCAAGTCTGTTGCTCTGGTGGGAAGACAAGGCCAAGGGCCTTGAGTGGATATGCAAATGTGCAACTGTGTGCCTCCACCCCTTTTGACCTCTCTGCTAGCTTGGTCAAGAGAGGCTTCCAACTTGACCCCAGTGTGGAGAGTTTCTTGCTCATTAGGAGGCCCCACTGGCAAGAAGACATGTGGAATTATATCCTCTGGCCTTACTTAGAACCAGTCGCAGGAATTTACAACCAGTCTACCAGGCCATTCCCATTTGAGATCTTTCTGACGAGTACGGCTATTTTCTTTTTAGCGCCTTCCTTTTTGCTTTCACCTGGTCCTCCACTCTGGAGCAGTGTTGATCTTCCTGACAAGATGAAATGGTCTCATGGCATTTTGGCTTATTATGAGGAGTTGCTTGATTTACCTCAGTGGTGCTACCACGTGCCTTTGGCTCAGTTGTTTCCTTAGCATGTTGCCAACAGAACCACTTTGACTAAGTTATGTTTAAAATTTGGGTGGGATGAGAAAAGAAATATGATCAACAAAATCCTGATGGGACTTCAGGAGTCTTAAAAACATATTACATATTAAAATATAATTTTGGAATAATTAAAGATCCTCATAGTCCCCTTAAGGTAAACGATTAAAGCAAACCTCTTTTTGTGGCTGTGGGTGATTTAATCTCATAGCCTCTGTTTCCTGTCTATAAAATGTGGATAATATATTATTATCTAGGGCATAAGATTGTTGAGACAATTAAGTGACATTGTATGTATAGTTCTTAGCACATGACCAAAACTAAACTCTGAATCAATAATACCATGATGGTTATAATTATTACATTATTAATACTTGTATTGGCGTGTGGGGTATTTAGAATACAGATCCTTAATGACATGGTGATTCTTAAGAGGGAGTGTATGCTATATTTTTTGGCTCTGTAGAGAGAATTTTAAAAAGGCTAAGGATAACTGTACTCACAGCCTATCACTTTCTATTTATTGCCTTTGCTTCACAGTGATTCCAGTTTTGAAGAAATTCCATATGACTTTCAGCCAGGTATTTCACAATACCATCTGTTTTTATTTGGCTAGTAGAAGAAATCCAATCCTAAATATTAATCAATTGAGAAGGCTGGTCATAACTTTCTTATTAACCACGTTCCCTACCTTCACATCCCAGATCGGGATCTGTATCCAGTGCTTCCAAGTTGTTTGATGTGGTTCTTACCTCCTCTCTGAGCTCATACTGGTCAATGATGCTTTTCAGTTTCTCTGCGAGCTCCGTGTTCTCCTGACACAGCTTCATGTTCCGCTCACTCTGCTGCTCAATCTGGGCCTGGATGTCTGTCAGGGTACTCTGGAAATGATTCGTGATCTCCTTTCTCTTCTCTTCCTCCTCCCGTGCCCGCTGAAGGGTTTCCTCCTGTGGATGAAAATCCTCCATTATACTAGTTTACATGCACCCCGGGTTTATAGGATTCAAGGTCAATGAAAGGAGATTCATGTGCAGGGGAAGCAGGATGTTTCTTCTCGGTTCTCTAGAGCCATGTTGCTCAGCCCCAAAATAAATGTATGAGCAAAGGTTTCCGTTGTGAATACACAGTCACTGAGAGCAGGTGCAATGAGAGCCTTGACTTTGATAGCTGGTGATGAATAGGCTTGTTTTAAAGATGACGGGTGTCTGCGGAGTGAATGAACTGCAGCGATTTCTAACAAACATACAGTCACCTGGTTTTGATCTCTTGGTTGTGGCCTGGGAAAAAAAGACCACTTGGTTTTATTGATAGATGAGACAGGTCATATATATGTGCCTTTGGTTGGTACAGAAAGAACAATAGATCTTATTTTCCTCTATAAAAATTATGGGATGTGAACCACATACTTGCATGACCCAAGTTTTGTAAATATAAAGTGATCGCAATGTATACTTTTCCTTGGTAAGAAAAAGGTTTCATCAAAAAGCTTGAAAAGGAAGCTTAAGATAGCTAGAGATCAATTACAGCAATCAAAAATGTAAAAGGAAATCTTTAAAAAATACGTTGGCTATTTTATTTCTGAAGAACAATCATCCCACGTGTCATGTAGGGTAATTGCAACATTCCATTGTTCATTGTAAATTTTGAATCTGAAAAGAATATTAAGTTTCAAATATACTTTAACTCTAAAATGAAACATCTAATTTCCCCTCTTCAGCTTTGTTAACATTTACAAATTGGAAATTAACTTTTATGTCATTTCTGTTCTTTTTCTCTTAAAAACCAAAACTCTCCTTTCATTGCTAACTACTAACAATGTACCCATATTTCCCCCATATCTATATTGAAAATTGTTTGCTTTGTGATTATTCCTCTCATTCTTTTAGAATAAAAGGGTTTAATCTTGCTCCATCATACCAAAGATAGAGACACTGCTGACAAGTGATATAGACTTTGTAGGATTCCTTTCAGTTCGGATTAATTGTTATTATGAAAGCTTGCTTCATTGTTGGCAAGTGAAATTACACTGTATTTAGTTGCCTATGATGATCAAATTATGTAACAAGATTTTTTAAAAAAATGAAACGATAATTTAAACAGAAGTAATTGTGCAAATCTTTATTATGATAGTAGAATAATGTGATCAAAATAAAAATTGATGCTGAAAGTATATGATCTGGGAATATTTTAATTTATCATCAGGTGTCCTCTTTCCTTTACAATTTTAACATAGTTTCTAACTTTAACATGACTCCTGATATCAGAATCATAATTTATTCATGGTATAAACATTTGTTGAGTGACAATATCTTAGGGATATTGTAGAAGATAGCTGCACTTCCTAACCTGGAAAAATTAACTATCAGAGATCTTATTTCCCTGAATTTTGTACGCTAACCAACAGTTACTCTACATATTTCACTAAAAATGATTATGGCCATTTGTTAAGAAAAATGGAATATATGTATGGTAGTGGTTGTTTTCTCATTGCTCCTAATTAGCTTAGAAACCAACAAGTTCCTAGTCATAGCCTTACAGACCATGATCTGAATGACATTTGCATTTATAACAATTCCATTCATGAATGAAAAAGTCAATGGAAGAAGCACCCCATGCTACTCTGTAAGTACAAGTTTTTCATTGGCAACTGGATACCGAAAGAAGGTATGGGTGTTATGAGGGCATTAAACACACATCAAATCATCATAGCACTCATTTCTGGCCCACAAAGTGGTATCTTGTTTTTTACATTGAATTCTTTTTTAATAAGAGAAAAAAAAATCTAAAATTATCTTATAAATTTTTAATCAATTGATAAAGAAAATGCAATCATTTGAATGGTGTCTGAGATAAAATTTTCTTTATCAAGCACATTAATCAAAGTGAAAATTAAGGCAAAGAAGATTGAGGGTCACAGTCTGAATATTAAGAAAATAAACTCTGCAAGCATCATTATCCACCTTAGAACTGGTGCTGTGCCTGGCACGTGATCCGTAGGTGTTCAGTAAGTGTTTATTTAATGAATCAATGAATTGTTAATTTATATATAGACATACGAGTAGCTTGAACTAGATGATTCCTATAGTCCTTTCCACATTAACATTTTGTGAAATTCTGTTATAACATATCATACTTATTCCTTTACTAAAATAATGTTGCCTAAGATACTTAGCTATTCCTTATAGGGCAGTTCTTTTTCAGTATAATTTGAGGCTCAGATTTATTGCTTTGAATATATGTAGTACTTTGTTGAAATGAGTCCATATTTCAGACTTTCACTGGTCTTTTTCTAAATTAAGTTGAATTGTGAGGTTTTTGTGGGGGTTTTGACTCACTGAAGAATCAATTTTAATAAATACTAGTAAGCGCTAAATGTTATGGTGATGGAAAGAGCTATGCATTCGCTTTCTATATCTTCCCAAGTTTCTATCGTAATAATGATACTAAATTTCATTGTCTGTATCTGGAAGCCATTATTGAGGCTGTGTGAGTATTCCCACAGGGTCCCCTGCCATTGCCACTTCCATCATTCCATCTTTGAATGTCACCCAAACAGACCTTGGCACATTGTTCCACTTTTAAATCCCTTTGTTGATAAATCTTCCCACTGTATCTGGTTAATTTCTCTCCTTTCTATAGAGCACTAGTGAAAGTCAGGAGATTGGTGTAAACACAGAGCGCTATTCCTGGAGCACATATCTTGAGTTGCGGAGGATGCTCCCCTCCCCAGGCCCCCATCTAATCTTATTGTCCTGAGAGCAGTGATTGAAGAGATGCCAGAAGCTCATCTCCTACAACGCATGATTTTGGGCGTTAGAATTCATCACACTGGCTTCCCATTTCCCAGATATCAAAAAGCATTTTTCGAATACGAGGAGACATTATCCTCTTCTATCTTTTTTTCTAACTTCATTGTACAAACTCATCAGTGATTTTAATCTCTCTGTTCCTTTAAGTATTTCCTTTTAAACACATCTAATAATAACTCTCTCCCAGGAATATTGGCGTCTAATTAATACTTGTTTGTCAGAAGTTTTAGGATCTTCCGCTGGAAAGGGGATTGTGGACACATGCAGTATTATCTTGGAGAGCCCTGCATCTTGCTTCATTGAATGGAGCTAGTGTCTGTGTGTAATCAAATTAAGCACACTGCTAGAGGCTTACGCTGTAATTAATGAAACCCATGCAGGCTGAATGAAGTGGTCAGTCTATTATTTTGAGATTGAATAATTAAGTCTGAAGAGCTTCAGTGTTTTCTCAAGTAACTTCTGTTTTCAGATGACTATTGACATTTTGGCTCTCAATTTTGCTTTACCGTGTCAATTAGCTTTGTGTCAATTTAATTCATGTCATGTAGATTTCATTATCGTATAAAAATGTTGCATTTTTACAAGTTTTTATTTTAAAGAGTAGAATGAAGGCCTACCTAAGAAACAAAACTAAACAAGCTCAACATAAGAAAAAGACAAGGGGAATGGCATACATTTTACTAAGGGCCTGTTCTGTGTCAGGCACTATCCGGACACCGTACATATGTGCCCTCATTTAATTTCCCCCCAACCACACAGTGAAGTTCCTATAACCCCCTTTTTATGGATGAGAAAACAGGTGTGGGGAGGTAAAATAATTCATTGAAGGTCACAAGTGAGCAAGTGGCAGGGCTAGTATCTGAACCCAAGTCTCTCTGATTCTGAAACTCAAGCTCTTTCCAGGAGTAGCAGAGGCCTGTGTCTATGTAGCAGGCAAGAAGGTGTTACGCAGGGCCTTGGTCACACATACCTTCAGTGTCTTGTTGTGTCTCTGCAGCTCCCGACACAGACTCTCCAGTTTGCTCCGAGCGAGGATAGCTCTGCTGTGTTCACTTTGTAACTGGTCCTTTTCCTTTTGGATTTGTGCCTGTTTCTTTTGTAGGAGCTTTAATGTCTTTTGCTCAGTGCGATGTTCATCCAGCTAGACAGGGGCGTGGGAATGCAAAAGGAAATGGCAAGAATCTCTTTTGAATTGATAAAAAAGGAGCAAAAGAGGAGATGCCTAAAGATCACTCTGTGGTTGTTTGGAAATATTTCCTTTGTTATTATCACCATCCCTCTGGAATCAAATGATCATCACCAATGTTACGTCTGTAGTACTTGTGGATACTTTTTTCACAGCTTAACATTCACAAGTTTTTCCTTATCATCACTATTATTATTTACCTCTTCTTACTTTTATCTTCTTTTTCATGGTCTAGTGTTAGCTCTCTTGAGTCTCTCTAATGATGCCAGTCAATATTAGAAAGGCATGTTTCAGAATCTGTAAACTGCCAGAAGTCATACTAATTAATGCCCAGCATTGGGGCTATGGTCAATGGTGTGTCTGCTTGGTTTACCTTTAGTTCGCAATACTTTCTCAAAATAAGCTTATAGAAACTATTTTAAAGAGTAGGAAAGAAAAAAAGCAACCTCCTGGTAGAAAGAAGATGAAGTTTGTGGGATGTGATAAAGGGGGAGAAGGCACCCCTTGACTATCTAAGCATTGGCGATTTGCCACCAAAATTTCACAAATAGCCACCGCACAACTTAGCATGATGACTAGAATCTGTAACGTGCCCTGCTCTCTGCCCATCCACACACCCCTCGTGCTTATGCTGAGTAAGTCATGACAGTTGTTTCTGCTGAGCACGGTGGGGCCTCCCTCCCCCGCTCCAGCAGCCTTAACTAAGCATCAGGGACGGCGTGGAAAATGCAGCCAGTGCACCCTGGACTTTCCATCTCAGGATCCTCACGATCTGGGTGGGTTGCCAGATAAAACATGGGACCACTTAAAATTGAATTTCAAATAAATAAGGGATAATTATTTTAGTAAAGATATATCCAAAGTATTGCACAGGACATACTTTTACTAAATAAATTTGTTGTTTGTTTACCTGAAATGAAAAGTTAACTGAGTATTCTGTATTTTTATTTGATAAATTTGGAAACATTTTTTTAATCCTCACCCAAGGATATATTTTTTATTGAGTTTAGAGAGAGAGGAAGGGAGAAAAAGAGAGAGAATAAAGAACACCGAAGTGAGAATCATTGATTGGTTACCTCATCTATGTGCCCAACTAGGGATGGAACTCGAAACTTAGGTATGTGCCCTGACCAGAATCAAACCCACAACCTTTTGGTGTATGGGATGATGCTCCAACTGACTAAGCCAACTGGCCAGGGCAAATTTGGCAACATTTTTATGGAATTCTAATTGGGTTGGGGCAGTTTGAGGATCAACCTTCAGCAGCCCTCAGAGATTAGCACACTCGAGGAGAGTGGATCTCAGATTGACATTCAGTGTGACCACAAGCAAGTGCAGTCCTTTGTCCAGAGCCATGCCCTCTGCTGGACTCAGTCTGATCACCTGAATCACGCTGGTTAAGCCAGGTACGTACTTGTCATAATAATGACCTTGTTGCCCAAGGAAGAGGGAAAGCCCTGGGAAGCCCCTCTATGCTTTAGGACCTAGGTGTTCCTGGTGCCTCACGGAGCCCAAGGCATGAGTCCTGATACACACACGACATGAGTCCTGATATGTATCTCAGTTACCCTATCTTGAAGAAGCATTTGTTCTTTCTGAACTAGATGAACAGGACTGTCACACTTTTTTCAGTTCACAGATTGTTTTACTATTACCACACGGAAATGATCATGATACACCCTTGCCACATTTAGGTGGTGATAGTCATACATGCTATTTTATCTTCATACTTAGGGGAAATATTTACTTATTAGTGAGAATTAACATCAGAAAAAACTAGGCCCACATTACTATAAATATTGATATCCTTCTTGAATTTCAATTGGAAAAATCAATTATATTTTATTATATATTTTTCACGCTCACCTCCTGTTCATAGGATGTATGAGGTCCTTGCACTTTGCATATGTTTATTAGATAGGGGTGAAACGTCTCATACTTATGTTTAGACTGGAAATGATGTATTGTCCTTTCTTGAAATTTATATATTGTTGTTGCCTTTATGCTTTAGATTTTACCCTTTGAATATTAAACCATATATCAGCATTTCTCAGCCTTAGCACTATTGATCTTTTGGGCCAGATAATTTGTTTTGATTTGGGGGCTGTCCTGTGCACTGTTTAGCAGCATTCCTGACCCCTACCCACCAGATGCTGGTAGCACACCCCCAACCCCCGATTGTGACATCCAAAATATCTCCAGACAGATATTTCCTATCGTCCCATGGTGGGCGAAACTGCCCCCTCCGGGGGAACCTGCCCTATGTGATTGATCTGAGTGTCAGGAAGAGGATACCGTACATGTGTTTCATAAGTTGGAAGCGATAATCTGTGCTTGCTCATCAGCCATTTAATGTTGTAGTTTATACAAGATCATACACATCTGAAATTTAGCTAGGTCAGTCTTGCTTTGCTTTAAATAAAAACCCTTAACTCTCCGATAATTTTTTTTATTTTAGTGTGTGGCTTATTTTGTATAATTAGTTCAGATTTACATAATTGCATATGAAGTGACTTGATTAATGAAAACAAACATATTGCAACTGAGTCAACTTCAGTCCGTTGCTGGCTTTGTGGTTTAACAATGCACTAGACACAGTTCTATACACTTGTAACAGGCATATAGGATTTTTATCTGAAAGTTCTCTTGTTCTCTCTTTTGTGTTATTAAATTAAAAAAGTAAAATTGGTGCCAAGAACTAAATCACAATAGTATTAGCGAAGTTGTTGTAACTACATTAATATTGAGGAAATTTGCAAAGAATATTTCTCCTAGCTCATTTCTTAATTTAGTCATGAGGTGTTCTTATTTATTAATGAACTTATCCTTATTTATAAATGAATACCATAGTAGATACTATTACAAAACTCCAAATCTATAAGGATGAATGAGCTGGAGTGGCACTCCAATTCACAGCTTTGAATTTGATGATTTATTCTATGCTAACACTTACATTTCAGACACTTTCTGTATTAATATTCAAACCAGTGAGCAGGAAAATAGGTTTTAGTCTCCAAGTAAAAGATTAAAATTTCTGATAATTTTTTCTTTCTAAAAAGTAAAGTTAATGGTTTTTTGGGGGTCCATTTTCTCCTGTGATTTCTAGAATGCTCTTTGGGGTTTTAACGTTTATTAGACATGACACAAATGTCAAGGTATAGTAAGCAAGGCTTGCATTGAGGAGGCTCTCTGGAAGAGTAACCTCCGTGGGGATGACTGCTTGGCTAGATGGTGAGCAGATGCTGGGAGTTCCCTGAGACCAAGGTGAGCAGCCCTGGCTTATGAAGAAAATATTGGGCAGAGTGGAGAAGTGATTCTTCTTCAATGTACTGCTGTGGGGCTGGAGTACCATGAATGGCTTCCTGTGTGAGTCTGGAATGCCACACAGTCCAGTCAAGTATGGAGCATGGTGTTGGAAACTAAACATGGCATTGGTATGAATAGCTACATTGAAGCGGCAAAGGAAAAATGATGTGGAAAATATTGAAAAGAGCAGGATGGACAGATGAGAATGGGAGCCATATTTTTTGGAAAAATATTTTTGACACCTAACTTATTTTATGGTATTGAAATTGTTCATAGATGGTTAACAGCCAATGTTAAATAAGTTGCAATAAAATTGATACACTGATAGTTACTTTATAAATTTCTACCATTCTTTTGGAAAGCAATATGGCCATAAACACACAAAAACAAAAGGCATTCATACTGTTTGATTTAGTGATCCCAATTCTGAAACTTTTTCCTAATATAAAAGAGAGAGAGCAGGAACAAATCGAATGTGTGATAATGTTCACTGCAGCAAACACTGGAAGGAATTTTAAATGTCCCAAAATTAAAGAACCAATAGGTATGTCTCCTTTATGGAAAATGACAGTGCTTTTACAAAATATAATTATGAAGACTATAAACTATATGAGAAAATATATGCCATATGAGCCAAAATACCAGATTCCAAATTACAGTTGACTCTTGAAAAACATGGGTTTGAATTACATGGATCCACTAATGCATGGAATTTTTCAATAAATACATATAGTATTGTAAATGTGTATTTTACTGATTTGAGAGAGAGAAGAGAGAAACATAGATTTGTTATTTCGCTTATTTATGCATTCACTGATTACTTCTTGTATGTGCCCGGACTGGCGATTGAATCCAAAACCTTGATGTATCAGCATGATGCTCTAACCAACTGAGCTACCAGGCTAGGGAATTGTATTTTTCTTGTCCTTATGATTTCTAAGTAATGTTTTCTTTTCTTACTCTTTTTAAGAATACAGTATATAATACATATAACATACAAAAATGTGTGCTAATAGACTGTTATCAGTAAGGCTCTGGTCAACAGTAGGCGATTAGCAGTTAAGATTTTGGGGAATCTAAGGTTATACTCAGATATTTTATTATGCAGGGGGTCGGTGCCCTAACCCTCATGTTGTTCTAGGGTCAACTGTATATTACCTCATGATGGTAGTTATAATAAAAGGTATCTCTGCATATATAGCAGAACTGGAAAGGAAGATGTATAAATCAAAGTTGTTTTTTTTTAATATGGGATTAGAGATATTTTTACTTGAATTATGTATTCAGCATTTTTCTTATAATGATATGGGTTATATAATGAACAATAATTAAGAAGCATTATTGGCAGAGTTAGGCAATAAGGTAGTCTCTCAGGATTTCAGAAGTTCTGTGAGTCTACTGCAAACCCCTGACTCATAACTGGGATGACAGGACTAAAGTCAGAGTGAAAAGGAAAGAAAACAGGTCACTCAAATTCTACTCCATCCGGTACCTAAGGGGTTTGTGGGCCTGAAGCTCATTCAGTTCTGGAGTTCCTCTTTTTAAAACCAAAAATACATAATGAAGAAAAGAGGAGTATGTCCGGGGCTCAGAGGCGCCCGTGCAAGTGAGAGGCCCTGACTCATAGCTGCTGTGGCTGCCCGGTGAATCTGCCCTTGGGAGCAAGGCAACCCGCTGCCTGGAGGAATTGTTCTGCTGTGTGAGTGGACATAAGTTTCATTCTGTCACCACTTCTCTAACAGAAATAAGCAAGTTAAATATTTTTTAAAGAAAACAAGCAAAAGTGAGAGAGAAGCTCATGGCCTTGCTTCACTTAAGAGGGTGCCACCTCTCAGCTGTGGGCTTTGCACACCCCAGGGTAGTACACAGGCTGCTCATGTCACTCCTTCAGCAAGTTTGGGGAGGGTTCATTGAAACCAGACAGGCTGGCTTCACTGAATGCTCCCCCTTTTCCGCCCTGCCCATTGCAGGAGTACTGGTGAGGAAACAACACACATCCTGGCTTCTCTGAGGTCTGGGAGGGGCTGCCCTTCCTCCAGTAGCCTTGACTTTTTGTGAGGGAGACTGAATGGGGAGGACCTAGAACTGGGCGCAATATGGTTCACATCAAATACTGTGCCATGCGGGGCGGGGGGTGGGGGGGGGGGGTGGGGTGGGGAGGGCTGGAGAATGTAGATCAAAGAGAATAAATGAGTGAATAACTAATTAGTTAACTGAAACTAAAAAGTCATCAAGACTAAATGAGAATGTGTCACAAACTGAGGGTGTGGGATTAACTGAACCCTCTTCCTGAGGGAATCCCCTTCAAAAACCTGAGCACAGAATGGAATGAAAGTTTGCCTTTTGTTTTATTGCAAAGCCAAAAAGAACTTTAAAATATCCAGAATTTTCAGTTATCTGTAATTTTCTGTTCCATCCCCCAAATTGCACACGTACTCAAAGGTGGAGTAGACTCCAGCACTACCTTCTTTCCCCACTCGGCTGCTATTCCTCGGATTTTTTGTTTATTTTTTCTATAGAAATTTTTGCTTTTATAAATTCTAGCTTTGGCTTATCTGAGCTAACCAGTCATGGTCGTAATGATGGACCTAAAAAATGAACAGCCCCCTTTTCTCAGCTCTAACTGAGCCTGAATCTTTCAGACAAAAAGAGTTAATCAAAGATCTTACCAATTCAGCATACTTCTTGAATAAAAAATCAAGCTTTTCTTCAGGTGTTTGCAACTTGTTTAGATTTTGCATTAGCAGGTTGGCTTCTTTGCCTTAAGAGAAAACAAGAACAGTGAACATGTTGAGCTTGAAGTCAGATGATATGGACTAGTCAGATTGTCCATTTGCTAGTTACTATCATTTTCTTCTCCTATAAGAAAGGTAGGCATCTTGGATGACACCTACCTTACGGAGTAAGTGAGGATTAGTTGAGAAGTTGATGAAAGTATGTGCTACAGCATCAGGCTCATGGTAGATTCTCAATATAACAGTAGTTCCCAAGAATCCATTCTTGTTACTCCCCACCCCCCATATTCTAAATGTTCAATAGAATTTTAAATATCTTAAAAATATTCAAAAGAATAAAATAAACTGACTTTATGAAAGAATAGATCACCAATTTTCCCACATTAATTAACTTAAAAAAAGAAAGAAACAAAACAGTCCATCAAAATTTCTGACTACTATGAATCAGCCATCATTGAGTTGCTATAATTCCAGCCCAAAACAAAAACTTGACAGTTTTGTCTGTCTTTTTTTTTTTTTTTTTTTTTGGGGGGGGGGTGTTGCTATTCTTTTAGTACCTTTTTCCTCTCGTTTGGGGGAATCAAATTCTCTTGTTTCTGTGCATGAGCCCATCCTTGACTTTTGGGTGGGAATACCTCTGATCATATTTCCTATCAAGCAGAGAGTAAAATCAATAGGTAAAGAAAATAGACCCATGACATGCAAGGTCTTTTCCAGGCCTTTGTGTGTCTCTTTGGTTACAGGTTAAGCCTTCCTGGGCCTTCCCTTCTCCCTCCCAGGACTTAATCTCTGTTGGCAGTTTCATTTTCTGTTCCCAGTATGGGTTTATGCTACACTAAAAACTCATCTGTTCATGATTATTGAATGGTAATCCTCAGATTCTTTCCACCTCCGCTCCATTGTTCTTCCTTTTGTCTTCAGCTCAAACTGTCCAGTTTGCCTTCCTGTGGTGCCCAGAAATCTTGTCTTTAAGTAGCCATTAGGAGGAGAGGGACCCCGAGGCCTACGTGTACCACTGAGTGTACATTTTCAAAAGTCCAATTAGGGTGGAACAGAGTGACAACCACTCTGTCTAATCAGAATAGGTCAAGCTCCACAGTGGAGCCCATGTTTCTCAATATAAATATGTTTAAGAATATTAACAACTAGAGGCCCGATGTACGAAATTCATGCAAGGGCCTCTGCTGTGGCCCCCGCCCGCTGCGGCTTTGTCCGGAAGGAAGGATGTCTGGAAGGACATCCAATCTAATTAGCATATTACGTTTTTATTATTATAGATTTGGACAACCTTTCCCTCATGACCCAGCATTTCCTGTTTGCTGGAATTTTTGCTTTCATCCCGGATAAGAAGAGAAATCATGAAATTAGGGTTGCCAGGTTAAATACAGGACATGGAATATAGTTGTTCTAAAAAAATTATTTATCTAAAATTAAAATATTCCTAGCCATCCTTTGTTTTTATTTGCTAAATCTGTTAACTCGAATGGCTTCAAAGAACTTTAGGTCTAGAAAGAACTTCAAAGAGCACACAGACAACTGATTCTTAGATAAGAATCTAAGGCCCAGGGAGTCCAAAGTTACATGATTAGTACTGGCAGAGCCAAGGCCTAAATCCAAAGTTTGTCTACTTGCTCTAAATCACTTCACTCCCTTGTGGAATTTTGATGCCAGGGAAGCCAAGAGAAATAAAAGGAAACTATTTTTGAAAAAAAAAAAATGACCTCATTCCTAACAGCTGGTTTTGTCTATCTTTGTCCAGTGAGCCAGTTCATATTAGAGACATAGCCTAAGACAGGGGAGAAGGTGGGTGTGAGAGGTGCCCCATCAGCTCTCCAATCATGGCCTGGAATAACATGCTGTCTTTAAACTGACAATCACTGCTGTTCCCCTCCTCTCCCCCCATGGGCTTTAAGTTATTTCTCTAGCAGCAGGGATGAGTTTGCATGGTACAGGTCAGGCCGTCCTTTCACTCTTGTCTTCAGTTTGGGGAAGGTGCCCACATTAAGACTGCCGTCCTGAGTTAGTGTCATCTGTGAAAGGCAAGACACTGCACTTTTGATCACATTGGGCCCAGGATCCAGCACAGTGCTTGCTCCGTGACAAGTGCTCATCAAATGTAGGTAACAATGGAACAAAACAAAGCCAGCCAGTGCACACTAGTGTCAAATGAATACTGTGTGACTGGCTAGAGGAAAGATAGGTCTTACTGTCACCTAGTAAGGTGGCATTTAGTGTATGCTAGGATAACTTGCAGTGTGAGTATGGACACGTAAAACCATTACATGTCTCGTTTGGGGGGGGAGATAGAAACACTTGAGTGAGTCCAATGGCTCTCTTTTTCCCCCACATTAAGTATCTTTCTCCTTTTTGTTTTCTTTAACTGTGAGAAAAGGGTTGCTTTCTTTTTTTGATCATCACACTCACTGAGGTCTCTTCCCATATGCTGTTATTTTGCATAGAAGAATGACATTCAGAAACATCATCAACTCTTCAAAAGTGATTTCTCCCTTCAACAACAACAACAAAAATCCAAGAAATCAGAATCAGGCATGTGTAGAATTCATAAATTAGCAACACCAGAGAACTTATTTTTAAGCTTTCGTTGATTTTGCTGGACTGGAGTGGTGTATGGGATTATCATAGAGGAGGGGAATACACAAAGAGATTTGCTCATCTTTTAAGAAAGGCTGTAATTATAGTTCCATAGAAATGGGTTCATTTGGTGGCAGTGTTGGTCACAAGAGGAAAAATTACTTTATTCAGCGTCATTTATTGGGAGGGGATGATCTGTCTTCTCCTCAATGTGTCATTCAAAAGCAACGTGGTTGTGAAATTAGTCATAAAGAAAGCAAGGGACTGATCTAAAGTCCTTATTAAAGCTGGGCAAGGCATATGGTGGCACGTGGCCATTACCCTACAGAATGCTCAGTTTGGTTGAAGTCTACACGAAAGAACCACCTGTGCTGCAAGAACAGCCATGTCACATGGCTCTGGCCATTGATGCTATTGTAGACTGCAGGCGTATTGGAATATAAAGTAATTATTTCTACATCAAAGAAACTAAAAGCCTTAAATTAAGACAATGAAGTTAGCTATAGAAATGTGGACTGGGATTTTTCTTAAACTTTTAGCAGCATGATAACTATTTATGCAAATTTTGGTGACAAATTGTATAGGTATAATGAGTGTTCAAAACTGCTTTTTCTCTTGTAAAATTATCTTTAAGAACTTTGGTGCTAAAATTTGGTCTTGAATACACATGTGCACCTATCTTCTCTCTGATTTCCAAAAGTGGTGGAAGAAGCTAAAAGCAAGAAAAAAAACTGTGAATTTTCTTTTCAAATGTTAGACCCAGAATATTTCAATGTTAACTTTGTTTTCCATCTAACATAATTTAAAGATAATGAGTGTAATACAAATAATTCCTGAACACCTATAGATATCTTTTAAGGGAAATATGTATGTATCGATGTATGTAGACAGGAAGGATAGTATAGTTAAATTCACACTGGACTCAGGTTGGGGCACGTGGGTTCTAGAACTGACTGCATAGTTCACCAACTAGTGACTTTTTTACAGACTCTTAAACTTTCTGTGCCCCATTTTTCCTGCCTATAAAATTAGTGGGTTGACTAAATGGATTCTGAGTTCAGCCTTTAAAATTTGATGATTGCATGACTGAAATAGCTTTAACTATTTTTAGCTTGGTACAGATAACAACAACAACAACAAAATAACATTATTTGGTTGACATATTTGTTTACCTCAAATGTTCTGGTCCACTTTTAAAATTTATAAAGATTCTCTTACCCCCTCACTGTTACCTCATATAGTCATGGTTTTTGTTTGCTTTGCTTGTTTTTACTAATTACATCAGTTTTGAAAATACTATCTTCCCTGTGTTTTCTAGTCACATTGTTTTCCATTCAGCTGACATTTTATTTCTCTTGTATTTTAGTGACCTTATTATATGTAATTGGAATTTTGGCTTCTCACTCATTCGGAGAGTGGTTTTGGACTTCTTATTAGTTCTGTTAATGTGTTTAAACTACTAGCAATTCCTTGGCTATAACTATAAAGAAAAACTTCTTAAAAAAAAAAAATCTCTAAGTCTAGTAATGAGGAAATTATTCTAGGAAAAATAAAATAAAGCAAACCTTATACTAAAAAAGAAACATATTAGAAAGAACAGTAAGAAATGAATATATCCTTTCTCAACTCGGTTCAAGTTTAGAAGAGAGTACTGATTATTTTGCTTGAGAGAGATTTTTTTTCTCTTCTTCTACCTACTTTTCTAGACCCTCCTCTCCTTTCAGGATCTGGCCTAAGTTTTAGCTTCCCTGTGAATCTACTGTGAACCTTTCAGTCTCTGCTGATTCTTCTTCCCCATGAATTCATCTGGTCTCCTACCATCTCTTCCAGAAAATTGAGCATTTGTTTCAAAGCAGCAGTTTGTTTCCCTCTCACAGTGAAACTAGAAATCAAGCTAAAATGGATGAAACAGATCATCAGGGAAAGTGGCCATTCTAAGGCAAAGTAAGTAAATGGCTGAAGACACTTTAGAAAAGGAATATTTTCATCAAGGTGCCATTCAGAAAGTAGAATTCAAACTCACCTGTAACTAAAAGATGAAACACATTAAGTGAGCTAAGTGAATGCTCCTCAACCAATATACAGATTTTTTATTTTTATGTATATTTGGTTCTGCAATATTAATAACTTCAGAGCTTCCCCTTGCTTTCATTATGAGTAATCTCACAATCACATCAATTAGTTGAATAACCTCCCTCCCTTCCCTTCCCCTCCCTTCCCATCCCTTCCCTTCCAGTCTTTAAAACTATCTAAGCTTCAGTTTCCCTGTCTATAAAATCAGTGAGTTGACTAGATGGAATCTGAACTCAGAATGGACCTGCAGATCAGCTCTGTTTTTCTCAGCTTCAAACTGATTTCCTATACAATCAGTTATCAACCTAAATACCAGAAGGTATATTTTATCATTGTTTTGTGCTTGTTACTATCTGGTGCTTGTGCAGCCCACATAATGTTAACAGAGAGATGATTAATAAGACACTTGTGAGCCTGGAGGATGGTGTGAGGGAAGCAAGGGGGATACTTTAGATGCTAACAAGGTATGTCATGGTGCTCTCTAATGTGGAATCTGTGTGTGTTTTTTTCAGTTCAGATGCCAAGGAAAAAGTGCCTTTAAAACCTAAGGAGGTTTTAAAATGTTCCCCCAACTGCTCCAGTGTATAGGGTGTTGACTGTGGGCGGATATGCAGCCTCTATAGGACAAATAAGTCCTGAGTGCTTGGGTTGTAGAGACATGTACAAATGTTCCATGAAAGAAGGGTATTGTGGTCCAATACGTTTAGGAAATGTTGAAAACTATGCCCATCACTGTTGGAGATTTTCATTGTTGTATGCTATATTAAAGGTCAGAGAATTCTGGCAGTTAGGGAAATTTTAACTTGGTCTGAAATTATCAATATCCCAAAGTTGGAAGGTTTTGAGTTAGAGAGTCAGAACATTTCAGAACCTTAAAAATACCAATAAAGCAAATATTGCTTGATAAACATGTAATAATTAAAAACTCATCTTTGATCAAGTACATAAATGAAGTCTAAGCATATATCTTCAGGTATGGGTAGAATCCTTTCTAATAAAGAGGGAATATGCTAATTGGCCCTCACGCCATCACAAAGATGGCGGCTCCCACAGTCAATGAGGGAATATGCTAAATTGACTACCCCACCCTCAAAGATGGCAGCGCCCACAGCCAATAAGGAGGGAATATGCTAATTGACTGCCCTGTCCTCAAAGATGGCAGCACCCACAGCCAATAAGGAGGGAATATGCTAATTGACTGCCCTGCCTTCAAAGATGACGGTGTCCACAGCCAATAAGGAGGGAATATGCTAATTGACTGCCCACCCTCAAAGATGGCAGCGTCCACAGCCAATAAGGAGGGAATATGCTAATTGACTGCCCTGCCCTCAAAGATGGCAGCGTCCACAGCCAATAAGGAGGGAATATGCTAATTGACTGCCACACCCTCAAAGATGGCAGCGCCCCCCCTCAGCCCCGCTGGGGCAGCAGGTGCACGGCAAGGCCAGGCCCACCCCCAGGCGGGCCCGGCAGCTCCGTGCACCTGCCTCCGGAGTCCCCCAGTCCCCTCAGCCCCCCAGCCGCCTAGGGCCAGCCCAAGGCGCAGGCAAGCCTCGAATGGTGGCTGCCCAGCCGCCCAGGGCTGCCCAAGGCTCAGGTAACCAGGGCTGGCTGAGGCTTGTGCTGCCGGTAGTAGCAGCAGCAGAGGTGTGATGGGGCATCGCCTTCCCCTGATTGCCAGGTCATCTCCTGCCCCTGAGGGCTCCTGGACTGTGAGAAGGGGGCAGGCTGGGTTGAGGGACCCTCCTCCAGTGCATGAATTTTCATGCACCGGTCCTCTAGTCCTATATAATAAAATCCCAGTGGCCGAACAGCAGAACAACCAGAACGACCAGTCAGCCAGTTGCTATGATGCGCACTAACCACCAGGGGGCAGATGCTCAACACAGGAGCTGCCCCATGGTGGTCAGTGTGCTACCACAGTGGGAGCGCCGCTTGGCTGACCAGTGGGAGTGCCGCTCGGGATGAGTGGCTGCTCCCACTGCGAACCCCGGGCCGATGGGCAGGAACCCGGGCTGTGATCGTCGCCTCCTTGTCCCAGGCTCCTGCTCCTCGCTCCCTGCCACCTCCTCCGGATGCCTACAGGTCACGCAGTGCTGCCGCCGGGCTTGCAGAGCTGACCCCAGAGGCTGGGAGGCAGGTTCATGGCCACCGTGGGACTGAGGCCTACTCTGCCACCTCTCAGTGCTATTGTCCCTGGGCCCAGCCCCAACTGGGTCCCGTGGAGAGGTGAGTGCTCCAGCTCCATGGAAGATGCCGGATCAGGAAGCAGCCGCTTAGAGGGTGGTCCACAGCCGCTCAGCTGACAGGGATGAGTGGTGCTCCAACAGCATGCTGATCCCCACAGGCCATGCCCCCCACTAGTGCACGAATCCCATGCACCGGGCCTCTAGTGATTTAATAAAATTCTCCAAAGAGCTAGATAGATTTTCAAAGAGGACCACAGCTGGCCCTTTATATTTCCCCAGAAGGTGGAGGAAGCACTTTCAGAAGCATCAGAACCATTGCTTCCACAATCCATTTGTGTCAAAATTACTCAGGGTGCCTTGGACCTACCAATTCTGAATCTCTGTGCTAAGGAGCGGCATTTTTGACAAATTCTGTATTTGATTCTAATGCATAGTTAAGTTGAAAAACCATTGATCTAGATGATATGCAGTGCCATTTAATTGATAAAAGGCCAAGAAGCCTATTAAAATCACTTGCAGGCAACTGAAATAATATTTAAAATAGTGGTTACTGCATATTTAGATTAGCCTAAAATGTTGTTGTAGTTGAAATAGTACAATGATTGGAAGAATATTCTGATGGTGTTCAGAGGAATGGCATGCAAGGGTCAGCAGCTTGGACGAATGTAATTAGAGTGGACCCACCTGGGCACTCTGATTCACAAATATTGGTTCTGATCAAACACATTCAATTGAAATTTGGTAACTTGTGCATGGTGGCAAAATTAAAGTTGTGGAATTTTTTTTCTCTTAATTTTAAAAATTATTTGGTAATTATGAGGTTAATACAGATTTTGAAATAATTCATGAACAGAATAGAAACCAAAATTTGCCATCTTTAACTTGACTCTTACTTTCTTCATATCATCCCCTCAGTACAACACATACAAATTCCTATGTAGAGGTAGTTTTAGAGTGAGAAAGCAAAATAACTTTTCTGGTTAGAAACACTTTAAATCATTCACCCTGCATGTGACTTTTCTCTTGTCTTATGGAACGTTTAACAATGACTAATGCAAAGAGACTTTTTTTGAGATGTTCTGGATAGAGAAGGAAAAAATAGCTCTGTGACACACGGCAATTTTATTCTCCTTCCCCAAGTTCTCAAACACTAGAGAATTTGCACATTGGAACTTGGTATTATCTGGGTTAATCTTTTGCTGGATGGGTCAAGTATGCTATTTGAATGTGTCTTTTAGCCCTTTTTGAAAGCATTGCCAGTAGTGGGCTTTAAGCATCACAGTGATGTCCTATGCCAGCACAGACATACTTTTGGGTTGACAGATAATTTGTTACTGAAGTCTGAATCGAGTTCTAGCTACAACAGCGCACAACCTTTCACTCTGCCACATTGTCTTTCAGAAATGAATAAGATGTGATCACTGCCTTTGATAGATTCTACATCCAGCTTGGGAGGCAGCTATATAAACAAATGATTGCTGCAGAAAATTTAATAATGAACTAAGGAACATGATGCTAACTATACCTGGGCATGTCAGGAAACATATCACATAGGAGGTGGCATTTATAGTGAGTGTTTCAGTAAAATTCACCAAGGAGGACAAGCAGAGGAACATTCATATGCAAAGCAACATGCTTTCATTCCTAGCTAAAGCATTAATTCTCTCACCCTTCTTTCACAACCATTTTTGATGTTCCCAATCCCTCATGGCTCTCCTAACAATTTTCCTGCACCTGCTCTAGCACTTACCCTATGTAATATAATTAGTTTACATGTGTCTTTTTCCTCTTCATACCTAGAGCTCCTTGACTAAAAGGCCATGACAATTTAATTATCTTTGTGCACTTAAGCACAGTATCTCATAAAGTGGAAACATTAATAAGTATTTGCTGAACCAATGAAATAATGAGAGTAAAAATATTTTCTGAAGTTGTTGACATTCTGAAATTGACACATTTTTGAAGATCTTTGTTAAATAAAAAATATTTTATTCAGTAATGGGATATATTACTAAGTGATCTGACAATCATTTTATATGTACAAATCCCAACACTTATATTTTGTTTAAATCTAAATTCCACTTGCTTTGATTTAAACAACTTCCATTTATTCATCCATTCATCCTTACAACAAATATTTATTGACCACCTAGCATGTGCTATCCATTGTCCGGGACCCTAGGCCTCTGATGATGTGCAAATACATACACAATCCCTATTCTACCCTTGAAAAGGAGCTAGTGGGGAAGATACCCATTAATGAAATAATCACAGAATAAATGTACCTGCTTCAATGATGATATATGCTAGGAAGGAAATATACATAGTAAGAAAAAAGTAAGACTTCATCTATAGTTCAGCTAGGAAAATGCCGTTTGAGTTGTAAGCCAAATGATGAGGTAAGTGTCCTAATGACTGAACTGGGGAATGGGGACCCATTTCGAGGTAGAAATATAGGATGTAGGCAGGCCCTGTGGCAGGGTTAAAAAACTGCAAGAGAAGATCAGAATGACTAGTTATTAGGCAGCTGTAGAAGTGGTGATGATAGGGGCAGAGTGTTCAGGAAGGGGATGTTGTGGGGTAGAGCGATGTGAGATAAAGCTGGAAAAAAATGGCTGGGGTTAGACCATTAGGGCTGAAAGACTATGTTAAGAATTTTGCTCTTTGTTCTAAGAATTAGATCATTAAGGACAGAGGGGAGGTGGGTAACATGTTGAAAGTTCACTTTAGCTCTATTGAGGGAAAGCAGCTGGAAGCAAGTACAGCAAGAGAAGTGCAGGGAAACCCTGTAGTAATTCCAATATGAGATGGTCTTTTAGTAAAGGTTGGAGGAAGTGCCCCTTTGGAAGTAACTCAAAGAAAAAGCATAATATAGAAGGTGACTACTTGCCTAATCCTTTTAGGATTTTCTTTTCCAATTTTTGCTCTTTATTGCTGGCAGGCTCTTTGACTGCAGGTGGCTCTCCAGAAGCCATGGGTTCTCTCTCGGTCTCTTCAGTGGCTTCCTCACAGTCCCTGTCCCCGTTGTCAGCTGTTTCTGTGTTCTCAGGCTGCTCCTTGGCCTTGGTAGAGGTCTCTTTCCCTGCTGTGCAGGCAGCAGACCCATACGTGTTAATGATGTCTTCCAGTTGTCTATTCAGCTCTTCAGAGATGTCATGAGCCCCTGTTTCAGGCTTCATGTCTGCCTCCCTCGATGGTGCTTGGAGTGGGGTTGAGGAATCCTGCTCACCTGGCTTCCCCAGACCATTTTGACTGGGTAATGATGAACTGCCCCCTGGAGGTGCTGACTGGGGTTCTCCCGAGAGCTGTACAGAGTGATTGGCCTCCATACGGGAGTGGTACCTAGTGGCAAGCATAGTCAGGTTTAATGTAGCGAATCCAGTTGCATGTAAATCATAAGGACATCCCCAAATGAGCACCTACTAATTACAGTTTCTAACATAGAATGAATGTACTTTCACAAACCATAAATATTTCGATTAGGTAGGTAGGAACAGTGGGAAGCTATTTTTCCAAATCGAGTCATACTATTAGCATATTTTTGGTTTTGGTCTTTAAAGTCCAGTAGCATCTCCTATTATTGGCATTAACAGAGTAACTCAAGATATTGTTTTTCATGGCCATATTTGTTATTTTGCTTAGAATAGTCAATATGTGTTATCATTCTCTTAAATAATTCTATGTAGACTTACAATTATTAGGAGTACTTGGATATATACATTTAAAATAATTACATTTCAAATGGTGTTACTTTATCAAAGTGAAAATATTTAATACAAGAGCCACTGAACTTACTAAAAACCCTCATAATAATAATAATGTTTCTTAACTCTATTAATGAAGATTTGTTTGATATGAGTACATTAATATAAATCATTATACTGGATACAGAACATACTTTCTTGCCTTTCTGGTATTTTCCTTTGCCCAGATGAGCAACATATAAGTACCAAAAATGAAAACACTTTTTTTTGAGGTTCAAACTAGTATCATTTTGTGAATAAGACAGAAAATGAGAAAAGGTATAAATTAACAAACTGGTATGGAAACGTGGTGATACTCATAATAAAAATTCTTTGAATTCCTATAATATTTTGTTCTAGTATAAAAACTGACTATCTTATAGAAAAAAAGAAGAGAGTACAACATTCTCAGTCAAGCGTTAGGGTAACTTAATTTTTAAGAAATACCAATGTTTAATGAACAGGGAGGGAATGAACTTGAGAAATAATGAAGATATAATATGGGCTCTTTGGAAATAGGGGGCAAGGAATGAGCTGAGTCAAGGATTCCAGGGTTTCTGGCTATTACCAATCTGGGCTTGCAATAGATTTGGCTTAAGCCTTTAAGTTATGGTGCATTTTATTTATAAAATATAGCTCAGGTGATGCAGCTAGTTAGCAGGATAAAAACATGACAGGATCCCCATAATGCTCAGGTTTTGCTGTGGTGGTGGCATGAAGCACAAACAGAAACACACTGCTCTACACATTGCACGGCTTCCTGCTCCCTTTCTCAGGGCAGTAGATGTCAAATGCTCAAACACCAACAAGGACGGAAAATTCGACGTACAGACATCGCCACCCACTTGTGGCCCTCACTAAGTGCTCGTTAACTTGGAAGGAAGTACCTTTTTTTTTTTTTTCTCTCACCCATTTTATTCTATTTTTTCTTTTTTATTGAATTTATTGGGGTGACATTGGTCAATAAAATTATAGATTTCAGGTATATAATTCTATAACACATCATCTGTCTATCATATTATGTGTTCACCATCCCAAGTTAAGTATCCTTCCATCTCCATTGATCCTCTTCTACCTCCTCCACCCCTTTCTCTCTGGTAATTGCCATACTGTTGTCTGTGTCTATGAGGGTTTTTTTGTTTTGTTGTTTTTTTTGTTTTTGCTTAATCTTTTCACCTTCCTCACCCAGCCCCGAAATCCCCACTCGCCCATTCTAATCCACCAACTTTATTATCTAATGATACAGCAAACAGTTTCATTCTCTTCATCACTGAAATTTCTTTATCCCAACCCCTACTTGTTGGGCACACACATCTATATATAACTGTGCCTCCCCTGAACTTGGAGAAAGACGGGTAGCACCTGCTGTCCAGCCAGAAGCTATTTTAAGCTCTTCTAAAAGGGGCCATGGCATTTAGTGCTTTATCCTTGAAAACCAAGGGAAGAGAGTACTTTAAATACAAACTGAAAACAGTAAACATTTCCTGGCTTAAATCCACATGCAGGTTTTAAAGTGTTAGGGAGGCTTTTTAGGATGTAATAAAATCTAGAGTAAACCAAACTTCAAAGCAATGAATTTAAAACTGACTCTCTCTACGAGTTTTAGTGTGGTTAGTATACATGCAAGTGTTTTGTTTGGACTAGTTTTATTCTCCATTCACCAGAGGCCATCATCATTGATGTTTTTATTTTAATCCCATGAGTACTTTTTAAACTCATGTACCATATTTACTTTAAAACGGAATAACTTAGTCATTGTAAACCACAGAACAACTCAATTCCTAAAAGTAGCCTCAAGATAAATCTATAAGCGGGCGGGGGGGCGGGGGGGGGGAAACAAGGTCAAAGTGCTGTTACTTTTAAATCGTCTCTTTCTAGATTAATTAATTTTACAGCAAAACATTTGTAAATTTTAGCTTCTATACACTTCATTGCCTGCCTTTTTCCTCCTCTGGGAGAGAATTTTTCACTTGTGCTAGCAGTCCCAGCAGATCCTTACACACACATCCTTTCCTGAGCAACACATTTTAATTATAAATAAAACAATGGAAAGTTCTTCAGCAGTTCACTGGCAATCTGCAAGTTTCAAACACCACAAACCACACCCCACGTCTTCTCATACTGCTTGGGTGGGGGGAGTGTTTGTCATACTTACCAACAGGCAAGGAGTTAAGCAGAAAGAGGAGAAGAGAGGCAAAGAGGCAGCAAAAAGCTAGTCAGAACAGCAGTGACAGCAGGAGACAGGCAGGCGGTTGGGTTCTTGCAAGGGAGAGAGAAACCAAACACACACACACACACACACACACACACACACACACACACACACACACACACACACACGAGGCAGCAGGAGAGCAGGGAGGGGGAGGGAGGGGGAGGGGAAAGGAAGGAACACCGTATGACATAGCAAGAGAGAAAAACACCTAAGCTTTGGTAGCTGTCTCTTGGGCAGATGTCTTAGAAAGGAGACACAGCTGGTAGATCTTATCTGATTCTATGTTTTATCCTTTAAACAATTTAAACTCTCAGCATATAGCCCTTTTGCTAGCACACTTTTTCACCGTTGTTCTTCTGGGCAGAGATCAGTTTTTCTTACTTCTTGGTTTATTTCCAGTGCGGTCTATGAATCATCTCCTTTTTTTCTCTTCTTATGCTAGCCTAATTGGGATCAGGTTTCTTATAGGAATCATGGAAAAAGAGACAATGCATAACAAAAAGGAGGTGGTACAACTACTTTAATTCTGATGTCATTGTTTGGTGTGTTTGAAAAATATGAAATTAAAATTTAGAGGGCTATCTTGGCAGTGGGTTTGGGGTCGTCTTCACGTGCACGGAGTCGGTGTGACCCCAGATCCCACGCCTTACTTGGGTAACTGCTTCACGTCTCAGATAAGCCCCTGGGGAAGCAGGTGCTTTTTCTTCCTTAATTGGAGGCTTCCTCACCTTCCCAATCAGCCTTGCCAGGTCTGTCCCACCCTTTACACACCCTCAACCCGCTCCTTAATTCCTTTGAAAAAGAACACCTCCTCCTCATTCACCATAAAATGCTTCTCTTAAGCCTACATCCATTCCCTTTTACTTTCTGTTTCTGGAGAATGTGTTCCCACGCTTTTCCAAAGTGGATTCCTCCATCAGAGTTTCTGCTCCTGGGACAGGTGGGATTTAGTGACACCCTTTGTAGCAGGTAGAATAATGCCACCTGAGTAACGTCCAAATCCTAATTCCAGGAACCTGTGAATATATTGCTTACTTTATATAGAGAAAGGGACTTTATAGTTGTAATTGAATTAGGGATTTTGAAATGGGGAAATTATCCATAACTAGAGGTCCAGTGCGTGACATTCATGCACGGGTGCGGTCCCTAGGCCTGGCTGGTGATCAAAGCGCAGGGGTCTGGCATGGAAGGGCAGGCCCCAGCTGACCTCTGGGCCCTGGGCAGCACCTGGACCCCCCGGACCCCGTGCACCCCCCTCCGCCTGAGTCATCAGGCCCCCTGCCCGACTCCCTCAGTGCCTGGGAGCCAGGCAGTGGCCCTGCCCCCTGCCGCCACCACTGGTCACCGTCTGCAGGGCGATTGGCAGGGTGATTGGGCCCCACTTGCACCCACCTTGGCCTGGTGCTGCCCGCTCACCTGCTCCACCATCCCACTGCAGTCCCACTCTCATTGGGGCCCATCGGGGCCGGCAGTGCCTCCACTGCTGCTGGCTTCCAGCACCACTTCGCTGACACCCACCTTGCTCCACACCACCCCCTGGTGGTCAGCGCACATCATAGCGAGTGGTCAAACTCCAAGTTGAGGGGACAGTTTGCATATTAGGCTTTTAGTATATAGGACTAGAGGCCCGATGCATGAAATTCATGCAAGGAGCTCCACCCCCGCCTGCCGCGGCTTCGTCTGGAAGGTCATCTGGAAGGACTTCTAGTCTAATTAGCATATTATGCTTTTATTATTATAGATTGTCTAGATGAGCCCAATGCAACTACAGGAGTCCTTGTAAATGAAAGATCAGGGTAGGAGGGTCAGAATCAGAAAAGAAGATTTGATGATTCAAACAGATCAGAGTGAAGGGGGTGTGTGCAAACCAAGGAATGTGGAAAGTCCTGGAAGCTTGGAAAGGCAGGAAATGAATTTTCTCTAGATCCCCCAGGAGGAATGCAATTTTGTTGACACCTAATTTAAGCTGTGAAACTCACTTTGGATTTTTAACCTCCAAACTGTAAACTAATAAATCTGTGTTGTTCTTAAGATGCTAGATAGATATGTGGTAAATTGTTATCATAGCAAGTAAAATATCCTAAACCTTTTATTTTCTTCCACCCCTTTCTTCAAGTTCAGGGGAGGCATGCATTATATATATAATGTCAATTTTTGACATTACCTATTGTCTTCCCATAATGAGTGTACCCAACAAGTAGAGATCGGGATGAAGAAATTCCAGTGATAAAGGCAATGAAACTGTATCATTTAATAATAAAGCTGGTGAATTAAAATGGGTGAGAGATAAAAGTACTTCTGATAAGTACTGAATAGTTAGTGAGGGCCACAAATGGGTGGTATCCCATATTGAATTCTAGCAAACTGAACCAGTCAGATCTCGGTAAACAGAAACAATAAATGAATGATTCTCACATTTAAATAATGTACAGAATTTTTTAATAGAATAACTTAATGTTGAAATTCATTTAAAGGAAAAAAAAGAATGCACCATGGTTGATCCAAATTATTATATTATTATTTGTACCAGTATGCACTACTATAAAAATAGGTATAAACTTCTGATGTTTATTGTTATTATATGAGATAAACTTTAAAAATATTATTAAAAAATACTGCAAAATCAATAAATATGATTCAAATTACAACATTGATTTTATGTGACAGATAATATTTTGCTGAACCCCAACTGCAACTTCAAACATGAATATGGTACTGAATGTTGGTCCTTTGAATTCATGGACCACTTTTACAGTGGGTTTCGTGAAATGATTCAATTTCTTCAACACTCAGTCCATTCAAATTATTATATAAGCTTCATTTATATGACTTGCCATAATTTCTCTAGGTCTTCCTTTGATACTAATGCATCATTTACTACTCTCATTTTCTTGCAATTATTAAAATAGTGCTACTTGGTGCTCACTAACTTGATTAGATAAATTCATGGTATTGAAGGCACCGAAATGACTGATGTACACACTGACACCAAAATGACAGCTACCCAGATGATCCAGAATGGATTTATATATATATATTTTTAACCATAAATGAAATTAATACCAACACACATACTGTGGCTCCCAAGAATCCATCTATGGCATGCTATAGGCCCAAAGATCTGGAGTAGAGAAATTTAGAAGACAAATTAATAGAGCTCCATGCTTATTATAAAATCAACTTTTGAGTTACTATAAGGAATAATTCTTTTTTGAAAATAGCATTTTCATTTTTATGTAAATATTACAAAAGTTAGTTTAAAAATCAAATGATGCTAAAAAGCTCATCACACGAAACAATAATCTTGTCCTTCTTGTGTCATGCTCCCCAGACGTGACAGAAACTTTTGCAGATTTTCTTCTGTGGTTTACTTTCTCATTTGTAAATAAAACACTTATCTTGCTGTGTGTCAGCTCATCCATTTTTGACATTACCTATTGTCTTCTCATAATGATAGATGAAGATTTAAATTATTGACATCTGTTTTTCTCTCCTCACTTCTCAATAAAATTACATCTTATTTTTATTTTTTAATATATTTTATTGATTTTTTTACAGAGAGGAAGGGAGAGGGATAGAGAGTTAGAAACATTGATGAGAGAGAAACATCGATCAGCTGCCTCCTGCACACCTCCTACTGGGGATGTGCCCACAACCCAGGTATGTGCCCTTGACCGGAATCGAACCTGGGACCCTTCAGTCCGCAGGCTGACGCTCTATCCACTGAGCCAAACCAGTTTCGGCTACATCTTATTTTTAAATTCATATTCTATGTTTTCATTATTGAAATAAAGTTTACTGCTAACTCAGGTAGAACACTGTGACTATAGTTCCATTCTTTTGAAACTTTGTTTTTTTCCTGGAGTTAATGATTACCTTTTTAAAAAACTTGTTTATTATTAAGAACTAGAGGCCCAGTGCACAAAATTTGTGCATGAAATTTGTGCACGGTGTGGGGGTTTGTCCCTCAGCCCAGCCTGCACCCTCTCCAATGTGAGACACCTCAGGGGATGTCCAACTGCCGGTTTAGGCCCGTTCCCTGTGGAATCAGGCCTAAACCAGCAGTCGGACATCCCTCTCACAATCCGGGACTGCTGGCTCCTAACCACTTGCCTGCCTGCCTGCTTGATTGCCGCTTACCACTCTGCCTGCCAGCCTGATAGCCCCTAACTACTCCCATGCTGGCCTGAGTGATGCCTAACTGCTCCCCTGCTGGCATGATCATCCCCATCTGCCCTCCCCTGCCAGCCCGATTGCCTCCAACTGCCCTCCCCTGCTGGCTTGATTGCCCCCACCTGCCCTCCCCTGCAGGCCTGAGGGGACTGGGGGACTCTGGCTGGATGAGGCTGAATGCTGTGGGGACTGGGTGAGGCGGGGCTGAGGGGACTGGGGGACTCCAGCTGGATGAAGCGGGGCTGAGGGGACTGGGGGACTCCAGCTGGATGAGGCGGGGCTGAGGGGACTGGGGGACTTTGGCTGGATGAGGTGCGCGACACCTGCTGCCCCCTGGCAGGGCTGAGGAAACTGGGGGACTCTGGCTGGATGAGGCAGGGCTGAGGGAACTGGGGGACTGAGGCTGGATGAGGTGGGGCTGAGGGGACTGGGGGACACCGGCTGGATGAGGTGGGGCTGAGGGGACTGGGTGCCGCCATCTTGTGGCTGTGGGTGCTGCCATCTTGTGAGGGCATGGCGGTCAATTAGCATATTCCCTCTTTATTGGATAGGATACTCTGTTTTCCCTAACTACACAAGAGCTCTGTAAAATACCTTTCTGTGCAATTTTCCTCAAGATCAAATCTATTAGATAACTTATACATTATAGTATTTTCTGGCGATAACACCCACATAGAAATACCCTCAGAACCTTGACTTCATGCTCCAGTCTGTTTTGGTAACTCTCAGCCTGCTGCACAGCTGTGCTCCTAGCACTTCCCCCGCTGTTGTCCTGGGAATTCCCTTTACCTCTCTCCTGTTTCCTGATTCCCATTCTTCCTCTTTCTTTGCTTCCTCATTTAGTGAAACATATTGTCTTTTGGCTTCCTGAAAAAGCATTTATGGGAGATTTTGTATGTCTCAAATGCCTTTTTGCTATCCCTATATTTACTTGATTGATAGTTTGGCTGGATATAAACTTTTACAAAATGTAAAATAAATATTTTTTGATAACTTTTTTATATTTCTATCAAACATGTTAAGATATTATTCCCTTGTCTTTTAATTTTCATTCCCTCCCCCTTAAAAATGCAAGATCATTCTTATTCCTGGTCCTTTGTATGATCCATTTCTTTTTTCTTCTCTGGAATTTTTTAGTATCTTCTTTTTATCTCTGATACTATGAAGTTTCACAATGATAAAATTCAATATTTTTCCCCCATTTATTGTATTGGATTCTTAATGGGTTTTTAATCTGGAGATTCATGTGTTGAACTTCCTTTTCCTTTTATCATTGTTTTTCACCCTTCCCCTCTACTGGACCTCACATTCCTGAGTCCAGAACTTTCTGGTTAAACTTCACCAGACAACAATCCTCAGGTATCCTGAAAGGATAGAGAGAATTTATTTGACTTTGTGAGTGGGATTTGGGACCTAACTGTTCATTCTAATTTGAAAACAAACAAACAAACAAAAAACCTAGCCATCAAATGATTCTATTATAGTCCCCCAGCCTTACTGCTACTTTTGATATTATCTCCACTTGCTGAGTACTAACCTCAAATTTTGTAGTCTTTTCAGAATCTACCAGGCAAATTAGCTAGCTTCTCAATTTCCTGCTGCCTTTCCTGCAGTCACCCAAGCCCATTTCTGCAAGCACACTCTTACTGTTGGATCATTTCCATTACATCTTGTGTTCTTGTCCTCATTCACTGTGGTTTGGGTTTATGGATTCAATTCTTCTGGTTTCACTGATGTTAGAGTTTCTATTTCTGTTTCTCTTTCTTCTTGTTTGCTAGTGAATTTTAGAGGAAGAAGAGATTAGAAAGATTTTTACAATGCTATCTTGGAGTCAGGAAGATCTGTTTAACCATTATAGCAGTCCAGTATTAAAATGAATTATTCCCCAAATGAGAAATATCCAATTACCCTGGTTGCTCTTTTAGGGATACTAAAGAAGAAATTTCTGCATGGTGGGGTTGGGTGTGTGTGTGTGTGTGTGTGTGTGTGTGTGTGTGGAGAATCAGATTAAATGACTCACTTAAGGTCTCTTTCAAATGCAAGAATTTATGAATTCTATACTTTTCTGGCTATGGGTTTAAGGGAAACAAATCACATAACAATTGAGATTATATGCTTAAAAATCAGGCAGCTTCCATATGAATTCCAGATCTGTCTTTTACTTAGGCTTTATTTTAATTTCTTCAGCTTCAATTTCCTACACTGTTTTCACATGATTGTTATGACAGTAACATAGTCAATGGAGTCTCTCTAATGAACACATAATCTATGTTGCAATTCCAATAATAATGGGTTTGAGTGAAGACTGTGAAATGAGAATTTATATTTTCTATACCAATAACATTTTGAAATTGTGACTGTCTAGAAACAAGTTTGAGTCTGTGAATCTATTGTATCATCTCCTGGTTGTGGTATACATACATTTGATCTGGGTTAGATCTGGCTTGGGGTGAGGAGGAAATCTTTGTATACTCTGTTGCTACTCAGCAATCACCCCTATATTTCTAGAATAGAGGAAAATGTGGGCTTGTGGCTGAGCAGAGATTATTTTTAGTTAGTCTAAATACAGAACCAGGCAGCAAGTTACACTATTTGATTCCTAATTAGCACGTCTTTAATCTGTGTCAGTCAGTTGTGTGCAGTTTGTCTCCAGAAGTGAAAAGTACGATTCACATCCTATGAAAAGAATTTGGTGGGTTTTTTTAAGCAAAATTAGGCAAACAAAGGTGGTCTAGATTTACTAGGTGGTCTACTAAAGGGCAACGTGGACCAGCTTTCTGGCATAAAATGATTTGAAATTTACATAAACATTGGATGCTACACTTGTGCTTGAAAAGCACTCCACTTCTTACGTAAATATTTTTTGCATGATAACAACAGAATCATGAATTTCTTCTTATAAATAATGCAGATAAATTTTAGGTTATGCCCTTTACCCTGATTCTCTGTTTCATCTGAATTAACAAAATTTGGCCACATGCATTTTATAAGAGAGATTTAGTTCATGTTTATATTTTGTTCTAGGAAGGTCAGAAGAAATTCCATCATATTGTAATAATATTGGACCCTTCATCTTTGAAACCCCCCTTCCTACCACATTGCTGAACGTAGTAGAGATCCAGGCCCATGGGACTGTTAGCTTGTTTATCTAGAACATGTCCACTGAGGATAGAGCTGAGTTTTTTAAAAAATATATATTTTATTGATTTTTTTTTTACAGAGAGGAAGTGAGAGGGGAGAGAGTTAGAAACATTGATGAGAGAGAAACATCGATCAGCTGCCTCCTGCACACCCCCTACTGGGGATGTGCCTGCAACCAAGGTACATGCCCTTGACCGGAATCAAACCTGGGACCCTTCCGACACTCTATCCACTGAGCCAAACTGGTCAGGGCAGAGCTGAGTTTTAATGGCTGCCAATGGCTGTAACCAAGTCATTCCCCTGGAACAGGCTTCACTGTTCCAACCTCTGAGAGCCAGCAAGTAGGCTTGAAGGCCACATGGCTGAAGCATAGAGATGTTTCTCCCTCTGGTCCTGTCTAAAACTTGTGTCATCAGTGGTTTACCAGTGGAATACCAGGACATTCCTTTGGGTGAGGGTCTGCTTGTTGCTACAGATCGTTCAGGAAAACCCTGGTGGTATTTGAATAATCATAACATACCCTTAGGGCAGAAGCTCCTGAGCTACAGGGGTATAGCCACTTTGTGGTGTCCCACTTCCTCTGTCTCATGTTCCCTACAGGAAACTTGGGAAATATGTCTCATTTGAAAGAACTCTGGTCACAAGATACCAAAATTAATGGCAACCAGAAGGCAATGATATAGATTGACTAAAATGTCAATTGCTGGTGGTCCCAACTTTGAAGTTATCAAGCCACCAAGGGCTTTGGACTGGGACACCCTATTAGGTATATTTTGTCCTCTTTCCCCTCTTCTCATTTCTCCTTGTTTGATGAATACTGTGGGATCTGAGGAATCTTGGTGCGGGAAGGAGCCTCACAGATCATCTTCTCACCTCCCTTGCACTCTGAGGTCCTGTCCAGAGCCACCCTGACCTGTCCTCAATAGATGACTTTGATGAAAAAATCAGCCCTTCCTAATAAGGTAGCACTACTTGCCAAGAGTTAAATAAAAATAAAGTCTACCAAAATGATAGATCCATGTGTTTTACTACACAAACACTGGGTCTCCTTTCAAAGTCTTGGCAAAGGCATTTTTTCCCCCAAATAGTCTTTCTGAGGTTTGCTAAGCAATGACTACCAGATTCATCATCTTCTCTTCTCTGATTAGTGTCAGAAGTTCTTCTGATTCTCCTCCCTAAGGGTCATGAGTTCTTCTTTCCCCTACCTGACTGTCATGAGGCTTACTTCCCTGCTGATCACAAAGCACTTCTCAGAAGAGGCCTCAGGTTGAACTTATGTTTAAAGGAAAGGGTATCTTTGATGTGTTAGAAAACAGGGGTGTGGTGGTCACCTAGTTTCGATCTGATGAGTACTCTTCTCCATCCTTCTTGCAATGCAGTTCTTATCAAAGAGTATGGATCTGTTTTTAAATTCTAAGTGTGTGGTCTTTTTCTCCACAGTAATTTGATGTGGTTTTGATATGATCTGTAACAACACAGACCCTGAGAATAGCAGAGGTGGTCAGCAGCTTGGACCTCTGATACCTTATTTTTAAAATCCTCCTTAGTTCCCTCCTTACCTCTCTTCTGTGGTGCACAGATGCCTGGGCTTCGTTGTTTGGGAGAGAGACCATTCATCTGAACTTGTCTATCTGCCCGTCTAGTCTTTAGGAGCCTTTTCTGCTCTGAATATCGCTTATGTGACTGTTTGTCCCTAGACTAGATTATTTTACCATGTGTGCTCCTTAATTTAAGTTCAAGGACTGGGGAGGAAGCACCTCAGCACTTCTATTCATCTTTTGACCCTTGTATGGGCCCCATTTTGTATCCATCTGGAATTGTGCCAAATTGATCTTGTTGATCAATTAATCTTAGGATCCCAAATTGTAGTTGGATCTTGGAAGAGCTGCTCTGTTGCCTAACTCCACGGGTCACCAGTCAAACAAAATAAATGTGAGGCCCCCTTGGCTTTGTGCAACATGGTTGTCCTAGACTCAACCTAGAACTACAGCCAGATGGAATCATGGTATCTGTGAGAAGGACAAATTTCTAATTGCCTTCCTCAAAGATACCCAAGACAGGTTGCAAAATCACTAAAAACATGAAGGAAAAAATACAGGAAAAATCCTCTTAGGTTTCTGTATAGTGCCATCAAGTACAAAAGACGACACCTTCAAGGACTTAGTTGCAAGAAAATGTAACTATCATTAAAAAATAATGATAGCCTGGCTGTTGGGGACATGAGTGCCCAAGTAAACTTCTGCAACTTCTGCTGTTGCTCTTAGTCCCAAATCTACCTTTCTAAGATGTCCCCATAAACTACCATATATTCCTTCTCTAGGGATACCAAGAAGTCTTCTATAGATTGTCTGGAAATACAGTTAGTCCCATGACATGATCACTACATCCCCACAGATTGGAGATACAGTCTAGAAGTAATAGGTCTGGGTCTGCACTCAAGGAAGTGCTGTCCTGCAGCGTCCCACACTGAATGGGGAAAAGGGCCCTCACCAGGAGAAGTGTGTTCACAGAAATCAATGCTTCCCCTGCCTGAACCTTACTTTCAAGTCACTGGATGATGGACTTGTTTCCCCCAGAGTACATATTTAAATACATATGTATAATGGTAAAAACTCTGTGTGCATTAACACAAAAGAGGTTGTCTCCTGCCTTAAAACAAACAAACAAACAAAAGCAAAACAAAACAAAGAACCCTTGGCAGGCTACTCACATACTGAAAATCAGAGATTTTAGAATCTCAAGAATAAGCGTTTTTTTTCGGGGGAGGCAACAGCAAGCAAATGATTTTAAAAAACCACTTAATTGCCCTAGCTGGTTTGGCTCAGTGGATAGAGCATCAGCCTGTGGAATGAAGGTTCCCAGGTTTGATTCCAGTCAAGGGCACATGCCTGGGTTGCAGGCTCCATCCCCAGTAGGGGATGTGCAGGAGGAAGGCAATCAGTGATTCTCTCTCATCATTGATGTTTCTCTCTCTCTCTCTCTCCCTCTCCCTTCTCTAAAATCAATGAAAATATATTTAAAAAACCCCAAACAACCACTTAATTGAAACTGTAGTTTTATTGGTTAAAAGCATATGTGAAAATTTGTATTTGAATAGTTTGCTGGAGTGGATTGATGTATATTTAGCTAAAAAATAGGATGGCAATATGAGTGTCTGTATAGAGTTAAATATTATATGAATTAAGCTATTTTAAATTAATACTTTTATATCAAAGATTTAAGCTCAGTCCTAGCTGGTTTAGCTCAGTGGATAGAGTGTCAACCTGTGGACTGAAGGGTCGCTGGTTTGAGTCCGGTCAAGGGCACATGCCCGGGTTGCGGGCTCGATCCCCAGTAGGGTGTGTATAGCAGGCAGCCGATCAATGATACTCTCTCATCATTGATGTTTCTATCTCTTTCCCTCTCCTTCCTCTCTAAAATCAATAAAAATATTTTAAAAGGATTTAAGCTCAAAAGAGAAATTCAACTTTGTGTTAATAAGAAAAAAAGTAAGACTAAGGAAGAGATAGGAAGCTAGGAAGATAGGAAGCTAGAGATAGGAAACTATTCAAATACAAATTTTCACATATGCTTTTAACCAATAAAACTACAGTTTCAGATCCAAGACCACCATAGGGCTGGCTGAGTAGATGCTCTACAACTAGAATAAAAGAGGGGGATGTGGGATGATGCTGATGCCGGTGACCCAAAGACCACACTTTAAGAACTACAGCTCAGGCGACACAAAAGAACTATGGCTCAGGCGATACAACAGCGGCCTGGAACGTGCTCGGCGCAGTTCCCCCGGCAGTCTCCGGCTGAGGGGACGGCTCCACTGGCAGCCAAGCACGGACAGACGAGCCCCTATGAGACATGGGGTGGGAGACTCCGCGCTTGCTGACCTCTGAGTCCGTCAAGAATCTCAACGCCCCGGAAGCGGCCAGGTGCGCATGCTCGGCGACCGGCCACCGATGCAGACCCAAGGGCCGACACAGCGACGCCAGACTGGCCCACCGCCATGCACCGGGTGCACCGGAGCTTCGCCGAGCCGCCGCCCGACGAGTTCTGCAGCAGCCATACTGGAGCTCCGGAAGGATGGCCAGGGGAATTGCTGAGGGGGGATTGACCGGCAGGAATTGGGATCGGGAAGACGGGGCCCCACTGAGACCCGGGTGCGGGCGGGGTTGCGCGCCTCTGGGCTCGGGTGTGGTCACACGCCTCTGGGTATAAGTGAGGCCTCACGTCCCTGGGTCTAGGTGAGGCCACATGCCCCTGGGTCCAGGTGAGGCCGGACTCCGGGTCCGGGTGAGGCCAAGTGCCCCTGGACCCGGATGACGCTGGATCCCGTGCCCGGGCGAGGCCAAGCGCCCCTGGGTCAGGGAGAGCCCACACACCCCTGGGTCCAGGCGAGACCATGTGTCCCTGGATCCGGGTGAGGCCGCGTGCACCTAGGCCCGGGTGAGCCCAAGTGGCCCTGGGTCTGGGAGAGGCCAAGCGTCCCTGGGTCCGGGTGAGACCATGTGTCCCTGGATCCGGGTGAGGCCTCGGGCACCTAGGCCCGGGTGAGGCCACGTGCCCCTGGGTCTGGGAGAGGCCAAGCGTCCCTGGGTCCGGGCGAGACCATGCGACCCTGGATCCGGATGAGGCCTCGTGCACCTAGGCCCGGGTGAGCCCAAGTGGCCCTGGGTCGGGGAGAGGCCAAGCGTCCCTGGGTCCGGGTGAGACCATGTGTCCCTGGATCCGGGTGAGGCCTCGTGCACCTAGGCCCGGGTGAGCCCAAGTGGCCCTGGGTCTGGGAGAGGCCAAGCGTCCCTGGGTCCGGGTGAGACCATGTGTCCCTGGATCCGGGTGAGGCCTCGTGCACCTAGGCCCGGGTGAGCCCAAGTGGCCCTGGGTCTGGGAGAGGCCAAGCGTCCCTGGGTCCGGGTGAGACCATGTGTCCCTGGATCCGGGTGAGGCCTCGTGCACCTAGGCCCAGGTGAGCCCAAGTGGCCCTGGGTCGGGGAGAGGCCAAGCGTCCCTGGGTCCGGGTGAGACCATGTGTCCCTGGATCCGGGTGAGGCCTCGTGCACCTAGGCCCGGGTGAGCCCAAGTGGCCCTGGGTCTGGGATAGGCCAAGCATCCCTGGGTCCGGGTGAGACCATGTGTCCCAGGATCCGGGTGAGGCCTCGTGCACCTAGGCCCGGGTGAGCCCAAGTGGCCCTGGGTCTGGGAGAGGCCAAGCGTCCCTGGGTCCGGGTGAGACCATGTGTCCCTGGATCCGGGTGAGGCCTCGTGCACCTAGGCCCGGGTGAGCCCAAGTGGCCCTGGGTCGGGGAGAGGCCAAGCGTCCCTGGGTCCGGGTGAGACCATGTGTCCCTGGATCCGGGTGAGGCCTCGTGCACCTAGGCCCGGGTGAGCCCAAGTGGCCCTGGGTCTGGGAGAGGCCAAGCGTCCCTGGGTCCGGGTGAGACCATGTGTCCCTGGATCCGGGTGAGGCCTCGTGCACCTAGGCCCGGGTGAGCCCAAGTGGCCCTGGGTCGGGGAGAGGCCAAGCGTCCCTGGGTCCGGGTGAGACCATGTGTCCCTGGATCCGGGTGAGGCCTCGTGCACCTAGGCCCGGGTGAGCCCAAGTGGCCCTGGGTCTGGGAGAGGCCAAGCGTCCCTGGGTCCGGGTGAGACCATGTGTCCCTGGATCCGGGTGAGGCCTCGTGCACCTAGGCCCGGGTGAGCCCAAGTGGCCCTGGGTCTGGGAGAGGCCAAGCGTCCCTGGGTCCGGGTGAGACCATGTGTCCCTGGATCCGGGTGAGGCCTCGTGCACCTAGGCAACGGTGAGCCCAAGTGGCCCTGGGTCTGGGAGAGGCCAAGCGTCCCTGGGTCCGGGTGAGACCATGTGTCCCTGGATCCGGGTGAGGCCTCGTGCACCTAGGCCCGGGTGAGCCCAAGTGGCCCTGGGTCGGGGAGAGGCCAAGCGTCCCTGGGTCCGGGTGAGACCATGTGTCCCTGGATCCGGGTGAGGCCTCGTGCACCTAGGCCCGGGTGAGCCCAAGTGGCCCTGGGTCTGGGAGAGGCCAAGCGTCCCTGGGTCCGGGTGAGACCATGTGTCCCTGGATCCGGGTGAGGCCTCGTGCACCTAGGCCCGGGTGAGCCCAAGTGGCCCTGGGTCGGGGAGAGGCCAAGCGTCCCTGGGTCCGGGTGAGACCATGTGTCCCTGGATCCGGGTGAGGCCTCGTGCACCTAGGCCCGGGTGAGCCCAAGTGGCCCTGGGTCTGGGAGAGGCCAAGTGTCCCTGGGTCCGGGTGAGACCATGTGTCCCTGGATCCGGGTGAGGCCTCGTGCACCTAGGCCCGGGTGAGCCCAAGTGGCCCTGGGTCTGGGAGAGGCCAAGCGTCCCTGGGTCCGGGTGAGACCATGTGTCCCTGGATCCGGGTGAGGCCTCGTGCACCTAGGCCCGGGTGAGCCCAAGTGGCCCTGGGTCTGGGAGAGGCCAAGCGTCCCTGGGTCCGGGTGAGACCATGTGTCCCTGGATCCGGGTGAGGCCTCGTGCACCTAGGCCCGGGTGAGCCCAAGTGGCCCTGGGTCGGGGAGAGGCCAAGCGTCCCTGGGTCCGGGTGAGACCATGTGTCCCTGGATCCGGGTGAGGCCTCGTGCACCTAGGCCCGGGTGAGCCCAAGTGGCCCTGGGTCGGGGAGAGGCCAAGCGTCCCTGGGTCCGGATGAGACCATGTGTCCCTGGATCCGGGTGAGGCCTCGTGCACCTAGGCCCGGGTGAGCCCAAGTGGCCCTGGGTCTGGGAGAGGCCAAGCGTCCCTGGGTCCGGGTGAGACCATGTGTCCCTGGATCCGGGTGAGGCCTCGTGCACCTAGGCCCGGGTGAGCCCAAGTGGCCCTGGGTCTGGGAGAGGCCAAGCGTCCCTGGGTCCGGGTGAGACCATGTGTCCCAGGATCCGGGTGAGGCCTCGTGCACCTAGGCCCGGGTGAGCCCAAGTGGCCCTGGGTCTGGGAGAGGCCAAGCATCCCTGGGTCCGGCTGAGACCATGTGTCCCTGGATCCGGGTGAGGCCTCGTGCACCTAGGCCCGGGTGAGCCCAAGTGGCCCTGGGTCGGGGAGAGGCCAAGCGTCCCTGGGTCCGGGTGAGACCATGTGTCCCTGGATCCGGGTGAGGCCTCATGCACCTAGGCCCGGGTGAGCCCAAGTGGCCCTGGGTCTGGGAGAGGCCAAGCGTCCCTGGGTCCGGGTGAGACCATGTGTCCCTGGATCCGGGTGAGGCCTCGTGCACCTAGGCCCGGGTGAGCCCAAGTGGCCCTGGGTCTGGGAGAGGCCAAGCGTCCCTGGTTCCGGGTGAGACCATATGTCCCTGGATCCGGGTGAGGCCTCGTGCACCTAGGCCCGGGTGAGCCCAAGTGGCCCTGGGTCTGGGGGAGGCCAAGCATCCCTGGGTCCGGCTGAGACCATGTGTCCCTGGATCCGGGTGAGGCCTCGTGCACCTAGGCCCGGGTGAGCCCAAGTGGCCCTGGGTCGGGGAGAGGCCAAGCGTCCCTGGGTCCGGGTGAGACCATGTGTCCCTGGATCCGGGTGAGGCCTCATGCACCTAGGCCCGGGTGAGCCCAAGTGGCCCTGGGTCTGGGAGAGGCCAAGCGTCCCTGGGTCCGGGTGAGACCATGTGTCCCTGGATCCGGGTGAGGCCTCGTGCACCTAGGCCCGGGTGAGCCCAAGTGGCCCTGGGTCTGGGAGAGGCCAAGCGTCCCTGGTTCCGGGTGAGACCATATGTCCCTGGATCCGGGTGAGGCCTCGTGCACCTAGGCCCGGGTGAGCCCAAGTGGCCCTGGGTCTGGGGGAGGCCAAGCATCCCTGGGTCCGGGTGAGACCATGTGTCCCAGGATCCGGGTGAGGCCTCGTGCACCTAGGCCCGGGTGAGCCCAAGTGGCCCTGGGTCGGGGAGAGGCCAAGCGTCCCTGGGTCCGGGTGAGACCATGTGTCCCTGGATCCGGGTGAGGCCTCGTGCACCTAGGCCCGGGTGAGCCCAAGTGGCCCTGGGTCTGGGAGAGGCCAAGCGTCCCTGGGTCCGGGTGAGACCATGTGTCCCTGGATCCGGGTGAGGCCTCGTGCACCTAGGCCCGGGTGAGCCCAAGTGGCCCTGGGTCTGGGAGAGGCCAAGCGTCCCTGGGTCCGGGTGAGACCATGTGTCCCAGGATCCGGGTGAGGCCTCGTGCACCTAGGCCCGGGTGAGCCCAAGTGGCCCTGGGTCTGGGAGAGGCCAAGCATCCCTGGGTCCGGCTGAGACCATGTGTCCCTGGATCCGGGTGAGGCCTCGTGCACCTAGGCCCGGGTGAGCCCAAGTGGCCCTGGGTCGGGGAGAGGCCAAGCGTCCCTGGGTCCGGGTGAGACCATGTGTCCCTGGATCCGGGTGAGGCCTCATGCACCTAGGCCCGGGTGAGCCCAAGTGGCCCTGGGTCTGGGAGAGGCCAAGCGTCCCTGGGTCCGGGTGAGACCATGTGTCCCTGGATCCGGGTGAGGCCTCGTGCACCTAGGCCCGGGTGAGCCCAAGTGGCCCTGGGTCTGGGAGAGGCCAAGCGTCCCTGGTTCCGGGTGAGACCATATGTCCCTGGATCCGGGTGAGGCCTCGTGCACCTAGGCCCGAGTGAGCCCAAGTGGCCCTGGGTCTGGGGGAGGCCAAGCATCCCTGGGTCCGGGTGAGACCATGTGTCCCAGGATCCGGGTGAGGCCTCGTGCACCTAGGCCCGGGTGAGCCCAAGTGGCCCTGGGTCTGGGAGAGGCCAAGCGTCCCTGGGTCCGGGTGAGACCATGCGTCCCTGGATCCGGATGAGGCCTCGTGCACCTAGGCCCGGGTGAGCCCAAGTGGCCCTGGGTCTGGGAGTGGCCAAACGTTCCTGGGTCTGGGAGAGACCATGTGTCCCTGGATCCAGGTGAGGCCTTGTGCAACTAAGCCCGGGTGAGGCCACGTGCCCCTGGGTCTGGGAGAGGCCAAGCGTCCCTGGGTACGGGTGAAGCCAGATCCTGGGTCCGGGTGAGGCCATGCGCCCCTGGATCCATCCGGGTGAGGCTGGGTCCCAGGCCCGGGTGAGACCACGCGCCCCTTGGGTATGGGTGAGGCCACGTGCCCCTTAGTCCAGGTGACGCCGTGCCCCTGGGTTCGGCCGAGACCAAACCAGAGGGAGTCGGACCTCCATTACCACCATTTGTCCACCATCCAGAGCTGAGGGGTCAGTGCTGACATGTACACATAAGGAACTACTGGACATCGAAATTGGGTCTCAAAAGAACTGTTGGTCCAGGGGGAAGCTCGCTACAGATTGATTCATTTGCCTGTCAGCATAAATATTATTGCTCGTCTCACATTCAGTTCTTATTAGTATATATCTAGTGACATTTGATCTCATTCATCTAGAGGAAATGATGAACAACATAGACTGAGGAACAAGAACAGAACCAGAATCAAGGAGGCATCGATCGGACTATCGGGCCTCAGAGGGAGGATAGGGGAGGGTAGGGAGAGGGTGGGGGGAGGGGGAGAGTTCAACCAAAGGACCTGTATGCATGCATATAAGCCTATCCAACGGTTAAGTTCAACAGGGAATTGGGGCATGCGTGGGGAGAGGGGTGGGATGGGAATGGGGGGATGAGGACAAATATGTGACACCTTAATCAATAAAGAAATTTTAAAAAAAAAAAAAAAAAAAAAAATAAAACTACAGTTTCAATTAAGAGATAGGAAGTAAAAGTCTGAGAGGGATAAAGTGGCCATTAAAATCTGTCCTAATAGCAAAAGTCCCAGTTCTGGAAAGATAAGGGTTGAACAATAGCAACAACCAAATTAATTTGGTGGATTTTCTGAAATATTTTTCTACAATTAAGTCATTTTGTATTAAAAACATGTTAAATTTCAAAGGGTAACCATATCTATATAGTATAATGAAACTTGGAAATTTAATGTGATTTTGGTTTTTCTCTATAAGGATAAGTGACACAAGTTTAGATTTATGCATAAAAACTGAAATGAAAATGTGCTATTACCTTATTTCAATGTATATAATATTTCTACTGAGTTGTTTTATTTTGATACATTCTGCTTATTTTCTGATAAAATTAAGTAGTTTTTGGAAATTCAAATTCATAAAATATTAAGTAATTGATATTTTTATTTATCCAAAGACCCATGAGAAATTGGAGTTCTATACTGGTGTCACTGTAATTAAATTCAAGACATATGTGTTTTTGAAAAACAAAAATTTGTCAGATGATAGAGTCAAAATATATGAATTTTGAATCATGGGTCAAAGGAGAGACTTTTAGTCTAAACCTCACAAGCCTGCATTTGCATGTATGTTATTTGCATATAAAGTCTTTCTTTGATCTTTCTGCAGAAAATGAAACGCCTTGAACTGGCCTGGTGCTGGGTTGGAGGTATACTAACTGGGAGAATCACTTAGGTTTATAAAATGCAAATAAAACATTTCATGATACATTAGGTTGCTAAGGGAATGAGGAAGTGTTAAATGGTATTTATAAGAAAGTGCTTGTGGGTCTGGAAAGGGAGAGACATTTAAAGAGTTTTAAGATAAGAGCAAAATTTAGGAGTGCTAACATTTAATTGACTGTGTGATAGAAAATTTAAAGAGGAATGGGAAGAATCAGTTTGACCAACACCTACTTGGGTAAATAAATTTGTACTTTTCTTTGTATAGTAAGTCATAGTAGACATGAACTGAAACTCTTCCCTTCCTCTAAGAGGAGACTTGACTAGCTCTTGGCTTCTCTTCTAAAACTGCATGAATATCTGTACCAAGAAAGGAAGAGTGACCCAAAACTTCCACTTCTGAGAATGCAGAACTGGCAGCTAGGACCAAGACCTCAGACTCAAAACCAATGGAAACAAGTGAAAAAACCCATCTGTCAAACAAGCACCGACATAGCCAAAAAGAATGTGGCTGAAGAATGAACCTGAAAACAAGTAGCTGGAATCCACATCCTTTTCTGGGATCCTGTCTCAAAACCAGAGCAATGGCATAGAAAATATTGAGCTTCATTCAGTACTTTATTGCTCGTAGTGATCTTGGGATGGGCATCTTGGAACTCTGTGTCAAGTAAACAAGAGATTATTCTTGCTTGTGCAGCACTTATAGAATTCCTCAAATTAAGAAGGAACATTGCAATTTTAGGACAGAATTAGGAATATCAATGTAAACTTTAAAAGGGCTTATGTAGCTTTGATGCTGAAATAACCTAAGAATATTGTTATGTCATGTGACACCCTATTATCCAGTTCTTATTCTCTATATTTTTTCACTAAAATAACCTTGGATTCTTGGAGAAACATCTCAATCTATGCTTGGCCTAGAAATATATATGATAGCTTGGATCATTTTGTGCCTGAAAGCAAGAAAGCTTTAAAAGATTAATAAAGTCCTGTCAAAAAGACATAGGAACCTGCATATAAAAAGCTACCACTGGTCCAGCTGGCATGGCTCAGTGGTTGAGTATCCACCTATGAACCAGGAGATCACGGTTTGATTCCCAGTTAGGGCACATGCTGGGGTTGTGGGCCCGATCCCCAGTGTGGGCGTGCAGGAGGCAGCCAATCAATAGTTCTCTCTCATCATTGATGTTTCTCTCTCTCTCTCCCTCTCCCTTCCACTCTAAAATTAACAAAAATATATTAAAAAAATAAAATATAATAAAAAAATAAAAAGCTACCACTGGCAAAAGTTATGACATTAAAAATTATAATAAGTCCTCCAATTAACTGAAACACATTTAATCTATTTAAAGAGGTGAAGAATTTAAGCAAAAAAAAAAAAAAAGAAAGAAAGAAAGAAACAAACAAACAAAAAACCCCCTCAAAATTCATAGACAGTGATTACATAGGGAAAGGGGGGTGGGGAAAGGAAGAAGAGCATACAGGGGGAATAAATGGTAATGGAAGGAGACTTGACTTAGGGTATATCACAATACAATATAAAGATGATACATTATAGAATTGTACACCTGAAACCTATATAATTTTATTAACCAATGTCAACCCAATAAATTAAGTAAAAAGCCATGATTCCCTAAAGATGAACAACAACAAAAAAATGCATGAAGTATTTGAAAAGAAGATGAAGGGACTAGAATTTATTACTGCTAAGCCTTGTTATTTATTTGTCGTTATTGGCTCATTTATTGTGCCTATAAAGAATATAGAAATTAGGTAATGTGAAATATATCAGTTAGAAGGCATTTTCTGACACAAGGTGGGAATTCATAGACAGTGATTCAGTGGAAAGACTCCATAACATGTGACTACAAGTCAGACAAACATCAAAGGAAGTATCTAAAATTCATTTGTATCCGTGTTTAAATGATGTCGAGAAGGAAAAAAAATGCATCACATACAACTGTCTTTAAAGGTAAATGGAAAAGGTGAACACTATCACAAGGTACAAAAGAAGGTCAACTCAAGTGAAGGAGCAAAAACAAGAGTTCAAGAGGTGATGTCCAGGCTGTCAGTCAAGCCTGCTCGTGCATATTGAAACAAAGCCACAAAGGGCAGCCGGACAGGACACATCTTCAGACGAAAGGAAATGCAAACAAAAGAGAAAAGGCCAGGTAGCTAACTAGGAAACTATAGAAGACTCCCCTGCAGAAACCAGAGAAATAAAAAGTGAAGAGAGTCCAGCCACTGATGAAGAAAGTGAGAAAGTCAAGTCCAATTAGTATCCTATACCAAGTCTCACCAGTGCTCCTTGTATGTCTCTTCTAGCTAGTTCAGAGGTATTTGTGTCAATTCTTTTATAAAGGCAAGTTGTTGGTAGCTCTAGGAGAACATTTTAAAGGAAATAACCCCAGCCCTCATTCTATTTTTCCCTTTTTAAAAATATATTTAGTTGGGTGCCTTTAAAAAAAATAAAATGTTGTTTTAAAAGTGAGTACTGTCTTACGTGTCAACTTAACCTTCCATAAGCTGCAGAAGGGCAGTTTTAATATCCTCCAATGTGAAGTATAACTAAATAGCAATTTGAAGTCATAATCATGCATTCCACATGACAGATATTTTAAATGACTAACATTTAAACCCGTTTTAAAGTAGAATGGTACCCACAAATGCTCGCTCCCTGTTCTTAGTTCTTCCATTAGAACTGTGAGATCTTTGATAGTGGTAGTCTATTTTTCCTAATTATTTTTGTTAATGTGTTGTGAGAATTGGAAATTTTTTAGCATGTGGTGTGTATGTACTAAATTATATATTGGAAAGAAATTAGGTCTGGCAGCTTATCAATATTTAATAATACTGGTATTTGAGATCCTCTATAAAAGAATAATTTGCCTACAGATTTTATGATAGAAAGTCACTGGAAAAATTGCTGTGGATTATAACTCATGAATTTTTAAAGTTTTAGTATTTGAATTAAAAGTTGTTTGCAAAGTTTCATGACATCTGTGGACTGATTATGAAACAAAAAATTCAATTTTGAAATAAGTGAAAAGGCATCTGTCTACTTATGATATAATCAATTTATAAGTCTTGAGAGTCAAAGAGATACTTACATAGTTAAGAAAGCCCTAAACCCCTATGTTCATAGCAGCACAATTTACAGTAGCTGAGATTTGGAAACAGCCTAAGTGCCCATCAGCATATGAGTGGATTAGAAAACTGTTGTACATCTACACAACGGAATACTATGCTGCTGTAAAAAAAGAAGGAATTCTTACCATTTGCAACAGCATGGATGGAACTGGAGAGCATTATGCTAAGTGAAATAAGCCAGTCAGAGAAAGATAAATATTACATGATCTCACTCATTTGTGGAATATAGTGAACATCATAAACTGATGAACAAAAATAGAACCAGAGACACAGAAGCATTGAACTGACTGTCCAACCTATGAGGGAAGGCAGGGGGTGACGGGGTAAGAGATCAACCAAAGGACTTATATGCATGCATATGAGCATAACCAATGGACACAGACAGTAGAGGGGTGAGGGCATGAGTGGCCGGGAAGAGGTCAATGGGGGGATGGGGGAGACTCATGTAATACTTTAAACAATAAAGAATTTAAATTAAAAACAAAATAAACAAACAAACAAAACCCCCAAACACATCACATGGGTTAATCGGGATGGGATATGTAGATTTCTATAAGTAGATGAAAGAATTAGATCTTGTGTATAATGTACATCCAGGAAAGTGAGCTTGATGATAATTTATATCAGGTTTGTGGAATTATTAACATAATCACCATAAGAAGAGTTTTGCATATATCCTAGGTCTTGGGAAGATCCAGGTCCTCCATCGTCTCTAATATTTAAAAAAGCCTCAATTAATTAGGAAGGGAATTATCTTTCCTAATAAGTATGCATCTTTTAAGCCCCAGAAGATTTAGAATTAAATATAGAAACATTTAAAAGAATAAAAATGGTTAATTGAGACTCTGCTTTGTGGTATTTTGGAGGGTGTCCAGCGTTATTAATTTAAAGTCCGTTGCTGAAATTTCTTTTGCACAACTTTATGAAGCTGCATATACTCTTCCTCAAGTAGTTTATGGTGGTTAGTTTTGTTTTTACATGGGATGCACTGAGCTGGAATAAACTGAAGGAAGGACATCCAAAAAGAATCTTGACCTCATGCTGGAGAGAAAAAAAACAAAGAGAACAGAACTGGGTTTGTGGCAGCTCCATCTGGACTGGACTGTTTGCATTCTATATGTCATGTGAGTCAAGACATAATCCCAGTTGACTAACACTGCACCATTATATTTTGGTTGAGTCTGATGCAAGATCACACTCCTGTGACCGAGGGCCAGACTTTCCTGTGAAGGAGCCATTTCTTCTTCAGTCACCTTTGCGCAAGAGGAGACAATCTTAAGACCTTAGACTTGAAAGGTAAAAATCTCTCTCTCCCTTAGTTTGTCTTAAGTGATCTGGACTCTTGGGCACAGTTATACTCAGACCATCCCTAGGGTTGGAATAACCTGACCCTTACTGTATTCAGGCTGACTCAGAGCACCCTCCAAGGACCCTGAAGGCAGGTTGAGACTACATTGTGAGGGTAGCCACCTCCAGCAGCATTGATAGGACACCTTTCCACTGGATACCTTGCATAAGAGAAACCATAGTACAGTTTTGTTAGATACTGTGGCCTAAACTTAGCTGCATCATGGAGAGTAAAGGGAAGGATCTGTCTCCTAGGTTGGTTGGCTGCTAGCAATGCCATTGTTTATGGATGGTAGCTGCTCCTGTATCATGGTGATCTCAGAACACGTTATCAGCAGAAAAGGAAGGAAATGAGTGCCTTGACCTAGTGTTTGGGGCACAACAACCACATGTAGGATTTGTTGTTGAACCCTGTGAGAAAGAGCTCAGTGGCGCTTTCAGAAACAACTTAGGGAGTTTGATATGGGAAAGTTCATGATGGGAAGGTACATTTTGGATATCAATAGGGCACAACCTTATTTTCTAAGATACCTGTGTGGCAGACAGCTCTAGTATTCATTTATTAGATTTTCCCCAAACATAATGGGATTTCAAACCTCACAATATTTTTATCTAGAGCAATACTAAGGAGTTTTGTTTTTTTAACTTGTTACTGGCATGAAAGAGACTAAATTATGAGTAAAAGTCATGATTTTTATATTCTTTGGATAAAATCTGCTTTCATGTAAGTATTTGTTTGTTATACCTCTCACTGAAATTATTACTCCTATGAATGTTTTAATAAAGAAGCAACTATTTGAATATAAATTTTTAAAATTAGAATATTTATACCATCCCAGCAACATTCCAAGTTTCATATTCTCTTTTAGTAGAATATATTATTCAAACTGTAAAAAGTAAGGATGCAGATTGCAGCCAGGGAGTTTGAAACTCTTTGTGAGAATAAAGTAAGTGATAGAAGAAAAAGAATTTATACTGACATGAATCAGAATAAAATGCATGTGGGCCAGTTTTTATAAAATCGCAATTCCTTTCTTCTAACTTTAGAAATAAGCCGTTTATAAGAGAATTACAATGGCTGTTCTTTTGGACACAGAAAATTTATAGAGAAAATTTGAATGATCATATTAAGGTTAGAGATGGAAAAGAAACAGAAAGTATAAATGTTATGGGTTTAAATAAATTGAAAAAATGGAAAACTAAATTATATAATGCAGTGATAATAGTAAAATCTCTTTCAGCTGAAATAATAAGTGAGAAATGACAGGGAGAAAATAAATGTGGTAAGAATATATAGAGAAGAATGCAAAAATCTTCACAGAAAAAATATTCTACTTCTAGCTATGACAGAGGAGCTTGTATTATATCAATTCCCTTTCTCTGAAAAGAATAATGAAAAAAGATAGTAAAATGTATTAAAGTTTAAAAACAACAACCAGCTTTTGGAGGCACCAGAGAACAACTAAGGCTGGTAGGATTAATGGGATAAGATCCTGGCGACAAGGGCAATGCATTGATGTAAACCTGACATTCTTTTTTTTTTTTTTAAATATATGGGTCTCTACTCTTTTAAAAAATATATTTTTATTGATTTCAGAAAGGAAGAGAGAGAGAGAGAGAGATAGAAACATCAATGATGAGAGAGAATCATTGATTGGCTGCCTGGATCGAGCCTGCAAACCCAAGTATGTGCCCTGACTGGGAATGGAACCATGACCTCCTGGTTCATAGGTCAACGCTCAACCACTGATCCACACCGGCTGGGCAAACCTGACATTCTTTATTTGTTGTCTTCTCAAGCCATTTTCTAATATGTAAGTGGCACAGGTGAGAGGATAAGCAGAAAGAAAAGGCTCACAAAACTGGGGAGGCAAAAGTTGGGGTTCAGCATGACGAAGGTAGCCAAGGTTTCGGTGGTCAAGACCTGGGAGAAAAGGGAATTGCAGAGAACTCGGCCTGATGTCCTACAATTTTTCCCCCTAGAGGTATTTGATAACCTGCAATTTTTTTCCCTATGGGTATTTGATAAGCTGCACAGGGTAAAAATATAAGCAGCAAAGGAGAAAGTAGAAGCTAAGATGTTAAACAGAACTTTAGGCAGTTTTATAGTGTTTAACAAAAGCTAAATTCAGACACTGCCAAAGACCACTTGAATTTTAATCTCTGATTGGATCAAGGTGATCTATAACTTCTCTGTCTTAGGGAAGACAGAAAAGTCCTCTTTATAGGATGGTATCTTTAGGAAGCCTTTTAATTCATCATGCACAATGACTAGCATTTAATAAAAAAAAAAAAATCAACATTCATTCCAGGGGACGGGGGAAATGGCCAAAAACAAAAACAAAAGCAATAAAAATAGACCCTTGAGTGATCTCCATATTGAAGTTATCAGACAGAGGCTTTTAAATAATTATGATTAGTAGATTTAAGAAAATAGATGAAAAAGATAGAGAATTTTACCAGAGGATTGGAACCTACAAAAACATAGTCCAATGGAAACTCTAGAGTTGATGAACACAAATATTAAGATCTCATTAGCAGATTAAACAGAGCAGAAGAGAGGACTGCTAAATTGCTGAATAGAAAGTATGAAATTAAAAACATGAAAAAATACAAAAGAGAACAAGATATATGTGACTAATAGTAAGAAGTTGTCGCATTTGTGCTATTGGAGCCCCAGAAGAAGAGGGAGAGAATGGGGGGAGGGCGGGTGGGAGATATACAGAATAATTGAAGTGATACTGGCTGTGAATTTTCTAAAGCTGAAGCAAGTCATGAAGCCAAAGATTCAAGAACATAAAACCCAAGGCATATCTGGGCACATCCTAGTAAAATTGCTTAAAATCAAAGACAAAGAGAAACTATTAAAAGCACCCAGAGGACAAAACAAAATGATAAATGTTAGATGATAATGATGATATTATTATTGTGCTGTAAGAATATAAGTGCCAACTTAAGAATTCTATGAGCACTGAAAATAATTTTCAAAAATCAGGGTATAATAAAGATTTTTTTTCAGACACAAAAACTGAGAGTATTTATTGATACAGACATACCCTCAAATATTAATTTACTTAAATGAATAGACTGAAACAATGAATTCACAAAAGGCAGTTAACTTTTTTTGGAGCTTAAGAAAGTGCAGCTTTGGTCAGGAATAGGTTACCTTTTTTCCTTTTCAAAAGGGACAATAGGAGAACAAATAAATCCTTTGAATGAGTACCTCACATTAATTAGTTAATGACAATGTAAGCCATTTTTTAAAAAAAATTATAGAATATGACAAACAACTATAACAGGAAATGATGTGCAAATTTAGAATAGGCTTAGTAATATACAACATACTGAAATGGTAGGTAAAAACTCAAAGGCTTATCAGTTTAAAAATACATGTCTACTTCTTTATAAATATTTTGCACTTATTTATCTTTCCTTTAAGTTTCTGCTCCCAAATAATTTCTGGTAACCAAAAGGAATATTTATTGCTAGCTTGTTATGACCCACTAATTTACTCCACTCAACCATACTCTCCAACACTGTGCCTCAGGGCTTTTGCACTTGCTGCTTACTCTGCCTTAAAGCTATTTTCCCTGATATCAGTAAGGAGAGATCCTTTACCTTCTTTATTTCTTTACACAAAAATCTCAATTGCAAGTGCCTTCCTGTCACCCTTCTAAAATATCAATGCTCCCGACCCCAGATTTATACTTCCATCATTTGATTTGGTTTACTCTTCAGAACTTATCTAAAACACGGTATATTTTGCTTATTTCCTTTTTTTTGTTTTGTTTTGTTCCACTAGGACAGGAATTTTGAAAGACTGAAAGTTCAGGATCGGGGGTGGGGGAAAACTCAACATTCATTCCAGGGGACAGGGGGAAATGGCCAAAAGCAAAAGCAATAAAAACAGACCCTTGAGTGATCTCCATATTGAAGATCCCCCCATCCTGAATCTTACATTGAACAGTGAGTATCTCAGGACAGAGACTATTGGGGCAATCACTGTTTTGATGTTGGTTTCCCTAAATTACTTGATATCCTCTGGACCTTTCTTGATTTTCAAATACTAAGGTAGGATTTCTGTAACAGATCAGGAATAATTTCTATAGTCGTTTCAGTAAGAAGCTTCATATGAGTCAGTTACTATGCTTTTTCTGCTCTTAAAGACATGGGAATTTTTTTTTTTTCACTATTGATGTTTTTGGTCAATACAAGATGAAGTAGGGATTTGAATTGGTGTGTGGTTAGGGACTTTTTGTTTGCAAGAAACATCTAGATATTTACCATAGCAATCCCAAGAAAGAGTGTTTGTTTACTTTTTTACTTCCATATATAACAATGACACATGTGGACTTGAGTTGGGGAATGATGGCATAGTTACCAAGAATCATGAGGCACGTGGTTTGTCTCTCAGCATCTCTCTACAGTGTGCTCCATTTTCCTCTCCAGGCTCACTTACAAACTTCCGCTGCTTACTCATAATTTCTGTTTCCTCTTCAGTTTGCAAGGGCCTTAGTGTACCTCAGGGCTTCCTTTCAACGTCTGCTCCCATCCCCCTCTTCTAACTGGTTCAGCTTCTGTATCTCAAAATCGGTTTACTCTGGTTTCCAATAAGAGATAGTTCATGGGTTGCTCTGGTTAGTGCCCACCCAGTGTCCAGTCTGGTGCCTTCAGGGTTTGGAGAGGGTCCCATGAACCAAAATATGCTCTCAGGAGCTTTGAGCAGAGAAGGTAAATGGAGGCCACCCCTCCCCCCCCCCCCATGGTCATCTCCAAACATATGGGTTCTATTCAAATTGTTTAACTCTTACATCTCCACTTTGGACCTCAGAAAGTACTCTGGGACATTGACATTGATGATGATTCCCATTTTTGATCAAGCTATCCTAGCACCAAACGTAAACATGCAGCCTTAATGCTGGAACACAGCTTTGTTTTGGGAACCCTGACCCACATTTTTAGTAGGTTGTCCTTCAGGTTTCTTCCAAGCTCAGGGACAGAGTCACGAGCAGTGTGAATACTGAATAGTGTATATTTATTTTTATACTGTGGCTAGCTCAGGACCATAGTTTACTAAATGCCTTTCTTTGTATATCATTGCTTCTGGGTAAAAAAAAAAAGTTTTATTAAAATTGTTTTAATTTGAGTATAGAATTTTTTTAAGATTAGGGCTTATTTGGAAAAAAATTCTGAGTATAGTTCAATCTATGCCAATACTTTTCAGAGTCAGGAAACATTAAGAGACATTTGTTCTCAATCAGATGGCAGAGAGAAAACTCTGTACGTGCATATCCCCATCACACAGATGTATTATTGCTGGAGTCTTGTCTTCTGCTGCTGTAAAGACACAGATGTGGAGAAGAAATATGTGGGAGCGGAGCCCCACTGATTTGAATATCTGACTATTAGTCACATGTCATTTTGATTCTGAGCATCAACTGTGACTGGAAGATAAAATTAGTTCCTTTTTTCTATGCTTTTATGATCCTGTGTTTGATTCCTAATGTTCTGAAAAATGCTAATCTGTGTTTTTCACAGTACAAACCAAAATATATTTCCTTTAAGAAAACAACAGGATGAAGCCAACTGTAGAAATTATATTTACTTTGTAAATCAAATTTGTTGCTAGCCTCTGCTTCTGTGGTCAGAGACCAAAACAATTTAACTGCAAGAGTCACTTCCTCATTCTTCAAGGGGTGTTGAGTTGTATGCCTGCTTATAACCACAATTTCCCTCAAATGCAAACACACAGAGTCACATAATTTGACATTTATTGTCAAGTATTTTGTCATAGTATAAAAACATTGTTTTCTTATGAAAACCCAAACTCTAAGCTGCATGATTCTCTAAATCAGTAGTACCTCCATTTTATGAGGGAAATAAAATGAAGCCTCCTTAATTATCAACAGCTGAGAAGAGATTTGCTCTGGGCAACCCTGGCATGGTGGCATCTTCCACAACTGTCAGTCAATGTCTCATGGCTGGGGAATATTGCCTTTGCCCACTGGAGCCTTGGGCTCTTAGCTAATCTTTACAATTTCTTCACCCACATGACTGTAGCCATTGTTCACCACTGCTTTCTCCTCTTCCTCCACCACTGTTGATCTGTGACAAAGCCCCAGGTATTTGCCTGCTTGTTTGCCTTTATCTTCCCAAGACTGCAGGCTGCATGAGGGCAGGGAGAGCACCACTCAGCCAGAAGCCCTGAGCCAGGCTCACATCTGGCAAGCGCAGCGGTGGTGATGGGAGCCTCTCCTGCCTCTGCGGCAGCGCTAAGGATGAGCAGGGGTGCAGGCCTAGGCCGTCAGTCAGTCATCCCCCAAGGGCTCCTGGACTGTGAGAGGGCACAGGCTGGGCTGAGCGCTCCCCTTCCCTGAGTGCACAATTTTGTGCACTGGGCCTCTAGTTGGTTAATAAAATGATATAGGTGCTTTAGGTTTCAGGTGTACAACTCTACAATACATCAACTGTATGTTGTATTGTGTGTTCACCACCCCATGGTGAACTATTTATTCCCCCATACCCTCTTTGATTTCCCCACCCCCCCCCTTCCCCTCTGGTAATTACCATGCTGTTGTCTATGTCTTTGAATTTTACTTTAATCCCTTTGAAAAACACACTTTATTCAAAATCAGTACCATATACACATGTAGTAATCTTGAATTCAGTTGTGTGACGGTAAGAATCTGAGAGCTATCTGCACACCATATCTATAGCTTTCTGTTCCATTGTTAGCTTTGTTTGAATGATCCGGCGGTTTAAACAGGTGTTCATTTCTGTACCACCTGTCTGTACCCCTCACTGTTTGAGCTGCAGCCATACTGGTCTTCAGTTCCTCAAACGTGCCAGCCTCTTCTTTCCTCCAGTCCTTCTGTCCCATTTTTTCTCTGCTAGGAATGCTCTCCCTCTTGCCCTCCTTGACTTGGCTAACTACTAATATTTTTCAGAGTCCATCAAAAATGTCCTTTTAAGAGCTGCTTTCCCTGATCCCTGATATAACTTTTCTCCCTGTGTAATTCCTCCTAACACTGTGTTCTTGAATTTGCATAGTATTTCTCATTTTGCAATGATATATTTATCTGACCTTTTTGTTATGTCTGTCCAATACCTGTTTCCCTCATTTGGTTGTAAGTTCCATAACAATAGGGTTGAAAAAAATTTCATGCCTAGCCACATAGTGAATGCTCCATAAATATTTGTTGAAAGAATAAATAAATGACCGACTGAATAGAGTATCCCATTCTTTTCTCACTACTCCATGTATGTGGAAAGGGTTGAACTTCCCTGAGAGAGAGAAGGAATCCATTTTTTGAGATGGCAGTGTATATAAAATATAAATCAAGCAATAAGTAAGTTAGAGCAAAGTTTAGATGACCAATATCAAGATGTGTGTGGTATTTTATCTCAGGTTACCTCATTTGCTATTAATCATCACTAAGTAGAAGTTGTTTCCTCATCTGTTTTTTGGAAAAACCTTAAGCTGATGCCTTATGGTTAATGACCCTCCACAGTACTCTCCATTTCCATAATGCTTTTGGCTTTAGTAGCAAAAGGTTCTCATACATAACATCGTTTTCCATTTTAACTGTAGGTACATTAGAAAGGTACCATGTATTTAAAATATGTGTTTTTATTCAAGTAAAATTTGAGGCACCTTCATACTATTAAGACATTTCCAGATACCAGACAAGGCAATTAATATGAAGACAAAAAGAATGGTCATATTTTAAGAGAAAAATTTTATTCACAAATCTAATATTGTGTCATTAATGAAATTTAATATATAAATATAATTTAGCATAAAGTTAGCCATATATATATATTTAGTTTCCTGGAAGCCATGACCAAAAATGGCTTCCAAAGTTTCCTTTAGTTATTATAAAAGAAGTAAATGTTCAGTGAGAAAACAAGCAAACAAGCAAACAGTATTCTTAACATTGTATTCCAGGCAGGAGTGATGTTCCAGGAGAAATTTTTTCATGGGTCCAAATGAAGGAGCAACTGAGAACACAGTGGGCAATAGGGTCTTTAAATATTATTTTGTATAAGATATAAAAGGTCCAAGAGTGATCACTCTTTATATCAACCTTGACAGGCGCTGAGAGGATATATTAAACTTTCTTAAAGGCTTTTCAGTGAGGAATTAAGATAATATGGTATGTATGTTGCTTTTTGATGAACTAACAAGAGAAAGGCAAATTTATTAAGAGGTCCTCCTTGAATATCACTTATGAAAATAGAACCCTAACATAAAGGAAAAAATGTTGTCACCCTCTCTGCCTCCCACCCAACTTTCCACCCTGAGTTCCTTAGGTAGGGCTTTATGTTAACCATTATTTTGGTTAGAATTACATTCAGAGAATTGTTAGCAAAACATACCATTACCTACAAGATAAACTGACCAGTTGTGTGGATTTTTTTTTTTATAATTGTCATGTGGATTTAAAAAAAAGTCCTGTGTATTTTAGTATAGTTCATTCTAAGCTGACTCTTCTGACCCTAAGTAGGTAAGTTCAACTGCTTTCTAACGTCTTCATAAAGTTTTATACAAATATTTGAAAAATGAAAGAGAATTCTTGTGTTCTGTAGCTAAGTTAGTTGGTTTTGGGCTTTCTATAATCCTTTACCATTTGGTTAACAGGAATTTGTGGAGCCAAACTAGATATCACATTCCTTGGTTTGTTCAGAGAGTATCCAGCCACCCAATCCGAGTCGAGGCAGTGCAGTGATATTTAGTGCCTGCTAGGCTATCTTCCCAGCTGGACAAGAAGCCTCACTGCATGGAGGTCCGATTGCTTCGGCCTCTATCTTGCATCAGTGTGAAGCTGGGTAGAGGGGTGGCTTCATGACAGCTTGGAGCTCTGAATCCAGGCAGGTTTGAAGGAATATCTTTTTTGTTTAGGCCAATTTTGTATAGGCTCAATTTTTTGTTGCATGCAACCAAATATATCGAATGAAAACATCTTCCTATTAAATGGTTAGAATACTTGTATTGAACTAATTTCTAAATAATTTCTTACATATACATGTATATATACATGAATTGGGAGGATTAAAATATACTCAAGTTTAAAAACATAAAAATTAAAATCAGGTCTGTCAGAATGGTAATCTTGCCCATTCTCATTCTGCCAGAATGTTAAGAGACTGACTGAAAAAAAATTCAAAGGCTGGTTTTTACACCAAGATCATATACATGGTGGTGGTGGCGGGGAACACAGTTAAAATGATTAATGCATGCCAACATGATTCTGACATTAATTTGATGAGACTAAAAGGAGAATAAAGCAGTATTCTGTGGTCAGATGATCATGTTTTTTTCATTTTGCAGAAGACTGACCTGACATCTGAAATCTGTCCTACACTTTTTCTTCGGTTAATCCTCGCTTGAGGATATTTTTTCCATTGATTTTAGAGGGAGAGTAAGGGAGAGAGGGAGGGAGGGAGGGAGGGAGGGAGGGAGAGAGAGAGAGAGAGAGAGAGAGAGAGAGAGAGAGAGAGAGAGAGAGAAATATCAATGTGAGAGAGACACATTGATTGGTTGTCTCCCATGTGTGCCTCAACCGGGACCTGAGATTGAACCTGCAACGCAAGTACATGCCCTTGACTGGGAATCAACCTGAGACCCTTTGGTTGGCAGTCTGACATTCTAACCACTGACCCAAACTGGCCAGGGCCCTACACTTTTCAAGTGAAAGAATGCACTGAAGAATTCGCTATTTGGATTGACAGCAGAATTATCTTTTGCATAGAAGATTAATTTCTCACAGAGTCCATTCTGAGGAAATTATAGCTGAGATATTAATGAGAGTACAGAATTGACAAGGATTGAGACTCATTACTTAGGATAGTTTCTAAAGATTCTATAGCAAAAAAAAATTTTCTTTGAGTCTCCTCTCCTCTTGAGGTGATTGAGTAGACATAATCATCCAACTATAAATGTTTGTTCAAATAAATTACTGAACAGGAGAAATCCTTGGGGCTGTAGAGTGAGGAAAGGAAAGATTGCTATAAGCCTATAAAGCTGAGTAAAATAGCTCAGTTGGTCAGAATTAGAATGTATGCTTTTGTGATGCTCTTGTGAAAGTCATAGCATGGGCAACCATGTCCCTAAATTGACACTTATTGATCATATGGGGCCAATTCAAGATTGCTTACTATAATTTTTAAGTAAAATGTAGAATAAATATTTGAGTTTAAAACATTGCAATGTAAGTATAAAATTGATAGCTTTGTACACAATTTATAAATTACATACATAGCTATTTATGCTTTTAAGTTGTTTTATTGACTCTCAGATAAATGAAAGTTCCCTTTGAAAACTTGTCTCTAATAATGACTTAATTAAGATATAAAAGGAACGTGATGAGTCTTGAGTGGTGGAAGAGTTCAAATGATAATTAGGATTTTTTTTTATTGCATATATTTGAAGATTGAACTCTGACCTAGCATTTGATGTTCCTTTTGATAAAAAGGAGCTAATTTTAGGTCCTGCTTGATTCTATGCTCAAACAATGTCACCGGGGTGCGTTTCTAGTCCCATGGCAGATTCAGATTCATATCATTTTACTTTTAAGTTCTGCAGAGGGAGAATCACCTCTTCGTAATTCTAGAGATTCACACACACTCTTTCTCTGGCCCAGACTGGAGGTAGGCGGTGGGGAATGTAGCAAAACTAGCAACTTGATGTTGGCCCCACATGTTTTCTCACATGTGATCTAACAATGGTACTGTGCGACCCAATCTGTGTCTGTGGACAACCATAAAGCACCTTGATTTGGAAATATATACACCATATAGTCATATTGGCATTATCTAATCACTTAAAACATATTTTATAAGGAAACTAAAGGTCTCACATTTCAGCCATTTTGTCAACAAAGTCTCTGATTCAGCTCACTAATGAGAGGAGAGGGATTTATTTTTTATTATTAAGTTTATTATGTGAAACATTTGTTTCACAGCCAATATTTACCTCTGGCTTTTAAAAAAAATCCTCACCCTAGAATTTGTTTTTTAAATTGACTTTTTAGAGGGAGAGGAAGAAAGAGAGAGAGAAACATTGATGTGGGAGGGAAACATCAATTGGTTGCCTCCCCTATGCACTCCTACCAGGGATCGAACCCACAACCTAGGTATGTCCCCTGACTAGGAATTGAACCCATTATCTTTTGGTGTATGGGATGACACGCCAACCAACTCAACCACCCAGCCGGGGCCCTGTGGCTTTTTTTTTTTTTTTTTTTTTTTTGTCCTTCTGTCTTTAATTCTCAGATTTAGACATGAAGGGCAAAGTGAATGGCACAGTTAAATGAACTGATTCTGCTTAAGCCCAAAGAGAAGAGTTCTATTTTAGAAAAATAATTTAACTCTAAATCTGTGTCTGAAGAAATGTCATGTAAAGGTTTTAGCTGTAAAACTGTTCTAAGCACAGAGAGGTATTCCCTATGGTTTTGCGTGTGTTCATCCTGAAAAGTTTCAATTTAATCGTAGAAAGGTTTGGGTCTTTTGAAAACAGCAAGAAAATCAGTTATCAGGCTTTCAATTTTCTCTGGGCAATTTTCACCACTTCAGCATGCCCGAGAGAGAAAAGGCCGATAATTCTGTTATGCTGAAGAATTTGGCAAGCCAGCTAATGGTCTTACTAAAAGTAAAGAAATCCCTTCAGTGGCAAATGTAGGAAGTTATGTCTGAATCATTTGGAGCCATTGTAGAGAAGGTTTTGTTCTTGAAGAGATCCATGGGGATTTTCTTGGGAAGAAAAGGTGTCTGAATATTCTTAAACCTTGGACAGATTTATCAAACTTGCCGTTTCATTCGACTCAACTTTCATCAAACAGACCTCTACCTAGACAACTTCATCTTCAAAAAATCAACACCAAAAATCACCTTATGTTTCTTTCACTGCTGCAATGATGAAATCTGTCTCAAAAGAAAAATGTTTGTATTGATTTCATCATCTTGGAGACTATAACCTATGGGTAAGGCTGTTATTTAGAAACATACTCTTAGAAAGTTGTTTTGGAGGTTGTTTTTTTTGGGGGGAGGGGGGAGGTTTGGATGGAGGAAAACTGGATGGTGAATGGAATGGTCTGAAAGTGTGAGTCAAGGTAAAACACAAGACTAAATCAAAGTGAAATCATTGAACATCAGTGAATATAAAAAGAAATTGATGCAGATGATGTTTTATTAGTTGTACACTTGAAACCTGTATGGCTTTGGGAACTATTGCCACCCCAATAAATTCAATTTAAAAATTAAAAGAAATTGAATCGGAACTACCGAAGAAAAAGTGAATTTAGCACCCAGAAAGACTCTTAATGGGGAGTTCTATTAGTTTGTCTCCCAACAGTAGTTGGAGTAATAGTTTCCAAAGGGTGGGGCCATCAGCTCTGCAGGCATTTAGAACTCGTCTGAACAAAGCGCCTGCAAGCTCTTTCTGGGGACTAACACTGGACAGGCACTGAGAAAGAAGTGTTAATACTCTTCTGACTCCCACCTAATCACATACAGGACATTCAGAAATCCTGCTGCCTCTTTCCTGCCAATTTGAATACAAATCCTCCTTGGCCAGAAAAAATGAGCATTAGGTATTGAAGCCTCTCTTGCTGTTGGCTGCTCAGGTTCTCCACCTATCACCTGGCGTTCTGCTAGTCATAATTTTAAATAAAATGTACTAGCACTTACTAATGGCAAGCATTTATAGATGCTACCTCATACTTCAAGATGACTATAATCTCCTATTTACGTAAGAGGCCGTGATGCCCAGACACCAAGCTGATGAGTCGGATTTTAAACCCTGTGCTACCTGTTGAGAAAGAGAAAGAGAGCCTGGGCTTAGATTCAAATAAATGAGTGTGAATCTAGCTTAGATTCCCATTTATGTCCCAGAGCCTTCAACCAGTTTTGTCACATAACTCCCTTTATCTTTGCAATGAAATTATTTCAAATTCTAGCTTGAGACCCTTGTCTGAGAGCTGGTATGATCCACTCCATCCACTCCATATGAGACAACTCAGGAGACTGGTTTCTCCTCCTAGTAGGAATTGATACTTTTTCTAGTGGATGCAAATGTATTAATCTGTGACTTAAGTGTGCATAAAATATAGCTTTAAATTTTTAAAATTTAATTAATAAATGTAATTTTCACCTAGTAATGGGTAATTTGATTTTAGTTTTGCTGATTCAGAATAGACCTAGTCAAAATTGGGATTTAAAAAAAAATATTTCAGAGTAAACTCATTCAATTTAAGCTTCTTACTCTAAATTTCAATTTTGTCCAAGCAATGTCTAATTTTAGGGAGGGGTCATGGATTATATAATTCCAGGTTCTCTGCCTTTTCTCCTTTTTCTGAGAAAGGAAGTAGCAAGGTATAAAGTCTATAACAATAGCTAGTAATTGTCAAAGGTGTAAGAGTATCTTATATGATGTAAGCTTGCCAGAAATGTGTGTTTTTCAGTTAAGTGCCAAAATTGTATAGCATTAGCTTCAAGGAAGACCCTGAATCTGTGCCAGCAGAAGCCACTATAAATTTGGTAGTGGCAGCTATAGCCTCAAGGCAAGGCAGGTCTTTGCTACTGGATCAAAAGAGAGACTGTAATAAGCTATGGGCTTTTGGTGCTTTCCTTGTAATTAAAGCTATTAGAGAATCAAATGTTGTTTAGAAGCTTCTCCATACCCATAAAAAAGACAGTACACTCAACATTAAGAATTTGACTGCCCATTTGCTCTAAGATTACTCTAAGATGGACAATTTGGAAATATCTAGAGTTCATCCAAAGTGGCCACTGTGATTCCAAATTATTATTGATGAAATAGTGCAATTTTGTGAGATGTGTGCAAGAATTTAACAATGATACTACATAAAAGAAGCAGGTATCTGGCTTGGCTGAAGTGCAGACTTGGCCTGAGACTACCTCTGAAGAAATTATCATGGTCAATCTAATGTGTTGATTCTATTGCTCATGTCCCAAGCCCCAAGCCAGTGGTTGGTCATCTCTGACAACAGACTTGATAATTTGTGGCCCTCAGCAGACAGACTTTGTGGAGGTTTATGTTTCAAACTAGTGGCCCGGTGCATGAAATTTGTGTACGGGGCGGGGGGGGGGGGGGGGTGTCCCTCAGCCCGCCCTGCACCCTCTCCAATCTGGGACCCCTCGGTGGTTGTCTGACTGCCAGTTTAAACTGGCAGTCGGACATCCCTCTCGCAATCCAGGACCGCTGGCTTCTAACCACTCACCTGCCTGATTGCCCTAACCACTCTGCCTGCCAGCCTGCTCACCCCCAACTTCCCCCCCCCCCCTGATGGCCTGATCACCCCAGCTGCCCTCCCCTCCTGGCCTGATTGCCCCTAACCGCCAGTGCCTCAGCCCCGCCACCATGGCTTTGTCCGGAAGGATGTCCAGAAGGTCTCCCTGTCTAATTAGCATATTACTCTTTTGTTAGTATAGATTACCCTTTTATTAGTATAGATAGAGGCCTAGTGCACAGGTGGGGGATGGCTGGTCTGCCCTGAAGGTGGTCCTGGATCAGGGTGAGGTCCCCTTGTGGGGGCGGGACTGGCCTAGGTGAGGGGCCTGGGGCAGTTTTCAGGCCATCCATGCCCCCATTGGAGTGAGGGTCCCCACTGGGAGGTGTGGCCAGCCTGGGCGAGGGGCTGATGGCCGTTTGCAGGCTGGCCATGCCCCCATCGGGGTGAGGGTCCCTGAGGGGGGCGTGGCCGGCCTGGGTGAGGGGCTGAGGGCCATTTGGGGGTGGTTTGCAGGCCAGCCAAGCCCCAGGCTTTGTCCAGAAGGACGTCCAGGAGGTCTCCCGGTCTAATTAGCATATCACTCTTTTATTAGTATAGACTAGGGGCATGGTGCACAAAATTCGTGCATGGGGGGTGGGGTTTCCTCAGCCCAGCCTGCACCCTCTCCAATCAGGGACCCCTTGGGGGATGTCCAACTGCCGGTTTAGGCCCGATCTCTGTGGGATCGGGCCTAAACTGGCAGATAGACATCCCTCTCGCAATCTGGGTCCGCTGACTCCTAACCCCTCACCTGCCTGCCTGCCTGATCGCCCCTAACTGCCCTCCCTTGCCGGCCTGATCTCACCCCCAACAGCCCTCCCCTGATGGCCTGATCTCACCCCCAACTGCCCTCCCCTGATGGCCTGATCTCGCCCCCAACTGCCTCTGCCTCAGCCCCCACCACCATGGCTTTGTTCAGAAGGAAGTTGGATGTCTGGAAGATGGCTGGTTGACCCGGTATAATTAGCATATTACCCTTTTATTAGAATAGATTATATAGGATAGGATTGCTTAAATGGGGGAGGGAAGCCTTTTTCAGCAGGAGGAGATGCTTTTGGCAGACAAAAACACATAATCTCTATATCTGGACTGATAGCCAGCTCTATGCACTATACTGCCAAAGCAGTCATTAAAAAATTGAACCGCTTTCTTACACCTGACACCAAACAACTGTTGTCCTTAAAACCCCTCCTCAGCCCCCATCTTAGGATCTGCCTTCTCAGTTCACTCAGATTAGGTTCTGACTGGTCGGTTTCTATGCCAGTCAGCATCAAAAGCTCCACCTCCTAGGCAGCCATTGGCTCCTCACACTTCACCCAGATTAGGCTCTGATTGGTTGGTTTCTTTGCCAGTCAGCATCAAAAGCTCCACCTCCTAGGCAGCCATTGGCAACTCGCACCTCACCCAGATTTGGTTCTAATTGGTCAGTTTCTATGCCAGTCAGCGTCAAAAGCTCCTCATCCTAGGCAGCCATTGGCTCCTCACACTTCACCCAGATTTGGTTATGATTGGTCGGTTTCTATGCCAGTCAGCATCTTCGGGCCTACCTCTGGGCCTGATCAAAGAGGCAGGGCTGATCAGTAGCTCCCAAGGAGGCCCAGAGAGAAACAGAGGCATGGCTGCTGGCAAAGCTGGGAGAGAAAGAGAGAGGCAACGGCTGATCAACAGCTGCCATGGAGGCTGGGCATCAGACCCTGCCTCTCTCTCTGCAGGCCTCTCTCTGGGCCTGATCTGCAGCCCCTTGGCAGCCCAGCACTGACTTCCGGTGTTTGGTCTAGCCTTGGTAGTTACGAACCTTGGCTCTTTATACATAAAGATTACCTCCCAAGTCAATACAGAAAAGAGAAAAAATAGACACTGGAAGATTTTTGGATGGTGACTCAAAGTAAATTTCATCCAAGGGAGAATATTAATGTGCAAAATTTTTATTAACAGCTTTATCGAGGTATAATTAACATACAATAAAATGCACATAATTGAAGTATAAAATTTGATATCTATATACCCATGAACCAATCCACAATCAAGATAATGAAAATGCCCATCACTCCAGAAGGTTCCTCACGCCCCTTGGTAGTACCTCTCTTTTGTTCCTTCATGTTCTTCTCCACCTCTGAGTCTTTAAGTAACCTCTGATCACTTCCTATCACTATAGATTAGTAGATATCTCCTAAAATTTTGATAAATGGAATATAGTATGCATTCTTTTCTCTGATTCTTTCACTCAACACAATTATTTTGAGATTCATCCATGTTGTTGTGTGTGCCAATAGCTCATTTGTTTTTATTGTTGATGTGTAGTCATCATATGGGTATACCACAAGTTGTTGATCCACTCACATGTACATGGACAGACATTGAAGTGCTTTCCAGGTGTTCGCTATTACAAATAAGCTGCTATACCCATTCATATACAAGTCTTCATGTGGACATATGCTTTGTTTTCCTTTGAGTAAATATCTAGTTATAATATAGCTGCAGCATATGTTAGGCATATATTTAGTTTAAGAAACTTTCAAGCTGTTTTCCAAAGTGGTGGTAACATTTTATATTTTTATTAGCACTGTATAGAGTTCTAATTCTTCCATTTCCTCACCAACACTTGGATAGCCAATGTTTTAAATTTTAGTCACTTTGTTAAATGTGTGGTGGCATCTCATTGTGGTTTTAGTTGGCATTTCTCTAATGACTAATAATATTGAATATCTTTTGTGCTTATTTACCATATGTATATTTTCTCTGATGAAGTATTTGTTTAATCGTCTTTTGCTCATTTTTAAATTCGATTCTAATGGAAGTTCTTTATATAATCTGAACACTAGTATTTTTTCAGATATATAATTTACTTTCAGTCTGTGGCTTCTCATTTTCTTATTGTCTTCCAAAAAGCAGAATGTCTTTACTTAAAAAAGTATATTTTACTTTTGGGTTTCTATCTAAGAAATTTTTGCCCAACCTAAGATCACAAAACTATTGTCCTATATTTTCTTCTAGAAATTACATAGCTGTAAGACTTACATTTAGAGCTATGATCTCATTTGAGATCATTTTTATATATGGTGAGATGTATGGATTGAAGTTCATATTTTTGCATATAGTATCCAATTATTTCAGCATATATGTTGAAAAGATCCTTTGCATCTGTTTTGAAAATCAAATTTTCATATATTTGTAGGTCTACTTCTGGGCTGTCTATTCTGTTCCATTAATGTATGTGTCTATCTTTATGCAAACACACACCATTTTGATTACTGTAAGTTTATATTAGGTCTTAAAATATGGTTGTGAGAGTCCTCCAACTTCTTCTTTTTTTTCAGATTTGTTTGGTTATTCTAGTTCTTTTGCACTTCCTCTAAACTTTGTATTTGAACTTTAAAATCAACTTGTCAATTTCTACAAAAATGCCTCCTGGGATTTTGATAGGGATTGCATTGCATCTATAGATCAATTGAGGAGATTGGCATCTTAACAATATTGTTTTCCAAGTCAAGGACATGGTACTATCTCTTTATGTACTTAGGAGTTCTATTATATTTCTCACATTATTTTATAGTTTTCATTGTATGTTTTTCCCATCTTTTATTAGACTTATCCTTATTTTATATTTTTATACTATTGTAAATGGCTTTTTAAATTTTCTGGTTGTTTGTTGCTAGTTTATAGAACCTCAACTGATTTTTGCGTATTGATCTTATATTCTGAACCTGGCTAAACATACTTAAAAGTTCTAGTAGCTTTTTAATTGATCCCACAGGATGTTCTACATAGACAATCAGATATATATTTTTTAAAATATATTTTTTTATTGATTTCAGAGAGGAGGAGAGAGGGAGAGAGAGACGGAAACATCAGTGAAGAAAGAGAATCATTGATTGGCTGCCTCCTGCATGCCCCCCACTGAGGACTGAGCCTGCAACCCAGATATGTGCCCTGACCCAGAATCAAACCAGGACCTCTTGGTTCATAGGTTGACTCTCAACCACTGAGCCACACTGGCTGGGCAACAATTATATCATCTGCAAAGGGAGTTTTTCTCCTTCCTCTGCAATCTGGATGTCTTTTATTTATTTATTTTTCTTTTTGCCTTTTGCACTGGCTGGACCCTCTGGTAAAATGGTGGATAAAAGTGGTGAAGATAAATATCCTTGCCCTGTTTCTGACCTCAGGAAGGAAGCATTAATTTTTTATTATTAAGAATGATGTCAGTTATAGGTTTTTCACAGAATCCCTTTCCCCTTAATACAGTTGAGAAAGTTCCTTTGCTGAAGATTTTTACCAAGAATGAAAATTGGATTTTGTTAAACAAATTTTTTCTGTATTCATTTAGGTGATTATGTGTCTTTTTCTTTTTAGTTTGTTGATATGGTGAATTACATTAATTAGTATTTGAATATTGAACCAAATACCAGATTTTATGTTTCGGTTCTATTGCTTTCTGATTTGATCTTTTTGTTAATTGAATTTCACTTTCTAATATTATAAATTTCTCCTATGTACTGCTTTGGGCATAAATTTTGGCCACATATTTGAAAATAGTTTTTAATTTTTACTCAGTTTAGAATGCTTTGTAATTTTCTTCTTGATTTATTACTTGATTCATGGGTTATTTAGAAATGTGTCATTTAATTTCCAAATATTTGAAGATTTTCTAGAGATCTTCCAGTCACTAATTTCTAATGATTCTATTATGGTCAGGAATCACCCTTTGTGTGACTTGAATTCTTTCAAATTTATTGAGACATATTTTTCATAATTCAGAATGTGGACTATCTTAATAAATGTTTAATGTGTAATTAAAAAGAATGCTCATTCTCATTTTGTTGGGTGGAGTGTTCCATAAATATTAAGTCAAGTTGGTTGATTATGTTGTTAATTCTTCTGTCTTTACAGATTTCTGTCTATTTGTTCTATCAGCTATTAAGAGAGGAAAATTTAAATCTCCTACTATTGTGGATTTGTCTAATTCTCCTGAAATTCCACCAGTATTTGCTTCGTGTTTTTTGTTATCAAGTACATGCATATTTAGTTTTTTGATGCCTCTGAATTTATTCCTTTAGCCTTAATAAATGTCTGATAATATTCTTTGCTTTGAAGTCTACTGTGTCTGACACTAATATAGTCACTCCAGCTTTCTTTTAATTAGGGTTGGCATGGCATATTTTTTCTATCCTTTTACTTTACATATGCTGCATTTCTTCTATGCAGTATATATAGTTGGAGCTGGTAGTTTTCATTTCCAGGGCTTCTTTTTATGTGGTGTATTTTGTGCTTGGCGAATAGACTTGATGACAGGATTTGAGAAAAGTGAAGCAAAGAATCCTCATGCTTGGCATTCAAATGCAAGTTTTACATTGACTAGAGGAGTCTTCAAAGAAAGTTACAGAAACAGATAGTTGGGGATTGGTGACAGTCTACTGGGAAGTATCCTCGAAACATACCTCCAACTGGGGAGAAGTGACCAGAAATTTTTATAAGGGGGCTGGGAAAATCATGTTCCGTTGGCATGTCATAGGGAGATTTGAGAACAGAAGAATGAGTCCCAACTTAAAACGCTGGGTATGCATGGCCATGAGACCATATTGTCATGATGTCTGCCATAACATGTAATTAACACTCTCGCTTCTAGATTGCACATGCCTTCTACTAAACAAGGTGCATTTACTTGATTCATCACACTGTTTTGACCTTTAAACTTCCTGTTTAAGACAAGATAGGTTGAGTTATACTGGAAATAAATAATCACATATTTTTTGCAGCTGAACACAATATTTATTTCTTGACAATGAAGTCTACTGTGGATCAGGCGACTCTTCAGGGTCATTGCTCTCCATTACGTGACGTGATCAAAGCATGATCCTGTAACCTGTACCCTCTGGAACATATGGCCTCCTCAGATAAAGACCCAGGGAGTGTTGCAGGTCACTCCTGCTCAGATCTTAGTGAACAGAATTAGTCACACGGCTCTGCCCAATTTCAAGGGGACTGAGAAGTAGAGCAGGCAAGGGAAGGAGAGGGAATGTTGGAGAACACTAGGCATTCTCCTTCTTGCCTTAAGAGCTGTTACATGTACTGCCTCTGCCTGACTTAGCACTCAACTTGGCTTCACTGCCGCTTTCTGGCTCCAGGTTAAATCATTATTTGCTTCATTTACCTCTCCTATTAGACTGTAAACTCTGTATTACTTATTCTGTCTTATTTCCTCAGCCCCTAACACATGCAATTCCTAGTGTCTGGAAATTTCCTTGTTGATATTGTTTGTAATTTCTGTTTTACTGGCTATAGAAACATTCAAAAGTCGTGGACAGCCTGATTTCATAAGTGATGGATAAGAAGCTGGGAGACATTTACACGCCTGTAGGGTATAGTTGCTGCATCATACCTCCAGATAATATTGCTAATTTTTAGAAAGCTAGATTATCTTTAAATTTTCTTTATTTCTCCCCTGACTGTAAATGTCATACATATGTATTATATAAAAACTGGAAAGTACATCAGACATAAAGCTTTAAGTTTTCATTCCAGTGTTAAAAAAACACATTGTATTATCATTTTGACGTATTTATTTTCAGACTTTTATGAATACATGTTTTACACAGTTGAGATGGAATAGTAAAACGGACTTTTCTGAATTTCTTAACATTTTGTCACAGCATTTCCACTTTTCATTAGTCTGTTAAATCATCATTTTAAATGACTTCATCATTTTCTTTTCATGTTTAAACAATAATTTACTGAACCATCCCCTAAAGGTGAACATTTAAATGGCTTCCAAAATCTTTTCACTACATAAAATGCTGCAATAAATATTGTATTGCACAAACATTTTTAATATTTTGGACAACTTTCTTAGATGAGGTTCATAGAAGAAATACCAATAAATTAAAAGCTAGGAATATTAATACAGTGTTAGGGGCAACTTTAAATTAGTCATTAATTTTAAACAAACACTTAGGAATCATCCAACCTGCTTACTATTTTCCCAATCAAAAGTATGGAGTAGCAATTCTAGGGGGCTTAAAATACTTACTCATTTTATGTAGCAGTCAAAAAAATATTTAAAAATAACTTTTATATGATGAGCACTGTCTAGTTGGCTGGGATAATAGTAACATTCCCACATTTCCACATTTCCTTACAGAGCAGGCTCGTAACATTCAAGAGAAATACATCTGAAGTCATCTGGAATCCTTCAAGTTACAAACTACTTTAACATATAGTTTTACCCTGCAAATTTCCATATTTGCATTGGCTAAAGCACTTGCTGAAATAGTTTGTTCAATCACTTTTGCTTCCTTAATATTGAATAAATATGCCAGAATCATCCACAAAATAGGGTTGCTAGTCACTGCCAAATTCAACATTCTGTTCTCTAATATATTCAAAACTTAATTTTCCTGACTAATAAGGATCATTTTTTAGCCTTATTTACTTCCTCTTCAATTTTCCCAACACTTGCTGATGGCTTGCTTTGTGTTAAACAAAGAAATGATGTTTTTATTGCTCAATGTGAACTTCTGTTGATGAGAAGGGAGCCACAAAACCTGAACAAGATACAGTGTTCCAGAGTCCAGCAGCTCTGGCACCAGCTGAGTGACTATCTCAAGTGCCATCCTTAAACTTCAACTAATTCGAAATGACAATCTACTGTAGATGTCATGGACTTTTGTGTGAATGTATAGCCATGAACATTAAATCCATACATTACAGGGATCCTCTGTGATTTTTCAAAACACATTAATAAGAGGGACAGATACAAGTCTCCCTTTGTCTAGAGGAGAAAGCTAAAACCAGTGAGGACATAATTGTCTTGGCCAAGGTCATAGCATCCATAAGTGAGGTTGCTAGACTGAGACTCAGATTCAGGAATAGAACGCTTTAGAAACTGAATCTTCATTATATACATAAGCAGATAGAATGGAGCTGAATAAGACATTATTCCTGAGAATCAATGAGATGTTATTATAGGTGGAAATAAGAGTAGACAAGAGAATAGGAAATCAAATCATCCTACAGAGTAATCCTTACAAAATAATGACCTCAATTCACTTCTGGAGGGAAGCGAAAGTGAACTGACATTTGTGCCATGTGCTGGCTGCACACACGTGGAGGAAATAGCAAGTTGATTTGAGTTGAAGGTGCATTGCAGGAGCTGGCAGCACAATTTCTTTCCCCATCAATTTCCACCCCTACCCCAACCTGCACCCCACAAGGAATCTGCCAAACTAGACATCCAAAATAAGTGTATCTCAGTTAAGAACAGAATGTTATGCTGCACAGCTCAATGGAAAAAGAAAGAGGTTTCTGATAGAATCTCGTTTTTATCTCCTGGGGAATTGTTTAATTGTAAATAGTATACTAAATAGGAGTTATAGATATTTATTTTCTAGAATGTAATACATACATTGATCTGTTTAAATATGGGATAATTAATTAGATAAACTTCTCTTTGTTTTTCTAATTCAAGGCTTATATTCAAATGTATTGCTTCTTAGTGATATATGCAATAGTACAAATTCTGCTTGGCTAAGCTTGACTGACTTTTATTGAGTCCAAAATTAATTGTGCTACTAGAACTAAAAATATTAATTTTCTTATTATTAACATAAACTGTAACTCTTAATTGGCAGCCTTCAGAGACAGAATCCCATGAATATACTATGAAAAATCTAAAATTATAAGGATGCAATACGTGTAAGAAGATTTCATTTAAATCCCAGATCTAACATGTAAAATCTCTGGACCTTAGTTTCTCCATCTGTGAAAGAGAAATACAATGATATTTATCCTTCCTACCTCCCAGGATGATGTAAGGATGAAATAAGTGAGGTTCAGGTCCATGAAACACGGTAGTGATGTAAGATATTGTCAGTGTTGGTGCCATCATTATTAACCATAGGATAGCCCTCTTTCTCCATAGATTACTTATGAAGTGAGAATGTGGTTGGTCCAAGTGAGCCATTCAGGGTATGTGAGAGATTAGATTCTGGCACCTGGGAAAGGAACAAACTCTTTTCCCAAGAATTGTCTCAAACTAAAGCAGAGTTCCTGGTAGCATCTTATATTTTTATTTTGGTTGATTCTATATTTGGATGTGAAAATTAAGAGATGGTAAGGTGGGTTAATGAATTAAAAACAGGTGGTAGTAGTATGTGTTTTGACCTCAATTAAATATTATGGTCTATCCCAGTTCCTATATATTTCTTCCTATCCATTCACTCACTCATTCATTCATTAATTCATTCATTCAATAAGTGTTTATGAATCGTATCCTATGTGCCAATTTTGGTTTCCTTTTAGTCTTCTTCAATTGAGCACACTGCTGAGCCATATGAAGATGACTGCTTAGGTTGTATGTCTCCAATGAGACTGTGAGCTTCTTAAGGGCAGAGGATATGACATATATTTTTATTGTGTCCTCTATTATAATACTTCTCAGTGTGCTAGGAACATTTAAGGAGCCATTAAATAGTTATTGAATTTTTCTTAAAGGGCCACATAATATTTTATGGTTTGATGATTTTAGAAAAGTGTTGCAGGTTGGGTTTCTCAGGAGGTGGCCTCTGAGATGGAGATTGGCATGCTGGGAGTTGATTGGGGTGTGCTACTGGAAGCAATGCCTATGGAAGAAAGAGGAAGGCAGTGAGTAGGGCAGAAGATGAGCTGTGAGTCAGCCTGGATAAACTCTGAGGCCAGGATGGCCTTTCAGAGTTGTCTTGAGTTGGGCTGAGGGAGCCAGATCTCTATCTCAGACACTGACAGTCATTGGAGGCAGACTGCTTGGGGAAAGGAATGTGACCTTGGACAAGGTGACATGATAATTCTGAAAGAGTGCTGTCAGCTATGGGCTGTCTTCTGGCAATATTCCCAGAAACTGAGGGAATAAGCTCTTTGGTCCTGAAGGGGAATCACAGAGTCCATTGCTTATTGTAATTATCTGAGGAGGAAAGAAAGGAATATTAATATGGACACTTTAATTCCTCAGATTGTTCATGGAAAAGATCACTTTCAAATAACTCATTAATGTAGGTATAGAATACTAGTTCCCCTCAACCATATATTTCAAAGAAACAGTAAAAAACAATGAAGTTTGTGTTAGTATGTACTGTAAGGATAGTTTGGTTTCACATGATTGAAACTAACTCAAATTGGTTCAGGAACAGGACATTTTCTTGTCTCATGTAACCAAACTTTAGGAAAGGCAAAGTTGCAACTAGACCTCAGGGACCCAGATGGTGGTAGATGTTTTTTGTTGTTATTGTTGTTTCTGCTTATCCTATATAATAAAGAGGTAATATGCAAATTGACCCTCACGCCCTTGCACAAGATGGCCGCCCCCATGTGGTCAAATATGGCTGCCCCCATGTGGTCAAAGATGGCCACCACAAGATGGCCAGCAGGGAAGGGTAGTTGTGAGCGATCAGGGCAGCAGGGGAGGGCAGTTAGGGGCGACCAGGCCAGCAGGGGAGGGCAGTTGTGGGCAACCGGACTGGCAGGGGAGGGAAGTTGGGGGCAATTGGGCCAGCAGGGGAGCAGTTAGGCATTGATCAGGCTGGCAGGGGAGTGATTAGGGGGTGATCAGGCTGGCAGGCAGGTGAGCAGTTGGGAGCCAGCAGTCCCGGATTGTGAGAGGGATGTCCCTGTGGGATTAGGCCTAAACCGGAAGTCAGACATCCCCTGAGGGGTCCCAGATTGGAGAGGGAGCAGGCTGGGCTGAGGGACAACCGCCCCCCCCCCCAGTGCATGAATTTTGTGCACCAGGCCTCTAGTCTCTTTATATTGTCTTTCTTTTCTCAGACCAGCTTCTTTCACACAGCTGGAAATATGGCTAAGCAGTTTCCAAGCTCATAGTTTTATCTCTAGAGAGGGATTAAAACTTGATTGTCAAGGTAAAAACTCCCTGTGGAAAGAGTTTTATTAGGTCAGGTGTTATTCATTGGGCCAATCAGCTGTGGCTAGGAAGATGAAGTATGATGATTAGTTCACCAAGTCTATCCAGACAGCAATTATTGTTGTCAAGTAAGATGACGGGGGTTCTTATGTGGATACAGACTGAAATGGAGAAAGGAATTTTTTTTGGAAGGGTAGGGAAGCAATGAGTGGAGAGAACAAAAGATGTCATATATTATAGTTTTCTTATTTCCCCTGTTTCAGTCTTATGAAACTAATTTTATGTTCATTTTTGGCTTCAGTATATGGACCAGAGCATTTTATCATGGAAACAAACTATATAGCTATGAGTAATTTGTTCACAAATGTTAGGTTTTGTTCATTTTGCACTGAGATTAATCACCTGCCAACATGTACATGATTTTCTTGGTTCAGAGAAATTGTTTATTAATCATATTAACAGGGGAATTTTTGAAGGGCTAGAAATGAAGACATAATGATTATATACTTTTTTAAAAGGATATTTATTTATATTAGCAAATGTCATTTATAGAAGACATTTTAACCTTTCTCAAGAAAACCTGCTCTGAGTGATTTATAATATAATTTTGTTGGCTATACATCTTTATTATGTGAAGACTTATTTGAAAATATAAAACTTTAAAAATAGTTTGTCTCAGTTCTAGCAAAAAATCTATGCCTTGAAACAAAAATTTCAGAAAGAGTCAGCTAAGCTTTTTAACTCTTTTAGTGATGACATTGCTTGGTCCAATATCTACCTAGTCCACCCCCAGGTGATTAGTTCAAGTCAATTGTGTTAATTCTATCCAATGGTAAAACCAATTCCAATGGCTGGTTCAGAAAGGGGTATGTGACATAATACATGAGGGAAGGAGTGCCTCTGTGAAATTTTTTCTATCCCCTTTAACAAAAGAAGGCACAGAAAGAGACAACCTTTCTTTTGAACATTGTTGGTTCCATATGTCATATAAGCTCTACTAATGTCACCGATCACCAGTCCAAGGTAAAGCCAACACTGAGGGTAGCCCAGTGGAGCAATAAGAACCTGAGTCCCTATTGACATTATTAACTAGTAAATTAACCAGCCTCAGAGCCTTCCCATCCATTGACTTAGGATGGATAATACATCTTCTTATGGTTTAAGCCAAAATCAGGGCTCTGTTACTTGTAGCTACACATTTCTTAATAGATATAATTACAAAGTATAAGAGAAGAGCTTATTACTAAATAATTGTAGTACTGAGTGATAAATACAAATAAATAAAAATATCTATAATGTATAAGTCTGCCACAAAGTAGGGAGTCATATAAGGTCTTTCAGAGAAGAAGGATTTTGAAGGATATTTCAACAAGAGCATGAAAATGAGGAAGGCCTTCCAGGCAGAGGGAACACATATGCAAGATCATATGATCTTAAATTCACTCACATTAGAGCAAATAAAGAAAAGTCTGGGGACCTATCACAGGAACTATGTACATAGTTATGATGGGTACTGAATCGGGGAATTAGAAAATGCTGTCAAGGACAGCTGTGTCTTCTCTCCATCTGTATTTGGGGTCATATGGTTTCTTAGTATTGCTTTGTTCTGACCAGGTTTTCTACCCTCCTGCTGACTTCTGCAAGCTAGTTCCTCTGGTCTTCAGTATGGACCCAAAAGACTTTCTGAGTTCAACTAAAAATGATTTCAGTTTAAGCATCACTGTGATCTGACTATAATTTCTCTGTCTCTTGGTTAGAATTTTCCTCACCAGCCAATGTGCTAGCCTTCACATTGCCCATGGTCTAATCCATTGTGTCATTGGGAAAAAAGGTCATTATGATATAAACATGACTACCTAGATGAACCAATTCAGTTGGCCTGAGCAATAGTATCAAATTTGTATTTTCAAATAACTCTTCCTGAAGCATGAAGCATGATGGTAGGGGGTAAAATGGGAGGGAGACCAGATGGGAAGTTATTGCAGTGTAGGTAGGAAATAGTATCTGAACTAAGAGAATGAGAAGGGGATGGAAAGAAAAATTAGATAATAATGGTGAATTAATTAGTCACTCACACACTCATCCATTTATTCAACAAACTAGAGGCCCAGTGCACAAAATTAGTGCATGGAGGGGGAGGTGTGTCCCTCAGTTGGCCTGCACCCTCTCCAATCTGGGACCCCTTGGGGAATGTCTGACTGCTGGTTTAAGCCTGATCACTGTGGGATCAGGCCTAAACCTGCAGTCGGACATCCTCTGCCTGCCTGATTGCCCCTATCCGCTTCTGCCTGCCTGCCCGATTGCCCCCAACTGCCCTCTCCTGCCAGCCTGATGACCCACAACTGCCCTTCCTTGCTGGCCTGATCACCCACAACTGCCCTCCCCTGTCGGCCATCTTGTGGTGACCATCTTGTGACAGCCATCATGTGGTGGCCATCTTGTGACGATGTGAGGGTGGCCATCTTGTGACAATGTCGCGCGACACCACCTAGTCTTTTATTATATAGAATGTTTTTTGAGCACCACTTACCATGTATCAATATTATTCTAAGTACAATGAACAAAGTAGACAAAAATTTGTATCCTCATGGAGCATATAGTTTAAAGTAGGGACAGAAATCAGAAATAATAAGTAAAATATGTATTGTGTGAGATGGTGAAAGTGCTATTCATCTATTTATCAAATCAGCCCAAAACTTACCTTTATGATGCTCATGGATTCTGTGGGACAGGAATTCAGAAAGGGTACCATGACCCTGGTTTTTCTTTGTTTCATCATGTCTAAGGTCTGGGGTCTCAGCTGGAAAAACTCAACAGCTGAAGACAACTCAATAGCTTGGGACTTAAAGCATATGGAGGCATATTTACTCATGTAACCAAAACCTGAGGTCAGCTGCCCACCACCTTGAAAGCCAAACTCCTGAGTCAGGTGTGGTGAAAAGGAAAGAGGTTTATTCAAGTGTCACTCACCTGAGAAGATCAGGGACTCTTGTTGCAAAGCTCTTCTCTCCACCTCAGTATAGGCAGAGGTTTTTATAAGGAAAGTGAGGGAAAACAGAACAAAGAAATCAAGGGGGAAGGGTTGAAAAGTTCTTTATGTGCAGACTAACACAGTCCATTCTGATAAGGACTTTGATACTGGTCAAGTGATGGTCTGGTCTTCATCATCCTGGTTTGATGTCATCCTGGTTCTACTTAATTGAAGGTGAGCAGGTCTCCCAGAACTGGGATGATTGAAGGTTGGAGTCTTCATCTTCTGAAGTTAGTTCCTAGGATTCTTATACAGACATGCTGTTTATCTACAGGCTACATATTAAAGCCAGCATTTAGAGAAACAATGTCCAAAGAATACTGGGGTGGGCTACAATTCTTCACTGTTATACTCACACGGGATATTGTTACTGGCTGAGAACTAGGAACGTCAGCTGGTGCTGCTGGTGGAAGCATCTACCTTGGCCTTTCCATGTGGCCTTGCTTCCTCACAGCATAGCAGCCTCAGGGTGGTTGGACTCTTATATTGCCCTTCATGGCTCCAAAGGTGAGTCCCTAGAAAACCTGGAGGAAGCTGCATGGTCTTTCTTGACTCAGCCTCCAAAGTTACCTGGCAGATTTAAGGAAGAGACCTAGATGCCACCATTTGAAAGGATGAGCATCTAAGACTTTACAGGCATATTTGAAAACCACCATTGTACTCTGAAGAAAAATTGAGCAGGGTTAAAGGGATTGGAATAGCATGGGGAAAAGCAAGAGGTGGCTTTTCATTAGTGTGATCATTGAAGAAGCAAGTTCTGACAAAGACCTAAGGAAGCTTCAGTATGGAAAACATATTTGAGGCAGAGGGACAGCAAAAGCAAAGGACTTATGGAATGTATTGACCAATTAGATTGGTGAGTGAGGAGGAATAAATGTAGGAAATTTCTAGATCTCTGGCTTGAGTGTCTACATTAATGGTAGTTCCATCAACCTGGAATGGGAACACAGGGGAGAGAGGACAAATGCAAGCTTGGGTACGCTGTGCTTAAGTACTTACCAGAAGTCATTACGTGTGTGTGTGTGCGCGCGCGCATACGCACACATTTAGTAGCAGGTAGTGCTTGGGGCTGGAGGTGGGGTTTTGGAATCCTTATGATCTGCATTCTACCAGAACCCTTAAGAAATTGATGGAATTGACTAGTGAGATGAGGTAAGAAGTCTGATGAACACCAATCCTATATAATAAAAGGCTAATATGCAAATCAACTGAATGGGGATCAACTGGTTGCTCAACACAGGAGCTGTCCCCTGGTGGTCAGTGCGCTCCCATAGCGGGGAGCCCTGCTCAGCCAGAAGCCAGGCTCACGGCTGGTGAGTGCAGTGGTGGTAGCAGGAGCCTCTCCTGCCTTTGTGGCAGCGCTAAGGATGTCTGGCAGCTTAGGCCTACTCCCCAAGGGTTACTGGACTGCGAGAGGGCACAGGCTGCGATGAGGCCACCCCCCTCCCCGAGTGCACGAATCTTGTGCACCGGGCCTCTAGTATTTAAAATAAGAGCAGAGGACTGGCTTGAGAGGTAACAAAAACAGGACAGATGCATGATTTAAGGATCAGAGAAAGGTTGAAAAAAAACTAGCAACCTTCTAATCTCTTCCTTATTGCACAAATTCTATCATTCAAAACTTATTTTTTTTAGTTTAAATGTAGTACTCCTTTAGAGTTTCTCTCTTAAGATTTAATTGTCCCCACCTTGGCCAGTTTAGCTTAGTTACTTGGAGTGTTGTCCCATGCACCAAAATGTGGGAGGTTTGATTCCCAGTCAGGATGCATGTGGAAGGCAATGAATTTATGTTTCTCTCTCTCTCTCTCTCTCTCTCTCTCTCTCTCTCTCTCTCTCTCTCAAATCAATTTAAAAAAAAGATATAAATGTCCCCAGCAGGCCAGAAAATTGAGCCAATGGTATCTGACTGAATGGAAGACAGGATGAATACACTTCAAAAAGGGAAGAGGATAAAAGGGAAAAATAGTGGAGAGTTGCTCAAAATACCTTTAGTCGATTTCTTATTTTTCTTAGGGTGTAGACAAAATGTGTAAAGGTGTTCTTGGCTTATCTTCAATTTAAGGGGTTATAATAGGTCACAGGACATATTTTATGTTTCAGTAAAACAAATGGCAGGGGTGGGCAAGTTGTTTAAGCTTATAACAATCTAGTCTTCTAGGTTACGAAGTGCAAATACAAATTTACAGAACTTTAGCTACACCTAGTGGCCAAGTACTGGAAGAAACATTTTATTGTAATGGTTTTTAGCTCTATTTCTTTTACATGTCAGTCAATGTTATTTCTTGAGTGGTTATGTATTATAATATACAGTTTCCTCTGTATAAATATTTTGAATTAATCTGTTAGTTTTTCACCTAGCTAAATCACTGATACCCCAGATGTGAAGAATGTGGTGGTGTATAACAAAAAGACTGTGTGGGGAAGTTGGGAAGAAGGAAGTAAATGGCATAGACCTGTGCCTCTTACCGGCTTGGCAACTCTGAAGTACCCACTTCCAGTGTTTAACACCTGCTAGCCTCCTCTACTTCAGCATTATATATGGGATTGTATTTCTGAGAAAATAAGCAACAATAGGAGTGATGATGATGATGATATTGATTGTGGCCCAGGAAGAGATGTTTGAAGAAAAGAGAACCCAAACATTTGCTGAGTGTTTGATATATATGAAGTTGGAAAGATGAAATTAATGTGTAAGAAAATAAAGCAGAACCTGAAATGAAGAACTGACCAAATTATGAATAAGTTATCTATCTATCTATCTATCTATCTATCTATCTATCTATCTATCTATCTATATTTAAATCACTGCATCAGCAAAGAATGTTACTTCGTCTCCTGAAGTTTTGCAAATGGCATGTACTAGAAATATGTCATGGGTGGTAATTTTTTTTGTACTTGCTTATAGATTGAGGAATCTCAGTAGCCAACACTGGTGGTCATTATGGCAATGAAGGGGACTATTTACAGAGCCGATTCCAACCCTTGGAGAGTTGGCTTGGCTGGGTCAGGTCTAGGGCTCATCTCCAGGCTCACAGTTGGCTTGGAGAAAGAACAAGAAATGGTGTACAGGTTTCGAAGGCGTTTTTATAATACTGCACTCCAACTTTCCGAGGGAAGAAAACAATGGGATTGGGTTTATGTTTCCTTCATGAGAATTTGAACACACAATTAATTAAACATACATCTTCCTTTTACTGATGGAGAAACACGAGCCAACAGCGATTAAATTACCCAGCTATTTGGTTGCAGAGCTACACCTACAACCCATGGTTTTCACTCCTGATCTATATTCTTTGTACTACCACTATTAATGGGAAAGTTCTCCATTTTAGTAGAAGACCAAAGAAAGAGGATGTGGGCTTACACCTACATCAAGGAAGTTTAGGTAGATTGAGGAAGATTAAGTGTAAAGTAACTAAATACTATACTTCCTTTATTCTTTGAGGTACATTTTTTTTTCACATATTAATATTCTTCAATCATCCTGAATCTTATAATCAATGTTAAGCCGTAGTTGTTTCCAGGCACTGTGTCAAATTGTGCCATGGATATCCTCACGTGGGAGAATTGGGCTACTAAGATTCGCATTTACTAGGTTATAGAAGTCACAAAGCTAAGGCGTTGAACTTAATTCCTGATAAAAACTATGTACTTCCCAGCAATATGTAATTCAATTAAGGGGAAAAAACCCGAAGTTACAATTTACATCACCAGTATTCTTTCATTTGACTTGACGTGTTAATAGGATGAAGGTGTTAAGAATGGGATTAGGCAGACTCACCCCCCAATGCTGCCCCTGCACTGTCAGGGGCCAAACTTAATGTGGAAGAATTTTAAAACAGCTTTAAAAAAGTGTAGACCCAAACCTTGTGAATCTCAACAGGCTGTGGTATGTGATTGTATGAGTAGATAGATGCATGTCATATTTGTGTTGGTATACTTTATAATTTGCGTACATATAATACATATAATGTAGTGGATTCCCCCCCCCCCCGCCCCTGAATTAACCTTACTAAATTGACCATCTTACAATCAGTAACATCTACAAATAGGGCTAATTTAGTTTAGAAAGAACACTGCCTTAGAAGCAAGGTCTGGGAAACGACTCAGCCTTCCTCTAGCTGTGTTGTGAGCAATTTATTTCCTCTGTACATATCACTTTCCTTACCTAAAATTGGAATATTAATATGTAACTTGCAAGGATATTGTGAGGATTAAATATGAGTATGGATATAAAGTGCCTACCACATAGTAGATGCTCAGCAAAATCAGTCCAGCCCCAGGAAACTGGAGTCAACAAAATGATGTATTAAGTAATGCTGGCTGACTAAATTGCTCTGATTTAGTCCCATGTAGACTTAACAGTGTTTCTCACCATTTTAAAATCTATGCCTCATTAGTCAAAATGATTTTAAAAAGTCTTCTACATTATGTTTTACTGAAATAATATGTATTTAAACACTTTCTCAAGTATATAATAGCATGGAGTAAATTTTTTCATACTGGCTTATCCTACCCTCTCCCATTCTGATCCACCTCCTAGAGGGGTGGCCCCACCCAGCTCAGAATCAGTGACCTAAGACATGGCGTCAGACAGGGATCTATGAAATATTTAGATATTTATTTCAGGCTCATATTAGGACCGTAGCAGTTCCATCAATTTTCACTGACTGGCCCCGTTGTCCACATATTTGCTGAACACATTGGGTAAAAGAAGAAATATGGAACTAGTCATCCTGCTTATCCTCCTTCATAGAGTTATCCAAAATAAATGTAATGGGACAATATTTACAAGGTCACCTAAGAATTTTTTTAATGTGTTTGTCAGAATGGAGATATCAAGGGGAAAAAATAGGTGGGTTACCAGAAAAAGCTCTGTGGACAAGTTACTTAAAGAGATCACAAGGCCACATTTTGTGTCATTCCCTAAGGAGACACAGAGAGGAAAGGCTTCATGGCCCCAATAGCAGTTCCTTCGCTCTAGCCTGTCGTCCCTGACAGTGTTCCTGCAACGATATCACCACCTGAAGTTGGCTGCCCTTGGATGACTTTTTCTGAAATGTTAGTTTGACTTTCACTCAAGCCTAAATCTCGCTCCCCACCCTGATTTCAAGAATGGATTCTTCTCCCAGGATTAACTTTCCAAAAGCCACTCGCCCATTTGCCTATCTCCTGCCATGCCCACCGCACTAACCTCGCCTTATCACAGGCTCTTTAGGAATTGGAATCCCTTTTCTGCTTTGTTTAGCAACCCAAGATGTAATCAAGGAGCCACTCCTTGAAGAGGGTAAAAAGGGAAGGGTTTCAGTGCTGAGCACCACAGCGATACCACAGGAGAATTGCAAGAATGCCGTGAACTGTCCTTGCCGCACCTTGTGCTCTGCCTCACTAATCTTTCAAATTAGTTCAGCCTAATGAACACCAACAACATTTAAAGCAAATAATAATAGTCATTGTACACCTCTCCTCTGCATGTTCTGGGTTAGCCACGCTGAGTTTTCAAAAAGCGCTACCACTGAGTCCTGGGGCTGGGTCTGAGAACATTAGTGCTCATCTTGGGGAAAGAAGTCACCGATAAGGATCTAGCCACCGAAAAGCCATGATTTGTTCACAGGAAGTATAGAACGTGTTGGTTGATATTCTCTCTTTCCCAAGGATCATGGATTCAGTTCCTCAACAGAGCATGAACCTATTTCTCTTTGCTTTTCTTTTATTGTGCTATTAATAGCAAAATACTATAAACATTTACACCAGCAGCTCTTATAATATTTCCAGTTCACTATGTAACATTACTTATGAATTTAAATACTCTTGTGAGGGGGGAATTTTATTTTTTAAATTTAGGTGTCTTAAAATTTTTTCACAGAGATGGGTCTTATTTACTACAAGGCAAACGAAAATTACTTATAAACAGTACATTATTTGATAGAAAATGTCCTTATGTTTCTCTTTCTAATGTAAATTGTAAGTATGGCTGCCAGGAAAAAAAAAAAAGAATTTCTCTCCTTGCTGGATAAAAATAGGTCAAGTAATTTAAGCCAGTCCATTGCAATTAAAATTCTGACATCGCCATTGTTCCTTCTGTTCTAGGGGGAAAAGACAAACAGAACACATGATAATAGGGGTTCATTGGCTAAGTCACCTGATGTGCTACCTATTGTTCTCTCGCTGCAATCTGCCTGGGAGCTCCGATTGGATGATGGCGGTACAGTACCAAAGTGACAAATACTGTCTCTGAAGCTGGGTGTAACACCTCTTTTGTGCTGCACAACAGTTCCCTTGGAGAGGAGAAAGTTGCCAATGGCTTGGGTCCTAAATTCCTTGAATTCTAAATTTATTTATTTATTGGAGACAATGTTATCGGCCAAGCTTATTTTAAAGTAAATTCTACTGACTCAATTAGACAGTAACACTCATTCTCATTAAATATCCTGTGGCCCTTGTCACAAGATTAGAGCCCGTGGTGGCTTGGTCACATTCCAACATAGATAATGCCTCCTGCATTCCTACATTCTTCCCTCCACCTTCCCAGCCCCATGCCCTCAAATACGTTATTATTTGTGCTTAGCCCAAATCAACAGTTCTGTTGTGAGAGTGCAGAGTGTCACCTTGAACGGACAGGCCAGGGCATTGCCGGTTATACTTTTAAAAAGAACACCCTTAGCCAATGCATGTTTTAAAATAGGAGGCAAATCTCAATTATGCACTTTTCATCATAGGTTAAGGGCTTTGGTGAGTAAAATACTCTCATTTTAATAAATGGTGTTTATTTTGGAATTTTCTTTAATAAAAGGTTTGTTGCTCAAATATATGCTGTTCGTGTCAAGAAAGAAAATGAAGTCTTCAGAAATGATAAAAAAACAACCACCACCAAACAATAAAACATAAAACAACCCCCCTTGAGCCAACAGCTTTCCTTTGACCTTCTAAATAAATTCCACAAGGGGGCGAAAACACCTAATGGTCCAGGACTGCGAAGTTTATATTTCAAACCCAGCCACTCATAATAGATTAGTGGATTAATATTTTGGTCTAAAGGATCTGGCCTTTAATGTTGACATCAATTTATAGCTATCCCAGGAGCTTACAGTAGTAAAAGTCACGGAGGCCATAAACTTCACAATAGATGTCAGCCTTCTGGTACCAGAGCTCTAGGCTAGCACCCCATAAACAGAGGTGATTAGGTAACTGTTCTTCACAGAGCCATCCATAGCTGTAACATCTTTATCAGCTCCAGCAAAGATACTGCCACCAGGATTTCAGCAGCCACGAGGCAGAGGCACGCGTTTTTATTAATGTGTATTTATTTTTCTGACATGTTTCTAGGATGTCGTACTGTTGCTTATCATTGATCTCTTCTTGAAAATCAAGCGTGGGGTGTCTATTTGTGGGCACCGCTAAAAGAACAGAAGCACTCTTGTATCGTATTAGAACTTTTTGAAAAACAGCCAAGGTACAGAGGTCAAATTTCCCCATATGCTCTAAGTAACTTAGTAGGAAGCAAGACCACAAAAGGTTTTGCAAATGTCTGCCAGAAGCCCAGTGATCTAGGTCGCTGTACAGGTTTCATTCATCAGGGTGTTCACACAAGGAGTTATTTTTCTCTGCCTAAGAGACCTGCAGATATATCACATAGAATCTGCTCAATTGTTGATCAAGAAAGAGTTTTAATGAAATAGAGATCATTCAAGTGAATGGGAGGGAGGGGGGGTTTGTATTTGTACTGAAGAGAAATTGTGCTTTCAACCCAGCTCCTCTGTTTGAGTCCTCTGTTCTGGCAGAGATGGGCTCGGGATCTAATAATAGTTCCTTGAGCTCTGCATCTCCACATACGTGTTCGGGTTAGAGCAGCAGGAGGAATTTAGTGACAGAGCAGGTGTTGTGGCTTATTCCCTGGCAGAATAAATGGTGAAGGGTGGTGGCCAGACAATTCTTTTGCTTCTTTCTTTATGCAAAAGAACAATGCCTCCAATAGGCTTCCCTTTTTTTTTTTTTTTTTCCTGGCACAAGTGAAAAAGAACTAGAATTGCTATATTAATATGTATGCAAACATATTTTTTCACTTGAGCCTCTGGAAAAAAAAGAAAAACTTACGGTGAAAATGCTTAGCCAGGAAGATTTACTGCTGATTGCAGATTTAGTATTGACATGTCTTAGCTGAAGAAAACTTCAGCTTTAACTATTAATGTGGGAAATCTGGATCAGCTTTTAAAATGGGGTGGAAAGAGTTCTCAATGACAGTGTATTTTCAGAGAAATTATTTAGAACATAATTTTTAATAGGAGTGTCAATTATAGTGGTGTGTGCATCTTAATTTTAATGGCCTGCCTTGGCTATCGAATTATGGAATGTAGGTGATCTGAATTATACTGGAGTCAGCCTTTATGCAAGACCCACTGTTATTTAATGCTTTCATATACCCTTCTCTCCTTTTTAATTATAAAATAGGCTTAAAGATTGGAATCTGTCTAAATGAAATGCCCTTTTAAAATAGTGAGATTTTCTTCAATCTACATTTCTTTACTCCTCCAGTAGGTTAAATACAAAAGACTTTTTTTCCCCTCTCGTTAATGTAGGTATGTTGCCCTTATAAGATAAGCTAGGAAAACAAAAAATTCTTTCTCCTGCCAACAGAGACAATTGGAGATTTTAACAATATTACATTTCCATTTGATTATATAAGGTAAAACCTGACATCTACTTACTTAACTGTAGTTATGTATTCTCGATAACCCATTTAGGTAAAATTAGAATGATCTTATCCTTATGTCCTTTGCACCCAATGCCTGTAACAGAAAAGACTCAGTATTCTGGAAAACAGGGCATGCTTGAGAGGGAACATCTTGTAAAGACTGTAATTTGACCTTTGACTCAACCTCTCTGAGTAAATTTTAAATATTGTAGGAGAACAAATAGAAAGCCTCAAGGTATAATTCTGCTCCCTCTTCCTTTTAGAACTATAAGCCAGTCAGAAGCTATTTCAGATATTCAGCTAGCAGTGTGCGTGCCTGTCCTTAGTACTTTCGCTGAGAAATAAGATTCATCACTAGAGATAAAGATTTCTATATAATGCCATCCTCATCCATCTCCCAGAATATTACTCCCTTCTACCTCCTTTGAAGTAGTTGAATCAGGTATAGCCAGAAACACTTAGTTTTCCCTCTTCCATACTATGAAAAAAATATCTATAATGTTTAGTATAATAAACCTTTCTAACTCTAGAGTCTACTTGAATTTGATGGCAATTAAGGGGAAGAAAAGCTTTGACAACTTTGTAGCTTTTGATTAAACCACACCAAGAGACATGTTCCAATGATAACAACTAAGCATTATGCCAATTATGTTAAATCCTGCTCCCTGCTTAAGCTCATCATGACCTGTTTTAGTGTCCAGTAATTTACCCTTTGGAAGGCTTACTCTCATCAATAAAGTGTTCAACTTACAGAGGAAAAAAAAAAGGAAATCCACCAAAGGGAACAACCAACCCCCAAATGACTTCTAGAAAACAAGTATTTCTTAACTTTTTATTGACATTGGCAAATTAAAATAGAATAAATTAACAAGTATTTTTTCAAAAAAATGTTTTGTACAAAAATACTGTCAAAATTTCCTAAAAAGCTTTCAACACAGTAGTATCTTTTCATGTACTGAATATAACTATTAGCACAGTGTCAAAAATGTTGAAGACAGAAACAAAATAAAAACCTGTGAAATGTTTGCCACTGACGACATTCCACACACCCTATTATTGTCTGTACATATGGGGGGAGGGGGGAGCCAACTTGAGAGTGAACAGTATGACTTTTCCTGATCCAGAACGGCTTGGCCCACATCTGTTTAATCTTCCAGTTTAGCATATTTTAGAAATGAGTCTGTACTCAAATGCATAGTTAAAAAAATGAAGCGAGATGGCAGAGTTTGTGCATCTGCCCTTCAAAGTTCATGCAACCAACTAATGCAATTTTTCCTTTCACTCATAAATTTGAATGCAGTTCAGTCATTTGAAACCATCTACAAAATCCACAAGATTAAGCAGTTTGCCAAGATTAATATCTAACAGTTGAGCACTGGAGAAAGTGAGGAAACAAGGAGTAAAAACAAACAACAACAACAAAAAAGACCAAGTTAGCTAGATATTTCAACTACATAAGGGAGGTGAATGTCAAGGCTACAAAAACGAAACAAAAACGGGGGGGAAAAAAAAGTGGCAGCAATTTTTTTAAACCAATTTGTACAAGTTTATAGTTTACTTTGTTTCCAAGTTCTCAAACCTTTCAGGATTTGAAAAGTGAGATACTGTGTCTAAGGGAATGTTTTTAATTCACACCGAAGAAGTTGGAGGGTTGGATTTCTTTTCGCTGGGTTTCGATCGAGTCAACAGCTGACTCTACTGGGCTGCTGTTTGCACACGAAGTCCGTCATGAAATCAAATTCATTTTGCCCCAGCCAGAGTTCAGGCAGCTCCTTGATGCGGTCCAAACCCATTTCTATCACTAAGGACATGAGCACTTCCTCGTCGATGAAATCAGTGTCTATGACATTGGGCGGCAGCATTGCAGCAGGGACGTGGGCCACAGAGGCGGGCATGTTGCTGCTGCCGCCGCCGCTGCCGCCGCCGCTATTGCTGCTGCCCGCGCCGCCGCCCGAGGTGCCGCTGGAGCCGCCAGGGGTGCTGCTGCCACCCGAGCCGGGGGTGGTGCTGCCGCCGCTGTGTTTGGGGTTGCAATCTCGGAAGTGCTGGTTTGTCCCGTTCATCTGGTGGCCTGCAGCAGAGTGCAAATCCGGCATGTAGTGGTTGTGGGGGTAGGGGTGATGGTTGAAATACTGGTTGTTGAGCTTCTGCAGCTGCATGCTGGCCGGCAGCGAGCCTCCCTGGCTGGCCACCGGGGGGCCCATGAACTGGGAGTTGTTAAACCTAGCCGCGGGGGCCAGCGCGCTCGGGGGGTGCCCTCCGTTCACAGTCCCCGGCCCCATCGCGTGCCTGATGCCGCTCGTGGTATTCATGCTGCCCGCGCCGTAGTGTATGTGCTCGCCCATGAGGGCGTTGAAGGCGTGTTGGGGCTGCTGCTGCTGCTGGTGGTGGTGGGGGCTCGGGAACTGCCCCATGCCCATGCGGTGGGCAGGGTGGTGGTGCAGCCCATTGGTACCGTCGGGGAAGCGCCCGTGGTTCATGGCCATCATATGGTCTGCCATTTCCAGTCCTGCAAGTGAAAAGGGCAGACGGTAAGACCCGCGCCACACGTGTCGCCCACCGGAGCGCACCCCACTTTTTCTTGCCACTGCCCGCCCCCCCCCCAAGACCCCCGGGCGCACGTCGGCTGCGAATCGCCATCCCCAGGATCCCCCTAGTAGCTAGCGCACCGGGACTCGCCAACACGGCGGACCTGCCACCCACCACTGAGCCGGGCGCTGCACAAACAGCCCCTTCCCCGGCGATCGGGCGGGAGGACCGGAGCCCACACCCCCCTCCGCTCTCCTAAGTCGCCTAATAAAGGAAGTGCCCCGTAGCCCTGCCGCGAACTTCAGGCTTTAAATCAGCCCTCCTCATCCTGTGGTTGCACATCCTGTTGTTATTCCCCAGCTCCGCCTTCACGCTCTTCCTCCGGGCAAACCCAGCCCTCGGAGGAGGACTGGGCTGGCAGGAGCCCCGGCCAGCTTCGCCGGGGCGGGCGCGCTTACCTTCCGTCTTAGCGATTTCTGCTCCGAAGACCGAGGGCGGGATCGTCGGGTCCAGGACCGGCTCAGCAGCACATAGAGGGGGCCTTCCTGGCGTGCAGGGCGCTAGCTGTCGCGTTGTCGGCGCTGAGGTCTTGCAGCGGCCGCAGGGGTAGGATCGGAGCCGCTCTCCTTTATTTTCCCTCCGCTGCCCTCACAGCTCAGCAAGACTGCCCGGCAACTGCCAACAATGAGCTGTGTTTCTTAGGGCTTTGGCCACAGTTAATATAAGGATCTCAGGAAGGGCGGGGCGAGGGCCTCCCGGCCGGGAGGCAAGAAAAAGCGGATCCTGGAACTCCGGGCACGCCGGACCGGGTCGTGGAGCTGCGTCCCCCACCACGGCCAGAGGCACGTGCACAGAGGCTGCAGCGGGCCGGGGTGCTGCCCCGTTGCCCCCCCAGACTCTGGTTTCCTCCCTACCCGCGAATGTGGGGACGGCCCTGTCACGCCGGGTACAGGGAGAAAATCCTCCTTGGACTCCTAGCCCGCAGGTATCGCCTTCCCGGAGAGGAGCGAGGAAAACTCACCGCCCCCCCAGCCCCCGTACGGCCGGATCCCCCATCCCAACCTCTTCCACCGGGTTCACCTTAGCGGTTTGGGCTACCTTCTACGGGAAAAGGGGGTTCTCTCGCGCCCTAGCCCTCCATAGTGCCCTTCTGCCTCCCCGGTTTTGCAAAAGCTTCCTTGGGCTGAGAGCACGGCTGTGTTTTCCTGAGTGGGGTTTTAAAGCCCGGGACAAATAATGTCCCCCGCCCCCGAGCGCGCTTTCCTGGGCTGTGCCTTTGTGTGTTTGTAGGGGCAGCAGTAAGCTGATCTAGATAGACTCCTTGTAGATGCATTTTGCCCCTCACTCCTTTCAAGGACAGGAGCTGGGGGCGGGGAGCGGCACGGGCTGCAGGTGGACCGGGCGCGCTCGCGGCCCGGCCGCCTCCATTCTTGCGATTGGGAATCCGGTCCGCGCTTTCGGGCCCACCCGCCGCTCCCGGGGTACGTGTGCTTCAGCTAAGTTTGCTTTGCAGCTAGCTCTTGGTAGCTTTGGCATCCGAGCTGAGGCGTCTCTGCTCTGTAAACAAACTCAGCGATCCTCGTCCCCAGATCCACCTTTTTGCACATACACAGTTTCTTGCTTCTGCTGTTGCCCTTGATCCGGGAGGTGGGGGTGTGTGCAAACTTGCACAGAGCCTCCCTCTGGGCTCTGCCTGAGGGTTTGGGGTTGATTTAGAAGCGAACGGGTTTGTAATTAAGAAATTCGAAGGCTGCGTAAGGCTGCCGTTGCTGGAAAAGGAGAACAAATAAGTAACACGGTAATCGTTTGGTAAATAAAGTTGTTCTGGAGGTGGACGCGTAGCTGCACGTCCCATATGGCACCGCGCGC